>NC_059218.1:37672936-38319186 GCF_020615455.1 Coregonus clupeaformis
CATCAGGGTACACCCTCAGCATGATGTTCTCCATGGTTGTGTCATGGATGAAGGAACGTTTGGAGTGGACAAAGAACACGTCCGGCACCCAGATCTTCTTCACCAGCCGAGCGTCAAATGTCCGGCTCCTGTTGCTGCTGGAAGGGAAGGCCAGCCGGTCGTCCTGCCAGTAGTGTCTCAGGTACAGAGTCATGGTGAAGTCCTATACAAACACACCAACACACCAAGGCTTAGGCCCGATAGACAAACTATCACATTATCAATGTGTGAGTAATTGTATCTCAATAATGGTTCACATAAATGATTTGTATGTACAGTAGGTCGAGAGACAGGGTCATGCAGGGTCAAAGTGACTTTGACTGTTATGCCTCAACATTAAATTGGGCAGAATAGAGTCGAACAGAGTTCCAACACTTAAAGGGATAGTTCACCCAAATTACAAAATGACATATTGGTTTCCTTACCCTGTATGCAGTCTATGGACAAGGTATGACAGCAATCCATGCTTTGGTTTTCCTGGTACTGTTTCCAAATGCTAACATTTTAGCATTTGTGGCACAAATCCCATTTAAGTCATGGTACTGATATTAGCATTTTTTTACTTGTGCATAGACTGCTTACAGGGTAAGGAAACTAATGTGCCATTTTGTAATTTTGGTGAACTATCCCTTTAAGGATGAGGGACAGAATATAAGGGTTGTCTCATTGTGTGAAAGTGAGTTTCAGTGGGTTGGTCACACACACACACACACACACACACACACACACACACACAGTCTTGTACAGCTAACCTTGTGGGGACACACAATTCAGTCCCATTCAAAATTCTATTTTCCCTAACCCCTAACCCTAACCCTAAACCTAACCCTAACCTGTATTCTTACCCTAACCCTAACCCTAACCCTAACCCTAACACTAATTCTAACCTTAACCCTAAACCCCCTAGAAATAGCATTTGACCTTGTGAGGACTAACAAAATGTCCCCAGTTTATAAAATGTATGTTTGTTTACTATTTTTGTGTCCCCACAAGAATAGTTAAAAACGTCTGCACACACACACACACACACACACACGCACGCACGCACGCACGCACGCACGCACGCACGCACACACACACACACACACACACACACACGCACGTTTATAGACTTACCATGTTGACTTCAGATATACTGTCAATGCTCTCCACCTGCACGTCTATGCCCACAGGAATAGCTGCCCCTACAGGGGTGAAAATACAGCCCCAATCAGTAAACAGCTTGAGATTTCACATGTCTATCTTGACAGGGCAATCAAGTTTAGTCAGGCTTTTGGCTGTGTGCTGTCATATGGATTCATGACTCAATGTCTGACTCAACCTGAAAGCTATTTTATGACCTAGCATCACTGGGTTTCACAAGACCTATCACGAATATATCACATCTGTCTGCACATGTAGCCTTAGTTATACAGTTTGTGAGAAATGGGGTGGTTTACCAAAATATTTGTAAACCACCCCAAACACTATACTTTAAATGACATTTTGGGTAAACAAATTGTGAATAAGAGAGAAACCCAAACAAGGGGGTCAAAGAGCAACTTGGGGCTATGCTTGGTCTCAACAGAGATACTGTGACACTGTGGTCACGCTGAACATTCGACCGCTAAGCCCTATGTTGTGACTATCCTGTCCATCACTCTCCCTGCTAAACACAGCTGCAGACTAGAGGGCCCCACATAACCCCAAAGACCAGAGGGCCCCACACCTCCCCTCCCCACAGACACAGCATTCTCATAACTCAGGGATCCAAGAGACGCTGTGTCACCAAACTCATAAATGGCTTCTCTCCATATCTCCTTTCATTCTATAAGTCCTTATCACATAAAACCTACTACATCCGTCTATAATCAAGATACATCCATCTATAATTTCAGTGCATTCGGAAAGTATTCAGACCCCTTGACGTTACAGCCTTATTCTAAAAGTGATTAAATAGTTTTTCCGCCTCATCAATTTACACACAATACCCCATAATGACAAAGCGAAAACAGGTTTTTATAAATATTTGCAGGTTTTCAACAAGGATCTCTCTGTACTTTGTTCCATTCATTTTTGCCTCGATCCTGACTAGTCTCCCTGTCCCTGCCGCTGAAAAACAACCCCACAGTTTGATGCTGTCACCACCATGCTTCACCATAGTGATGGTGATAGGTTTCCTCTAGACGTGACACTTGGCATTCAGGCCAAAGAGTTCAATCTTGGTTTCATCATACGAGAGATTCTTGTTTCTCATGGTCTGAGAGTCCTTTAGGTGCCTTTTGGCAAACTCCAAGTGGGCTGTCATGTGCCTTTTAATGAGGAGTGGCATCCGTCTGGCCACTCTACCATAAAGGCCTGATTGGTGGAGTGTTGCAGAGATGGTTGTCCTTCTGGAAGGTTCTTCCATATCCACAGAGGAATTCAGGAGCTCTGTCAGAGTGACCATCCGGTTCTTGGTCACCTCCCTGACCAAGGCTCTTCTTCCCCGATTTATCAGTTTGGCCGGGCGGCCAGCTCTAGGAAGAGTGTTGGTGGTTCTAAACTTCTTCAATTTAAGAATGATGCAGTCCACTGTGTTCTTGGGGACCTTCAATGCTGCAGAAATTTTTTGGTACCCTTCCCCAGATCTGTGCCTTGACACAATCCTGTCTCTGAGCTTTACGGACATTTGCTTCGACCTCATGGCTTGGTTTTTGCTCTGACATGCACTGTCAACTGTGGGACCTTATATAGACAGGTGTGTGCCTTTCCAAATAATGTCCAATCAATTGAATTTACCACAGGTGGACTCCAATCAAGTTGTAGAAACATCTCAAGGATGATCAATGGAAACAGGATGCACCTGAGCTCAATTTTGAGTTTCATAGCAAAGGGTCTGAATACTTATGTAAATAAGGTATTTCTGTGTGTAGATTGATGAGGAAAACATTTTACTTAATCCATTTTAGAATAAGGCTATAATGTAACAAAATGTGGAAAACGGGAATGGGTCTAAATACTTTCCGAATGCACTGTACGTCCATCTCATTATAATCAAGATACATCCATCTATAATCAATATACGTCCATCTATAATCAAGATACATCCGTCTATAATAAATATACCTCCATCTATAATCAATATACATCCATATATAATCAAGATACATCCATCTACCGTTCCGACATATCAAATGAATGAGGAGCTATTCCATAGTCCCTCAAAATACATCACAGGGGTTTGAGTTGGACTGCCCCTGCCTCACACGTGTCTGTAGAGCAAACAGACAGAGTTACATATCTGCCTTGGTAGGATTAAAGTGCTCATGGCAGTATCAAAATGAGTTCTTTGAAAGATAAGCAATTTCAGGGAAAAATGGTTTCCTAATTTCAATTCCACCAAATGTACTCTTCTCTGTGACCTGCCCAATCTAATTTCAACGTTACAGGGATTAACTTTCTCCATCGACCCTACCCCACCTCGCCTAGACAACACAGAAACAAACACAGACAAACACAGGTATAGTTTGGAATAGATAGGAAAACAGACAGATGGAAACCTAAATGCACATAAATCCATAACGTGCCATCACACCACATTTAGAAATATGTACCTAAACTGTCATTATAGCCTTCAGTATAACTGTTATGTAAATACATGTCACAGCGACAGTTGATTTACAGTGGGACCCCAAACACTGACACACATGCAAACATTCATAAACATGATCAGTAGTTCAATCTAATACTGTCTGAATACCTAATGACCATACTGTGGTAGTACTGTATGCATGGGACTCTTTGCTGCTCTGGACTGCCCAGTAAGATTTAGCATTTGGTATTGTTTCAGAAAGCGTGGACCGTAATCCAGATTACTATAGTTCTAACATCTGTGTACCCGGCCGCAGGCTGTCTATGTCTGCTAGGATCTGCAGACAATCTGGGTCAGTGATTTATTTTCTGGAATGGGGTGTTACAAAAGATGACACTGTAACCTACTTTCTGCTCCAGGAGAGAGCATACAAGCTACGGTACTAGTGTCAACGCTGCCTCTTCCAAAACCTGAATTATACCTAATCTGTATGGATCTGCTGTGTGGCACGTTATGGACTATCTATAAGAACAAATTACTGTAGGTAAATCTCCATTATCCTCTCTCTCTCTCTCTCTCTCTCTCTCTCTCTCTCTCTCTCTCTCTCTCTCTCTCTCTCTCTCTCTCTCTCTCTCTCTCTCTCTCTCTCTCTCTCTCTCTCTCTCTCTCTCTCACTCACTCACTCACTCACACTCTCTCTCTGTTTGTGTCTCTCTCTATCCACCCCCCTTCTCTCTCTCTCACTCTCTCCCTCCCTTCCCTCTCTCAAATGACCCTTGACTTCCCCATTCACGCTTAATTAATGAGTCAAACCCAACACGTGCTGGTAAAAGCACACACAGTCACATCCGAACGATACATTATCATAGTTAACCACAGGCAAATTTGTTGTATACCCACCAAGCCAAAGGAGAGTGGGTGGATGGTCTTACCTCCAAAGCCAGGCCGCATTGCAAAGTCATGGTCCTCGATACGGAGCAGCTGTTCAGATTTAATTAGCAGGGACTTGGTGCTGTCAGACTTTTTCATCTTAAAGTCTATTCGTCTGAGGAGCAAAGAGGACACAGATCAGCATATCAGATGTAATATTTCCTCAGAAATACACACTCACACCAACTGGCACACACACGCGCACACACACACACACGCACACACACACACACACACACACACACACATACCTACACACTCTCTTAAGGTAGCAACATCTGCTCTGGGGTGTTAGCTGTTAAGAATTATTCATTTCACTTTATATGTCTTATTAAAACCTAAAGTAAGTGTCTACATAATGTGAGAGCTCTTCAATAATGATTTAGCCCATTACCTTCTCCCCTCTGTTCTAATTGGTCTCCTGTCAGTCGAGTCAGAGCTGAGCTGGTTCTGTAATTAGTCCTGGAGGATTATATAGTCTTCCCAGAAACTCTCACATTACAGTTAGTCGAGGGTCAAATGACATGATTGATGAATCCCTCCAATTTGGTTGACAACACACCCTGCATCATCACTCGTAAAGCTTCTAAATAGCATCATACGAAGCTTCAGTCAACTGATATTCTAATTTTACAATACTACCCAAACACAACAACTCCTCTATTATTACAAATCATATTCTGGCGTACACTCAACCCCCTTATCAACACCCCTCTCCATCATTACCCACAAACTACTGCTTCTCTCTTACGAGGTGTCCCCACCCAAACACGGGTCCCCTAACATTACCTCTAAGTCCCTGTGGTTACCTCACCTGCCCTGGCCTTTATCCACAATGCACTGCAGTAATGACGTCTGTCCCAGCACACATTGGAGATCATTCACGCGACCATGGTAAATTCACCATCAGTGTTTTTGAAAATTTATAGAGATTGGATTGATGCATTTAATCCATGAATAGCATTCCATGTTAAACAATACAACTCCCCCAAAAAAATAACCTTTTAACCATATCAATCAGACGACAGATCAACAGAACAGTAACGTCCTGTGGTGTGTGTACTAAATTAAACGTTGCTACCAGAACTATACACAAACCAGCTTCAAACCAAACAGAACAGATAAGCAAACACAACCGTTGACAAGAACATAACACAACTCCAGTGGGACCACACTACTAGAATCTGGCTCACCCTCCATGTTGGTTCTTGGTATTCTCCCCAAGGTACACATCCTTGTGCCTCCTCTTGTTGGGTCGGTGGCTGCCGTCGAGAAGTGTGACAGGCCACAGCCAGGCCAGACATATCAGCCTGAAGGCCAGGAGCACCAGGTTCATGTCTGGGGCTGGAAGAGCGGGAGCAACCAGGAGGTCTTCCCAATGCGTCTGAGTCTATCTCTCAGAGATCTTCCAGGAGGTCAGTGGGACACCACGACTGTCCCTGTCCGGTGGCCCATCCATATCCCAGCAGCACTCATTCTACCTCACCACGCACATGCAGAGCTCTGAGAGATCTGTGTTATACAACCCTCTCGTCCTCTGTTACATGCTGCACGTTGATCCAGGCTTCCAATGGTCAGCTCCAGTGCCACAAAATGTCCCTCCAGCTTGTGTTTTTGCCTGCCCGTGCCCTAGTGCCAGTCCCTATGGCTCGTGTTTCTATACTACTCAGGGCACATCCTGTTCTCCCTACTGTCCTCTCTCCCCTCCCTCTGATTAAAACCAAATATCAATTTATTCCTATAATGACAAAGGAATGACGTTAATTCCTCTCTAATCTTCTTATGTGTGGTTGCTGAAATCTTTCAGTAACCTACAAACTGGAGCCAGGGGAGGGCGGGGTGGGGATAACACAACCAACAGTTTCTAATCATGATTCTCCCCAGATAAAAAATAAAAAGCATGTAGCCCACATTCAGAGTGTGGATCCAGGGTTTTCCTTAGAATTGCATTGGGATTGTGATGTCAGCAGGAAAAGATTTCAACATATCTGTTCCACTTGCTTATTCAGATTTTTAGAAAAGCATATGTGCTTTTTGGATAGTTACCATGGATTTATTTAAACCATTGACCATAAAAGAGGTTTATACTACCTGTCAATGCCACTATTTTCAGTTATTGCTTCCCTGTCAGCACAACAATACTATCCCTTTGGCACTGTACCTCTGTAAACCTACCCTTGCATACAGTTGAATGCCAGTGTCTGCCATATGCCAGTCATTCATCTAAACCTCACAGTCATGCACTCTGCTACCCCCAAATCGCTTTATCATATCACTTCATCCTCCTAAATCCTCCTCTTAACATCTGCAAAGCATCAACAGTCAACATCCAGCTAATCTGGAGCTATGGAGATGGATTGCCAAATGACAACCATCAAATGTGTTTAATGCCACTAGATTAGTTGAGCATCTGTGTGACAACATGAGGTGAGGAAGAGGAATCAAAGGTGACATAATAAGCATGATAATTATTACAGGAATAGCACTAGTAATAGTAAAGTTGGTCTTCTACAATCGTCATCATTCATAGAATATATCCATGATAGGAACAAAAATGAGCATGTATTCTTCATTTTGCTGTATTGGTTGTATTGATTTTAAGGTTGGACTAAAATGGTGGTCTCATAGCTGCTTTTCTAGTATTAGGCATTGGCTTTATAATGTCTACAGTTTAAACCAGGCTGTGCATATATTCCAGTCATTTAAAACAATGATTTCCTTTCAAGGTCTACATTGACTAATGTAGGCCAACCATGACTGTCAGGCCAGTTAAATGTTGGCTTTTATCAACCAGAATGTATGCTAATGTCACCACAAGGGGTTTGTTAACAGCTGGTAATATTCATGAATATGATCACACGGGAATGGATGGATACATATTACACAGAGAAAAATCGAAACGAAACAAACAGAGATTATAGTGATGAGTAAACACAAATTAATAGAAAAGAACAAAATCGCACAGCAGAGGATGTATACAAATTTGACAGGAAGAGACTGGTAGAGAATCAATGATAAAATGGAAGTGCCCACAGCATAATCCCAGTCCAGTGGCATTCTCCTTTAATCTGGGATTAGCGTTGATTGAGGACAGAGATAAGTGCTGCCATCTTTAAGGCATGCACATGGAGACAGTGTTTCCCCACACACGCGCCTCCTAAAGGAGAGATGTACACGTGGATGAAATTACAGTACCATCTCGCAAACACACCTTCTCACTGTTGGTAAACCATGGCAACAGAGTGAGGCCTCCAGACTAAAACATGTTTGCTATGACAGACAGATAAGTTGATATATTAAAACCATAGCCATTCATTATTGACATACTGTACATACATCATACAATTCTGCTGTGAAATGATTGTGCATTTCTTCTGTGCTCCTCTGTTTATCAGCTCCTATGGGATGACTGGTCTGTGGGACATTTCTCATCATAATGTGGTATTACAATTTAATTCAGTGCATAAATTGCATCATTTTCAAGCCATAAAGATATTTAGGGAATGTGATACATTGTATCAGAAAGACAACCATGTTGTTAATATCAGACATATCTTTTTTTACAAGAGAAACTGTTACGTTTCTTATAAGTCACTTATAATACTCACATGGGGCCAATGGGGTCATGTTGGCTGAGAAACTTCAACTTCTTATATGCAGCCACAACAAAAATTAGACTAGGATTCAGGGTTGGTTAGTGGGGTCTGTGATCACGGGGGTATAATACAGTGGCAGTAGCACCCAGTGGGAGAAAAATGACTGTGACTGAATCTGTTCCACATTGAGATATCATTGGCCCTGAGCTGATCTCATCTCTCTGAGGTTCCATTCTTGCCTCAACGCCCTGACGTTTCGATTTTGTTGCATCTCATCTTATTGAAACGTGTTTAAGTATGTGTTACTGTAATTCATATTTTAGTTGCCATAGTACACAGTAAATGAAATCATAGTACACATGAAATCAACCTCTTGCCTCATGCCTGCCTGCACTGTGACATCCCGCTGTGGCTTTTCTCGTCCAGACCAGTTCTCTTTGATTAATGACTGTACTGAAAGTTTGAGAGAAAAAGGAAGCTGCCTTTCACGGAACTACAAGGTACACAAAACTATACTGTTTCAGTGGAAACCACAATATAAAAAGGAGAACTAACTGTGTATACAGTTATTACTCAGAAGAGAGAGAGATTTCAATGTGACAAATCGGAGGGCCTGTTGTCTGGACCTATGGCAGTCTCTATGGGGGTACCACAGGGTTCAATTCTTGGGCCGACTCTTTTCTCCGTGTATATCAATGATGTCGCTCTTGCTGCTGGTGACTCTCAGATCCACCTCTACGCAGACGACACCATTTTGTATACATCTGGCCCTTCATTGGACACTGTGTTAACAAACCTCCAAACGAGCTTCAATGCCATACAACACTCCTTCCGTAGCCTCCAACTGTTCTTAAACACTAGTAAAACTAAATGTATGCTCTTCAATCGAACGCTGCTGGCACCCGCCCACCCGACTAGAATCACTACTCTCGACGGGTCTGACCTAGAGTATGTGGACAACTATAAATACCTAGGTGTCTGGTTAGACTGTAAACTCTCCTTCCAGACTCACATTAAGCATCTCCAATCCAAAGTGAAATCTAGAATCAGCTTCCTATTTCGCAACAAAGCCTCCTTCACTCATGCTCCCAAACATGCCCTCGTAAAACTGACTATCCTACCGATCCTTGACTTCGGCGATGTCATGTACAAAATAGCCTCCAACACTCTACTCAGCAAATTGGATGTAGTCTATCACAGTGCCATCCGTTTTGTCACCAAAGCCCCATATACTACCCACCACTGTGACCTGTACGCTCTTGTTGGCTGGTCCTCACTACATATTCGTCGCCAAACCCATTGGTTCCAGGCCATCTATAAATCACTGCTAGGCAAATCTCCCCCTTATCTTAGCTCATTGGTCACCATAGCAACACCCACCCGTAGTATGCGCTCCAACAGGTATATCTCACTGGTCATCCCCAAAGCCAACAATTCCTTTGGCCGCCATTCCTTCCAGTTCTCTGCTGCCAATGACTGGAACGAACTGCAAAAATCTCTGAAGCTGGAGACTCTTATCTCCCTCACTAACTTTAAGCATCAGTTGTCAGAGCACCTTACCGATCACTGCACCTGCACACAGCCCTTCTGAAATTAGCCCACTCAACTACCTCATCCGCATATTGTTATTTATTTTGCTAATTTGCACCCCAGTATCTCTATTTGCACATCTATCATTCCAGTGTTAATACTAATTGTAATTATTTTGCACTATGGCCTATTTATTGCCTTACCTCCATAACTTGCTACATTTGCACATACTGTATATATATTTTCTGTGGTATTTTTGACTTAATGTTTTGTTTTACCCCATATGTAACTCTGTGTTGTTGTTTTTATCACACTGCTTTGCTTTATCTTGGCCAGGTCGCAGTTGTAAATGAGAACTTGTTCTCAACTGGCTTACCTGGTTAAAATAAGCTGAAATCGGGTTGTCACTAGTTACCACATCCACAAAGTCTAAATTGACTATATCGTAAAAATAATTTAAGGTTAGGTATAAGGTTAGCAGTGTGGTTAAGGTTAGGGTTAAGGTTTAAAATCAGATTTTATGAAGATAAATTGTAGAAATAGGCAGGGTTTAGCCATTTGTGGCTGTGGTAACTAGTGACAACTGTGAAATAGTGTGAGAAGTAGGAAATTAGGTGACAGAGTGACATGGAAAGAAATCAATCAGATGTCAACCCACTTGGCACAAACTGGTTGAGTCAACGATGGCGCACGCAGACGCACGTGCAGAGCCGGTCTCGTCAGCATGTAACGCTGTAGGGTAGTTTCTCTGGACCACCCCTTCCATAAAAAAAAATATGCGTCACAAGCTGACTACACCGGGCACGGGCGTGCATCATCATGCACCATCGCGTGCATGTTGATTTTGTCCATCCACACCAGCGTTCTGCTGCGATCCAAGTGCCAACTGTAAAGTTTGGTAGAGTAGGAATAATGGTCTGGGGCTGTTGTGCATGGTTCGGGCTAGGCCCCTTAGTTCCAGTGAAGGGAAATCTTAACGCTACAGCATACAATGACATTCTAGACGATTCTGTGGTTCCAACTTTGTGGCAACAGTTTGGGGAAGGCCCTTTCCTATTTCAGCATGACAATGCCCCTATGCACGAAGCGAGGTCCATACAGAAATGATTTGAGGAGATCGGTGTGGAAGAACTTGACTGGCCTGCACAGAGCCGTGACCTCAACCCCATCGAACACCTTTGGGATGAATTGGAACGCCGACTGCGAGCCAGGCCTAATCGCCCAACATCAGTGCCCGACCTTACTAATGCTCTTGTGGCTGAATGGAAGCAAGTCCCCGCAGCAATGTTCCAACATCTAGTGGAAAGCCTTCCCAGAATAGTGGAGGCTGTTATAGCAGCAAAGGGGGGACCAACTACATATTAATGCCCATGATTTTGGAATGAGATGTTCGACAAGCAGGTGTCCACATATCTTTGGTCATGTAGTGTATATATACATATTTTTTTAAACAAAAGTCAAGAACTTGTGTTCTCATAAGTGAGTACACCTCAGCCATTTATAACTATTTTTTTTTAACCAGAAAGGTGAGTTCCAGACCTTTCTAAAACTTTTCAGCATTAATAGTTATTGTTTATGTCCTTCTTATGAAAATCATTACTTCTGGGTATGCATAATTAGGTGGAAATCATAATTTTTCCCTAATGTATCAATTATTAATATGTAGACAAACTGGAATTAAAGCCAGACTAAATCAGTAGCACAGATGGAACCATCCAAGCAGAAGATACATTTCCTTCAAATAATAATAATTGTAATAATAATAATATGCATTTTTAATGTCGATATTTGGTTTCCTTGACAAACACCCTTTTGAAATATAATAAATAGTCTATTTACCTGTCCACAAGTTAACCAATTATATGCTGGATTCATGTCTTGAACTCAAACAAAAATAAAAGTTAAAGAATGGGATTCAGCCAGTGGCTCAGATGGAACTATCCAAGCAGTAGATAAATACAATAAAATAAAATGCAAATAGTCCGGGTGGCCATTTGGTTAATTGTTCAGCAGTCTTATGGCTTGGGGGTAGAAGATGTTAAGGAACCCTTTGGACCTAGACTTGGCGCTCCGGTACCGCTTGCCATGCGGTAGCAGAGAGAACAGTCTATGACTTGGGTGACTGGAGTCTTTGACAATTTTTGGGGCTTTCCTCTGACACCGCCTAGTATATAGGTCCTGGATGGCAGGAAGCTTGGCCACAGTGATGTACTGGGCCGTACGCACTACCCTCTGTAGCGCCTTATGGTCGGATACCGAGCAGTTGCCATACCAGGCGGTGCTGCAACCGGTCAGGATCCTCTCGATGGTGCAGCTGTCAAACTTTTTGAGGATCTGGGGACCCATGCCAAATCTTTTCAGTCTCCTGAGTGGGAAAAGGCATTGTCGTGCCCTCTTCATTACTTTCTTGGTGTTTTTTGGACCATGATAGTTTGTTGATGATGTGGACACCAAGGAACTTGAAACTCTCGACCCGCTCCACTACAACCCTGTCGATGTGAATGGGGGCGTGTTCGGCCCTCCTTTTCCTGTAGTCCACGATCATCTCCTTTGTCTTGCTCACGTTGAGGGAGAGGTTGTTGTCCTGGCACCACACTGCCAGGTCTCTGACCTCCTCCCTATAGGCTGTCTCATTGTTGTCGGTGATCAGGCCTACCACCATTGTGTCGTCAGCAAACTTAATCATGGCGTTGTAGTCATGCTTAGCCACGCAGTCGTGGGTGAACAGGGAGTACAGGATGGGACTAAGCATGCACCCCTGAGGGGCCCCTGTGTTGAAGATCAGCGTGGCAGATGTGTTGTTGCCTACCCTTACCACCTGGGGGCGGCCCGTCAGGAAGTCCAGGATCCAGTTGCAGAGGGAGGTGTTTAGTCCTAGGGTCCTGACCTTAGTGATGAGCTTTGTGGGTAGTATGGTGTTGAACGCTGAGCCGTAGTCAATGAACAGCATTCTCACATAGGTGTTCCTTTTGTCCAGGTGGGAAAGTGCAGTGTGGAGTGCGATTGAGATTTCGTCATCTGTGGATCTGTTGGGACGGTATGCGAATTGGAGTGGGTCTAGGGTTTCTGGGATGGTGGTGTTGATGTGAGCCATGACCAGCCTTTCAAAGCACTTCATGGCTACCGACGTGAGTGCTACGGGGCGGTAGCCATTTAGGCAGGTTACTTTCGCTTTCTTGGGCACAGGGACTATGGTGGTCTGCTTGAAACATGTAGGTAGTACAGAGTCGGTCAGGGAGAGGTTGAAAATGTCAGTGAAGATACTTGCCAGTTGGTCATGTCCTGGTAATCCGTCTAGCCCCACGGCCTTGTGAATGTTGACCTGTTTAAAGGTCTTGCTCACATCGGCTACGGAGAGCGTGATCACACAGTCATCCGGAACAGCTAGTGCTCTCATGCATGCTTCAGTGTTGCTTGCCTCGAAGCGAGCATAAAGGCATTTAGCCAGTCTGATAGTCTCGGGTCACTGGGCAGCTCGCGGCTGGGTTTCCCTTTTGTTATGACGAGTTTCTCTGGTATCGAGTACTTCAGGATGTAAGAGAATAGTTAAACACTTAGATGGAGAGTTGGTTCAGAGTATTTAATTATTACAGTACTGGATTCACATGACAAGCGGTACGGGCGTAGCCTATTGTCATCTGAATGATAGGCATACAAAATCTCTCAGTTTATATACGGCTTTGCAAGCTGATTCCATCCAACAGTTGCCAACCATTATTGAGTGTCACTCCCAACAACAATAGTATCATCTTGCAACCCAGTCAGCTTGCACCCTAATAAGGATATTCCATCACGTAGTCATTCTAAGATTAACACAAGTGGCCCCCAAGCTATCTTGGCACGCAGACCTTCTGGCACCCACCAGTGACAGAAATAATTACATGGAATGTCCTCATCCTCCCAATCCCATGCAGCTCATAAGATCAAAGACATTAACAAATACTGTATAAAATACGTTATATCACCTTTGTAGTCCTTAATAGTTTGCAAACTCCTGCCACATCCGATGAATGTCAGAGCCGGTGTAGTAGGATTCAATCTTAGTCCTGTATTGACACTTTGCCTGTTTGATGGTTCATTTTAGGGCATATTTCTTATAAATGTCCGGATTAGTGTCTCGCTCCTTGAAAGCGGCAGCTCTAGCCTTTAGCTCAGTGCGGATGTTGCCTGTAATCCATGGCTTCTGGTTGGGAGATGTACGTATGGTCACTGTGGGGACGACATCGTCAATGCACTTATTGATGAAGCCGGTGACTGAGGTGGTATACTCCTCAATGCCATTGGATGAATCCCGGAACATGTTTCAGTCTGTGTTAGCAAAACAGTCTTGTAGCGTAGCATCCGTGTCATTTGACCACTTCCGTATTGAGCGAGTCACTAGTACTTCCTGCTTTTGGTTTTGCTTGTAAGCAGGAATCAGGAGGATAGAATTATGGTCAGATTTGCCAAATGGAGGGTGAGGGAGAGCTTTGTACGTGTCTCTGTGTGTGGAGTAAAGGTAGTGTAGAGTTTTTTCCCTCTGGTTCCACATGTGACATAGAAATGAGGTAAAACAGATTTAAGTTTGCCTGCATTAAAGTCCCCAACCACTAGCAGCGGCGCTTCTGGATGAGCATTTTATTGTTGGCTTATGGCCTTATACAGCTCGTTGAGTGCGGACTTAGTGCCAGCGTTGGTTTGTGGTGGTAAATAGACAGCTACAAAAAATATAGATGAAAACTCTCTTGGTAGATACTGTGGTCTACAGCTTATCATGAGGTACTCTACCTCAGGCGAGCAATACCTCGAGACTACCTTAATATTAGACATCTCGCACCAGCTGTTATTGACAAATAGACACACACTCCCACCCCTCGTCTTACCAGACGTAGCTGTTCTGTCCTGCCGATGCACGGAAAATCCAGATAGTCTCGAACGGAGCTCATCCAGTTTATTCTCCAGTGATTGCACGTTGGCCAGTAGAACGTATGGTAGAGGCGGGTCACCCACTCGCCGACTAATTCTCACAAGGCACCCTGATCTGCGCCCCTGGTATCTCCTTCTTTTCTTCATGCGAATGATGGGGATTTGGGCCTTGTCCGGGAGAAACACTATATCCTTCACGTCAGACTCATTAAAGAAAAAATCTTCATCCAGTTCGAGGTGAGTAAACGCTGTTCTGATATCCAGATTGGTCATAAGAGACGGTAGTATTTGTACATTATGTACAAAATAAGTGTCACGACTTCCTCCGAAGCTGCCTCTCCTCCTTGTTCGGGCAGGCTTCGGCGTTCGTCGTCACCGGTTTACTAGCCACTGCCGCTCCATATATCATCATTCCATTTGTCTTGTCTTGTCAATTACACACACCTGGTTCATATCCCCTCATTAGTCTGTGTATAAGTGTTCCCTCTGCCCCCTTGTCCTTGTGGGTGATTGTTCTATGTGAGTTGAGTGTAGCTCGGTGGAGCTACTCGTACCTTGTATTGCCGGGGTAGATTATTCCCCTGTGCCTGTATTTTGTTGTCACTATCCAGCGCATTTGTGTACGACGGAATAAACTCTGTATTCGGTGATTTACCCTCCTGCGCCTGACTCCTTCTAATCACACTCATCACAATAAGTTACAAACAATGCGAAAAAACACACAAAATAGCTGTCAGGGTTGAGTGTAGAGCAGTGGCGGTTTTACACGGAGGCCGGGGGAGGCCCGTGCCTCCCTGGAAATGTCCCTGGCCACCCCTGTGGCCCCCCCGTGCTGACCAAATAAAAAATTATGAATTTATAACTATTTTACACGCGAGCGCCAAAAGCGGAACTAATGCAACGCTCTACACGGCAACGTTCTACACGGGTAATTAGAGTGGCGCACCCAAAAACTGTATCCTGCCATCTGCCTGCCTGCCACGTGTGGTGCTGCTTCGGTGAATGAGAGCTCAGCAACTACTATTTGCGAGAGGAGCTACGATTTGCAGGAGTCGAAGGTAAGTAAACGATTTAATATCATAAGTGACTTGTTGTTCTTGCACATAGCCTACATGTTCCTTTTGTTCCTCACACATAAATCAAATCAAGTTTTTAAATGTCTGGTCTCGATTTGTTTAGAAATGTAATCATATCTAAGCAAACTCATCGAAGCAGAAGCAAATATCCAAATGTTAGTAGGCTATCCTTGCTAGGTCTACACAATGTTGTGATGTTAACCACGTAACTTCATCCGTCTTGGCTGTTGCATCGCGATAACAAATACATTTTTAGTAAAGTAATCAACAGGTTATCTGCCAGTGTTAAGTAGGGAGGGATGGTTAGGTAACAAAATGTAATGCATGCCCCTACGTTTTTTTCTTCTTCTAATAGTTATCATGAAACGAGGAAGGGACATAAAGTCATTTTTTGCCCCAGCAAACAAAAAAGTGAGAGAAACAAATCGAGGTTTTGAGAAAGTTGAGGAAGAGGGAGAGCCAGCATGTGATGAAAGTGAGGGGTCTGACAAAGAGAGGGAAATTCCAGAGGGTGAGGAGGATGAAGAAGAGGGTGAGGAGGATGAAGAAGAGGGTGAGGAGAATGAAGAAGAGGGCGAGGAGAATGAAGAAGAGGGTGAGAAGCATGAAGAAGAAAGCATACAGGGACAGAGAGATGAACAGCCAGAGGGACAGCAAGTGGATCCATGTGGATCAAGTACTGCACCATCAGGTTTGTGATGAGGAAGGTTCTTACTATTTGCAAAGCAATGCAATTACAATGTAATGGTAGGCCTGCTGGGTGTCCTTAAAATGCTGCTTTCTGCTGTTAATTCTTTTTTGTGTCAATATGGCTCTGTTTTTTTTTTAAGTAAATACTTTGCCTACATTTTGAAATACATGCAGATATACAGTAAATAAATGTTGTAGTTGTGCCCTATGTTTACTGTCCATCTTCTTCAGATATCAGCAAGTCTAAGTATGACGTACCAGTACAGCCGAACTTGAAGATATTCCCAACCACACTGATGGGGGACAGAAGACGAAGCTTCAGACCAAACTGGTACACTACTCATCCATGGCTTGAGTATTCTGTAATGACGGACTCTACATGTTGCTATGCATGTAGACATTTTAGCACACCAAATGCCCCAGACACCGTTTTTGTTTCAACACCTGGTTTTACAAACTGGAAAAAGGCAACTATGAGAAATGCAGGGTTTTCACTACATGCAAAGTCTGAACGACACAAGTGTGCAATGATCGCATGGAGGGATTATCAAAGAGCTGTTAGAACTGACGCAACACTAACAGATCTCCTTGACAAACACACTAAACAAGTACAAGAAAATCAGGCATACATTAAAACAGTTGGGGAAGTGCTGTTGCTTACAGCTACACAAAACATAGCACAAAGAGGACATGATGAATCTGAAGGGTCCACTAACAAAGGAAACTTTAGGGAAATTCTTAACACAGTTGCTAACCACGACCAACTTGTTAAGAGAAGATTAACTTCCATTCACAATGCAAAGTACACAAGCAAGATCATCCAGAATGAGGTTTTGGGTTGTTTGGCAGAAATGGTTCGGTCTGAAATCATAGAAGAAGTGAAGAAAAGTGAGGTTTTTAGCGTCATGGCAGATGAAACAAAGGATATTTCAAAAAAAGAACAGATGTCCTTCACACTCAGGTACTATTACAATGGGGCCATTAAGGAGAGTTTTCTCCATTTTGAATCTGCAGAGAGGTTAGATGCAGCAGGGCTTACTGGAAAAATAGTACACTTACTGGAACGTTATGGCCTGGACTACAAAAATAACCTCGTAGGCCAAGCGCACTGATGGCGCTGCCGTTATGAGCGGTAAGCATTCAGGGGTTCAGGCAAGGATCAAAGAACAGGCTAAATTTGCCTTCTACGTCCATTGTAGTGCTCATTGTCTGAATTTAGTGTTAGTTGATGTAGTCAAAAGTGTCCCAGAAACGGAGGAGTTTTTTTTCTTTGTTACAGAGTCTTTATATGTTTACTTCTTCCTCATATGTGCACCCAAAATGGCTGTCTCTCCAAAGAGAAATGTATGGCAGAACCAGAGAGCTGCAACGTTTAAGCGACACACGTTGGTCATGCCGATTTCTAGCCCCTACGTAATATCATGGACACTCTACCTGCCCTTAAACGACTACTGCAAGAGATTGCTCAAGAACGTCATGGTGAAAGAACTGTTGAGGCCCGAGGTCTTCTTGCTCAAATTGACCTAGAATTTGTTGTGCATCTTGTTACTCTGCGTAAGTTGTTTGGGGGAGACAAAGCTATTGTCTGACATGTTACAGTCACAAACTGTTGATCTGTTAAGTGCTGTTGACTTAGTAAATGCTTTAGTCCTGACATTGAAAGACCACAGGCAGGAGTCTTTCTTTGATGAGTTGTGGGATGAAGCATTGAATATTTGTGAGCAGTGTGATTCTGCAACAAGGTCAGTGGCGAAACGTCAGAAAATGCTGAGCTCTAGACTCAGTGGCTACTGCACGCTAAGCACTGTTGGTCAGAGGGAGGTAGAACGTGACAAAGATATGTTTCTCACATCATTTTTCTATCCTGTAATTGACAGCATGCTCAATGAGTTGAACAGACGTTTCTCCAATACAAACTGTGAGCTCATGAGAAGCATACAGTCTCTCAGCAATGTTTTTTCATTTGGCCGTTTGTATAATGCAGACATTGATGATTTAGGGCATGAGCTCCATCAATTTAAGAGAGTTTTGGACAGAAAAATACAGAGTGGTGAAGTCAAAAAGCCATGCAGTACAGTTGAGCTGGTTTGTTTTATTGAGCCATACAGGGAAGTTTTCTTTGAGCTCTTTAGACTGTGCAAGATTGCTGTAACCCTTCCTGTAAGCTCAGCCTCTTGCGAACGCAGTTTCTCCACACTGAAACTGATAAAAACCTTCCTGCGGTCCACCACTAGTGATGAGAGACTCAGTGATCTTGGTGTCCTGAGCATAGAGTCCAGAAGGGCCAAGGCTCTGGATCTTGATGTATTTGTGGACCGTTTTGCCAGACAGCACAACCGCCGTATCCTGTTGCTGTAGTGTATCTATATGATATATACGCTAGTAGCGTATGAGTGCCGCTGTGAGGAAAAAGAGATATAATGAACAATAAAACAACAAGCTTGAGCTTCTTAAGACACGGTGGGTTTATCTGTTCTCAATACCACCGGTAAAATGAATGGAGTTAGTCTGGTGTCCACATGAAGTTACGTGTGTAGACAAAGAGTCTGGTGTCCATATGAAGTTACATGTGTAGACAGAGACAGTCTGGTGTCCATATGAAGTTACATGTGTAGACAGAGACAGTCTGGTGCCCATATGAAGTTAAATGTAAACAAAGACAGTCTGGTGTCCATATGAAGTTACATGTGTAGACAGAGACAGTCTGGTGCCCATATGAAGTTAAATGTGTAAACAAAGACAGTCTGGTGTCCATATGAAGTTATATGTGTAGACAGAGACAGTCTGGTACCCATATGAAGTTACATGTGTAGACAAAGAGTCTGGTGTCCATATGAAGTTACATGTGTAAACAGAGACGGTCTGGGGTCCAAATGAAGTTAGATGTGTAGACAAAGACAGTCTGGTGTCCACATGAAGTTACATGTGTCTACTTAGATGAACCCACCGTGTCTTAAGAAGCTGAAGCTTGTTTTATTTTTCATTTTACATCATCTATCTTTTTTTCCTCACAGTACCAGTAGTTCCACACACTACTAGAGTGTATGTATGTTTGTATGTATGTATATATATCCCACCAATCCTCTCTCAAGAGGTTTTCAAAAAGGGGCAAACTCATGTCTCAAGACCTGCTTCTGTTGGTTCCCCTCTCCTGCCTGTAACTTTCCATCCACATCCCCAAAGTTTTGTGGCCCATTATGACATCACTCCATTAAGTGATTGCTGCATGTACTGCTCTAAGGAAACACTTCTCTCTCTCTCTCTCTCTCTCTCTCGATAGATAGATAGAGTTTATGATTTTATTCTTTTGAATTATCTCTGCCAAACATCTATGTACTACAAATCTTCAAGCTCCACAGATGTTTTATGGCATCCACTAAACCTCTTTAGATATTTGTAAATTATACAGTGTGATACCTTTCAACGAAAGTTTATTTTATTTTTTACCAACTATGATTTTTCCTTTTGAAAACAAGGAAAGCAAGAAAAAAAAGAAACAAAATCACTCCAATCATTGCACACTTGTGTCGTTCAGACTTTGCAGGTCCAGCTTTGACATGATGATCTAACTAACACTAATATTGTAACTAATATTGTAACTGAAATATGTATGATCCTATGATGAGCGATTGCTTACTTCCCTTTCACTCTTAAAAAATTACTGAAAAAAATGTGTATAAAAAGGTATATGTAGTATATGTTTGTTTAGTGAGCATTCATGCTGTCATTTTTTCCTAATGTGAACTATGGTGGAAATGTGCTGTCCTAAATGGACTTGCCCATATATGTTGTAAAGCCTTTTTTGTACACCTGCTCATCAACTGACAGTGAAGTACACAAAGACACAGACACACACACACACACACACAGACACCTGTAATATTCTTGTTTTCATGTTGTTGCTGATATCCATCAGTGTTGTTCATATTGCTACATTGTGTTGACATGATTGTTGCTTTTAAACGAATGTTAACTTAATGTTTATTGTCTGCATCCTATTGGACTACTGGATGTTAATGTGTAACACGTTTCCCTGTTTATGTGCTTTAGCAATACTGTATGTCAATATGGTCATGCTAGTAAAGCCTCTTTGAATTGAATTTCTTTTCTGATTTGGTTTATTTTACCTAAATGGATACAGGGTAGTGTGTTTTGTTTATAAATCACTCAGAAAGTTTTCTTTCTTAAAACAAAATGTGGAATCAACTGTCCACAGTAGTGGGGCTTCCATAAATAGGAAATGGCACATTGTTGTACCCTTTGTTGTATCCTGGAGTTTTGTTCACATTGAATATGAACCCTGTATTTGTACCCTGTACTTTTTTTTTTTTTTTTTTTATTTTTATTTTTTTTCATTTTTATGGCACTATCTCTCTTGCATCTGCACTCTTGTACAAAATACGTGTTATAATAAATGTCATATGATTTTAAAGTAAAATAAAGTTTATAATCTTTGAATATCATGTGTTGCCAGTTTTTTTATGTGTGCCCCCCTGATTAAACACTGGCCCCTCCTTGGCCCCCCTAGTAAAATGTGTCTAGAACCGCCACTGGTGTAGAGGGAACGTGGAATCACACGCAGGACACAGAGATTCAAAAAACAGATGTCTTTAGTGAAGTCCGACAGTACAAGCCAACACGGCAACAGGCCACAGGCGAAACATACGCACACTGGAATGTCCAAAGTAAATGCGCACAACGTGCAGGACTCTCTAAACAAAACGAAATACAGAGAGCACAGAACAGCGGACCAACAACAACACGTGACATCGAACAATTACACACAACACCTGACCAAACACAAGAGAACTAAATAGGGTGCCTAATGAACACTTAACAATGAACAGGTGTAACAAACAGAAAAAACCAAAATAACAAGAAACATCGAACGGTGGCAGCTAGTACTCCGGAGACGACGACCGCCGAAGCCTGCCCGAACAAGGAGAAGGAGCCGCCTCGGCCGAAACCGTGACAGTACCCCCCCCCCTTGACGCGCGGCTCCAGTCGTGCGCCGCCCCCGGCCTCGGGGACGACCAGGAGGACGCGGAGCAGGGCGCGTAGGATGACCACGATGGAACTCGGTCAGAAGAGACGGGTCTAGGATGTCCCTCCTCGGCACCCAGCACCGCTCCTCCGGGCCGTACCCTCCCACTCCACGAGATATTGGAGACCCCCATCCGGCGTCTCAAATCTAGGATGGTCCAAACAGTGTACGCCGGAGCCCCTCGATGTCCAACGGGGCGGAGGAGTCTCTTCTATCTCAAAGTCCTGGAGTGGACCAGCTACCACCGGCCTGAGGAGAGACACATGGAACGAGGGGTTAATATTTTTGTAATCAATGGGCAGTTGTAACCTGTAACACACCTCGTTCAATCTCCTCAGGACTTTAAAAGGCCCCACAAACCGCCGACCCAGCTTCCGGCAGGGCAGGCGGAGGGGCAGGTTTCTGGTTGAGAGCCAGACTCGATCTCCAGGTGCGTACACTGGCCCCTCACTGCGGTGGAGGTCGGCGCTCGTCTTCTGTCGACGGATGGCTCGCTGCAGATGCGCCGCACCCACTCATCCACCGCAGGGGCCTCGATCTGGCTCTCATGCCAAGGTGCCAGAACCGGCTGGTACCCTAACACACACTGGAAAGGGGTTAGTTTAGTGGAGGAGTGGCGGAGAGAGTTCTGTGCCATCTCGGCCCAAGGCACATATCTCGCCCACTCCTCCGGCCGGCCCTGGCAATATGACCTCAGAAACCTACCCACATCCTGGTTGACACGTTCGACCTGCCCATTACTCTCCGGGTGGTAACCCGAGGTAAGGCTCACCGAAACCCCCAACCGTTCCATGAACGCTCTCCAGACTCTGGAGGTAAACTGGGGGCCTCGATCAGACACTATATCCTCGGGTACCCCGTAATGCTGGAAGACGTGAGTAAATAGAGCCTCAGCGGTCTGTAGGGCAGTAGGAAGACCCGGCATGGGAAGGAGACGACAGGCCTTCGAGAACCGATCCACAACGACCAGGATGGTGGTATTCCCCTGTGAGGAGGGAAGGTCGGTAACAAAATCCACCGAGAGGTGAGACCAGGGTCGTTGTGGAACGGGCAGGGGTTGTAACTTACCCCTGGGCAAGTGTCTGGGCGCCTTACACTGGGCACACACTGAGCAGGAGGAGACATAAATCCTCACATCCCTGGCTAACGTTGGCCACCAGTACTTTGTACTAAGGCAGTGCACCGTCCGGCCAATACCTGGATGCCCAGAGGAGGGTGACGTGTGAGCCCAATAAATAAGCCGATCCCGGACCTCGAGCGGGACGTCCGTCTGACCCACCGGACACTGTGGAGGGCTAGGGTCGGTGCGTAATGCCCGCTCGATCTCCGCATCGACCTCCCATACCACCGGTGCAACCAGACAAGACTTAGGTAGTATGGGAGTGGGCTCCACGCACCTCTCCTCCGTGTCATACCGCCGAGACAGGGCATCTGCCTTCCCGTTCTGGGACCCAGGGATGTAAGTGATCTTAAACACGAACCGGGCTAGAAACATAGTCCACCGAGCCTGGCGAGGATTCAGTCTCCTAGCTGCCCGAATGTATTCCAGGTTACGGTGGTCAGTCAGAATGAGGAAAGGGTGTTGAGCCCCTCAAGCCAATGCCTCCACACCTTTAGGGCCTGTACCACGGCTAACAGCTCCCTGTCCCCTACGTCATAATTACGCTCCGCCGGACTGAGCTTTTTCGAATAAAAAGCACAGGGGCGGAGTTTAGGTGGTGTGCCGGACCGTTGTGAGAGAACAGCCCGATACCGGCTTCAGACGCGTCCACCTCCACTTGGAATGGTAAAGTGGGATCCGGGTGCGCCAGCACTGGAGCCGAGGTAAACAGGTCCTTCAGTTTCCCAAAAGCCCTGTCCGCCTCAGCTGACCACCGCAAGCGCACTGGACCCCCTTCAGAAGGGACGTTATGGGAGCTGCCACCTGTCCAAAACCCCCGGATAAACCTCCGGTAGTAATTCGCAAAACCCAAGAACTGCTGCACCTCTTTAACCGTGGTTGGGGTTTGCCAATTACGCACGGCTGACACACGGTCAACCTCCATCCTCACCCCTGACGCAGACAACTGATAACCCAAAAAAGGAGACCGACTCCTGGAAGAACAGACATTTCTCGGCTTTGACATACAGGTCATGCTCCAACAATCTCCTCAATACTCTGCGCACCAGGGCTACATGTTCGGCCCGGGTAGAACTGTACACCAGAATATCGTCTATGTACACCACTACTCCCTGCGCCTGCATGTCCCGGAAAATCTCACCTACAAAGGATTGGAAGACTGATGGAGCATTCATTAACCCGTATGGCATGACGAGATACTCGTAATGACCGGAGGTAGTACTAAATGCTGTCTTCCATTCATCGCCCTCTCTAATGCGCACCAAGTTATATGCGCTCCTGAGGTCCAATTTTGTGAAGAACCGTGTCTCGTGTAATGACTCCGTCATAGTCGCAATCAGCGGAAGTGGATAACTATATTTCACAGTAACCTGATTTAGACCGCGGTAATCAATACACGGGCGCAAACCTCCATCCTTTTTCTTCACAAAAAAGAAGCTCGAGGACGCGGGTGAAGTGGAGGGCCGTATGTATCCCTGTCTCAGAGACTCGGCAATGTATGTCTCCATTGCCCTCTTCTCCTCCTGTGACAACGGATACACATGGCTCCGCGGGAGCGCAGCTCCTGCCTGGAGGTCTTTCGCACAATCCCCCTGTCTATGAGGCGGCAACCATGCCGCTCTGGTCTTGCTAAACACGAGTGCCAAATCCTCATACTCGGGGGGAATGTGCAATGCGGGCATCTGGTTCGGACTCTCCACCGAGGTCGCCCCTACGGAAACACCCAGACATAGCCCCTCACACTGAGCAGACCACGCTTTAAGAGCCTTCTCTCGCCACGAAATAGTAGGATCATGGGTAATCAACCAGGGAAGCCCCAGTACCACCGGATACGCAGGAGAGTCGATCAGATAGAGCTGAATCGTCTCCTCATGACCCCCCTGCGTCTCCATCCTAAGTGGCGCTGTGACCTCCCTAATCAACCCGGATCCTAACGGACGACTATCTAGGGCATGTACAGGGAAAGGATTATTAACCGGAAGGAGGGGAATCCCTAACTCTACACAGAATTTGCGATCTACAAAATTCCCAGCTGCGCCTGAATCTACTAGCGCCTTATGCTGGGAACGAGGTGCAACCTGTGGAAAACAAACAGGTATGGTTATGTGTACGACAGAAAGCTCTGGGTAAGTGGGGCGCCTACTCACCTGGGAGGACTCCCCAATGTGTGACCTGCCTTCTCCTCCACCAGGGGACCCTCCCCAGCACCTAGCCGCGGTGTGCCCTCCACGGCCACAGTTGGTGCAGGGGACGGCCCCCTCGGGCTCCTTCTTCTCCTTCCTCTAGCGCCAGCACCTCCGAGCTCCATCGGGCTCGGCTCGGAGGTGCTGGAGGGTGGAATGGGCGACCCCCACCTGGGACGTCCGCGGGTAGCGAGCAGGGTGTCCAGCCGAATGGCCATGTCAACCAACTGGTCAAATGAAAGCGTAGTATCCCTGCACGCCAACTCTCTGCGGACGTCCTCCCGGAGGCTGCAGCGGAAGGGGTCTATGAGTGCCCGCTCATTCCACCCTGCATCTGCCGCTAGAGTCCGGAACTCCAGTGCAAACTCCTGAGCGCTCCTCATCCCCTGCCGGAGGTAGAATAGACGCTCCCCCGCCGCCTTCCCCTCTGGTGGATGGTCGAACACTGCACGGAAGCGGCGGGAGAACTCCGCATACGTGATAGTAGCGGCGTCTATTCTCCTCCATTCGGCGTTGGCCCACTCCAACGCCTTGCCGGTGAGACAGGAGATGAGGGCGGAAACGCTCTCGTGTCCCGAGGGCGCCGGGTGTACGGTGGCGAGGTAGAGTTCAACTTGTAACAGGAACCCCTGACACCCGGCAGCGGTGCCGTCGTACGCCCTCGGGAGCGAGAGCCGAATCCCACTGGGTTCGGGGAGTTGGACGGGCGGGCTGACCGATGGTGATGGTGCGGTAGGTGGGGGTGTGGGTACCCCGCTGGTCTCCCATCGATGGAGGGTGTTCATCACTCGGTCCAGGGCATGCCCGATTTGGTTGATTCTGTCCTCCTGACCACGAAGGCGCTCCTCCATGATCTCGGTGGGTGCGGGTGCTCCTGCTGATTCCATATAGATGGTGTGTAATTCTGTCAGGGTTGAGTGTAGAGGGAACGTGGAATCACACGCAGGACACAGAGATTCAAAAAACTGATGTCTTTAGTGAAGTCCGACAGTACAAGCCAACACGGCAACAGGCCACAGGCGAAACATACGCACACTGGAATGTCCAAAGTAAATGCGCACAACGTGCAGGACTCTCTAAACAAAACGAAATACAGAGAGCACAGAACAGCGGACCAACAACAACACGTGACATCGAACAATTAGGGCGGCAGGTAGCTTAGTGGGTAAGAGCGTTGTGCCAGTAACCGAAAGGTCGCTGGTTCTAATCCCCGAGCCGACTAGGTGAAAAATCTGTCGATGTGCCCTTAAGCAAGGCACTTAACCCTAATTGCTCCTGTAAGTCGCTCTGGATAAGAGCGTCTGCTAAATGACTAAAATGTAAATGTAATTACACACAACACCTGACACAAGAGAACTAAATAGGGTGCCTAATGAACACTTAACAATGAACAGGTGTAACAAACAAACAAAACCAATCTAACAAGAAACATCGAACGGTGGCAGCTAGTACTCTAGAGACGACGACCGCCGAAGCCTGCCCGAACAAGGAGAAGGAGCCGCCTCGGCCGAAACCGTGACAATAGCACAGTTGGTTAGGAGCCCGTAAAACTGCAGCCATCCACTCAATTCAATATTACTTTTGTAATACAGTAAATCTTACAAACTAATGTAACATTCAACCTTAAAATGAGTAACACATCCATGGCCACATTTTGAGGTTACTGTAAGTATAAATGTCTTCTTATGTAATCAAGTTCAAGATAGCATGCATAGGTCATCGCAGGTCAATGGAGATTTTCACAATTGTGTAATAATCTGCCCATGTACTTTTGATGTAATCTCAACTGCAATCCAGGTCATTTAGTTCTGCTATTAGATGAAGCACAGTGATAACACATTCATCTGTTTTATAAATAATCAAAATATCTGACATTGTATTCCCATTTGAACTTTCCTGTGCTTTTAAATAGTTGAAAGCGCAGTGATAGACATTTGGGTGACAACTAAGTTGTGTCTAACCTGCCTGTCTGTCTGTCTGTCTGTCTGTCTGTCTGTCTGTCTGTCTGTCTGTCTGTCTGTCTGTCTGTCTGTCTGTCTGTCTGAGTTACTGACGTGATCTTCCTGTCTGGGTTGGCGCCCCCCCCCTTGGTTTGTGCTGTGGTGGAGACCTCTGTGGGCTATACTCGGCCTTGTCTCAGGATTGTAAGTTGGTGGTTGGGGATATCCCTCTAGTGGTGCGGGGGCTGTGCTTTGGCGGAGTGGGTGGGGTTATATCCTTCCTGTTTGGCCCTGTCCGGGGGTTTCTTCGGATGGGGCCACAGTGTCTCCGGACCGCTCCTGTCTCAGCCTCCAGTATTTATGCTGCAGTAGTTTATGTGTCGGGGGGCTGGGGTTAGTTGGTTATACCTGGAGTACTTCTCCTGTCTTATCCAGTGTCCTGTGTGAATTTAAGTATGCTCTCTCTAATTCTCTCGTTCTCTCTTTCTCTCTGAGAACCTGAGCCCTAGGACCATACGTCAGGACTACCGGGCATGATGACACCTTGCTGTCCCCAGTCCGCCTGGCCTTGCTGCTATTCCAGTTTCAACTGTTCTGCCTGCGGCTACGAAACCCCTACCTGTCCCAGACCTGCTGTTTTCAACTCTTTAATGATCGGCTATGAAAAGCCAACTGAGAGACCTGAGCCCTAGGACCATACGCCGGGACTACCGGCCGTGGTGACTCCTTGCTGTCCCCAGTCCGCCTGGCCTTGCTGCTATTCCAGTTTCAACTGTTCTGCCTGCGGTTATGGAACCCCTACCTGTCCCAGACCTGCTGTTTTCAACTCTTAATGATCGGCTATGAAAAGCCAACTGAGATTTATTCCTGATTATTATTTGACCATGCTTGTCACTTATGAACATTTTTGAACATCTTGGCATGGTTCTGTTATAATCTCCACCCGGCACAGCCAGAAGAGGACTGGCCACCCCTCATAGCCTGGTTCCTCTCTAGGTTTCTTCCTAGGCTTTCGCCTTTCTAGGGAGTTTTTCCTAGCCACCGTGCTTCTACACCTGCATTACTAGCTGTTTGGGGTTTTAGGCTGGGTTTCTGTACAGCACTTCGAGATATTAGCTGATGTAAGAAGGGCTATATAAAATAAAATTGATTGATTGATTGTCTGTCTACCCTGTCTACCCTGTCTGTCTGTCTAACCTGCCTGTCTGCCTGTCTGTCTAACCTGTCTGTCTGTCTGTCTGTCTGTCTAACCTGCCTGTCTAACCTATCTGTCTGTCTGTCTAACCTGCCTGTCTAACCTGTCTGTCTGTCTGTCTGTCTAACCTGCCTGTCTGCCTGTCTGTCTAACCTGTCTGTCTGTCTGTCTGTCTGTCTGTCTGTCTGTCTGTCTGTCTGTCTGTCTGTCTGTCTGTCTGTCTGTCTGTCTGTCTGTCTGTCTGTCTAACCTGTCTGTCTGTCTGTCTAACCTGCCTGTCTAACCTGTCTGTCTGTCTGTCTAACCTGCCTGTCTAACCTGTCTGTCTGTCTGTCTAACCCGCCTGTCTGCCTGTCTGTCTAACCTGTCTATCTATCTATCTGTCTGTATGTCTGTCTGTCTGTCTGTCTAACCTGTCTGTCTGTCTGTCTGTGTCTATCTATAAAACATAAATACAGTTATTTTATAATGTTATTACATTACCGGTTAAAGTTATTACACAATTTATGAAAAACTTGTTGTCCAATAAAACTGTATTACAAAAGGTTATTACGTTATTGGCTCAGTATTTTTATAATATTATTGGCACGTTATTATCGGTTATTACATTAAAAATGAAAAAGTTATCAGTCATTACATTAGAAATGAAAAAGTTATTATATTATTGGCAGTTATTACATTATGGACTGGTCATACATGTGGCTATACAACTGCAAGAAATCACATTTCTAACCTGCATCCAAGGTGTTTACAAGACTTAAGATCAACAATTATAACTTCATGTCACATTTTGTGAGCTTTATGACGCAAAATGGCATTTTACAGTAAGGGTCTCTTTACAAGGGGTTTATAAAAGGGTTTATAAGACGTTTATTAATGGTTAATTAATCATTTATAAATGTGTACGTCTCTGATGGAAATGTCTTTGGTTCTGCAGCAAGCATTTAATGACACAGCGGTGGTCCATCACATGAGGCGACTCCAGCTTGGGACTAGTCAGGAGGCTCCCAGCCAGACAACCCTGCCTAGCCCCTGTAGAAGCCACTATGTTGGGGAGGAGGGAAGAGAGACTTGATGACGCCAACGGAGAAGGTCACTGGAACTAGATTGGGTTGAGAGTGGAAGAAGATCTGAGAGAGGAGTGGAGAAGAGAGGAGAGGAAATAGGGACAGGAGAGCTGAATGAGAGGTGTGGTACGTACCCAGTGTATTCCTGGGTGATATTATTTTAGGAGTGGGACAGAGCTTGGACAATGTTTTAACTCACGGTTTTAAAAAATGGATGTCAGCTTTTTTTTAATCATCTCTGTATTTCTGTACATGTTGTTGTTGTTTTTTGTCATTATCATTCCCCCTTGACAACATATAGAGGATTGATCCACTGATTTTACCTGCATGATCAGAGGACAGGCAGACAGGTCCACATGCATGTTGACTGGCAGCAGGTGTGTTTATAGCATGACGAGTCTACTGCAGAACTATGTGTATGTGGTACCACCCGTTGTGGAATAGTTTCTGTACAGCAGGTAGTGTAGCTAATAATCGAGAACGATTCAAGACCAAGACCGGAACAAATCGAGTCCAAGTCAAGACCAACACCGGAGGGGGGGCGAGACCGAGTCAAGACCGAGACCGGGAGGGGTCAAGGGGTCCGAGACCGAGTCAAGACCGAGACCAGAAAAATGTGAGTCCAATTCAAGATCATGATTGTAATTTTGTCAAATCACCACCATAAGAGTTCAAAATGTCCAGTATTTCTGTGTTCATATTTCAGAACAACATATGGATTCTTTAAACATTCAAATAGTGAAAAGAATAGAGCCACTCTACAAATTATTACTAACCCAAACACAGTGGGGAACAATGGGCCTTCTACGCCTTCAGAGAAGGGCTAAGGATTTATAAAATAATAATGATAATAATAATGATAATGATATTATTATTTTTAATGATGTTCTGATTTAATCTCTTCAGTTTTTGTTGGAAAGGAAAGGGTTAACACTGATGAGAAAAAAATCCAGTCAGGATTTTCTTTGCTGGTCTCTGGGAAGAAAAATCTAGCTAGCTAAGTCAGCAATTGGCTAGGCCATCAGAAGCTAGATAAAGGCATCTGCCATTCAACTGTATTAGGGCAAAAAAATGTGGAGTGACAGTGGAATCAACCAATCTTATGGAAATGTCTGCCTTCTTGAAGGTCAACAGGTCACTGCGCAATAGTGAGCAGTAATTTTCCCACGGTCTAGCTAGCTAGCTTTTGCTGTTGATTAGTTTGCAGCGGCTGCAGCAGGTGTTATCAAATACGATGTTATTGCTAATTTGTTAGCTTCTCCCTTTTCAAGAATAAGTTTCAACAAGAAGTTAAGTTTCAAATGATCATCATCTGGTGAGTGGAACTGTGTTTTTTATTGCAGCGTGCTTGCTGTTGTTAGCCATCTCTTTGAAAATAACTGTGTGTGAATGTGTGTGAAACATTGTTGCATTTAAAGTGGAACTGACCACATCTTAGTGTTTACAGGCAGTTACAACAGTGCGACTTTAGATCATTAGAACTCATTCGCCAAAGGCCACAAAATACCCATGAATGGATTTCTGCAAATATGTAAACACCACGGGAGTCCTCTTACATTTGGTCCTATTGATCAAACAACCATGAAAAGGTAGGACCTCTCCTTCAGTTATGCACATCAACAACAACAAGATCAACAACTAATGCTAGCCATAGCAAGATGAGCTAAAATCTAACGAAGGAACATAAGATAAACCCTCTCAAACTTTTTCAGCTAGTTGGCTTTCAAAATTGCACTGACAAACGATGGGGAATTGTAGCCTACTCGTCCTTCTGCAGTTTGCCTGCCAATGCATGCTTGTCCCAACCAAGCACCCAAGCTAACTGGCTAAAGTTGGCTAGCTTGCTAGCTAGCTACTTCCAGACACAAATGAGAGAACACCTCACTCTGACAATTTTACTCGCCGTAGCAGAGCTGGTTAGGCTGTTTACATACAGTGAGGGAAAAAAGTATTTGATCCCCTGCTGATTTTGTACGTTTGCCCACTGACAAAGACATGATCAGTCTATAATTTTAATGGTAGGTTTATTTGAACAGTGAGAGACAGAATAACAACAACAAAATCGAGAAAAACGCATGTCAAAAATGTTATAAATTGATTTGCATTTTAATGAGGGAAAAAAGTATTTGACCCCTCTGCAAAACATGACTTAGTACTAGGTGGTAAAACCCTTGTTGGCAATCACAGAGGTCAGACATTTATTGTAGTTGGCCACAAGGTTTGCACACATCTCAGGAGGGATTTTGTTCCACTCCTCTTTGCAGATCTTCTTCAATTCATTAAGGATTCGAGGCTGACGTTTGGCAACTCAAACCTTCAGCTCCCTCCACATATTTTCTATGGGATTAAGGTCTGGAGACTGGCTAGGCCACTCCAGGACCTTAATGTGCTTCTTCTTGAGCCACTCCTTTGTTGCCTTGGCCGTGTGTTTTGGGTCATTGTCATGCTGGAATACCCATCCACAACCCATGTTCAATGCCCTGGCTGAGGGCTGAGGGAAGGAGGTTCTCACCCAAGATTTGACGGTACATGGCCCCGTCCATCATCCCTTTGATGCGGTGAAGTTGTCCTGTCCCCTTAGCAGAAAAACACACCCAAAGCATAATGTTTCCACCTCCATGTTTGATGGTGGGGATGGTGTTCGTGGGGTCATAGGCAGCATTCCTCCTACTCCAAACACGCCGATTTGAGTTGATGCCAAAGAGCTCGATTTTGGTCTCATCTGACCACAACACTTTCACCCAGTTCTCCTCTGAATCATTCAGATGTTAATTGGCAAACTTCAGACGGCCCTGTATATGTGCTTTCTTGAGCAGGGGGACATTGTGGGCGCTGCAGGATTTCAGTCCTTTACGGCGTAGTGTGTTACCAATTGTTTTCTTGGTGACTATGGTCCCAGCTGCCTTGAGATCATTGACAAGATCCTCCTGTGTAGTTCTGGGCTGATTCCTCACTGTTCTCATGATCATTGCAACTCCACGAGGTGCGATCTTGCATGGAGCCCCAGGCCAAGGGAGATTGACAGTTATTTTGTGTTTCTTCCATTTGCGAATAATCGCACCAACTGTTGTCACCTTCTCACCAAGCTGCTTGGCGATGGTCTTGTAGCCCATTCCAGCCTTGTGTAGGTCTACAATCTTGTCCCTGACATCCTTGGAGAGCTCTTTGGTCTTGGCCATGGTGGAGAGTTTGGAATCTGATTGATTGATTGCTTCTGTGGACAGGTGTCTTTTATATAGGTAACAAGCTGAGATTAGGAGCACTCCCTTTAAGAGTGTGCTCCTAATCTCAGCTCGTTACCTGTATAAAAGACACCTGGGAGACAGAAATCTTTCTGATTGAGAGGGGGTCAAATACTTATTTCCCTAATTAAAATGCAAATCAATTTATAACATTTTTGACATGCGTTTTTCTGGATTTTTTTGTTGTTGTTCTGTCTCTCACTGTTCAAATAAACCTACCATTAAAATTATAGACTGATCATTTCTTTGTCAGTGGCAAACGTACAAAATCAGTAGGGGATCAAATACTTTTTTCCCTCACTGTATTATCTAGAGCGTTCTTGACTAACTATTACTTTTTTTGTCTACGTTTACTGACACCGGTCATATTCAGCGGGTGTTGCGCGTTCGTAAATTAATCAGTTGTGCTGCACTCAGGCACACTCTGATGAGAGTGCTCTGAAATCGGAGTAGATAGCCAGAGTGAATTTGTGAATGCAAGAGTTATGCTAACTGGATAACAGTTGTTCAAGTTCTTGCTAGCTAACCAAATTACACCTGCATCTCTAGCTGTGTATAGCCACCGAAAAATGATATGAGGGGAAAAAGTCATAAATAGCAATAAGGCACGAGGGGGTGTGGTATATGGCCAATATACCACGGCTAAGGATTGTTCTTATGCACGACGCAACGCAGAGTGCCTGAATACAGCCCTTAGCCGTGGTATATTGGCCATATACCACAAACCCCTGAGATACCTTATTGCTATTATAAACTGGTTATCAACATAATTAGAGCAGTAAACATAATGTTTTGTCATAACCATGGTATACGGTCTGATATACCATGGCTGTCAGCCAATCAGCATTCAGGGCTCGAACCATCCAGTTTATAACTGTGTATAGCCTCCACTACACCACTGTTCCTTTGTTTTACAAAAAGTGCACTCACCTACATGAGTGCGCTGGTTTTACGGTTGCTGTCCTTTCAGAATCACAAACCTGTCACACACTGAAGGCCTATAGGTTCGCCACTGCGCAAACATGTCTATAATAGATATAAAGGCTGTTAAGATACTGTATATTTGGCCTGGCGAAGCGGTTTTATGCGCTGACTGAATGGAAGCTGATAATTCTGAGTTTTTTACTCCGCTGGTCTCGGCTGGTCTCGGGAAGAAATTACGAGTCCTCACTGTTCGAGATCGAGTCAAGACCGAGTACAAATATATCAGACACCGAGACAAGACCGAGACACTCAATATGTGGTCTCGAGACCAGTAGTATTACAACACTTGCTAATACCTCATGAGAGATGGATTTACATTACTTTCACTTTTTACACAACCAACTAACATTCCCCTTTCGATCACCCTTTCATGGATATTTTCTTCATTCATATTGGGGTTGTTTTTCCAAGCCATTGTGCAGTATGTGTACAGAGAGAACTTGAATTAAAGAATGTAAATAATAATCAAATCGTCTCACTTCATCATTACATCTGTCACTCTCGCTCTCACCATAACTCACGTTAAAGTGTCGATACTTTTGGTAACCTATTGCACATAGAATAAAAAGTGGGATTTTATGTTATTCACTCAAGACTACTCATTTTAAAAATGTTTTTTGCACCACCCTATTTTTCCCATGACTCTGTTTAAATGTCCATCATGTTACTGTACTGTATGGACTAGAAACAGCTGGACTTGGCAGTGGCTCTTCAGACAGAAGCAGAACAAGCCACTGCCATGATATGCCCACAATGTGTTACTGTCCCAATTCCAGTCCAGTGTGTTGTAGCATTACATATTGTTGGAAAACAGCAGTTTGTTATTTCAAAGGAGATGTATACAATTTTCGGATGTATCCCCTACTTGAACTGGATGATTTACCAAAAACATTTGGATTAGCATACAGCACCATGGAAAAGTATTTGCCCCCTTTCCGATTTTCTCTATTTTTGCATATTTTTGATATCTTCAACCAAAACCTAATATTAGATAAAGAGAACCTGAGTTGACAAATAACCCCAAAAAATGATACTTATTTTATTTATTTAATTAACAAAGTTATCCAACACCCAATTCCCCAGTGTGAAAAAGTAATTGCCCCCTTACACTCAATAACTGGTTGTGCCACCTTTAGTTGCATTCTCCTGTAGAATTCTCTGATACAGAGTAGAATTCATGGTTCCTTCTTTTAAGGCAAGTCGTCCAGGTCCTGAGGCAGCAAAGCATCCCCAAACCATCACACTACCACCACCATGCTTGACCGCTGGTATGAGGTTCTTACTGTGGAATGCAGTGTTTGGTTTTTGGCAGACTTAATGGGACCAAAAAAGCACCTGGAAGCACTTGGATGATCATCAAGACTCTTGGAAGAATATTCTATGGACAGATGAGTCAAAAGTATAACATTTTGGATGACATGGGTTCCATTATGCCTGGCGAAAACCGAACACTGCATTCCTAATCCCAATTGAGATGTTGTGGCAGGACTTGAAACGAGCAGTTCAAGCGAAAAAAACACACAAATGTTGCTGAGTGTTAGCAGTTCTGCATGGAAGAGTGGGCCAAAATTCCTCCACAGCGACGTGAGAGACTGATGAACAACAACAGGAAGCGTTCGGTTGGAGTCATTGCAGCTAAAGGTGGCACAACCAGTTATTGAGTGTAAGGGGGCAATTACTTTTTCACACAGGTGCAATAGGTGTTGCATAACTTTATTTATGAAATAAATATATATTTGTTGTGTTATTTGTTCACTCAAGTTCCCTTTTATCTAATATTAGGTTTTGGTTGAAGATCTGATAACATTTAATATCAAAAATATGCAAAAGTAGAGAAAATTAGAAAGGGGGCAAATACTTTTTCACAGCACTGTATATTACTTAAATAAGGTCAATAGAAATTGCAGGCCCACATAATTGATTGACAGAAGCCCCCGTTTATACCTGGTTCTAATGTGCATCCTTTGCCCTGATCTTGTCCACATTCTGACTGGGCCCACACTTTTAGACCAGTGTAGACAATCAATAGACACATTGCGATCTGATTGTGATCAGATCATCCTGCCCACCTCTGGAGGTAGTCAGACCCACATTGCGTCTAGATATCTTACAAGTGTAGACATATCCGGACAGAGAAAACATTTAAATCATCATCATTATTCTGCCCTCAAAAATCATTGATAGGCGGCACCATTGACTAATTACATCAATATGTGTCTTACAATAAATAAATACATGTTATTTTAAAAGAATAGCTGTGAAATAATTTGCATAAAGGAAGGGACCAGGAAATCTGGTCACAATGCAGACACAGTGGACGGATAACAGACATGTGTAGACACATTTCTGGAAATGTGGGCACAATCAGAATGTAGAAAACATCAGGACAAAGGACCCATGTCAGATCCAGGTATAAACGGGGCTAGAGGTTTACCTTCCTTGCGTTTCAGTGGCTTTTGCCTACTGTGAGCTGGTTACAATGATAACAATTGTTATCTGTTAACTGGTTGCAATCATAGATGACCGTCATGAATTTCAGTAAAAGCATGGTGGATGTATATAACAGTATACTTTTCACTTTTGCCTCTTGTTTTTAGTAAGTTTCCAACTTCATTACATGGGTTTTGTCATATGCTGGTAACCCAGTCATTGATGGAGTGCAGAGATATATAACTGTCCCACACAATAACCTATAATAGCACTGACAAATAAAGGAATACTTAGACTTAACATTTCATGTGCTTTATTTCTTAAAAAACTAAAATGTATGAAGTATGTCTTGATAATTAATTCCAAAATTGAAATAAAATTAAATGAGCTTATCTTCATCCTTGATGATGATGATGATTGTTGGTTCGCTGCTTTTGGAGTGAGGGCAGTGGATCTCCCTCTGCCAGGAGGTGAAGGTGGACGGGGGTACCACCAGTGGGAAGAACTAGTTGAACGGCAGGTAGCCTAGCGGTTAGAGCATCATGCCAGTAACTGAAAGGTTGCTGGTTCGAATCCATGAGCTGACAAGGCTCTGTTGATGTGTCCTTGAGCGAGGCACTTAACCCTAGTCACTCTGGATAAGAGTGTCTGCTAAATTACTTAAATGAGGAAGGACATGGCCCTTCTCATCAGCCAAAACACAACTACCCCCTCTGGGGACAAGAGATGGAGGAAATGTGGTAGAGAGTGAAATGTCAAAATAGTGATAGACGAAAACTGCCAGCTAAACAAGATGTAAAAGACTGAAGACTGGACATACTTAAACCAGGAGTGGACAATCTTAGTGTGAATAATTTAATAGCTTTTTTGTCATTTCTAATGTAATAACCAGTCTCCTGGCTCATAGCGATAGATAGAGAAAGAGAAATAGAGTGATAGAGATAGATAGAAGGTGTAGTACCTCTGACACTATGGTTCACATCCGTTTCCTGGCCAGAATCACAGTGATGAAGATAGTCAGGTGGTAGTGGGAGAGAAGATTAAAAGGCAGGTATCTTACATCACAGGAAGGGAAGAAAGAAAATGTGTCTTATGGTAGTTGCAGACTGATAGTCAACTTCAAAACAATTCTCAAAAGGGGGTCTGCTCAAATAGGCTTACACATTTCATTTCCCATGGAATAAGCCTTGCGGAATAAATAAAGTATGTGTGTGTGTGTGTGTGTTTTGGGGAGGGGATGTTAAGCCTGCTTGTTGTAGTACAGTACTGTACCCCGTCCGTGTGTGTGTGTCTCTCCCTCTGTACCTCCCTCATCCATTACTCACCTGTTCCTGGGTCTGTTGCCATTGCTGAGGATGCCTCCTACCAGTGTCAGTACGGAGGACAGAGCAGTCCGGCTCAGCTGCTATCTACTCTACCCTCTCCAGCCTCCAGGGATGGCCTGGTACGGGCAACACCTCAACACCCACAGCCACTCCTCCACTGCAGGCTCCTCATCTCTATGCCTCTCTGTCTAGACCAGCACCCAGAGACCATCACCACTATCTCACAGCCCGACCTGACACAGCCAGGCCAACCATAATAACAAGAGATAATATAAGGCAAGTACTGGAAACATTAGAACGCTATGAAAAATGTGGGAAACCAGGCCTGGTATTCATAGTTGACTTTGAAAAGTCTTTTGATAAAGTACGATTGGAATTTATATATAAATGCCTGGAATATTTCAATTTTGGAGAATCTCTTATACAATGGGTTAAAGTTATGTATAGTAACCCTAGGTGTAAAATAGTAAATAATGGCTACTTCTCAGAAAGTATTAAACTGTCAAGAGGAGTAAAACAAGGCTGTCTACTATCAGCATATCTATTTATTCTGGCCATTGAAATGTTAGCTATTAAAATAAGATCCAACAATGACATCAAAGAGCTAGAAATCCAGAGCTTAAAAACAATGGTGTCACTGTACGTTTTCTTTTAAATCCACAATTTGGATCCCTCCATAGCCTCATAGAGGATCTAGATAATTGTTCTTACCTCTCTGGATTACAACCAAATTATGATAAGTGTACTATATTACACATTGGATCACAAAAAAATACAACTTTTACATTATCGTGTAGTTTACCAATAAAATGGTCTGACGGCGAAGTGGATGGCCTGGTATGGGCAACGGTATTCATATCCCAAAAGAAAGAAATGATCTCACTACAATAATTTTAATAGAAAGTTTGCAAAAATAGATAAGATCTTGCTACCATGGAAAAGAAGATACCTGTCTATTTGTGGAAAAATCTCCCTGGTTAACTCTTTAGTCATATACCAGTTTACTTATTTGCTTATGGCCCTGCCTACACCTAACAACCTTTTTAAAAAATCCATTTTTATTTGGAATGGCAAGCCAGACAACATTAAATGTGCCTATGTATATAATGAATATGAATTCAGAGGGCAGAAATGATTAAATATCAAAGCATTAGACCTCTCACTAACGGCTTCAGTCATACAAAAGCTATACTTAAATCCGAACTGGTTCTCTACCAGATTAGTAAGAATGGTTCACCTCGTGTTCTAAAATGGCCTTTTTCCCTTTATTCAGATTACAACCTCTCACTTTTGGTTATTTGAAAATGAAATCATCTCCAAAATATCAGTATTTTTAAAACAAGCCATAGAAAGTTGGTTGCAATTTCTGTTTAATCCATCAGAAAAGACAGAACAAATATTACAGCAATTATAATGGTTAAACTCAAATATACTAATTGATAAAAAAACTTTATTTAAAAAATCTACTGCAAAAATGGAAGAGGCAAGTGGAAGGGGGAGAAAGTAAGGAACTTGTCTGTTGGCCCTGCATTAAAGAGCAACATTGGTTAAAGAAAGTTGTGATAGATAAAAAAGTATACCAGTTTCATTTAAGGACCAAAAAATTGTCAGCTGTGCCATACAGATTGCAAAATAGTTGGGAAGAGATTTTCGATGTACCGATTCCATGGCACATGGTTTATGAACTAATACAGAAAACGACGCCCGATTCAAAACTTAGAGTTTTTCAATTTAGATTATTATACAAAATTCTTGCAACCAATAGACTGTTATATATATATATATATATATATATATATATATATATATATATATATATATATATATATTGGGGGATACAACCATCCCAGCTCTGCAGATTTTGCTGCGAAGAGACAGAATCATTACATTATTTGTTTTGGTACTGTCCATATGTAGCTTGTTTTTGGTCACAGGTTCAGACATGGCTGAAGAATTGCAACATTTACCTGGAGTTAACTCTGAAAATAGCACTACTGGGTGATCTGAAAAGTCATAGTCAATCGATCAATAATATAATAATACTATTAGCAAACATGTTTATCTTTAATTTACCATCTGTAGACACTATGAGAATAGAAAGGTTCAGAACTTTTGTGAAAGGTCACAGCACAGTTGAAAAATATATGGCGAATAGAAATCAAAACTCGATGGTCTTCAGAGAAAGATGGGAGGGGTTGAAAGGGTAGCTGAAGGATGGGACAAAAAACAAACAAAAGATAACTAATGTAAAATATACTGTGTCCGTAAAATGTATATAGTATGAATGAGCTGGAAGTAGAAGCCTAAGTGTTGTTGTCCATTAGTTTATTCCAATTAGGGGAGGGATGGTAGGGTTAGTGGAAAATAATAAAGGAAAATATATAAAAAATGTATATATATATATACACACATTTTAGTAATTCATGGGCATGTCTTATAATTCGTGAGCTTGTTTAAAAAAAAATCTCAGTCAATGTCACTTCCAGGGCTTCGTAGATTCCTGCAGTGTCAACACTATGGTACTATATATACAGCTGCGGATAAAATTAAGAGACCACTGCAAAATTATCAGTTTCTCTGGTTTTACTATTTATAGGTATGTGTTTGGGTAAAAATAACATTTTTGTTTTATTCTCTAAACTACTGACAACATTTCTCCCAAATTCCAAATAAAAAATATTGTCATTTAGAGCATTTATTTGCAGAACTGGTCAAAATAACAAAATATATGTAGCGTTGTCAGACCTCGAATAATGCAAAGAAAATAAGTTCATGTTAATTTTTAAACAACACAATACTAATGTTTTAACTTAGGAAGAGTTCAGAAATCCATATTTGGTGGAATAACCCTGATTTTCAATCACAGCTTTCATGCGTCTTGGCATGCTCTCCACCAGTCTTTCACATTGATGTTGGGTGACTTTATGCCACTCCTGGCGCAAAAATCCAAGCAGCTCGGCTTTGTTTGATGGCTTGTGACCATCCATCTTCCTCTTGATCACATTCCAGTCCTCCATCCACACCTTGATTGACCTGGCTGTGTGGCATGGCGCATTGTCCTGCTGGAAAAACCAACCCTCAGAGTTGGGGAACAATGTCAGAGCAAAAGGAAGCAAGTTTTCTTCCAGGACAACCTTGTACGTGGCTTGATTCATGCGTCCTTCACAAAGACAAATCTGCCCAATTCCAGCCTTGCTGAAGCACCCCCAGATCATCACCGATCCTCCACCAAATTTCACAGTGGGTGCGAGACACGGTGGCTTGTAGGCCTCTCCAGGTCTCCGTCTAACCATTAGATGACCAGGTGTTGGGCAAAGCTGAAAATTGGACTCATCAGAGAAGATGACCTTACTCCAGTCCTCTACGGTCCAATCCTTATGGTCTTTTGCAAACCTCAGCCTGGCTCTTCTTTGCTTCTCATTGATGAAGGGCTTTTTTCTAGCTTTGCACGACTTCAGCCCTGCCCCTAGGAGCCTGTTTCGAACCGTCTCGCTGCACTTCACCCCAGCTGCCGTTTGCCATTCTTTTTGTAGGTCACTTGATGTCATCCTACGGTTGTTGAGTGACATTCGAATGAGTTGGCGGTCATCCCGGTCAGTAGAGAGTTGTTTTCGCCCTCTGCCGGTCTGTAGCTTTGTTGTCCCCAATGTCTGCTGCTTGACCTTCTTATGAACCGCCGTCTTTGAAATTTTAAGGGTGGAAGCAACCTGACGCTCACTGTATCCCTCTGCCAGTAAAGCCAGAATTGAACCCTTCTTTTCCTCACTCAGAACTTTCCTTTTCAACTCTTTTGGCATGGTCAATAGTTATTTTTTAATTAATATTACTTTTTAGGTACTATTAGCACTGTTTTTGCCATCCAGCTGGTCCTATTGCAAGAGGATAGTGATGACCACAGCAGTGTTTTTTATACTTTTCCTCGTTAAATAAGATTTGGTTCATGTGATCACCTAATCAGTACCTAATTCAGTAGAATGAGGTGTGCCTGTGTTGGAATTCAACAGACACTGGAATGGAATGGCTGTCATACATGTAGATATACTGATTTAAGACAAATCTGCAGTGGTCTCTTAATTTTTTCCACAGCTGTATATCTTAATGTAAATAATATATGTTTTGCACTTTGCGTTATGTGGTGTGATTTCACATGGATGAATTTACAATTTGGGAGAGGGGTTAGATGCCAGCATCCTTTTTTACATGGTAAACAATGGCCAGACACACACTTACTCTCAGGCACAGTTTTATGGCACACGTTGTACGGTTGATTGGTCTGTGAACTCAGTTTCTGTGGCCTGGCTTAATGGAGTAATGCAGGGGTCGGCAACAGGCAATATAGGAAGCGCCTATTAAGTGCCCAAAATAATTTTTTGGGGCACCCTAAAGTTTTTACTTTTTGGTCTAAAAAGACTCTAAATTCAACCGGAATTCTGCTAAAATGAGTTTAACTTAGGAAATCTGTTCCCAAGTATTCCCACAAATAAAAAAAGAGACATATATATATGATAGTTTCTCAATGTAATCAAGGTATGAAATTATTGTAATTTTCAAATATAATATATTTAATTGTGGTCAATTTGCAGTGTACAAATTATTATAATTATGATCTGGCCGCCCAACCATCGGCTCCTAGCCTGTGGCTGAATCTAGTTGCCTAGCCCTGGAGTAATGTAATGAACTCAATTACTGTGGCCTGGCTTAATGGAGTAATGTGTAATGAAGCAGACAGCAGGAGGTTGGCCTGGGTGGTGTGCAGGGTAATGGAACAACTGCTTGAATAGTTGCACAAAGTGTATAGGCACATTCTCAAATACACACACACGCACACACACGCACACACGCACACACACGCACACACAAGCATGTGCTCACACACACACACACACACACACACACATACACACACACACACACACACACACACACACACACATGCAAACACACACATTGTTTTTTTGGTTTAACAAGCTTCCATTCCCCCTGTCATGAGAGGATTTATGGCTGATTTAAGATTAAATGATCAACCCTGTGACTTTATTTGGCACTTAATAGGCACTTACTTTAGTTTTTTTAAGATGGAAAAAACATGTTTTTTATTAAGTTGAACATGTTACTAAGTTACACTTCTCAAAAGGCACCGAATTGGTGGAATGTCCCAGCTGCCTTTCACATAACTACAAGATGCAAGAAAATATACTGTTTCAGTGGAAACTACAATATAAAAAGGAGAACTGTATGCAGTTATTACTCAGAAGAGAGATAAGGTTAAATAATGTGAGAAGTAGGAAATATGATGACATACAGAGAGACAGGGAAAGATATCAATCAGATGACAAGAGTTTCTATGAGACACTGAGTATGAGAGTGGAGAAGGGGTGGGGAGGTTTGACACTGAGTGTGAGGGCTGGAGAAGGGGTGGGGAGGTTTGACACTGAGTGTGAGGGGTGGAGAAGGGGTGGGGAGGTTTGACACTGAGTGTGAGGGGTGGGGAGGTTTGACACGGAGAGTGAGGGGTGGAGAAGGGGTGGGGGAGGTTTGACACTGAGTGTGAGGGCTGGAGAAGGGGTGGGGAGGTTTGACACTGAGTGTGAGTGGTGGAGAAGGAGTGGGGAGGTTTGACACTGAGTGTGAGGGCTGGAGAAGGGGTGGGGAGGTTTGACACTGAGTGTGAGTGGTGGAGAAGGAGTGGGGAGGTTTGACACTGAGTGTGAGGGCTGGAGAAGGGGTGGGGAGGTTTGACAGGCAGGTAAAAGGGAAAGAGGCGTTGCCAAGATAACACGTTACACAACCTAACCAATAATTCCACCGTGCCTCGATGTCTCTGTAGAGGGGTATGTATTTCAGACCAACCTGTCTGCCCTGCTGCTCCCTCCTTCTCTCTCTCTTCCTCTCACACTCCCTCGCTTCTCACTGTGAGAGGAGCTGGTTGCTCTGACAGGGAAACAGCTTCTCTCCTCTGACACAAGTGGTTCCTCTGACAGCGATATGAACAGCTTCTCTCCTCTGACACAAGTGGTTCCAGGTGGGATTCAGACTCATTAGCTCTCATTTGGGTTTACAAAGATATATATTCCATCTGGATCCTTTAAACTGGCAGCAAAAGCTTTCGATCCATAACATCCTTGAGGCTGAAATATATTGGAATCAGGACGTGAGTCAACAACAACCGTACGTGTGACTTTGTGAATGAATGAGAATGGTAAAGGCACTTGTTCAAGCTTGCTTGAGGTTGCTGTGGATTCTCACCTTGGCAGAGTGTAAGATCCCAGGTAAGGATAAGATCTCTCTCGACTCTTTGAAAGGTAGTAGTGCATGAATTATCAGGATAGGGTCAAGGGTCAAGGCAGGGCATGGGATGTCTTTAATGTGACTATGCTGACCCACTGAGTGAGGAAACAAATAATTTGACTACTGTATGCCTTTGAAAACTTACATCTCATCTAATCTTAAGATACATCTCTTTTTATTTGTTCATGGAACGGGTGCCTTTTGCATTTTGTGTCCCTTTCACTGCACAAGACATCGTATTTCCTCTTGGAAAAACTAGACAGGCGTCTGAAAAATAACTAACTGTTTTAACATGTGGTTGGACTGTCTCCTTGCCATCCTAAAGGAGAAGGGTTTTCAACAAGACAAATCCAGTGTAACGCAATGGTTTAGAGATGATGGTTTGGCCAGGAGTTTTGTGAATATAAACAACCATTCCTATACAACATAAGTTACATATTGTCACTGTAGTGTCCCTGTAACTTGCCTTTGAAGTCTCTGAGGATTTATGAGGTGAAAACATCCTTCAAGTCAATGCTGAGCCTCCCTTGCTGTGCATGTGGAAATATGTGGTCCAGATGTGTTCTCTCTGAGGAATCCAGTGGCCCACGGCGTCTGTGATGGCTGGCCCTCAACACGGCTCTGTTCGTTCTGACTGGAAGACTACAGAGACCGGATCCTACTGTCCTGTCCAGTGTTTAGACTGGCCAGACCTCACTGGGACCCAGGTCAACTGTCTCTCCTGCACAGGAGGCTGCTGAGGGGAGAACGGCTTATAATAATGGCCGGAACGAAGCAAATGAAATGGCAACAAACACCTGGAAACCATGTGTTTGATGTATTTGTTACCATTCCACTAATTCCGCTCCAGTCATTGCCACAAGCCCATTCCTCCCAATTAAGGTGCCACCAACCTCCTGTGCTCTCCTGGTTGGGCACTGAGGAGAGGCTCACAGTCTCACTGGGACGTCTCTGACTTTTCACACGTTTGCACACATGTCATGCACCAGGGCCGTGCAGACCTTAAAAATATATATATTTAAAAACCCAAATACCTTATATTCTTAATTCTCTACTAGCCTAGGCTACTGCTCACAGAGAGGGCAAATATATGGGCTATCGGCTGATCATAGTGAATGTATGCAAAGGCAGCCTCCCGAGTGGCGCAGTGGTCTAAGACACTGCATCGCAGTGCTAGCTGTGCCACTAGAGATCCTGGTTCGAAACCAGGCTCTGGCAAGCAGCAGCATCATCCAGGGTAGGGGAGGGAATGGCCGGCAGGGATGTAGCTCAGTTGGTAGACCATGGTGTTTGCAATGCCAGGGTTGTGGGTTCGATTCCCACGGGGGGTATGAAAAATAATGTAGGCACTAACTGTAAGTCGCTCTGGATAAGAGTGTCTGCTAAATGACTAAAATGTAGTTGATGTAAACCCGATAGCTAGCTAACTGTTTGATATGCTGTTGTAACAATTGAACTACTCTTTACCTGGGATTGGAGTTTGTTCTGCTGCTAACATCTGCTCTGACCGTGAGAGACGACATACAACTCAAAAAGTAGCCAGTGTGCCACTACTCACACTACCGCCTGTAGCTTCTGCTCGGGCGGGGATGGGGAATTTCCCAAAAATATTTAATTAGCTAGTTTGATTGGCAAGTCTTTACAGAACAGGAGAGAAAATAGACTTAAAGTACAATCAAAATGTAGTAATAAAAAAATGCTACCAATCTGAAAAGGCCCTTTTCTCATAGGAGGGTAAAAGTGCAGGTGCTTAGGTACCCCTAGAGCCCTATCTCTGCACGTGCCTGTCCTGCACTATATTTGACTCTGAGTTGGTGCCCTGTCTATGACGGACTTCACTGACGCTATCATTGTTATTTGACAGTAAAAAGCCCATACATTCCCCTGTGAACATGGATGTCAATTTACCCATTCACAGTGCAACATATTGTTGTGTAACCACATTTTGTGCACAACAAATGACTGAAAAAGCCACATGTTGAGAATAGGCTGTGTGATTACCAGTTTCAAGGGTATTATCTAATACTTATCCAGTCAAACCCTGCATTTAACTCAACAATTGTAATGTGTGGCCTATCATGTTTGGCTTTAGGAATGCCACCATAACCATATGGTGCTGGACCTCACTCTGGAGTGTGTGGGGGTTAAAATGGTGGGGTTGGGTAAGACAAAATGTAGGAAATGCGTCAGAATCGTGGACAAACGTAACCTATAGCAAGATGGAAAGAAGGGGAGAAAGGTTCACTGACGTGTCCAATGCAGGACACGTCATATGAGTTATATTGACATGGAAAGAACGTACTTCACGTTCTTTCTAAAGTGTGTAGGTTGAAAGAGACTGAGAAAAATATAGGAATGGAGAGCATATTCTTTCATTCCTCCTTAAAAGGTGACATTTCCCCACACCGTCATCTCTCTACTTCTACCCTAGATGCCCACGTGACATGCCTGTTCTCTGAAGACTGTGTGCTGCCCTGCAATTTCAAACCCAGTGGGAATGAAATCATCCGCTGGTATCTCCAGGAAGGGCTCCTCCTCAGCCAAACCCAGCAGGGTGGAGACCAGCCGGACCAGCCTCCCCAGGACCACCGTACCAGGACGTACCTGCTCCAGGACCAGCTCTCCCGGGGCAATGCCTCGCTCCACCTCAGCCATTGTGGCATCAAGGACCGGGGCCGCTACAGGTGTCTGGTCAACAGCACTCTGGGACAACAGGAGTCCTTTGTCATCATGAAAGTGGAGGGTTAGTAGTCTCGCTGGAGCTAGTATCGAGGCTAGTGTATGTTGCTGAGTATCCACTTCACATATCAAATGCCTTTACCGTAGCTCGTGGTGAAATGCCCTTTGTGTCATGAAGGTTAAAAGACGTGAATCAACCAGCTGAATCTGTATTTGAGCTGTTAGACCTAGAGCCAAATGGCTAAACTGATATCAAGCCAAGAGTAGAGTATTTGCTCTTGTTATGGTTTTGTGACCTTGCTGTACAATGTTTGAAGGGTTTTTGCTCTCAAATTCAGTTTGTAGTGAAACCACTCAAGGTTGTTACTCTCTAATCCTGGCTATCTATTATTGTTATTTCAGCTAGCATCAAGATGGTTACTATGGAGAAGAGTACGAACAGAGAGATTCAGTGCCTGTCCAAGGACATCTTCCCCGCTCCCCGTGTGCAGTGGTCCACTCTGCCCCCAAAAGTCAACCTGAGACCCATCACGCATATGAGATCCAACACTGAGGGCCTCTACTCCGTTCAGAGCACGCTGAGAATGTTTGAAAATACCCTCACCTACATCTGCACCGTTAACTCAACATATGGATCACAGTCATGGAAGAGCTCAATGCAAGAAAGAGGTACGTCATAACCAGCATTGACTCTCTCTCTCTCATTTTGCAGATGCATAGCCTATAGTTGAGTAATTCTCATAAAAACAGTAACAAACCACTGTGAGTGACTGTTGTGATGACTAAGTGCAGAGCCAGAGACAAACCCACACAGAGAAATTGACTCATTTATATGTGGGAGCTCTCAACACCCAGTCAGACTTTTTTGATTTAATTCAGTGTCACACACTGCCCTCTAGAGTTTAAGAGAGTGACTACAGCAGTAAGGCCCCAAAAGGACAGTAATATTTAGACATATTCATGGTTCACGGTCCATAAAAGTATTTAATCAACAGCGTTGATTGGAGAGGCGGGGCAAGAACTGTCCATACCCTGCATCGATCGACAGAACCTCCAGAACTTCTCCCTCAACTGGACCTTCAGCAGAACCAATGAACCCACAGTCATCCTCAGCTACAACAGCAGAACCAGACGGATCTCCAACCTCTGGGAGGGCCGGGCTGGACTGAAGCCGGACCAGGTTTTGATGGGAGACGGATCCCTCCTTCTTCACAACCCAGAGAGTCAGGAACACACAGGAACCTACACCTGTACATTCACAGGCATCCAGAGTAGACACATGGTCCAAACCCAGGTCAACATCAGGTCAAGATCCCAGTTACCAGTGACAGGTACATAAACATTAAACCTTCATCTTAAATATCTATACTGTACTATTTTTTTCATGGTATATAGTATGAGCTTATTATACACACAAGGTTATTGATGATAAGTGTTCACATAATTTCATAATCCTGCATTTTTCACACATGTTTACCTTGTCCAAATGTCTAGAAAAGATGCCAAAGACTACAGACCAGGTTGAGCGTACAGGGGAAAGTCACTTCCACATGTTGATGATTGTTGTAGTAGTTGCAGTGGTGGTTGCAGCAGTAATAACAGCACTACTACTGTATAAAAAACTAAGAGGTAAGTGTAGCCTTTCCTGCAGTCAAATGACCAAATCGCCCTCTAGTGGTCTCATGGGTGGAATGTTAATAATATCTTTCATAATTTCATAATTAATCAACATTATTTCAAAAAACCTGCTGAAAATTCAGTGTTTTTATGTTATATTTCAGTCTTCTGTGATGTATATAAAGTGCAATATTGGGATGCAAACTTATATCTGACATGGTACAGGTGTCTTCTTTTTTCAAAGTAGATTTGTTTAAGACTACCAAGAAATACAGTGTGACCCTGATTTAGCCCACTGGGGTAAAAGGATAAAGACAGAACTAGGGTTGCAAAAGGAGGGTATATTACTAGAAACTTTCGAAGTTTACCAGTAAATTACCAGATTCTTGGTATCTTTCAAGGATTTTATGTAATCTATCTAATTTAAATTTAATGTAAAATTAAAAAAATAGTTAAGGCGAGGCACCACAGGCTGAAATTACATTTTTGTATCTACTTCTCAATTTTGGGATTTAATATTAGCAGTTTCAAAAAGTAAAAAAAAAAGTAAAAAAAAAAAAACATGATGTAAATGTGTATTTTATTTTGTTTATCATACTACCGTCATCAAACTTTTATGAATTTTAACCACATTCAAATAGAAATAACTCCATAATTTCATACACCATTTAAAAGCCCATTTCATAGAGAACGTTACAAACTGGACTATATGTAGTACCTTACTTTGAAGAGATCGTGATTGGGTCTAAATAGGCATTTGGCGATTGGTAGGCTAAATTCAGTGTACTTGTCTTTAACTGCCATTTCCTGAAAGTCAGACTCTTCCCACATGCCAACAAATTTTTCTCAGACTTCAAATGTTTTGTGGTTATCTTTATACAGTATATATTCCCCAGACGTGTATAGGGGGAATTGTTGATGTTGTCAAATTTTTATTCAAGATAATATTTTCTTTGGAAATATACGCAAAAATGCAGTTTATGTACATATCTTTAGTATTTTACGGATAGAAAGATTATAAGGATATACAATAGGGAGAACAAGTATTTGATACACTGCCGATTTTGCAGGTTTTCCTACTTACAAAGCATGTAGAGGTCTGTAATTTTTATCATAGGTACAATTCAACTGTGAGAGACGGAATCTAAAACAAAAATCCAGGAAATCACATTGTATGATTTTTAAGTAATTAATTTGCATTTTATTGCATGACATAAGTATTTGATCACCTACCAACCAGTAAGAATTCCGGCTCTCACAGACCTGTTAGTTTTTATTTAAGAAGCCCTCCTGTTCTCCACTCATTACCTGTATTAACTGCACCTGTTTGAACTTGTTACCTGTATAAAATACACCTGTCCACACACTCAATCAAACAGACTCCAACCTCTCCACAATGGCCAAGACCAGAGAGCTGTGTAAGGACATCAGGGATCAAATTGTAGACCTGCACAAGGCTGGGATGGGCTACAGGACAATAGGCAAGCAGCTTGGTGAGAAGGCAACAACTGTTGGCGCAATTATTAGAAAATGAAAGAAGTTCAAGATGACGGTCAATCACCCTCGGTCTGGGGCTCCATGCAAGATCTCACCTCGTGGGGCATCAATGATCATGAGGAAGGTGAGGGATCAGCCCAGAACTACACGGCAGGACCTGGTCAATGACCTGAAGAGAGCTGGGACCACAGTCTCAAAGAAAACCATTAGTAACACACTATGCCGTCATGGATTAAAATCCTGCAGCGCACGCAAGGTCCCCCTGCTCAAGCCAGCGCATGTCCAGGCCCGTCTGAAGTTTGCCAATGACCATCTGGATGATCCAGAGGAGGAATGGGAGAAGGTCCTGTGGTCTGATGAGACAAAAATAGAGCTTTTTGGTCTAAACTCCACTCGCCGTGTTTGGAGGAAGAAGAAGGATGAGTACAACCCCAAGAACACCATCCCAACCGTGAAGCATGGAGGTGGAAACATCACTCTTTGGGGATGCTTTTCTGCAAAGGGGACAGGACGACTGCACCATATTGAGGGGAGGATGGATGGGGCCATGTATCGCGAGATCTTGGCCAACAACCTCCTTCCCTCAGTAAGAGCATTGAAGATGGGTCGTGGCTGGGTCTTCCAGCAGGACAACGACCCGAAACACACAGCCAGGGCAACTAAGGAGTGGCTCCGTAAGAAGCATCTCAAGGTCCCGGAGTGGCCTAGCCAGTCTCCAGACCTGAACCCAATAGAAAATCTTTGGAGGGAGCTGAAAGTCCTTATTGCCCAGCGACGGATCACGGATCAGTCGTCCTGGTCCCTTTGCAGAAAAACAGCCCCAAAGCATGATGTTTCCACCCCCATGCTTCACAGTAGGTATGGTGTTCTTTGGATGCAACTCAGCATTCTTTGTCCTCCAAACACGACAAGTTGAGTTTTTACCAAAAGGTTCTATTTTGGTTTCATCTGACCATATGACATTCTCCCAATCCTCTTCTGGATCATCCAAATGCACTCTAGCAAACTTCAGACGGGCCTGGACATGTACTGTCTTAAGCAGGGGGACACGTCTGGCACTGCAGGATTTGAGTCCCTGGCGGCGTAGTGTGTTACTGATGGTAGGCTTTGTTACTTTGGTCCCAGCTCTCTGCAGGTCATTCACTAGGTCCCCCCGTGTGGTTCTGTGATTTTTGCTCACCGTTCTTGTGATCATTTTGACCCCACGGGGTGAGATCTTGCGTGGAGCCCCAGATCGAGGGAGATTATCAGTGGTCTTGTATGTCTTCCATTTCCTAATAATTGCTCCCACAGTTGATTACTTCAAACCAAGCTGCTTACCTATTGCAGATTCAGTCTTCCCAGCCTGGTGCAGGTCTACAATTTTGGTCTTGGCCATAGTGGAGTTTGGAGTGTGACTGTTTGAGGTTGTGGACAGGTGTCTTTTATACTGATAACAAGTTCAAACAGGTGCCATTAATACAGGTAACGAGTGGAGGACAGAGGAGCCTCTTAAAGAAGAAGTTACAGGTCTGTGAGAGCCAGAAATCTTGCTTGTTTGTAGGTGACCAAATACTTATTTTCCACCATAATTTGCAAATAAATTCATTAAAAATCCTACAATGTGATTTTCTGGATTTTTTTTTCTCAATTTGTCTGTCATAGTTGACGTGTACCTATGATGAAAATTACAGGCCTCTCTCATCTTTTTAAGTAGGAGAACTTGCACAATTGGTGGCTGACTAAATACTTTTTCCCCCACTGTATACAGGCCAAATAAGTACCTTATTTAATGTGCAGGGGTACTGGAGTGGTTGAGGTGGGTTTATACATAAAAAAGTGACTGGTAGTAGGATATACAGTACCAGTCAAAAGTTTGGACACACCTACTCATTCAAGGGTTTTTCTAAATTTTTACTATTTTCTACATTGTAGAATAATAGCGAAGAAATCAAAACTATGAAATAACACATATGGAATCATGTAGTAACCAAAAAAAAACATATCTTATATTTGAGATTCTTCAAATAGCCTTGATGACAGCTTTGCACACTATTGGCATTCTCTCAAACAGCTTCACCTGGAATGCTTTTCCAACAGTCTTGAAAGAGTTCCCACATATGCTGAGCACTTGTTGGCTGCTTTTCCTTCACTCTGCTGTCCGACTCATCCCAAACCATCTCAATTGGGTTGAGGTCGGGGGATTGTGGAGGCCAGGTCATCTGATGCAGCACTCCATCACTCTCCTTCTTGGTCAAATATCCCTTACACAGCCTGGAGGTGTGTTGGGGTCATTGTCGTGTTGAAAAACAAATTATAGTCTCACTAAGCCCAAACCAGATGGGATGGTGTATCGCTGCAGAATGCACCCCCACACCATAACACCTCCTCCTCCATGCTTTACGGTGGGAACTACACATGCAGAGATAATCCATTCACCCACACCGCGTCTTACAAAGACATGGCGGTTGGAACCAAAAATCTCAAATTTGGACTCCAGACCAAAGGACACATTGCCACCGGTCTAATGTCTATTGCTCGTGTTTCTTGGCCCAATCAGGTCTCTTCTTATTATTGGTGTCCTTTAGTGGTGGTTTCTTTGCAGCAATTCGACCATGAAGGCCTGATTCACACGGTCCCCTCTGAACAGATGATGTTGAGATGTGTCTGTGACTTGATGTCAATGGGGCTGATGTGGATGCGGTGTCGGAGTCAGGCGCAGGACACAGAAGCTCAGTCAAACAGACTTTACTAGTCAAATATACAATACAAAAATAAACGGGCCTCAAACACTGGAGGCGAGCGATTACGCAAGCAGTGCGTAAAACACGAACTAAATGAGTACAAAACTCTGACATCAACGGACAGGCGGACAACAACACACAAACTCACATACACAAAGCAGAAAACTTATAGGACACATAATTAGACACAAACGGACACAGGTGCAACAGACAGACCAAACCAAACAAACATCGAAACATCCAACGGTGGTAGCTAGTACTCCGGGGACGACGAACGCCGAAGCCTGCCCGAGCAAGGAGGAGGAGCAGCCTCGGCAGAATCCGTGACACTTGAACTCTATGAAGCATTTATTTGGGCTGCAATTTCTGATGCTGGTAACTCTAATGAACTTATCCTCTGCAGCAGAGGTAACTCTGGGTCTTCCATTCCTGTGGCGGTCCTCATGAGAGCCAGCGCTTGATGGTTTTTGCGACTGCACTTGAAGAAACTTTCAAAGTTCTTGAAATGTTCCGTATTGACTGACCTTCATGTCTTAAAGTAATGATGGACTGTCGTTTCTCTTTGCTTATTTGAGCTGTTCTGGCCATAATATGGACTTGGTCTTTTACCAAATAGGGCTATCTTCTGTATACCCCCCAACCTTGTCACAACACAACTGATTGGCTCAAATGCATTAAGAAGGAAAGAAATTCCACAAATTAACTTTTAAGAAGGCACATCTGTTAATTGAAATGCATTCCAGGTGACTACCTCATGAAGCTGGTTGAGAGAATGCCAAGAGTGTGCAAACCTGTCATCAAGGCAAATGGTGGCTATTTGAAGAATCTCAAATATAAAATATATTTTGATTTGTTAAACACTTTTTTGGTTACTACATGATTCCATATGTGTTATTTCATAGTTTTGATGTCTTCACTATTATTCTACAATGTAAAAAATAGTACCAAATTAAGAAAAACCCTTGAATGAGTAGGTGTATCCAAACTTTTGACTGGTAGTGTACATGTAAACAGGGCTGAAAAGTGACTGGTAGCAGGAATATATAAATATGTATGGTAATACTGTATACTAGTGGTAATATATCCATGTAGAAAGGAGTAATAGTGACCAGTAGCAGGATAAATAGATCAATACTAATGGTAATGGCAATCAATAATCAATGAACAGCAGCGTAATAGTCATAACAAGTCTAATCAATAATAATTTTAGCATCAGCGTAGGTTATGTCTCAGTGGGTAGAGACCTGTGGATGGACATAGAGTCAGTGTGGATAGTCTGTGGGAGAGAGAGAGCAGTAGTTGTTAGCCATTTTACAGTCTTATGGCCAGGGGGTAGAAGCTGTTTAGGAGTCTGTTTGTCTGAGCCTTGATGCAGCGGTACCACCTGCTGGACGGGAACATGGAGAACAGTCTATGTCTCGGATGGCTGAAGTCTTTGGCAATTTTTTGGGCCTTTCTCAGACACCTCCTGGCATGTACATCCTGGATGGCTGGGAGCTCACCCCCCAGTGATGCGCTGGGCTGTCCACACCACCCTCTGGATGGCTGGGAGCTCACCCCCCAGTGATGCGCTGGGCTGTCCACACCACCCTCTGGATGGCTGGGAGCTCACCCCCCAGTGATGCGCTGGGCTGTCCACACCACCCTCTGCATGGCTGGGAGCTCCCCCCAGTGATCCGCTGGGCCGTCCACACCACCCTCTGCATGGCTGGGAGCTCCCCCCAGTGATACGCTGGGCCGTCCACACCACCCTCTGCATGGCTGGGAGCTCCCCCCAGTGATCCGCTGGGCTGTCCACACCACCCTCTGGATGGCTGGGAGCTCACCCCCCAGTGATGCGCTGGGCTGTCCACACCACCCTCTGGATGGCTGGGAGCTCACCCCCCAGTGATGCGCTGGGCTGTCCACACCACCCTCTGGATGGCTGGGAGCTCACCCCCCAGTGATGCGCTGGGCTGTCCACACCACCCTCTGGATGGCTGGGAGCTCACCCCCCAGTGATGCGCTGGGCTGTCCACACCACCCTCTGGATGGCTGGGAGCTCACCCCCAGTGATGCGCTGGGCTGTCCACACCACCCTCTGGATGGCTGGGAGCTCACCCCCCAGTGATGCGCTGGGCTGTCCACACCACCCTCTGTATGGCTGGGAGCTCACCCCCCAGTGATGCACTGGGCTGTCCACACCACCCTCTGGATGGCCTTCCGGTCGCCGGCCATGATATTTCATGTAATGAGATATCACCTAATTTGCATATTTTATACTATATTTCAGAAAAGTTATAGTTCAAAAAGTATAATATTGGTGTGTATATTCAACTGGTAAAAGTTAGTTGGGATATGATTAAGAAAAATCAAATGTTAGATAGGGTGTGGTGCCTTAAATAAATGATAGAATGACAAACATTATTTTAAATATATATCCAGAGCGACACAGTTAGTGTATTAATTTTAAGGTAGCTAGGTGAGACAACCACATATCTATCACAGTCATAGTAAGTAACATTTTCCTCAATAAAGTGCTAGTAAGAGAAGACAAGTGCTAGGATGAATCACTTCTGAGCACCATGCATTCTGTACTCATACTGACAATGAACGAAGTGATGCCTCATATCATATATTTTTACTCCTTAGCCAACCAACGGCAGGCTGGTGGGACCACTGTGGAGGACACAGAGATGGAGCCAATGGAAACTAGTAAGTATTCTTTAGCAATTGTCAGGACTCATCATTATATGGCCTTTGTGCTTTTGTCCTATTATAATCTCATCAATTTATCTGACTTTTACCATGTAACCTTCAGCCCAGATACCGTTAGCGTTTACAGCATTCATAAAACTCCCACTCTTCTATCACTCTTGAATGAATTTAGCTACTAACATTCTTATTTATTCAAGTTTGGTTGAAGTACACTGGTTAGAAATACTGCAGTCTTTAGAGTTATTACTTTATTGGATAATATCTACTGCCCTGCTTCACTGATTGGCCTCTCCATCTCTCCCTCACAGTTAAAACAGCCGATGATTCACCAATGGATAACTGCCAGCTGACAGAAGACCACAGCAATAGCCATAATTAGCTCTGACTGACAAGCAGGTTAGTGCTATCTGGGATCCTTGGGAGTTGGGACGTCCTTACCCTAAACCCTAACCTTAACCCTCTACCCTTACCCTAACCTTAATCCTAACCATAACCATTACCTAACCCTAACCTTAACCCCTACCTTAACCATTTTAAATGTCAACTTCAATGGGGGGGTGTGGACGTCCCAAGGATTCCCAATAGCAAGGACACTGACAAGACTTTCTAGATGGGTCATACTGTTCCTAATCACAGACCTCAACTTGACTTCTATTTAGAAAATATGCCAAAGGACCACAACCCACAATATATGGCTCAAGGGGGAACATTCTACCACATAGGGATGCATTCCAGGGATTTAATTGGAGAGTGCTGTTCTACAATGGAGCACATCTGTGTTCTAGACAACTGAATAACTGTACAGTCTTTATAATTTACATTAAAGTTGTGAATACAGTGTACATTGTAGGAGTCATATGTGTCTGAACAGTTGTCAACTCTGAGATGCCTTATACCATTCTAAGGTATCTAATTACAGTACTGGGACAGAAATAGACACTGCTATGCTGTATGTAATGGAGCGTGACATTTTCGTCCTGAACTTGAGCTTCCATTTTTAAAACGCTTACGCTGCTACGGTATGTTATGTGTGAAATGTAATGTGTGATGGAACTATATTTTGGACAATACTGGTTATGCTGTACCTTTGAGTTGACCTGCACTTAATTTTTGTTGTGAAAGGATACACAAGCATGAACAGGTATGTCTTAAAATGGCATGGATTTGTTGACATTTGCTTTATACTGTAACCAGTGGCGATTTACCAATGTAAATCTTGGTGGGGCAAACAAACAATAAGTATACCAGTTTCATGTAAGGGCCAAAGGATTGACAGCCGTCCCATATAGATTGCAAAATAGTTGGGAAGAGATTTTTGACTTACCGATTCCATGGCATAGTGTTTATGAACTGACACGCAAAACGACGCCGGATTCAAAACTTAGAATTTTTCAATTTAATGTATTATATAAAATTCTTGCTACCAATAGAATGTTATTTATATGGGGGATACAATCTTCCCAGCTCTGCAGATTATGCTGCGAAGAGACAGAATCATTAGATCATTTGTTTTGGTACTGTCCATTTGTAGCTTGTTTTTGGACACAGGTCCAGGAATGGCTAAAGGATTGCAATATTTACCTGGAGCTAAACCTGCAGATAGCAATACTGGGTGATCTGAAAAGTCATAGTCAATCGATCAATAATATAATAATACTTTTAGCAAAAATCTTTATTTTCAATTTACGATCTGTAGAAACAATGAGAATAGAAAGGTTCAGAACTTTTATAAAACATCACAGTACAGTTGAAAAATATATGGCAAATAGAAGTCCAATATGGATGGTGTTAAGAGATAGATGGGAGGTGTTGAATGGAGCTGAAGGATGGGACTAATAACAACAACTAATAACAACAAGATAACTAATGTAAGACATGCTGTGTCCATAATAAGTATATAGGTTATAGGTTGAAAGCTTTTGTGAAAGAGCACAGTTAGAAGAATATGGCATATAGAAGCAAACCAGATGGACATCATGAAAATGATCGGAGGAAGTTCAGGAGTAAAAACAAACAAAATATAATTATTGTAAAATGTGACTGTGTCCATAAAATGTATATAGTATGTATAAGCTGGAAGTAGAGGCCTAAGCATTGTTGTTCACTAGTTTACTCCAATTAGGGAAGGGGTGGTGGGCTTGGAAAGTAATGGGGAAATATAATTTAAAAAATAATATATATATATATACACACAGTTGAAGTCAGAAGTTTACATACACCTTAGCCAAATACATTTAAACTCAGTTTTAGTAAGAATTCCATGTCTTAGGTCAGTTAGGATCACCACTTTATTTTAAGAATGTGAAATGTCAGAATAATAGTAGAGAGAATGATTTATTTCAGGTTTTATTTCTTTCATCACATTCCCAGTGGGTCAGAAGTTTACATACACTCAATTAGTATTTGGTAGCATTGCCTTTAAATTGTTTAACTTGGGTCAAACGTTTCGGGTAGCCTTCCACAAGCTTCCACAATAGGATTGATTTGCACTTTTCGCACCAAAGTACGTTCATCTCTAGGAGACAGAACGCGTCTGTCACAGTTCCCTCGGCCAGAACCCAAAAGCAGACCAGGCGAGAGTTGAAGTGAGGTTTATTCGGATACAAACAAAAGGTGCAGAATATTCCAGGGACAGAGCGGGCCGTGGATGAGTTGTTGGGGTTTGCAGTGCAAGGTCCAGTGATGGGCTCGGCAGCCGCCGACCATCAGGCAGAGGTGGGGTGGGTTCCGGACGTGTGACTGCAGGTGAAAAAAACGGAGGTAACACAAAACTCAACAAAGTACAAAACAGCAAAAACTCACGCTAGATACTCTAACTATCCATACACCTACTGTTTCTGCTCCTCCGAAACTATGTTGCAGAGCCTACAAGGTGCTGATTAGGCCCAGGTGTGCAGATTGCTAATGGGAAGCAGGTGCGGAACCCAGAGCGCTCCCTTCCGCCCTGCTGGAGTTCCGCCCGGACCCGACTCAGACAGCGATCGTTACAGTGCCCCCCCTCCGGCCAGACCCACGGGCGGACTCCCGGAGCGCCAGGATGGAGCGTAAAAGTCCCTGATGAGATCCGCATCTGGGACCTGTCGCGCGGAATCTCCTCTCTTCAGGACCATACCCCTCCCAGTCCACGAGATACTGGAAGCCCCGGCCCCGCCGTCTGGAATCCATAATGCGACGCACCGTGTAGGCAGGACCACCTCCGATCATCCGAGGAGGAGGAGGAGGCGGAGGAGGCAACAGAGGACTGAGGAAGACAGGCTTGAGGCAGGAGACATGAAAGGTGGGATGGACTCTGGCGTCCTCGGTAGTTTGAGTCGCACTGCCACTGGATTGATCACCTTCTCCACCACAAACGGACCAAAACTCGGTAACAACTTCCTAGACTCAGTCCGTGCGGAAGATCCGTGTGGCCAGCAAACCCTATCTCCGATGGTATAGGTGGGAGCGGGGGTCCGGTGACGATTCGCCTGGAGCTGATACCGGTCCGAACCTCTAAGGAGTGCCTTTCTGGCCCGATGCCAGGTCCGTGGCACGCTATGGGCCTGAACAGAAGGCACGAGAGCTCCTTCTCCTGAGAAGGAAACAGGGGAGGTTGGTAGCCATACAGGCACTGGAAGGGAGACATCCCAGTGGCAGATGTAGGGGAGAGTATTGTGGGCATACTCAACCCAAGGCAACTGAGAGGCCCAGGAGGTGGGGTTGGAAGAGACCAGACAGCGTAGCGTGGATTCCATCTTCTGGTTGGCTCTCTCCGCCTGACCATTGGATTGGGGGTGAAAACCAGATGTGAGACTGACTGTAGCTCCAATGGCCAAACAGAAGGACTTCCAGACAGCAGAGGTAAACTGAGGGGCCACGGTCGGAAACGATATCACTGGGCAAACCGTGGACCCTGAAAACCTCCCTGACCAGGATCTCGGACGTCTCCGAGGCAGAGGGAAGCTTGGCAATAGGCACAAAGTGGGCGAACTTGCTGAACCTGTCCACGATAGTCAGAGCGACCGTGTTCCCCTCAGACGGGCAACCCCGTGGCGAAGTCCAGGGCCAGATGCGACCATGGGCGCGGGGGAATAGGAAGGGGGTGAAGTAGTCCAGAGCTGGGCGATTGGTACTCTTATTCTGCGCACACACTGGACAGGCAGCAACAAAACCCCGTATCCTCGCCAGGCAGGCCACCAAAAACGTCTGCGAACGCCATTGTCCGAGCCACGCCAGGGTGACAAGCCATCTTACTGGCGTGGGACCATTTGAGAACAGCAGGACGAACCGACTCAGGCACAAACAACCACCCGGGTGGACCGTTACGGGACCCGGGCTGAGTCCGAAGGGCCGCCAGCACCTCCTCCTCAATCCTCCACATAACTGCTCCCACGACGCAGTTCGGGGAGAATTGTCTCGGTCTTGGACCCACTCTCCTCCGTCTTGGAGAACATCCGGGACAGCGTCCACCTTGCCCGTTCTTAGATCCAGGTCGGAGCGTCAGGACAAACTTGAATCGTCGAAAAACCAACGCCCACCTGGCCTGGCCGGGAGTTGAGGCGTTTAGCCTGATTGCACGTAAGCAAGATTCTTGTGGTCAGTCCAGACAATAAACGGTTTGCTCCGCCCCCCTCCAACCAGTGGCGCCACTCCTCCAAGGCAAGTTTCACCGCGAGAGCTCCCGGTTACCCACATCGTAATTCCTCTCCAGGCGGCGGCGAGAGTAGTAGGCGCAGGGATGGAGTTTACTGTCCGTGGAGCATCGCTGCGACAGGATGGCGCCAACTCCCACATCAGGCGCGTCCACTTCAGCACGAACTGGCGGGCGTGTCCGGTTGAGAGAGAATCGGTGCGTTGGTGAATCGCCTCTTCAAATCCAGCAGCTCGATCCGCCTCCGGATTCCACTTGAAGGTCCTGATGCTGGAAGTCAAGGCAGTTAATGGAGCGGCCACGGCTGTAATCCCCGGATGAATCTGCGGTAGAAATTCGCAAACCCCAAAAATCTCTGGAGCTGCAATCTCGTACCCGGGCTGGGCCCATTCCAGAACCGCTCTAACCTTCTCCTGGTCCATCCTAATCTCACCCCTGGAGATGATGTACCCGAGAAAGGATGCTCGTGTGGGCGTGAAACTCGCACTTCTCGGCCTTCACGAACAGGCGATTCTCCAATAATCGCTGCAGAACCTGCCGGACATGCTGGACGTGGTCGGAAGGTTCCTTCGAGAAAGATCAGAATGTCATCCAGGTAAACAAACACGAAGAGACCGATATATCTCTCAGGGACGTCGTTCACCATACTCTGGAATACCGCTGGAGCATTGGTCAGTCCAACGGCATCACCTGATACTCGAAGTGCCCCATCGGTGTATTGAAACCCGTCAACCACTCGTCCCCCCTCTCTGATCCGGACCAGGTGATACGCATTGCGTAGGTCTAACTTGGTGAACACCGTAGCACCCTGTAAAGAGTCGAAGGCAGAACTCATCAAGGGCAGGGGATACTTGTTCTTGACCGTGATGTCATTCAACCCCCGATAATCAATACATGTAAGAAGCCATCCTTCTTACCCACAAAGAAGAATCCTGCCCCCAGGGGTGATGACGAGGGCCGAGCGAGACCGCAGCTAGGGACTCCTTGATGTAGGTCTCCAACGCCTCACGTTCAGGTCGGGAGATACTGTATAACCTTCCTTGGGGTAGACAGCTCCAGGAACCAGGTTGATGGCACAATCATATGGTCGGTGGGGGGAAGTGACAGAGCCTTCTGCTTACTGAAAACTTCCCCCAAATCGTGGATATGTCTCGGGAACCAGGGACAAATCTGGAGGTTTAGCCTCAATCACCTGACTGGTAACCGAATGAGGGCAGGCAGTCTTGAGACAGTTAGCATGACAATCCAGGCTCCAACTTCGTTACCTTGCCCGTCACCCAATCGAACGTGGGATTGTGTTCCTTCAGCCAGGGGTATCCAAGGACCAGAGGAACATGGGAAGACGGCAGAATGAAAAAATGAAATCATCTCAGAATGATTCCCTGACAACCGCATCTTAACCGGTTCAGTCCTCATCGTGATACGTGCCAGACTACTGCCGTTCAGAGTGGTCGCTTCAATGGCTTCGGCAATTGCTCCTTGGGAAAGCCCCAGCTGCTCCACCAACTCGGCATCAAGAAAGCTTCCATCGGCACCTGAATCGATAAAAGCGTTAGCGCTAAGCTCTGATTCCTGTTCACAAGGGTAGCCGGGAAGCGGGGGTCCGACAGAGGTACTGAGAGGTTGAAACTGGCTCGCTAAAAGTCCTCCCAACTTTGCGAGGCCGGGCAGTTTGACGACCGCAGGGGAGCAAGTGGAGATGTAATGTCCCGGCGAGCCACAGTAGAGGCAGCAGTTGGTCCCTACGTCTATGTTGGCGCTCCTCCTTGGTTAACCCGTGCCGACCCACTTGCATGGGTTCAGAATCGGGAGAGAGGACCTCTCCACTAATCCTTGGTGGAGAGAATGATCGACGTGTTCTGGGCCACCACCCGACCCGACTGGGAACTGAGAAGCTGATCGATTGGATGGACCCCATTGCTTCTCCCTCCTTCGCTCACGGACTCGATTATCCACCCGAATAGACAAGGCTACCAAGCTGTCCAGGTCACTAGGCTCCGGATAGGAGATCAACTCATCCTTGAGCTGCTCCGACAGACCCTGGTAAAGGCCGCTTGCAAAGACTCCTCGTTCCACCCCACTCTCCACAGCCAACGTCTTGAACTCGATCACGAAGTCGGCCACGCTACGAGTTCCTTGGTGAAGAGAAAACAGGCGCCTAGCTGCGTCCCTCCCTCGGACGGAATGGTCGAAGAGCTTCCTCATCTCGGCCGTGAACCCCTGGTATGAGCCATGCAGGGATCCTGTCGTTCCCAACGGCTGAAGCCCACTCTAGCGCTCGACCACGCAGCAACTCAATCACAAAGGCTATCCTAGCCTTGTCTGTGGCATAAGAGTAGGGCTGTAGATCGAACACTAATCCACACTGCATAAGGAAAACGGCATCCTCCCAGCTCCCCCTCATATTTATCCAGCTCGGAACCTTGGGCTCACGGAGGACACAACTTCCAGAAGCGGCAGGCGAGATCGGTGAAACCGGTAGTGGATCCTCCACCGGACACTGGCGTTGGTTCTGGACCTCCATCAGGCCGGTAGAAAGGTTCCGAACTGACAACGCGATCTCCTGTGTACCGTGCTATGATGGCCCAACATCTTCTCCTGCTGGGTAATGGCATGGCGAACGGAGTCCAGGTCCGCTGGGTTCATAATTGGCCGGATCGTTCTGTCACAGTTCCCTCAGCCAGAACCCAAAAAGCAGACCAGGACAAGGAGAGTTGAACGAAAGTGAGGGTTTATTCGGATACAAACAAAGGTGCAGAATATTCCAGGGACAGAGCGGGCGGCGTGGATGAGTTGTTGGGGTTTGCAGTGCAAGGTCCAGTGATGGCTCGGCAGCCGCCCGACCATCAGGCGAGGTGGGGGTGAAGGTTCCCGGACGTGTGACTGCAGGTGAAACAAAAACGGAGGTAAGGACACAAAACTCAACAAAAGTACAAAACAACAAAAAACTCACGCTAGATACTCTAACTGATACGCAGATACACCTACTGTTCATGGCTAACGATCCGGCAGGAACTGGATGTTGGGCCAGAGCCTAAGAAAGGTGCTGATTAGGCCCAGGTGTGCAGATTGCTAATGGGAAGCGGTGCGGAAACCAGAGCGCTCCCCGGAGCGTTCCCGAACCCTCGGGAAACTGGAGATTCCGACCAGGACCCGACTCAGACAGCCGGGATCGTTACAGCGTCTCCTTCCTGAGCGGTTTGACGGCTGCGTGGTCCCATGGTGTTTATACTTGCGTACTATTGTTTGTACAGATGAACGTGGTACCTTCAGGCATTTGGAAATGGCTCCCAAGGATGAACCAGACTTGTGGAGGTCTTGGCTGATTTCTTTAGATTTTCCCATGATGTCAAGTGTAACCGGTGTGAAATGGCTAGCTAGTTAGCGGTGCGCACTAGTAGCGTTTCAATCTGTGACGTCACTAGATCTGAGACCTTGAAGTAGTTGTTTCCCTTGCTCTGCAAGAGCCGTGGCTTTTGTGGAGCGACGGGTAACGGTGCTTCGAGGGTGACTGTTGTTGATGTGTGCAGAGGGTCCCTTGTTCAAGCCCAGGTAGGAGCGAGGAGAGGGATGGAAGCAACACTGTTACACAAGCAAAGAGGCACTGAGTTTGAAGGTAGGCCTTGAAATACATCCACAGGTACACCTCCAATTGACTCAAATGATGTCAATTAGCCTATGAGAAGTTTCTAAAGCCATGACATCATTTTCTGGAATTTTCCAAGCTGTTTAAAGGCACAGTCAACTTAGTGCATGTAAACTTCTGACCCACTGGAATTGTGATACAGTGAATTATAAGTGAAATAATCTGTCTGTAAACAATTGTTGGAAAAATTACTTGTGTCATGCACAAAGTACATGTCCTAACCGACTTGCCAAAACTATAGTTTGTTAACAAGAAATGTGTGGAGTGGTTGAAAAACGAGTTTTAATGACTCCAACGTAAGTGTATGTAAACTTCCGACTTCAACTGTATATATGTGTGTGTATGTATGTGTATATATATATATATATATATTTGCGAGAGAAAAAAACATATGGGGGATTGGAAGTAATGCAGACAATTACATTGATGGATGTTACAATCTATCTGCAATATTAAAGCTGATCTACCCCCCAATTTGTTTTTTTAAATAACTAAATATTAAATAATGTGGGATGCATACCAGCAAAGCCACTACACAACACAACACTAAACAATACATGAATTGCACTATAACGGTGACAAACGGTGCCCACAAACTGTTAGGGCCTACATAAAGCTGTCCCAACAGCAGTCTCAACACCTAACCACTGTTACACCTGGCTATCAGCGAAGCCTTGTCTGGCAGCAAAACAGTTCATTCAACCTATTTACTGCCATTTAAAAAAACATAGCTGATATGGCTGACTTGCTCAAACAAATGTGTTTTTTTTACTGAAAATTGAGATGTACAAACTATGGCATAAGGGGACGACAAGCGTATAAGAGGCAATCCGTAATTTCAATGAAGACATTAATGAGCGAGCTAGGACGGACGTAGTCAATATAACTATTTGTTCAGCACTTTTGAAATGCACAGCGACAGAATTCAGAACATGGGCCGTTCTTACAGTGTTCTCCCTGTACACCAAGTCAGAACCATAGGATAAATAAAGGGGGCTTATAAGCAGACAATGTGAAAGTCAGGTGATTCTTGAAATTCTGGAAGATCTTGAATTTCTTGGATGTTCTTGGAGGTCTGTCCCTCCGCTGAGGGAAAAAGCCAGAGCACGTAGCTCATCAGTAGCATTCCCATTGCCATCGTATTCTGGCCAGCTCCATCATCCTCAGCTCCCTCATCTCTAGGTTGTCAGTTTCCTTGTGTACTGTGTTGCAGTGGTTTAGATGATACCAGGTTGATCTCCCCTCTATCCGTACATCCGTTGGTGTAGCCTGGGTGATGATGTATGGTCCCTTTAGCTCTGAACCTTCTTCGGTCACTAGGGTCTCGGATCATGCAGAGTCCTTCTCCATTTATCAACATCGTTCTGTGGAGTGTGTCCTTCTGGCAGCGTACCAATAGGGAAGTTGAGAGTCCCTGCTGCAAAGACACACAGACATAGACACAGAAGAAAACAATGCTCCTCAGTGGCGGTGCCATCTTCCTCCTCTGGGGTTGGAACACTCCTACAGTGGGACACATGGATGCAGTTATCTCTCTCTGCTACTTTCCCCTACATCGAGGTAGCCAGTAACACCTAGTACTGACCTCTCCACCTAGGGTTTGTCCATCTCTTACTTCTGTAATCCTTTACCGCCAGTCTCCAGGGCGCAGACAATGCTCATATTCTCCTGCTAGGTTGGGCAGAGAAGCCTTCATCCGTGGGAAGAAAGTCTTAAGAACATTGTTAGGTGAGACACTGTATGCTACTATACCCTGTCTTCTTATCAGTCAGGAGAAGCCTTGAGATTAGGAAGTTCACATTCTTGCATCTTGTTGCAGTCCACTAGTTTCATAGACAGGCCGCCTCTACACCCTGCCTCCTACCACAAATACATTTGCACATAAAACGTTTAATCTAACCCATAACAGATTAATTACTACTGCTCATATTCTTAATACAATTTGCATATTTACCAAAAAGACCCATGCGACCAGTAATTCCCTCCTTTGGACACAATGCAAATTGTGTTCCCTTAAATGAGCCATGGTCCAGGCTAGGAGCTAAACCGAAGGGCCCGATCTGTTCCACCCCTTCTGCTCCGCCTCAGGATGCCTGGATTGCTGTCCGGGGAGTAAAGCACTCCAGGAAACGGAATCCATCAAATGTTTCGGAAGTGCTACAATTGGGGAGAAGATTCAAGGTCCTGGAAGACCTGGAAGTGCATTCCAATCATACTGTACAGGGTCCCTCCGCTACATCTCTACTGCTGCCGTCTCACTCTCAGGTGGAAGTGCCCAAGCACACTCATCTGCGCTCCTTGCCTACCGCTAGGTCGTCAGTCTCAGCTGCTAGCCCCCCTCAACCTGCTAGGAGGCAGATCACCCGGGAGAGGCTCCGTCATTTACCCAATAAACCCATCTGTAGTCCTTCCGTTCTCGTGGTGGGTTCATCCATGGTCCGAAACGTTTCAATCCGGAAAGCTGAGACTTTCTGCTACCCTGGCGCTAGGATCCCTGACCTAAATTCCATGCTACTGCTACTTATTAGCAAGCACTCCGCCGCTTCAACTGTCATGGTCCATGTTGGGTCAAATTACATTAAACTCCAGCAGTCAGAGAAATTGAGAGACGATTTTAAAACATTGATAAATACGCTGCTGGAATCTGGGAAGCAGTGTGTTGTTTCCGGTCCTTTTCCATCCCCACGCTACACGGATATGTTTTTTAGTCGTATACGCCAATTACACACCTGGTTTAAGGGATACTGCTGCACGATGGGAATTCCTTTTGTGGATAACTTTGCAGCTTTTACAGACCGACCAGGTCTATTTCTTCGGGACAATTTACATCTTAACAGGTATGGCTCCAGCATCCTCTCCACCAACATGTCTCTTACTCTTGCCTCATGTAGAGCCTTTGATACCTGACGTTGTGTATTTTCGGGGGTTGACTTTTGGGATTGTACGCTCCCCTATCAGACTATGTTCAATGCTCCTCTCCCAGTTTCATTAATTAGTCCCTCAATTGCAAATATGGAACAAACTTCAGCTAACAACCTTTCTGCAATTCCTAGATTATTGTCCAATCACCGTATTGCGAATACTACTTACATGCAAGAGGTATTGTTAGTAGTAATCTTGTCCCCATAAAATTGAGCTCTGTCAATTGCCCGAAAATGGTTTATTGCTCATTCAGTGCAGCTTCAGGTGCTACCTTGGATACTCCATCTGATATGAATTCCAGTAGCAATGGCATTGGAATAATTCATTTGAATGCTAGAAGCCTGATCCAAAAGTTGGACTTTATTGAAATTTTGGTCTCACAATCAAATGTTGACGTACTGATTGTATCTGAATCGTGGCTGTGTGATTCTGTGCCTGATTCAGATGTTCAGTTGATTGGGTACAATATTTATAGAGCTGATAGAGTTGGTAGAGGTGGTGGTATCGCGATTTATGTAAAATGCTGCTTAAATGTTTCTGTGTCCATATCAACCTCTGTCCCAAAGCAATATGAATGTCTAGTTTTAAATGTGGTACTTGGTAATAATGCTCATTTAACTCTAGCAGGGTTATATCGCCCCCCCCTCAGCTCCTCCTTGTACTCTATGCAAATTATCTGAAATACTGTCTAACTATGCAAACTCTGAATTACTGATTTTGGAAGATTTTAACCTGGATTGGCTTTCACCAGTATACGATAAATTAAAATATATTTGTACTGAGCTAAATCTAACTCAGCTGATAACTAAACCAACCCGTCCCAACTTTAAGAATCCAGTAAAATCTACTCTACTAGACATTATTCTAACAAATACCCCCCATAAATACACAGCCAGTGGGTTTTTTTCAAATGATATCAGTGACCACTGCTCTATTGCTTGTATTAGAGATACCAGGCTGAAACACTCTGATCCCTGTATAATCTGTATAAGAGAAATTATAAACATTTCTCACAGCAAGCTTTTATCCTTGACTTATATCACTCTGAGCTTTTATCCACTTGCTGCTTTCTGGACCTGGTTTTAGCCCTTGCTTTTTTCTCTTCTATTGTTACCTCTATGTCTGATAAACATGCCCCACTTAAGAATCACAGAGTAAGAAACCGAAGCAGTTATTGGTTCTCTCCTGAATTGTCAGGTATTTTTCTGCAAAAGAATTGGGCCTGGGCCTTGGCGAGGAAAACAGGTACTCCAGCTGATTGGCTGTTTTTTAGGCAATTGAGAAATAAATGTACTGCAGCTGTCAAAAAGGCAAAATCAAATTACTTCCTTAATGCTATGACAGATTCTGCAGGAGATCCTGCAAAATTCTGGAAAACCGTTAATTCACTGAAACGGGGGAATTCTGCTGTTTCTCTTCCTAAGCAAATTATCTCAGACTCCTGTATTCTAAGTGAAAAAAATGATGTTTGTGATGCTTTTAATAAGCATTTCATCTCTGCTGGTTTTTTATTTGAAAAGAAAAGTGGCCATTGTGGTACTGGCCAGTTAGTTGATTTTTCGTCTTGCTTTTCAACTGTTACTCTGAAAAATGGTAACCCTGTTTTTAGTTTCCAGAAAATAACTGAAGCAGAGGTTCTAGCTGCCCTGTGTGCCATTGATACTAAGAAATCCTTAGGCGCTGACAATTTAGACCCGTACTTACTTAAGTGTGCTGCACCTATCATTGCTGGTTCAGTGACACACATTTTTAATCTAACATTAAGCACAGGAAATATCCCTAAGGTGTGGAAAGCAGCTTTTGTTCTGCCATTACATAAGGGAGGTGACGGTAGTGATTTGGATAACTATCGACCCATCTCTAGGCTCCCTTGTCTGGCAAAGATCCTAGAATCTATAGTCAACAAACAGTTACAATCTTTTCTTTCTGTTAACAGTATTTTTAGCCCCAATCAATCTGGTTTTAGATCTAAACACAGTACCACATCGGCCACTATGCTTGTTGTAAATGATATTGCAAATGCCTTAGATGATAGAAAGCACTGTGCTGCGTTGTTTGTAGATTTGTCAAAAGCTTTTGACACTGTAGACCATGCTATCCTTTTGAGTAAGCTGTCATCTATAGGACTGGGCACTGATGCCTGTCGATGGTTTTATGACTATTTTAAAGATAGAACTCAGGCCGTCATGGTCGACGGGGTCAAGTCTGACCCCTTACAGTTACTTAAAGAGGTCCCTCAGGGTTCAATAATTGGCCCACTATTGTTCTCACTTTATATAAACAACATTGGTGGTGATGTCAGATATTGTAAATTCCATTTATATGCAGATGACACAGTGATGTAGTCTATTGCTCCAACAGCGGACCAAGCTTTAATGCAGTTGGAGTCTGATTTAAGGATACTACAGGGGTCTCTTTTACAGCTTAAACTTGTTTTAAACGCTAAGAAAACAAATGTCATGTTTTTTTCTAGGTCTAAACTCTCAATTAGAAACACTTTTGTAATCACTAGCTTGGATGGTACTCAAATCAAATAGGTCTCTGCATATAAATACTTAGGGGTATGGTTAGATGATAGGCTTTCTTTTAAAAAACATGTTAATGAATTGGGAAAAAAGCTCAAATTCAAGATAGGGTTCCTTTACAGAAACAGGGCTTGTCTGTCCGTAAATAGAAAACAAATTGTGCAGGCTACTTTTATGTCCGTTTTAGATTATGGTGATATTATCTATATGCATGCATCGGCAAACACATTAAAACCGCTGGATGCTATTTACCATTGTGCACTCAGGTTTATCACGGGTTATAGTTACAAAACTCATCACTGTATCCTATATCAACATGTGGGTTGGGCCTCTCTATCTGTGAGGCGAGAGCAACATGCTCTCTTGTTTATTTATAAAGCACTTCTTTTAAAACTACCTCCATATACAGTGGGGGAAAAAAGTATTTAGTCAGCCACCAATTGTGCAAGTTCTCCCACTTAAAAAGATGAGAGGCCTGTAATTTTCATCATAGGTACACGTCAACTATGACAGACAAATTGAGGGGAAAAAATCCAGAAAATCACATTGTAGGATTTTTTATGAATTTATTTGCAAATTATGGTGGAAAATAAGTATTTGGTCACCTACAAACAAGCAAGATTTCTGGCTCTCACAGACCTGTAACTTATTTTTAAGAGGCTCCTCTGTCCTCCACTCGTTACTTGTATTAATGGCACCTGTTTGAACTTGTTATTAGTATAAAAGACACCTGTCCACAACCTCAAACAGTCACACTCCAAACTCCACTATGGCCAAGACCAAAGAGCTGTCAAAGGACACCAGAAACAAAATTGTAGACCTGCACCAGGCTGGGAAGACTGAATCTGCAATAGGTAAGCAGCTTGGTTTGAAGAAATCAACTGTGGGAGCAATTTATTAGGAAATGGAAGACATACAAGACCACTGATAATCTCCCTCGATCTTGGGCTCCACGCAAGATCTCACCCCGTGGGGTCAAAATGATCACAAGAACGGTGAGCAAAAATCCCAGAACCACACGGGTTCTAGTGAATGACCTGCAGAGAGCTGGGACCAAAGTAACAAAGCCTACCATCAGTAACACACTACGCCGCCAGGGACTCAAATCCTGCAGTGCAAGACGTGTCCCCCTGCTTAAGACAGTACATGTCCAGGCCCGTCTGAAGTTTGCTAGAGTGCATTTGGATGATCCAGAAGAGGATTGGGAGAATGTGATATGGTCAGATGAAACCAAAATAGAACTTTTTGGTAAAAACTCAACTCGTCGTGTTTGGAGGACAAAGAATGCTGAGTTGCATCCAAAGAACACCATACCTACTGTGAAGCATGGGGGTGGAAACATCATGCTTTGGGGCTGTTTTTCTGCAAAGGGACCAGGACGACTGATCCGTGTAAAGGAAAGAATGAATGGGGCCATGTATCGTGAGATTTTGAGTGAAAACCTCCTTCCATCAGCAAGGGCATTGAAGATGAAACGTGGCTGGGTCTTTCAGCATGACAATGATCCCAAACACACCGCCCGGCAACGAAGGAGTGGCTTCGTAAGAAGCATTTCAAGGTCCTGGAGTGGCCTAGCCAGTCTCCAGATCTCAACCCCATAGAAAATCTTTGGAGGGGAGTTGAAAGTCTGTGTTGCCCAGCGACAGCCCCAAAACATCACTGCTCTAGAGGAGATCTGCATGGAGGAATGGGCCAAAATACCAGCAACAGTGTGTGAAAACCTTGTGAAGACTTACAGAAAACGTTTGACCTGTGTCATTGCCAACAAAGGGTATATAACAAAGTATTGAGAAACTTTTGGTATTGACCAAATACTTATTTTTCACCATAATTTGCAAATAAATTCATTTAAAATCCTACAATGTGATTTTCAGGCCTCTCTCATCTTTTTAAGTGGGAGAACTTGCACAATTGGTGGCTGACTAAATACTTTTTTTCCCCACTGTATATCATCATTAATTTCCACTAGATATACTAATTTTAAAACCAGATCACAGATGTGGATTACATTAGAGACTTCTGTGGTCTCCCCCGAGTTGGGTAGGACTGCCTTCAGTTCCTTTGCACCTTATTTTTGGAACAAACTGCAGATCCAACTTAAGTTAGACACTCTGGTGTCCCTTGCCCATTTAAAAAATGTTATGGAGGATCAATATGATGTTGTCTGTGATTGTTTCTGTTGAATTGTGTTTTTGTTTTTTATGTTTGAAATGTTCTTGTCTGTATGTCTAAAACTGTACATGTCAACATGTTTACACAGGGCACAGCCGTAAAAGAGATCCAGGTCTCAGTCTGTTTTTCCCTGTTAAAATAAAGATAAAAATAAAAATAAAAAAACATGCCGGTTAAACCAAAATAATACATGAAATTAAAATGACAACCTTTGATAATACCTTAACTTAATTGTATCCCATAAGGTAATTCAATGAATAGTAAAATTGACTAGCGACAGGTGCCCCTCATTCAGGACTAGCTCTCTCACTCTGTCCTTGTCATGGTCCGAATCATATATAAGACTATTGCCAAATTATAAACTTCTTCATAATTATCAGTATTATAAATGACCCTCAACTCGGTATAATAAATTACCTTAAATTCCTCATCCTATGTCTCTCGGTTTTCCAGTGTGGGTGATCAAATCACACTAGAAAGTCAGGACAGAGTTCAGAGGTCATTCAAACCCTTCAAAGAAGTGTTTCATTCTATAGTAGACTAATCATTAACAACAGTCAAAACATTTCATACATTTTGTATCCGAAGTGTACAGTAAGTCCTCATTACATTTCTTCTCAAAAGAAATCACGTGTTTACCCAAAACTCACTCAAAAAACAAAAACTTCAGAAAATTCCATGTACCCCTTTAAGATTTATCATCTCTAATGTACAGTGGGGAAAAAAAGTATTTAGTCAGCCACCAATTGTGCAAGTTCTCCCACTTAAAAAGATGAGAGAGGCCTGTAATTTTCATCATAGGTACACATCAACTATGACAGACAAAATTGAGAAAAAATATCCAGAAAATCACATTGTAGGATTTTTAATGAATTTATTTGCAAATTATGGTGGAAAATAAGTATTTGTCATAATTGACGTGTACCTATGATGAAAATTACAGGCCTCTCTCATCTTTTTAAGTGGGCGAACTTGCACAATTGGTGGCTGACTAAATACTTTTTTCCCCCACTGTATCTCTATCAAATGATCCATTAACGGCACCAACTCAGGAAACATTAATGAATTGTTTCCCATCCCTTACGTATGTCTACGTTTGGGTGAGCAAGTTAATATATAAATATTATTCTAATTGTTACTTTATCACCTCTCTAGTAATCGATTACACACACATAAAATTCATCCTATTTTCATATCTTCACATAATCCATATAGAACGTTAGAAATCCTTAGGTACTCACATCAAACAATCCCTTCGTGTTTTTTTAACAATTCTCAATCGACACAAATCAACTTCTTCAAACATACTCCCAGCAGAACCAAAAAACAGACTGTAGTTTCCCGGACACTGACCTTCTTGTCATGGGATCCTCAACGGTTCTCTAACCTTCCGGAAACCCTGTCAAAGTCAAGCCTCCCAGAAATATAGACTTTTCCACTACTCTCTAAAATAACCTCACGCTCTCCGTACCACTCCTTGATATTCTATGACCTAATTCTGTTATATATCGAAACTTCTTATCCAAACTTATATCAAATTATCATACACATTCCTATAACTTATTATGCACCCTTCAGATTAAAATTACTTTCTGCTCTTTGTTCATAAAATAGCCCATGTTGTTTCATTCAATTACTTAACGTCGTTAGCTGACTTTTGCTCCTTATTAATTATATTTCCAGGCCATCATGCGCTCATTAAATCCCATTTCGTGTTGCTTACGGCGAAGGAGCAACGAAGGAGTGGCTTCGTAAGAAGCATTTCAAGGTCCTGGAGTGGCCTAGCCAGTCTCCAGATCTCAACCCCATAGAAAATCTTTGGAGGGAGTTGAAAGTCCGTGTTGCCCAGCGACAGCCCCAAAACATCACTGCTCTAGAGGAGATCTGCATGGAGGAATGGGCCAAAATACCAGCAACAGTGTGTGAAAACCTTGTGAAGACTTACAGAAAACGTTTGACCTGTGTCATTGCCAACAAAGGGTATATAACAAAGTATTGAGAAACTTTTGTTATTGACCAAATACTTATTTTCCACCATAATTTGCAAATAAATTCATTAAAAATCCTACAATGTGATTTTCTGGATATTTTTTTTCCATTTTGTCTGTCATAGTTGACGTGTACCTATGATGAAAATTACGTTAAGTGGGAGAACTTGCACAATTGGTGGCTGACTAAATACTTTTTTCCCCACTGTATATTAACCCCAGCTGTACCAATCTAAATGCTAGGCTGGAAGCAAGGGGAAATAATGTGCGAGTTGAGATGAATGCAAGACATGATTCGAACAGCAACATGAACATGATATTCTTATGGAATCGCAGTGATCATTTTCAGATGGAACTGTTAGAAGGCATAGGTGTGTCTGTGACGGCCAGTACAGCTTGGAACGCTGCTCGTCCAATCAGCATCCACTTTGGATGGTGTATCAATACACCCAGTCACTACAAAGATACAGGTGTCCTTCCTAACTTAGTTGCAAGTGAGGAAGGAAACTGCTGAGGGATTTCACCATGCGGCCAATGGTGACTTTAAAACAGTTACAGAGTTCAATGGCTGTGATAGGAGAAAACTGAGGATGGATCAAAAACATTGTAGTTACTCCACAATACTAACCTACTTGACAGAGTGAAAAGAAGGAAGTCTATACAGAATAAAAATATTCCAAAACATGTATCCTGTTTGCAACAATTTTAATCCCATTTTGTAACACAAGAACATTTAGAAAAGGTCAAGGGATGTGAATACATTCTAAAGGCACTGTATCTTCAAATACAAAAGTATTTAGTCAGCCACCAATTGTGCAAGTTCTCCCACTTAAAAAGATGAGAGGCCTGTAATTTTCATCATAGGTACACGTCAACTATGACAGACAAAATGAGAAAAGAAAATCCAGAAAATCACATTGTAGGATTTTTAATGAATTTATTTGTAAATTATGCAAAACATCACTGCTCTAGAGGAGATCTGCATGGAGGAATGGGCCAAAATACCAGCAACAGTGTGTGAAAACCTTGTGAAGACTTACAGAAAACGTTTGACCTGTGTCATTGCCAACAAAGGGTATATAACAAAGTATTGAGAAACTTTTGTTATTGACCAAATACTTATTTTCCACCATAATTTGCAAATAAATTCATTAAAAATCCTACAATGTGATTTTCTGGATTTTCTTTTCTCATTTTGTCTGACATAGTTGACGTGTATCTATGATAAAAATTACAGGCCTCTCTCATCTTTTTAAGTGGGAGAACTTGCACAATTGGTGGCTGACTAAATACTTTTTTCCCCACTGTATATCACTATCTTATGGTGTTGCAAGCATAGCATGAGAGGATGATATATTTTGAGATTGTGAAAATGTTGTACACTAATATTCTCCCCTCTACTCTTAGATGTGTGAGTGGATGAATACTTGCAAAGGAAACACGGGAATAACAGGGTCAATTACATCTCTACTCATCTTGTTATCTACCCTGCAACTGGCTGAAAATGTAACTTCGGGTAAGAATACTAGAAATGTTGATTATTCAGAAATGTTTGATTGCAATAAAATAACATTAACCTCTGGAATCCAAACTGCTATTAAATAATATCTAAGCATTTCTATTTTTCATGTCTTTCCTCCCAGTCTCTCTGGTGACATGTCTCTACTCTGAGGACTGTGTGCTGACATGTAGCTTCAAACCAAATGAAGAAGAGCTGGTTCACTGGTATAAACAACAAATACCCGTCCATAGTTACTACTATGACAATGACCAGTTACAACTGCAGAATGGACATTTCAATGGAAGGACATCTTTGTTCAAAGACCAGCTTGTTCATGGAAATGCATCTCTCCTACTAAAGAGGGTAGATGTTTCAGATGAGGGCATATATGGCTGTTACACCAGCACCATTATGGGTAACAAGGAAACCTTTGTGGATGTTAAGGTGAAAGGTTAGTTCCTACTGTTGCTGTGTGAGATACAGTGAGCTCCAAAAGTATTGGGACAGTGACACTTTTTGTATTTGTTTTGGATCTGTACTCCAGGACTTTGGATTTGAAGTGATACAATGACTATGAAGTTAAAGTGCGGACTGACAGTTTTAATTTTAGGGTATTTTCATCCATATCGAGTGAACCGTTTAGAAATTATAGCACTTTTTGTACATATTCCCCCCATTTTAGGGGACCAAAAGTATTGGAACAAATTCACAAATTCACTTACATTTACATTTAAGTGTAAATACATGTGTATTAAAGTAGTCAAAGTTAAGTATTTGGTCCCATATTCATAGCACACAATGACTACATCAAGCATGTGACTCTACAAAATGGTTGGAGGCATTTTCTGTTTGTTTTGGTTGTGTTTCAGTGCCCAATAGAAATTAATGGTAAATAATGTATTGTCATTTTAGAGTCACTTTTATTGTAAATAAGAATATAATTTTTATGGTGCACAAAATAATATGAAACAACCAAAACAAACAGCAAAGGCATCCAACAAAATTGTAGAGTCATAAGCTTGATGTAGTCATTGTGTGCTATGAATATGGGATCAAATACTTAACGTTTGACTACTTTAATACACATTTGACTACTTTAATACTTTTAGTCCCCTAAAATGGGGGGACTATGTACAAAAAGTGCTGTAGTTTCTAAACCTTTCGCCCGATATGGATGAAAATACCCTCAAATTAAAGCTGACAGTCTGCACTTTAACCTCAAAAGTGCTGGAGCACAGAGCCAAAACAAAACAAAAATTGTCACTGTCCCAATAGTAAGTAGTGCTTTGTTTCATCATGCGAATTAAGAATTTTCATTTTACACTTTTTTTCAGAGGTTGTTAAAGGTCCAATGCAGACGTTTTTATCTCAATATCAGATCATTTCTGGGTAATAATTAAGTGCCTTACAGTGATTTGTTTTAAATTAAAATGGTCAACAAGAAACAAAATGGCTTCTCAGCAAAGAGCGATTTCTCAAGCAAGAATTTTGCTAGGACTGTCTGGGAGTGGTCTGCGTGAGGAGGGGAAAACGGAAAACTAGCGGTTATTGGCAAAGAGCTTTGGAACTCTTTCTTGTTGGTCTATTAAAGGAAAGTTCCACCCAAAAACTATATTTTGGTATTTGTTTCATTAGTCCATTGTTGATATAGTCCCAATTTTTTTGGCATGTCAACAATCAAGTTTTCAAGTATATAACTTTCAAAGTACAGAAATATAGCCGGTATGGTGCATGCTGCATCATATGATGCAAAACGCAGCATCATACAATGCAAAATGCATCATACCATGTATTTCTGTATTTTGAAAGTTATGCCGCATTCGAAACTAGTCGGAACTAGGAAACTCTGACATTTCTGACTTGCTGATTCGTTGAACATATATAACTACAACCAGTTAGCAAGTCAGACATTTCTGAGATTCCTAGTTACCGACCAGCACGTGAACGTGGCATGATATATTGTATCTTGAAAACTTGATTGATGACATGCAAAACATTCACCATGCAGGCTAATACTCAATCCCACCAAAACAGGCTGAAATTTCAGTATTTTTAAACAAGATCACAGTATTATTCCAACCTCGTAGTGTATAAATATACACTACATGACCAAAAGTATGTGGACACCTGCTTGTCGAACATCTCATTCCAAAATCATGGGCATTAATATCGAGTTGGTCCCCCCTTTGCTGCTATAACAGCCTCCACTCTTCAGGGCTCTGTGCAGGCCAGTCAAGTTCTTCCACACCGATCTCGACAAACCATTTCTGTATGGACATCGCTTTATGCACGGGGGCATTGTCATGCTGAAACAGGAAAGGGCCTTCCCCAAACTGTTGCCAAAAGGTTGGAAGCACATAATCATCTAGAATTTCATTGTATGCTGTAGCGTTAAGATTTCCCTTCACTGGAACTAAGGGGCCTAGCCCGAACCATGAAAAACAGCCCCAGACCATTATTCCTCCTCCATCAAACTTTACAGTTGGCGCTATGCATTGGGGCAGGTAGCGTTCTCCTGGCATCCGCCAAACCCAGATTCGTCCGTCGGACTGCCAGATGGGGAAGCGTGATTCGTCACTCCAGAGAACGCGTTTCCACTGCTCCAGAGTCCAATGGCAGTGAGCTTTACACCACTCAAGCCGACGCTTGGCATTGCGCATTGTGATCTTAGGCTTGTGTGCGGCTGCTCGGCTATGGAAACCCATTTCATGAAGCTCCTGACGAACAGTTCTTGTGCTGACGTTGCTTCCAGAGGCAGTTTGGAACTCGGTAGAGGACAGACAATTTTTAAGCGCTACGCACTAAAGCACTCGCCGGTCCCGTTCTGTGAGCTTGTGTGGCATACCACTCCGCGGCTGAGCTGTTGTTGCTCCTAGACGTTTCCACTTCAAAATAACAGCACTTACAGTTGACAGGGGCAGCTCTAGCAGGGTAGAAATTTGACTAACTGACTTGTTGGAAAGAAGGCATCCTATGACGGTGCTACGTTGAAAGTCACTGAGCTCTTCAGTACAGGCCATTCTACTGCCAATGTTTGTCTATGGAGATTGCATGTCTGTGTGCTCGATTTTATATACCTGTCAGCGACGGGTGTGGCTGAAATAGCCGAATCCACTAATTTGAAGGGGTGTCTACATACTTTTTGTGATGTAGTGTATATAAAACACAGGAAAAATCTATTTTTTTGACTGCACTGGGCCTTTAACTCTTGTGACTTAATTTATTAAACAGAGAACACTTCTTTCTTTTTTGCAGCTCTCATCCAGTCAGTGAGAATGGAGATGACTGGGGAGGTGGTCTCCTGTTCATCTCAGAACATCTATCCTGCCCCTCTGGTGGCATGGTTCACAGACCCATCGTCTGGCCCAGAAACACTGCAGAACTCCACCGTTAAAACCCCAGACTCCAAGGGTCTGTACACAGTGGAGAGCACAGTGAGGATTCTGGGTAATGTCTCTGACCACGCCTACTTCTGCTCTGTCATCTCTGCAGACAAGGCCCAGGTGTGGACCACCTCCATAAAGCAGACAGGTATTCAGATCCTTCACCCATTTATCAAAGTCCACCATAACAATATAAAGGCCAAAAAAAGTTGGACAAAACTAGCCAGTGACACTTGAATGTGTCTCTATTTCAGAGGAATTTATTGGAGAGGCGGGGCGAGAGCTATCCATACCCTGCATCGCTCCACAGAACCTCAAGAACTTCTCCCTTACATGGACCTTCATCAGAACCAATGATCCCACACTCGTCCTCAGCTACGACAGCAAAACCAGACGGATCTCCAACTTCTGGGAGGGCCAGGCTGGACTGGAGCAGGACCAGGTTCTGATGGGAGACGGATCCCTCCTTCTTCACAACCCAGAGAGTCAGGAACACACAGGAACCTATACCTGTACATTCACAGGCTTCCAGAGGAGACGCATGGTCCAAACCCAGGTCAACATCACAGCCAGACGACTCACGGCAGGTAACATGTAGAAGGAACAATCAAAGATATAGAGGATGAACATCAAAAGTAAAATGACCATGATATTTCCAATTACAGGTATAACCAAGGTGATGGCTGATCACATGCTGTGGATGATTCCTGCAGTGTCAACGCTTCTATGGCAGTCCCTGTCGAACTATATACACTGAGTATACCAAACATTAGGAACACTTTCCTTTTTCCCTCAGAACAGCCTCAATTCGTCAGGGCATGGACTCTACAAGGTGTCGAAAGCGTTCCACAGGGATGCTGACCCATGTTGACTCCAATGCTTCCCACAGTTGTGTCAAGTTGGCTGGATGTCCTTTGGGTGGTGGACCATTCTTGATACACACGGGAAACTGTTGAGCATTAAAAACCCAGCAGCGTTGCAGTTCTTGACACACTCAAACTGGTGCGCCTGGCACCTACTACCATACCCCGTTCAAAGGCACTTTGAAAGGCAATCTTTTGTCTTGCCCATTCACCCTCTGAATGGCACACATACACAATCCATGTCTCAAGGCTTAAAAATCCTTATTTAACCTGTCTCCTCCCCTTCATCTACACAGATTTAAGTGTATTTAACAAGTTACATCAATAAGGGATCATAGCTTTCACCTGGATTCACATGGTCAGTCTATGTCAGGACTGCCCAACCCTGTTCCTGGAGAGCTACCGTCCTGTATCTAGCACACCTGATTCTAATAATTAGCAGGTTGATAAGATGAATCAGGTTAGTAACACCTGGGGTTGAAGCGAAAACCTACAGGAGGGTAGCTCTCCAGGAACAGGGTTGGGCAACCCTGGTCTATGTCATGGAAAGAGCAGGTGTTCTTAATGTTTTGTATCCTCAGTGCATAAATAAATAATATATTTGAGGTGTGATTTCACATGGATGAAATAACACTTTGGGAGAGCGGTTAGATGCCAGCAACCTTTTTTTACATGGTAAACAATGGCCAGACACACATTTACTCTCAGGCACAGTTTTATGGCACAAGTTGTATGGTTGATAAGTCTGTGAACTCAATTACTGTGGCCTGGCTTAATGGAGTAATGTGTAATGAAGCAGACAGCAGGAGGTTGGCCTGGGTGGTGTGCAGGTTAATGGAACAACTGCTTGAATAGTTGCACAAAGTGTATACCACAGGCGGCCAGTGGCACCTTAATTAGGGAGGACGGGCTCATAGTAATGGCTGGAACGGAATCAATGGAATGTTATCGACACATCAAACACATGGTTTCCATTAACTTGATTCAAGCCATTATTATGAGCCGTTCTCCCCTCAGCATCCTCCTGTAACCAAGCCAGCCATGACAATGAAAATAGTATATTCTGAATGAGGGGATGGTGGAGAACAATCCACGCTTCTTTTTTTTCCCTCTTTGTTTTCGAATAAAAAAGTAAGAAATCACAAAAACAAGGTGTGAATTGTTCTCCATTCACCCCTGATTCAGAATTGTCATGGCATGCTTGGTTCAATAGCTATTGATGAGAGAAAACAGAATATCCAATATAAAACTAATTTTACCTCAGTGCCAAACCAAACCATAAAACAACCCTCAGAGCAGATTAAGTTCAAATTAAATTGTATTCAATATTCTGGCTTGCAAGGAACATTTACACAATTTTGCACACAAACATTTCATGCTATATATACCAATTAATGATGTATTAAAGCCTGATTAATCAGACTAAACTAATGTCTACACATGGTTAGGCAGGTTAAAGTTTTACTTGCTTGGTTAATAAGTCCTTGTTTCATCAATGTAACAGCCACTTTGACATGGATTCACACACACACACAGCTCATTACACACACACACACACACACACACACAATACTAACAAATAGAGACTAAGATCTGGACACAGACCCTCTGCGATGGCACTGACACATGGACCTGCCACTGTGCTCCTGATCTTTCTGTGGACATTGTCTATGACTGACTCCAAAGGTACAGTATGACTTGACCTCCTCTCTCTCGCTCTCTAAATAGAACAGTATATTTCAGGGGAGAACTGTCTGATCTACTGTAACTAAGCTCTAAGGAGGCGGTGTTATTGGTGCTCTATGTTTATCTCTCGTTTTAGAACATATTTGACTTGTCCATTTGGTGATCCACAGAATGTCCTAACGGCAGGGAGGGTGCTAATGGATTCTACTTTATTAGGACATTCTTTCCCATTTCCATTAAGAGGGTTTTTGTTGCGATGAATGTCGATAAAGTAACTATATGGTTTGTATGTGTATTGATCTTATATTGAATGGAATTTACTGCCAGTACATAGTTTTGAATGAGAATATCAGTAAAACTATCCCAAGCAAAGATAAGAGATATTTATTTTGGAATGACGATTCAGGTAATAGCAAGAAACTAAATGTAGTTACTTGTTCATCTAACCTTCCTGAATGTATTTATTGAACATCACCAGAGAAATGATCGATAGATGCTAATATGTTGTTGTGGACTTTTATTCTATATTGTACATCTAATTATACTTGTACGTAGATTCATGTACATTTTGTCAAGTCTCTGCTGTGAGAAGAGACTACATGTTAAATAACACAAGATAAATGATTTGTTTGGGAGGAAAACATATTTGGGTATTTGCTGTTGGCCATTGAAAGTTTAGAAGGGAGAACATGAATTATGCTGTAATATTCTGAAAAGGCAAGTCGATTGCATGTATTTTACTTTAATCAACATGCTGATATTCTGGTCATCTTACTGTTTGGACATGTTCTCACCATCCATAGATGGTGAGGTATACTGTAAGTGTTCCTCAAAACCACTGCTTTCTGACTTTCAAACATTGCTTTTCAGAGGCTTATGTGACCTGTTTATTCCATGAGGACTGCATGCTGCCCTGTAGCTTTAAACCCACTGGTGCCGTGGTCATCCACTGGTACAAACAGCAGATCCCTGTTCACAGCTACTATTACAACAAGGACCAGTATGGACTGCAGAATAAGAACTTCAATGGAAGGACATGCTTGTTCAACTCCCAGATTGCCCATGGCAATGCATCGCTCCTCCTGAAAAGGATAAAAGTTCAGGACAAGGGAAGATACAAGTGCTACACCAGCACCAGGAAGAGGAACCAGGAGACCTTTGTCAACCTGGGGGTGAAAGGTCAGTGAAAAATCTCCCTATTGTCTCCTAGTTTATTCCTCTTGCATGCAACATTTATTGATGGACAGTTCACACAAACCACTTTCTATTCATCAGTATGATTCCACGTTTCAAATCCTGTCCAGACATTTGTAAAGCATTAAAAAGCTGGCAGGCTTTGATAGCCATGCCTATCCCTGTCTCACTATCCCTATGTTAACTGTGTCCGTTTATTTGTTGTGTAATAAGATAGACCTCTGTAGGAGAGCCAAGAGGAGTGTGGTTAGTCTGTAGTGTTTCATAAAAGCTTAGGCCTAGTATTGTGTATAACACAGTTTTGTGGGACCATGTTTGTTAGTGCCCTTTAATTCATTAGTCTACCCTCATTCACGGTCGTGACTGCAGAAGGGAATAAAGCTGTCTCTATTTTCCACTGTAACACTTGACTGGGCCCTGCCTGCAGTAGTCTACAGGGAACACCATGTTTCCACTGGGACTGTGGCTTGGTCATGTGATAGGACCTTAGGGGGGAGTTGGGGTAAGTTAAGCCACTTTTTACATTCAGCATCACTCCATCAAGGGAAATAAAGTATTATTTCTAACAAAGATATCTACATATATATTTCAGGATGTTGTGTATCCCTGGATATAATCTGAATGCATGTAAACATTACAGTTTTGAAAACATACTGTAGCTTGTCCAAAAAAAGTGGTCTCTTGGCACAACTTAGGGTTAGTCATTTCTGTACTTAATGAAATATTACCGCTAACTTAAAAAAAAACATGTCTATCTTTATATCCCAAACACAATTCAACACAATTACAATAACTTTGTCTTTTAATCATTCTAAGCATATTTTAAAGGCCCAATGCAGCCATTTTTGTTTCAATATCAAATAATTTATGGGTAACAATTAAATACCTTATTGTGATTGTTTTCAATTAAAATAGTCAAAAATAAAACACACATTTTGCTAGGACTGTCTGGGAATGGTCTGAGTGGTGAGGGGAAAACTGAAAACTAGCTGTTATGGCCCAGCGGTTTGGAACTCTCTTTCTTATTGGTCTATTAACTAATTTACCGTCTGGTGATACAGTATCACCAAGCAGGCAAAAGCTCCATCCCACCAAAACAGGCTGAAATTTCAGGCTCTTTTCAAACAGCTCCTACACTAAAATGGCATTATCATAATTTTCACAATTTCACAGTATCATTCCAACCTCATGGTGTGGATATATATACAAAACACAGGAAAATCACGTTTTTGAGTGCACTGGCCCTTTAACACAGGCTTAACACCTAATAAACACTTTGAACTTTTTAAAAAACGCTTTTAACATAGGCCAGTCCCTGGTGTTACCTAATTTCCCAGCAATAATGCCTTGTATTACGCCTGGGAAGAAAACACTTCAATTTGATCAACTTGCCATTGGCTCAATCATTGGCTCAACTTACCCCAAAGCAAACATTTTGATTTTATTAGCCCACACAACTACATGAATGCTCTTTCATGTTACGTTTAGGACCACATATTGAAGCTTATAGATACCCCAAATGAAGTATAGAACAATCTTAAAATGATCTACAGTGGGGGAAAAAAGTATTTAGTCAGCCACCAATTGTGCAAGTTCTCCCACTTAAAAAGATGAGAGAGGCCTGTAATTTTCATCATAGGTACATGTCAACTATGACAGACAAAATGAGGGAAAAAAAATCCAGAAAATCACATTGTAGGATTTTTAATGAATGTATTTGCAAATTATGGTGGAAAATAAGTATTTGGTCACCTACAAACAAGCAACATTTCTGGCTCTCACAGACCTGTAACTTCTTCTTTAAGAGGCTCCTCTGTCCTCCACTCGTTACCTGTATTAATGGCACCTGTTTGAACTTGTTATCAGTATAAAAGACACCTGTCCACAACCTCAAACAGTCACACTCCAAACTCCACTATGGCCAAGACCAAAGAGCTGTCAAAGGACACCAGAAACAAAATTGTAGACCTGCACCAGGCTGGGAAGACAATCTGCAATAGGTAAGCAGCTTGGTTTGAAGAAATCAACAGTGGGAGCAATTATTAGGAAATGGAAGACATACAAGACCACTGATAATCTCCCTCGTTCTGGGGCTCCACGCAAGATCTCACCCCGTGGGGTCAAAATGATCACAAGAACGGTGAGCAAAAATCCCAGAACCACACGGGTGGACCTAGTGAATGACCTGCAGAGAGCTGGGACCAAAGTAACAAAGCCTACCATCAGTAACACACTACGCCGCCAGGGACTCAAATCCTGCAGTGCCAGACGTGTCCCCCTGCTTAAGCCAGTATATGTCCAGGCCCGACTGAAGTTTGCTAGAGTGCATTTGGATGATCCAGAAGAGGATTGGGAGAATGTCATATGGTCAGATGAAACCAAAATATAACTTTTTGGTAAAAACTCAACTTGTCGTGTTTGGAGGACAAAGAATGCTGAGTTGCATCCAAAGAACACCATACAGTGGGGGAAAAAAAGTATTTAGTCAGCCACCAATTGTGCAAGTTCTCCCACTTAAAAAGATGAGGCCTGTAATTTTCATCATAGGTACACGTCAACTATGACAGACAAATTGAGAGAAAAAAAATCCAGAAAATCACATTGTAGGATTTTAATGAATTTATTTGCAAATTATGGTGGAAAATAAGTATTTGGTCAATAACAAAAGTTTCTCAATACTTTGTTATATACCCTTTGTTGGCGATACACAGGTCAAACGTTTTCTGTAAGTCTTCACAAGGTTTTCACACACTGTTGCTGGGTATTTTGGCCCATTCCTCCATGCAGATCTCCTCTAGAGCAGTGATGTTTTGGGGCTGTCGCTGGGCAACTCAGACTTTCAACTCCCTCCAAAGATTTTCTATGGGGTTGAGATCTGGAGACTGGCTAGGCCACTCCAGGACACTGAAATGCTTCTTCGAAGCCACTCATTCGGTGCCCGGGCGGTGTGTTTGGGATCATTGTCATGCTGAAAGACCCAGCCACGTTTCATCTTCAATGCCCTTGCTGATGGAAGGAGGTTTTCACTCAAAATCTCACGATACTGGCCCCATTCATTCTTTCCTTTTACACCGATCAGTCGTCCTGGTCCCTTTGCAGAAAAACAGTCCCAAACCATGATGTTTCCCCCCATGCTTCACAGTAGGTATGGTGTTCTTTGGATGCAACTCAGCATTCTTTGTCCTCCAAACACGACAAGTTGAGTTTTACCAAAAAGTTATATTTTGGTTTCATCTGACCATATGACATTCTCCCAATCCTCTTCTGGATCATCCAAATGCACTCTAGCAAACTTCAGACGGGCCTGGACATGTACTGGCTTAAGCAGGGGGACACGTCTGGCACTGCAGGATTTGAGTCCCTGGCGGCGTAGTGTGTTACTGATGGTAGGCTTTGTTACTTTGGTCCCAGCTCTCTGCAGGTCATTCACTAGGTCCCCCCCCGTGTGGTTCTGGGATTTTTGCTCACCGTTCTTGTGATCATTTTGCCCACGGTGAGAGTCTTGCGTGGAGCCCCAGATCGAGGGGAGATTATCAGTGGTCTTGTATGTCTTCCATTTCCTAATAATTGCTCCCACAGTTGATTTCTTCAAACCAAGCTGCTTACCAATTGCAGATTCAGTCTTCCCAGCCTGGTGCAGGTCTACAATTTTGTTTGGGGTGTCCTTTGACAGCTCTTTGGTCTTGGCCATAGTGGAGTTTGGAGTGTGACTGTTTGAGGTTGTGGACAGGTGTCTTTTATACTGATAACAAGTTCAAACAGGTGCCATTAATACAGGTAATGAGTGGAGGACAGAGGAACCTCTTAAATAAGTTGTTACAGGTCTGTGAGAGCCAGAAATCTTGCTTGTTTGTAGGTGACCAAATACTTATTTTTCACCATAATTTGCAAATAAATTCATTAAAAATCCTACAATGTGATTTTCTGGATTTTTTTTCCTCGTTTTGTCTGTCATAGTTGACGTGTACCCATGATGAAAATTACAGGCCTCTCTCATCTTTTTAAGTGGGAGAACTTGCACAATTGGTGGCTGACTAAATACTTTTTTTCCCCACTGTACCTACTGTGAAGCATGGGGGTGGAAACATCATGCTTTGGGGCTGTTTTTCTGCAAAGGGACCAGGACGACTGATCCGTGTAAAGGAAAGAATGAATGGGGCCATGTATCGTGAGATTTTGAGTGAAAACCTCCTTCCATCAGCAAGGGCATTGAAGATGAAACGTGGCTGGGTCTTTCAGCATGACAATGATCCCAAACACACCGCCCGGGCAACGAAGGAGTGGCTTCGTAAGAAGCATTTCAAGGTCCTGGAGTGGCCTAGCCAGTCTCCAGATCTCAACCCCATAGAAAATCTTTGGAGGGAGTTGAAAGTCCGTGTTGCCCAGCGACAGCCCCAAAACATCACTGCTCTAGAGGAGATCTGCATGGAGGAATGGGCCAAAATACCAGCAACAGTGTGTGAAAACCTTGTGAAGACTTACAGAAAACGTTTGACCTGTGTCATTGCCAACAAAGGGTATATAACAAGTATTGAGAAACTTTTGTTATTGACCAAATACTTATTTTCCACCATAATTTGCAAATAAATTCATTAAAAATCCTACAATGTGATTTTCTGGATTTTCTTTTCTCATTTTGTCTGTCATAGTTGACGTTTACCTATGATGAAAATTACAGGCCTCTCTCATCTTTTTAAGTGGGAGAACTTGCACAATTGGTGGCTGACTAAATACTTTTTTCCCCCACTGTACTTTGGTTTAGATACAAGCATCATGAAACCTCTAACAATACATTAATTTGACTTTTTTTACCTAACTTGCTTACCATTTTTTCCATGTGTTTTTTTACTTCACAGACTCCATGAAATGATGACCTCTCCCTAAATATTGGGTCAAATTATTAATTTTGTGTATGGTTTCCTAGAAACAATGGGTGGCTCAACTAACCCTTTCACTCAACTTACCCCACTCTCTACGATGTCATATATCCATGAATGCCGAAGTTGTCATACTAAAAATGCAATAGAACAGTAGAAAATTACTGATATGCCATGATTGGACATGTAAACCCCTTCTAGAGGGCTAGTAAATTAATGTTATCAATGTTTGAAAAAAACCTCAAGCTTCATACTTTATTCAATACTATCAAGAACAATGTTTTCTCTTTTTCAGCTCTAATCCAGTCAGTGAGAATAGAGATGACTGGGGAGGTGGTCTCCTGTTCATCTCAGAACATCTATCCTGCCCCTCAGGTGGCATGGACCACAGACCCACCGTCTGGTCCAGAAACACTACAGAACTCCACCATCAAAACCCCCGACTCCAAGGGGCTGTACACAGTGGAGAGCACAGTGAGGATCGTGGGTAATGTCTCTGACCACGCCTACTTCTGCTCTGTCATCTCTGCAGACAAGGTCCAGGTGTGGACAGTCTCTCTGAGGCAGCAAGGTATGGATCAACATCCTTGGACGCAGTGTTATGTTTATAAAACCAGGTCTCTCAGAAATTCACAGTGAACTAGCTGTTCTCTCCTTGATATAGTCTCAAATGCATTTTACAAAGAACTGACTAAGCTTGTATTTGAAATGCTCCTTGGAACAGGAACTAGGTAATATAGCTGTGAGCAGCAATGAACGGGGTTAACAGGATGACAGAAAGGACAGAAGATCAGTTGGATAACAAAGCAAGCACTGTACATGTAGGAACTCTTCCTTTATGTACAATCAGTGAAAGCATCACCATGTTTATCTCTCAATAGCACGAGGATGGCGCAAGTGAAGTTTAGTCTAGTGCTGTATGACACGTTTCAAGTTGATAGGCCACTGTAGAGTGGATTTACAGTGATTTAAATGGACCAAAATCAGATTTGTTTTAATTTGTCAATAACTCAGCCATCTTTTGACCAATCCCTTAGCTGTTCTCAAACTAAGTTAAGACATGTACCATAGGCCATTTGGTGTCATTTGCTCCTATGGTTCATGAGAAGATTTCTACATTATTTTAAAAGTATTTTTGCATGTTAGCGTACGCGCTAATATGCATCTACTGGTATAGTGTGGCCATATTTAAATGCATCAATGTTATTTTCTCAAACTCTTTAGGGACTATTGTGATGAGTCCAATTACTAAATTTATAGTCCATGAGATTAAGATTTTTTATGAATATCTTAGGCTTTAGCGTTACATTGTCAAAAAAGTGAATTGTTAAGTGTCCTTATTTTTTAATATGCCAAACTTAACATGGTTCATAATGCTTATGTCTTTGATGACCCTAACATTTTTCAAGTTGATAGGCTATTGTGGAGTGGATTTTAAAAGGATTTAAATGGACATGTAAAATCTGATTCCCTGATTTATCAATAACTGAACCATCTCTTAACCAATCCCTTAATTTTTCTCAAACTAAGTTAAAAGATGCACCAAATGTGGTGTTATTTCCCAGATGGAGCAAAATCTACCCTGCTGCACCTCATGGGTCCTTGAGGGAAAGACACCTACATACAAAGTCTCTAGGTCAAACAGGGCAACGGATATGAGAGTTTATAACAGTACCCGGGTGCTATTATTTTTTACCAAGTTACTCATAGCCTCTAGTTTCTGTGTGCCAAATTAGAAAAAAAAGTTAACAATCTACACTGAGTTTACAAAACAATAGGAACACCTTCCTAATATTGAGTTGCACCCCCTTTTGCCCTCAGAATAGCCTCAATTCGTTGGGGCATGGACTCTACAAGGTGTCGAAAGCGTTCCACATGGACGATGGCCCATGTTGACTCCAATGCTTCCCACAGTTGTGTCAAGTTGGCTGGATGTTCTTTGGGAGATGGACCATTCTTGAAACACACAGGAAACGGTTGAACATGAAAAACCCAACAGTGTTGTGGTTCTTGACACACTCAAACCGGTGCGCCTGGCACCTACTACCATACCCCGTTCAAAGGCACTTAAATATTTTGTCTTGCCCATTCACCCTCTGAATGGTACACATGCACAATCCATGTCTCAATTGTCTCAAGGTTTAAAAATCCTTCTTTAACCTGTCTCCTCCCCTCTACACTGATTGATGTGGATTTAAGAAGTAACATAAACAAGGGATCATAGCTTTTCACCTGGATTCACCTGGTCAGTCTATGGAAAGAGCAGGTGTTCCTAATGTTTTGTAGACTGTGTATGCTTGAGCTATTTGACCATGTCAAGGATTTATTTTTAATAAGAATTCAGACAATAACTATAGCTTTGCTGTGAACCCCTAATTACTGGTCAGTCTGTTCTTTTAGTGTCTCTAGAGAAAACCAACATGTCCGGAGATATAGTGACATTTAAAGAGATGTAAAATATGTGACTCATAAAAATGGTTACCAGCTTAGAATCACTTCCATATGGTTGAATTATATGAAGTTGTTGACAAAGGGGAGAGATATAATTGACACCAGTGGTGTAGTGGAGGGTAAAGTCACTTAAACGCTGTTTACTCACCTTTTTTTGGTTTGAGCGTTGACCCACCTTTTGCGCAAAAATGCATTAAAAGGATAAGGAGCGCTACTTTACTCATCACGAACAACGATCATTGTTTACCCTCCACTACATCACTGATTGACACATGACTTGTGACATGTTTCATCTTGCAGTGGAATTGATTGGAGAGACGGGGCAAGAGCTGTCCATACCCTGCATTGCTCCACAGAACCTCCAGAACTTCTCCCTCACCTGGACCTTCACCAGAACCAATGATCCCACACTCATCCTCAGCTATGACAGCAGAATCAGGCAGACCTCCAACCTCTGGGAGGGCCGGGCTGGACTGGAGCAGGACCAGGTTCTGATGGGCAACGGATCCCTCCTCCTTCACAACCCAGAGAGTCAGGAACACTCAGGAACCTACACCTGTACATTCACAGGCTTCCAGAGGAGACACATGGTCCAAACCCAGGTCAACATCACAGTTACTCCAATAGGTAGGTGCACATTCATTAAATTGATATGTATATGTTCTTTACACTATTCATATAGAGTATATTATTACAAACACGCCAATACAAGCAGATAGTTAATGAGGAATCACAATGTCTGTTTCACAGTGGAGGATGAGCAGAACAGTGAGAGGTCATGGTGGGGCACAGCAGCCTCTGTCGCCTTCTTTGTCTTCACAGTTACTGTGGCCCTTCCACGGTGTCTAAGGCACAGAGGTAAGTGACTACACACCTCTAAATATAATTTTCATAATTATACTACCCAAAAGACATAGCTGTACACCTGATTGTATTTTCACCTATCTGTCCTGTAGGAAAGCAAACAACATATAATTGGAAAGATGGACGACCATTGCCTATAATGAGACCCTCACATGCAGGTAACCATAGCGCAGGGGTATTCAACTCTTACTGGAGTCTTTGGGTTCTCTGTTTTACCTGATAATGAATTACATCCACCTGGTGTCCCTGGTCTAAGTTCCTGATTAGAGGGGAACAATGAAAAAAAGCAGCGGAACTGGCTTTGTGGTCCAGAGTTGAGTTTGAGGTGACTAGAGCACGTGTCAAACTCATTACATGGAGGGCCGAGTGTCTGCGGGTTTTCACTCCTCCCTTGTACTTGATTGATGAAATAAGGTCACTGATTAGTAAAGAACACCCCTCACCTGGTTGCCTATGTCTTAATTGAAAGGAAAAAACAAAAACCCACAGACACTAGGCCCTCCGTGGAATGAGATTGACACATATCAGCTTGTTTTAAACTGTTCTTGAGGAGGATGACTGTGTTTGGTAAAATGCTATATTCTTGTGTTGTAGATACAGCAATAATCATGATTGGGTCAACTTTACACCAACAAAATGGAGCAGGTCTGGATGAAACAGGAACAAATGAACATAGACCACATAGCCAAGGATTGTACATATCTGGACCACATACACTAGAGGGTGACATAACACAGCCATATACTCCAAGACCGGATGAATTGGCAAGCGATGTTCCAGAGACAGCAGGACGTTCTTCACCACGATCACAGTCGCTACTGAGTGAGGAGCTAGATGGTGACACAATCAAACCACAAACACCAGGCAATGATGGACCACAGCCACACACACCAGAGAGTGATGAAGTAGGAAATGGTGGCCCTATACTTGGAAGTTATTCACAAGACCTTGATGCAACAATATCATATGCCCAAGAAGGGATGCCGGGACCATGTACATCAGGAGATGATGAAGAAGTAAGACTTCATCATCTACAGACACATGAGGAGGTCCCGTCAGACCAAACACCAGAGGAGTTGATTCCTCTGGATCAGATGACTCTGAAAGTGGTGCACACATCCAGGACATACCAGGTAGTAATGCACCAGGACCTTACATAACAGGAAGTGGCAGCATGTCATAATGGACTAGCGATTGAAGAGATACAGTACTTCTCACAGTACTGGAGCAGGCAAAGGTCAATGGTCACAGCTGAGGATGGACACATGGCTACATCAATATCCTCACAGAGTCATAGTCCATGTCCAACGCAGGCTGATGTGGCCAGACCTATGAACAATGCAACTATGGTCACCTTATCAAACTTTGGGATGGGTTGGATTTTGGGGGGGAAATTAGCATAAATGCAGTCAAAAATACTATTTAATTAGTTAACATCGCCCTGTTTGATATTTGCCATGAGTATACTGTTATGGTAACCTACATTTTCAGACTAACATTTTAATACATTTATTAAAGATAACTGGGTCAAGTTGTTTCTTTTCCTGACTCCTTGTCTGTTGCTTGGCCATGCTCACAGAGAATGAGACTGCAGGCTGCCCTGTGTTAAATGAGGTCAACGCGTGCACGTTTATCCTAGTCTCACACTGTGGAGGTAACACATCCCATTGGTGACAACTGATCCATGAAATGAAAGGGAATGTTTGACTAGTCAGGTTGCCCTGGTCCTCTGAAGGACGGAATTAAGTTCCCTCATTGCTTAGTAACCCTAATGCAGATTTTGACCAGGAAACGCTGTTAACTTCCTTTTAACCTATCATATATGATAATATCGGATCGAAAGTGAATCTAAGGAGATGACAAGTCTGGATGAAGAACTAATGAAAATATGCTTGTGTGACCCCTGGGTCAGAAGAAAGGGGGACCTTTGACCTACAGAGAACACCATTTCCTGCTTTTGTTCTGACTGCACTGGCCAGTAAGTAATAAACACTGTGTGCGTGGCTCAGGGGTATAGTGATCACAGAGAAAGCTGGTGGGAGGAGCTATAGGAGAACGGGATCATTATAATGGCTGGAATGGAATTAATGGAATGGAGTCAAACGCGTTGTTTCCATGTGTTTGATGTGTTTGGTACCATTCTATTGACTCCATTCCAGCCATTGCACTATAACGGTGACAAGCAGTGCCCACAAACTATTAGGGCCTACATAAAGCTGTCCCAACAGCAGAGCTTTCTTTTCAGCACCATGAAGTGAGTCCTTACCACTGTTACACCTGGCTATCAGCAGAGCCTTGTCTGGCAGTGAAATAGTTCATTCAGCCTCATTTACTGCCTTTAAAAAAAACATAGCTGACATGTCTGACTTGCTTAAACAAATGTGGTTTCTACTGACAATTGGGATGTACAAACTATGACATAAGGGGACGACGAACGGATAAGAGGCAATCCGTCATTTCGATGAAGACATTAATGAGCGAGCTAGGACGGACGTAGCCAATATAACTATTTGTTCAGCACTTTTGAAATGTACAGTGACAGAATTCAGAACATGGGCAGTTCTTACGGTATTCTCCCTGTACACCAAGTCAGAACCGTAGGATAAATAAAGGGTGCATATACATTTGAAGTCCGAAGTTTACATACACTTAGGTTGGAGTCATTAAAACTCGTTTTTCAACCACTCCACAAATCTATTTTTAACAAACTATAGTTTTGGCAAGTCGGTTAGGACATCTACTTTGTGCATGACACAAGTCATCTTTCCAACAATTGTTTACAGACAGATTATTTAACTTATAATTCACTGTATCACAATTCCAGTGGGTCAGAAGTTTACATACACTAAGTTGACTGTGCCTTTAAACAGCTTGGAAAATTCCAGAAAATGATGTCATGGCTTTAGAAGCTTCTGATAGGCTAATTGACATCATTTGAGTCAATTGGAGATGTACCTGTGGATTTATTGCAAGGCCTACCTTCAACCTCAGTGCCTCTTTGCTTGACATCATGGGAAAATCAAAAGAAATCAGCCAGGACCTCAGAAAAATAATTGTAGACCTCCACAAGTCTGGTTCATCCTTGGGAGCAATTTCCAAACGCCTGAAGGTACCACGTTCATCTGTACAAACAATAGTACGCAAGTATAAACACCATGGGACCACGCAGCCATCATACCGCTCAGGAAGGAGACGCGTTCTGTCTCCTAGAGATGAACGTACTTTGGTGCGAAAAGTGCAAATCAATCCCAGAACAACAGCAAAGGACCTTGTGAAGATGCTGGAGGAAACAAGTACAAATGTATCTATATCCACAGTCCTACAGTGGGGAGAACAAGTATTTGATACACTGCCGATTTTGCAGATTTTCCTACTTACAAAGCATGTAGAGGTCTGTAGTTTTTATCATAGGTACACTTCAAATGTGAGGGACGGAATCTAAAACAAAAATCCAGAAAATCACATTGTATGATTTTTAAGTAATTAATTTGCATTTTATTGAATGACATAAGTATTTGATCACCTACCAACCAGTAAGAATTCCGGCTCTCACAGACCTGTTAGTTTTTCTTTAAGAAGCCCTCCTGTTCTCCACTCATTACCTGTATTAACTGCACCTGTTTGAACTCGTTACCTGTATAAAAGACACCTGTCCACACACTCAATCAAACAGACTCCAACCTCTCCACAATGGCCAAGACCAGAGAGCTGTGTAAGGACATCAGGGATAAAATTGTAGACCTGCACAAGGCTGGGATGGGCTACAGGACAATAGGCAAGCAGCTTGGTGAGAAGGCAACAACTGTAGGCGCAATTATTAGAAAATGGAAGAAGTTCAAGATGACGGTCAATCACCCTCGGTCTGGGGCTCCATGCAAGATCTCACCTCATGGGGCATCAATGATCATGAGGAAGGTGAGGGATCAGCCCAGAACTACACGGCAGGACCTGGTCAATGACCTGAAGAGAGCTGGGACCACAGTCTCAAAGAAAACCATTAGTAACACACTACGCCGTCATGGATTAAAATCCTGCAGCGCACGCAAGGTCCCCCTGCTCAAGCCAGGGCATGTCCAGGCCCGTCTGAAGTTTGCCAATGACCATCTGGATGATCCAGAGGAGGAATGGGAGAAGGTCATGTGGTCTGATGAGACAAAATAGAGCTTTTTGGTCTAAACTCCACTCGCTGTGTTTGGAGGAAGAAGAAGGATGAGTACAACCCCAAGAACACCATCCCAATCGTGAAGCATGGAAGTGGAAACATCATTCTTTGGGGATGCTTTTCTGCAAAGGGGACAGGACGACTGCACCGTATTGAGGGGAGGATGGATGGGGCCATGTATCGCGAGATCTTGGCCAACAACCTCCTTCCCTCAGTAAGAGCATTGAAGATGGGTCGTGGCTGGGTCTTCCAGCATGACAACGACCCGAAACACACAGCCAGGGCAACTAAGGAGTGGCTCCGTAAGAAGCATCTCAAGGTCCTGGAGTGGCCTAGCCAGTCTCCAGACCTGAACCCAATAGATCATCTTTGAAGGGAGCTGAAAGTCCGTATTGCCCAGCGACAGCCCCGAAACCTGAAGGATGTGGAGAAGGTCTGTATGGAGGAGTGGGCCAAAATCCCTGCTGCAGTGTGTGCAAACCTGGTCAAGACCTACAGGAAACGTATGATCTCTGTAATTGCAAACAAAGGTCTCTGTACCAAATATTAAGTTCTGCTTTTCTGATGTATCAAATACTTATGTCATGCAATAAAATGCAAATGAATTACTTAAAAATCATAGAATGTGATTTTCTGGATTTTTGTTTTAGATTCCGTCTCTCACAGTTGAAGTGTACCTATGATAAAAATTACAGACCTCTACATGCTTTGTAAGTAGGAAAACCTGCAAAATCGGCAGTGTATCAAATACTTGTTCTCCCCACTGTATATCGGCATAACCTGAAAGGCCGCTCAGCAAGGAAGAAGCCACTGCTCCAAAACCGCCATAAAAAAGCCAGACTACGGTTTGCAACTGCACATGGGGACAAAGATCATACTTTTTGGAGAAATGTCCTCTGGTCTGATGAAACAAAAATAGAACTGTTTGGCCATAATGACCATCGTTATGTTTGGAGGAAAAAGGGGGTGGCTTGCAAGCCGAAGAACACCATCCCAACCGTGAAGCACGGGGGTGGCAGCATCATGCTGTGGGGGTGCTTTGCTGCAGGAGGGACTGGTGCACTTCACAAAATAGATGGCATCATGAGGAAGGAAAATGATGTGGATATATTGAAGCAACATCTCAAGACATCAGTCAGGAAGTTAAAGCTTGGTCGCAAATGGGTCTTCCAAACGGACAATGACCCCAAGCATACTTCCAAAGTTGTGGTAAAATGGCTTAAGGACAACAAAGTCAAGGTATTGGAGTGGCCATCACAAAGCCCTGACCTCAATCCTATAGAACATTTGTGGGCAGAACTGAAAAAGTGTGTGTGAGCAAGGAGGCCTACAAACCTGACTCAGTTACACCAGCTCTGTCAGGAGGAATGGGCCAAAATTCACCCAACTTATTGTGGGAAGCTTGTGGAAGGCTACCCGAAACATTTGACCCAAGTTAAACAATTTAAAGGCAATGCTACCAAATACTAATTGAGTGTATGTAAACGTATGACCCACTGGGAATGTGATGAAAGAAATAAAAGCTGAAATAAATCATTCTCTCTACTATTTTTCTGACATTTCACATTCTTAAAATAAAGTGGTGATCCTAACTGACCTATGACAGGGAATTTTTACTAGGATTAAATATCAGTAATTGTGAAAAACTGAGTTTAAATGTATTTGGCTAAGGTGTATGTATACTTCTGACTTCAACTGTAAGCAGACAATGAAAGCTCTTACAATATTTGATGATTACATTTCTCTAAAACAGGCTATAGGTTACATGTACACCACCAAGTCAGAACAGTAGGCTAAGTTATGACGGGGAAAGGGTCCAAATTATTAGGGTGAGGCACATGGGCTACTGACAGTTTACTACACAACATACACTTAGTATTACTTTCTTAGCTACAGTATACATATCTCCCTGACATATTACATCATTTAAGCAGCAGCATACAATACATTTTTGGACTCACCTTGTTGTGCTGTGCTGACTTGAACAGGAAGGTCATCAAACTGTCATCAAAGTCTGGCATTCTCTGGATTTATGGTGCTTTCATGACAACTGGGAACTCTGAAAAAAACAAGGTTGAATCATGACGTCAGTGATTTTCAGGTCAGAGCTCTAGAAAGAGGCCCGAGTTCCCGACTTGGAATTCTGAGTTCCGAGTTTCCAGTTGTTTTGAACGCGACAGAAGTCATGCTGGATTGACAGCATGGCCAATGTATTCAACTAGCCCATGGTGTTGAATGTTTATCCTTTTAAGCTTGGAAAAGAGACCCTTAAACCCAGACTTGAATTTTCGAGCTCTTCTCGTAGATTTTGTGGTGACTTAGTGTCCCCACGAGTGACAGAACACTGAGCCAATCACGGCACAACTAGAGAACAATACCAACCCCTACACTCCGTATTGTCCAATGGCTGCCATACCACCACATAAACATTTACATTACATTTAAGTCATTTAGCAGACGCTCTTATCCAGAGCGACTTACAGTTAGTGATTACATATATTTTTTTAAATACTGGCCCCCCGTGGGAATCGAACCCACAACCCTGGCGTTGCAAACGCCATGCTCTATCAACTGAGCTATATCCCTGCCGGCCATTCCCTCCCCTACCCTGGACGACGCTGGGCCAATATAAAGCACTGAGCTAGGCTGAAACACCTGCATTTTGGAGCTGCCTTACTCAAGAAAGCAAAAAAGAGACCATGTTTGTATGCGGCTTTATTTACTCAAAGATTTTAAAAAATACATTGTTTTCAAACTGATATGTGACACGTATTAATGCCAAAATAACGTGAAAAACAGGAAACAACAACAACAACAAAACATTATTTTTTTTTTTGCTAAACAGGTGGGGCTCAGATCTCTCACACACACACACACACACATATACTGTACAAACTCCCCTGTGTGTCCTTCCGCCCCTCACAGAGAGGAGTAGAATAAGATGCAAGCGGCAGAGGACTTGACTGAGGAGGTGGAGATGTCTGAAACATCCTTGTCTTGAAACTGGTACCACTGATGTTTGATGGTGTTCTTACAGAAGGCTGTGTAGTAGCCATAATCCAGACCCCCATAGTGATTAGAGACTGCAAACAGGTTGTATTTCTTGAGCCTCTGTTTTGGACCAATGACATACTGGGTCAGGTCCAGGTTCTCCAGAGGGAAGTCAACGTTGCTCTGGAGTTTCCGCATCCCTCTGCCATCGCAGGTCAATCGAAGTAAGTAAACCACTAGGATGGGCGGAACCTTCCAGATCTCCCATTTACTCATGGAGTCTCTTAAGGCTTTGCAGTGACTGCAGAACACCTTGTTATGGTTATCTAGCTTTTCCTCTCTACTGGACAGCTTCAGACAGTCGTGTAGGGAGCACTTGTTAGATGAAGCCAGTGGCAGGTTGCGGTGATCGAAGGTCTCGAAGGTGCGTGTCTTGTGTTGACAGGTGAGACACTGGACAGTGATCTTCAACTGACCGTGGAACAGAGCTACGATGATGGACTCATTCCGCAGCTTGTGTCTGCTCCAGGCCAGGTCGGCTGCCCTTTGGTCATCCAGGTGGTGGTCATTCACTTCCCATTGGTACAGCTTACTAGTGTCACCCTTATTGAGGTCCTCGTGTAGCCCATCTAGGAGGCACAGCATTAACTCCCTTGCATCCCGTGGTTCGTTGCCAGCAAACTGTTCGTTAACCTTTCCCATGGTAAACTTAAAGTCCCTGGGGCTGATACACTTATACAGGCCAGACCACATAGCCTTCATTATCACCCCAAACTCCTCCACTACTTCCCCCTTATGGCCCAGGATATTGGTCCTGTTAATATCTTCCTGGTAGTAGTTATTGGTGAAGTACTCAGCCATGGCTGGGATGTTACATAGACACTGCAGGATGCAGTTCATGTAACAGGTCCTGCTGTCACACAGTCCCGTCAGCATGGCACCCATCCCTCCATCCACAGGGTCTAGGTTACGGATCTTAGCTGCCGACAGCTTGGCGATCTCCATCTTGGCATACACTTCAGGACTGGGCTTAGTGATCTTGGCAGGGGCAGGTTGGGCAGGTGGCCTGGGGAATGCTGTATTTGGACATAGAGGGGGGGGTGGAGAGGGGGCCTGGGGAATGCTTGCCCCAGGGAGATAGAGGTGAACTTTGTTGGTTGGCGCGTGGTAGTAGCGGTAGGTACCTGTCACCGTGTTCAGGAACTTCATCCAGCCATCAGGCAGGCCTGCTACACTACAAATGGTGTCCTCATTCCTCGGTTTGGTCTGCGGCTCCCGCTGCTGGCCGGCCGGCGAAACCTGCAGTTCACGCTCAGGCTTTTGGGCGGGTAGAGGGGGGGCTGAAGGCTTCAGCTCCTCCAAAGAGGGGTAGCAGAAGTTCAGCTGAGGGAGGGTGTTGAGGGCGTGTTGTCGGGGGGGTCTGACTTTGGCGTTGGTCGTGTACATGTGGTAGAAGAGCAACCAGTTCTCATAGCCTCCCTCCAGAACCAGGGGTTCTCTGTGGAGATCTGTGGTGCTGTCCCACTTGTAGAGAGCGTCTTTGAGGCTCTTGAGTGGGGTCCCCAGTCTGAGGTCAGTGACACAGCTGAACCAGTCCAGTAATATGATGTAGTCTACGAACCCCCGTCTCTTCCACTGTTCTCTGGAAAGCTTCCGGCAGCCTGGCCTCGATCTGGTTCACAGTGATCCCTGGGTTGATAGCCTCCTCAGGGATGCTGATGCAGATCTGTGTGGGGACATGGATATGGGACTCCTCAAAGTCCCTGCCGCTACGGTTGTCCATAATGATGACAGTCACTGTCTGGTCCCTCATGATGTGGAACAGCCTGGCAGCTGTGATTCCTCCTCCAGGCACCACAGAGCTTGCAGACCAAGAGAGAAGCTCCTTAGCTTTCGAATCCATGGTGTTATCACTCCAGTCAATCCTCTGTAATGGCTTCCGAGATCAAGATTAACTTTCCCTTTAGAAACGTACAGCAGTGAAGTCAATATAAAATGATATACTGTTAGTGATCCCACTTGTTTCGTAGTAGTAGTTGTTGTTGTTTCGAATCTTGATTTTCAAAAAGATTTAAGTCCTTTTTATAAATTTCATAAATCAGTGAACACGATGTAACTGAAAGTAACAGCCCTGCTCTGTTCTTTACCTTTCCTGCTCATCCAGTTCTTTCTGCCAGCCAGAGCTGGAGCTTTCTGCAAAAACATGTACCTACATGTTGGGTGTGTTCGTGCTGTAAGGCTACTGAAGACGACAACAGATGACTACAGACAGAAGTCGACAGGGGAGGTGCATCTGCGACAGCCAAAAGTCGTATGCTGTAGGGGTTTTCCAACAGTAAGGCTCAGATCAATATGACAGTGTGATAGCTGCCGTTGTTTACAAAGGTTTTTCTTTATAATGTCAAAATAAAAATCTTGCTAAACCCCAAAATTGTAACGACCGCTCTGTCAGTTGGAGGCGAGGCTGTGGGCGGGGCTCGGGACCTTATCCACAGGTTAACTGTCAATTTGTTAGTCTGAAAATGGAAAAGGTGAAGGAATCTGCATTGTAAGTATCCATTTGATGTTCACAAGACCTTCTTTTCAAATACAGGCATTAAGTGAGGGCGGTCATCTGTACATTATATTTTGTGTTTCAGATGCGACCTTACAGACTCCATGCCACAATTCAACAATGGATCAAGTTAATTGAGCAAAAAAAATCTGATTATTGAAAGCACCCTTTTAGTTGTCAGTCATGACTCATGAGTCTTTCATTGAATGGCAACATGTATTTATGAAATATATTTTGGAACATACAATATTTTGCTAGCTACCACAACATTCTGTCAAAAATGTACTTCCAGACCATATATTTACATATATGAATATATGTAGAAATTAGGGCTGTCAAACTATTTTAAAAAATATTGAGTTAATCGCAGGATTTGCTGTGATTAATCCAGATTAATCGCAAATACAGAATTTGCTCAAATTTAGCTGTAATTTAAGATTTTTTATACAAAAAGCATTACAAGAATATTGACGTCTTGATTTTTTCCAAAATAACGGTTATTAAAATCAGGTAAATTGATAAAGCACACTTTCTTTAAACTCAATGTCAACTTGTTTTGACATCCCATTGTTTTCAGCTGTATTGATTATGTATTATTCAGTGTATTTTGAACACTTTCAGACAATGTGATTAATCACAACAAGAAAACAATTGTGCACTTAAATTACAAAAACTCTAGTAACTGATTAACTCTGACAGCCCTAGCAGAAATACATGAAAATGGCCAATTTTGTAATATGCCCATATATTTTTGCACATACAGTACCAGTCAAAAGTTTGGACACACCTACTCATTCAAGGGTTTTTCTTTATTTTGACTATTTTCTACATTGTAGAAAGGCACACACCTGTCTACAGTGCTTTCGGAAAGTATTCAGACCCCTTGACTTTTTCCACATTTTGTTACGTTACAGCCTCATTCTAAAATGGATTAAATAAATACAAATCCTCAGAAATCTACACACAATACCCCATAATGACAAAGTGAAAACAGGATTTAAAAATGTTTGCAAATGTATTAAAAATAAAAAACAGAAATACCTTATTTACATAAGCTATCAGACACTTTGCTCTGAGACTCGAAATTGAGCTCAGGTGCATCCTGTTTACATTGATCATCCTTGAGATGTTTCTACAACTTGATTGGAGTCCACCTGTGGTAAATTCAATTGATTGGACATAATTTGGAAAGGCACACACCTGTCTATATAAGGTCCCACAGTTGACAGTGCATGTCAGAGTAAAAACCAAGCCATGAGGTCGAAGGAATTGTCCGTAGCGCATGTCTGCAGCATTGAAGGTCCCCAAGAACACAGTGGCCTCCATCATTCTTAAATGGAAGAAGTTTGGAACCACCAATCGAGGGAGAAGGGCCTTGGTCAGGGAGGTGACCAAGAACCATGATGGTCACTCTGACAGAGCTCCAGAGTTCCTCTGTGGAGATGGGAGAACCTTCCAGAAGGACAACCATCTCTGCAGCACTCCATCAATCAGGCCTTTATGGTAGAGTGGCCAGACGGAAGCCACTCCTCAGTAAAAGGCACATGGCAGCCTGCTTGGAGTTTGCCAAAAGGCACCTAAAGGACTCTCAGTCCATGAGAAACAAGATTCTCTGGTCTGATGAAACCAAGATTGAACTCTTTGGCCTGAATGCCAAGCGTCATGTCTGGAGGAAACCTGGCACCATCCCTGCGGTGAAGCATGGTGGTGGCAGTATCATGCTGTGGGGATGTTTTTCAGCAGCAGGGACTGGGAGCCTAGTCAGGATCGAGGGAAAGATGAATGGAGCAAAGTACAGAGAGATCCTTGATGAAAACCTGCTCCAGAGCGCTCAGGACCTCAGACTGGGGTGAAGGTTCACCTTCCAACAGGACAACGACCCTAAGCACACAGCCAAGACAATGCAGGAGTGGCTTCGGGACATGTCTCTGAATGTCCATATTTTCAAAAACCTGTTTTTGCTTTGTCATTATGGGGTATTGTGTCATTATGGGGTATCCATTTTAGAATAAAGCTGTAACTTAACAAAATGTGGAAAAAGTCAAGGGGTCTGAATACTTTCCGAATGCACTGTATGTAGCCTACATAGAGTTGAAGTCTGAAGTTTACATACACCTTAGCCAAATACATTTAAACTTAGTTTTTCACAATTCCTGACATTTAATCCTAGTAAGAATTCCCTGTCTTAGGTCAGTTAGGATCACCACTTTATTTTAAGAATGTGAAATGTCAGAATAATAGTAGAGAGAATGATTTATTTCAGCTTTTATTTCTTTCATCACATTCCCAGTGGGTCATACGTTTTCATACACTCAATAAGTATTTGGTAGCATTGCCTTTAAATTGTTTAACTTGGGTCAAACGTTTTGGGTAGCCTTCCACAAGCTTCCCACAATAAGTTGGGTGAATTGTGGCCCATTCTTCCTGACAGAGCTGGTGTAACTGAGTGAAGTTTGTAGGCCTCCTTGCTCACACACGCTTTTCACTTCTGCCCACAAATGTTCTATAGGCTTGAGTTCAGGGCTTTTTCATGGACACTCCAATACCTTGACATTGTTGTCCTTAAGCCATTTTGCCACAACTTTGGAAGCATGCTTGTGGTCATTGTCCATTTGGAAGACCCATTTGCGACCAAGCTTTAACTTCCTGACTGATGTCTTGAGATGTTGCTTCAATATATCCACATAATTTCCCTTCCTCATGATTCCATCTATTTTGTGAAGTGCACCAGTCCCTCCTGCAGCAAAGCACCCCCACAGCATGATGCTGCCACCCCCGTGCTTCACGGTTGGGATGGTGTTCTTCAGCTTGCAAGCGTTCCCCTTTTTCCTCGAAACATAACGATGGTCATTATGGCCAAACAGTTCTATTTTTGTTTCATCAGACCAGAGGACATTTCTCCAAAAAGTATGATCTTTGTCCCCATGTGCAGTTGCAAACCGTAGTCTGGCTTTTTTATGGCGGTTTTGGAGCAGTGGCTTCTTCCTTGCTGAGCGGCCTTTTCAGGTTATGTCGATATAGGACTCGTTTTACTGTGGATATAGATACTTTTGTACCTGTTTCCTCCAGCATCTTCACAAGGTCCTTTGCTGTTGTTCTGGGATTGATTTGCACTTTTCGCACCAAAGTACGTTCATCTCTAGGAGACAGAACGCGTCTCCTTCCTGAGCGGTATGACGGCTGCGTGGTCCCATGGTGTTTATACTTGCGTACTATTGTTTGTACAGATGAACGTGGTACCTTCAGGCATTTGGAAATTGCTCCCAAGGATGAACCAGACTTGTGGAGGTCTACAATTATTTTTCTGAGGTCTTGGCTGATTTCTTTTGATTTTCCCATGATGTCAAGCAAAGAGGCACTAAGGTTGAAGGTAGGCCTTGAAATACATCCACAGGTACACCTCCAATTGACTCAAATGATGTCAATTAGCTTATCAGAAGCTTCTAAAGCCATGACATCATTTTCTGGAATTTTCCAAGCTGTTTAAAGGCACAGTCAACTTAGTGTATGTAAACTTCTGACCCACTGGAATTGTGATACAGTGAATTATAAGTGAAATAATCTGTCTGTAAACAATTGTTGGAAAAATTACTTGTATCATGCACATAGTAGATGTCCTAACCAACTTGCCAAAACGATAGTTTGTTAACAAGACATTTGTGGAGTGGTTGAAAAACTAGTTTTAATGACTCCAACCTAAGTGTATGTAAACTTCTGACTTCAACTGTACATGCACATACTGTATATGTTGTTAAAATATATGTAAATATGTTATTTTCCTGTATGGACTTTCGTCTACAGTCGGCTGCTTTTAGCCTTACAATTCGAACACGCCCATTGTGTTGCACTATGTCAAATATGTCAAATATTTTCACATGACCATCACCTTGTACTCTAAAATAAATTGAACACCTTCTCCCCTCATAGAATTAACTCAGAATAACGTTTACAACCACAAATAACAATAACTGTAGTGACCATGTGTTTATCAACGTGGATATCGGCTTTACTACTTCAGCTGCTTTTGTGGCACAGTCGATGCCACACAGGGCTAAGGGTCAGAAGGTGGAGGGTTGGCTGGCCACCACAGATGAGCTCACTCTGCCTGTTTCATTACACTATGATCAGAGCCAGCTGCAGACAATGATCAGCTAGGGGGGAATCAGATTTTCAACATTTTTATGCCATATTTATAATTATATAAAATATATGCAACTAATTTTCAACCAACAGGTTTCTGTGCCAATGCACCACACAACCAATAAACAAAGCATACCGACTTCGGGCACTTCAATATCATGGTTTGCGTTTTCATCACCACAATAAATAGACTATGTCAATATGGACAAACAGAAAATATATCCCTCCCTACCTTGTAGGCTTACCCAGTATCGAAGGCTTGGCTTGACAATCTCCGAATGTCATTAAACTTTTTGGTGTTTTGTAAAATATTTATTTTTCCATTCATCAATTGGCCGCTGATCAGTTTGGATTAATTGATTTGATTTGTCAGCAAAAAAAATACATACATACACAAAGATTTTTAAAGTGACCTGGGTTGCACATTAAAGTCGGGGACTTATTTCCATTGTGGTCCCTATTTTTGACATACAGTAAATACATATACAATGACATAGATACAGTCACATCACAGAGATAGAGATGATAAAATGCTCAACCTCCAGATGAGTATGAGCGGGGAGTTTAAGTACAATTCATACAAGCTTGTTTGTCTGGTAGCTTATTCTTTTGATATTTGGGGCTGCTGGTGAACCATGATGTGTAGGTATAATCAAAGTGACACTGGACTAATGCACTTGCTAGGTTTCCATCCAGTTGGCGACAGATTTTCATGTGAATATTCTAAAATCTTCATAAAAACAATATGCTGCGCTTTCACGATCAGCTGCAACAGGTTTTTGCACTAAGTACACCAAGTGTTCGGAGAAAATGAAAGCAATCCTGAAAAAGCACTGGCATATTCTGCAATCAGACAAACAAATTGCACACCTCTTCAAGGACCCCCCACTGGTCGTATATAAGCGTGGTCGCAATATTGGGGATAGTTTAGTGAGATCTGACTTTCCCCCTGAGCCAACTCTGACACTCTTGACACCTATTCCACACACAGTGCTATAGCACTACAAAAACCTCCTTCTTCGACACCCACATACAGGTTTAAAAATCCCTGTTAGGGGTATCATCTCATGCAAAACGAAGAGAGTAATCTATCTCATCACCTGTACATTTGGGAAAGCCTACGTAGGACAAATGAAAAGACAATTAAAACAACGCATAGCTGAACACCGCAGCTCAATCAGGTGTAAGAACACAGACTATCCAGTAGCAGCTCACTTTGTTGAAGCTACCCATCCCACCTCCTCCCTCAAATACACAGGCATTGAGCATGTTGCTAAACCAAGGAGAGGAGGTAACATCGAGACCCTACTACTACAGAGGGAGGCCTACTGGATATCCTTTTTACAAAACATTGACCCCTAGTGGTCTGAATATTGACTTTGATCTCAGGCCCTTCTTATGACCAATTATATTTTCTGTGAACAGGTCTTGAAAATGAATGTATTCTTTCTACAGCTTATCAGCGTACACCCAATATGTTCCCCCTGTTGATGATGCTTATTATGCATTATGGTTGAACCAAAAGATTACAGGTAACAAAAACATTTTGTGAAATTGGAAATATTTAAATATATAGGTGAAATTAAATGAAACAATGTATGTTGATGCTAATGTTATGCTAATGCTAATGATAACAATGGCATAATATATTCAATATGCTGTGGCTATTGTCTTTTAACAGCTTCGCTCAATTCATTCTGATTAACCTAGCAATTACGACACACCCATCACTATTGTCATTGGTTGCACTAATTGCACTGTTTGTCTAAATAACCAGGTTCAAGCATTCATGACATTACCCTGAAGAAGGCACAGTGATGCCAAAACGTTGGTGTTTTACCCAATAAATTACTGGGAGTTTATACATAGAGTGTGAGACTCTCTTTATACACAATACACATAACGACAAAGAAAAACAGGTTTTTAGAAATGTTTGCAAATTATAAAAAATATAAAACTGAAATATCACATTTACATAGTTATTCAGACCCTTTACTCAGTACTTTGTTGAAGCACCTTTGGCAGTGATTACAGCCTTGAGTCTTCTTGGGTATGACGCTACAAGCTTGGCATACCTGTATTTGGGGAGTTTCTCCCATTCTTCACTGCAGATCCTCTCAAGCTCTGTCAGGTTGGATGGGGAGCGTCGCTACACAGCTATTTTCAGGTCTCTCCAGAGATGTTCAATCAGGTTCAAGTCCGGGCTCTGGCTGGGCCACTCAAGGATATTCAGAGACTTGTCTCGAAGCCACTCCTACGTTGTCTTGGCCGTCTGCTTAAGGTCGTTGTCCTGTTGGAAGGTGAACCTTCGCCCCAATCTGAGATCCTGAGCACTCTGGAGCAGGTTTTCATCAAGGATCTCTCTGTACTTTGCTCCTTTCATCTTTCCCTCAATCCTGACTAGTCTCCCAGTCCCTGCAACTGAAAAACATCACCACAGCATGATGCTGCCACCACCATGCTCCACCGTAGGGATGCTGCCAGGTTACCTCCAGATGTGACGCTTGGCATTCAGGCCAAAGAGTTCAATCTTGGTTTCATCAGACCAGAGAATCTTGTTTCTCATGGTCTGAGAGTCCTTTAGGTGCCTTTTGGAAAACTCCAAGCGGGCTGTCATGTGCCTTTTACTGAGGAGTGGTTTCCGTCTGGCAACTCTACCATAAAGGCCTGATTGATGGAGTGCTGCAGAGATGGTTGTCCTTCTGGAAGGAACTCTGGAGCTCTGTCAGAGTGACCATTGGGTTTTTGGACACCTCCCTGAACAAGGCCCTTCTCCCCCAGTTGTTCAGTTTGGCCGGGCGGCCAGCTCTAGGAAGAGTCTTGGTGGTTCCAAACTTCTTCCATTTAAGAATGATGGAGGCCACTGTGTTCTTGGGGACCTTCAATGCTGTAGAAATTGTTGGTACCCTTTCCCAGATCTGTGCCTCGACACAATCCTGCCTCTGAGCTCTACGGACAATTCCTTTGACCTCATGGCTTGGTTTTTGTTCTGACATGCGCTGTCAACTGTGGGACCTTGTATAGACAGGTGTGTGCCTTTCCAAATTATATCCAATCAATTGAATTTACCACAGGTGGACTCCAATCAAGTTGTAGAAACATCTCAAGAATGATCAATGGAAACAGGATGCACCTGAGGTCAATTTTGAGTCTCATAGCAAAGGGTCTGAATACTTATGTAAATAAGGTATTTCAGTTTATATTTAATTTTTTATTTGCTAAACTTTCAAAAAAACTGTTTTCACTTTGTCATTATGGGGTATTGTGTTTAGATTGATGAGGGAAATGTTTTATTTAATCCATTTTAGAATAGCGCTGTAACGTAACAAATTGTGGAAAAAGGGAAGGGGTCTGAATTCTTTCCGAATGCACTGTATATACAAAAGTATATGGACATCCCTTCAAAATAGTGGATTCGGCTATTTCAGCCACACCCATTGCTGACAGGTGTATAAAATCGAGCACACAGCCATGCAATCTCCATATACAAACATTGGCAGTGGAATGGCCTTACTGAAGAGCTCAGTGACTTTCAACATGGCACCGTCATAGGATGGCACATTTCCAATAAGTCAGTTCATCAAATTTCTGCCCTGCTGGACTGCCCCGGTCAACTGTAAGGGCTGTTATTGTGAAGTGGAAACGTCTAGGAGCGACAATGGCTCAGCCGCGAAGTGGTAGGCCACACAAGCTCATAGAACGGGAATGCCAAGTGCTGAAGCGCGTAAAAATCCTCTGTCCTCGGTTGCAACACTCACTACCGAGTTCCAAACTGCCTCTGGAAGCAACGTCAGCACAATAACTGTTTGTCGGGAGCATCATGAAATTGGTTTCCATGGCCGAGCAGCCACATACAAGCCTAAGATCACCATGCGCAATGCCAAGTGTCGGCTGGAGTGGTGTAAAGCTCGCCTCCATTGGATTCTGGAGCGGTGTAAACGCGTTCTCTGGAGTGATGAATCATGCTTCCATCTGGCAGTCCGATGGACGATTCTGGGTTTGCAGATGCCAGCAGAATGCTACCTGCCCCAATGCATAGTGCTAACTATAACATTTGGTGGAGGAGGAATAATGGTCTGGGGCTGTTTTTCATGGTTTGGGCTAGGCCCCTTAGTTCCAGTGAAAGGAAATCTTAACGCTACAGCATACAATGACATTCTAGACGATTCTGTGCTTCCAACTTTGTGGCAACAGTTTGGGGAAGGCCTTTTCCTGTTTCAGCATGACAATGCTCCCGTGCACAAAGCGAGGTCCATACAGAAATCATTTGTCGAGATCGGTGTGGAAGAACTTGACTGGCCTGCACGGAGCCCTGACCTCAACTCCATTGAACAACTTTAGGGATTAATTAGAACGCTGACTGCGAGCCAGGCCTAATCGCCCAACATCAGTGCCCCAACATCACTAATGTTCTTGTGGCTGAATGGAAACAAGTCCCTGCAGCAATGTTCCAACATCTGTGGAAAGCCTTCCCAGAAGAGTGGAAGCTGTTATAGCAGCAAAGGGGGGACCAACTCCATATTATTAATGCCCATGATTTTGGAATGAGATGTTCGACGAGCAGGTGTCCACATACTTTTTGTCATGTTGTGTATATATACACTACCGTTCAAAAGTTTGGGGTCACTTAGAAATGTCCTTGTTTTCGAAAGAAAAGCAATTTTTTTGACCATTAACATAACATCAAATTGATCAGAAATACAGTGTAGACATTGTTAATGTTGTAAATTGCTATTGTAGCTGGAAACGGCTGATTTTTAATGGAATATCTACATAGGCGTACAGAGGCCCATTATCAGCAACCATCAGTCCTGTGTTCTAATGGCACGTTGTGTTTGCTAATTGCTTTTTCTTTGCAACTCTGCCTAGAAGGTCAGCATCCCGGAGTCGCCTCTTCACTGTTGATGTTGAGACTGGTGTTTTGCGGGTACTATTTAATGAAGCTGCCAGTTGAGGACCTGTGAGGCGCCTGTTTCTCAAACTAGACACTCTAATGTATTTGTCCTCTTGCTCAGTTGTGCACTGGGGCCTCCCACTCCTCTTTCTATTCTGGTTAGAGCCAGTTTACGCTGTTCTGTGAAGGGAGAAGTACACAGCGTTGTACGAGATCTTCAGTTTCTTGGCAATTTCTCGCATGGAATAGCCTTCATTTCTCAGAACAAGAATAGACTGACGAGTTTCAGAAGAAAGTTATTTGTTTCTGGCCATTTTGAGCCTGTAATCGAACCCACAATTGCTGATGCTCCAGATACTCAACTAGTCTCAAGAAGGCCAGTTGTATTGCTTCTTTAATCAGCACAACAGTTTTCAGCTGTGCTAACATAATTGCAAAAGGGTTTTCTAATGATCAATTAGCCTTTTAAAATGATAAACTTGGATTAGCAAACACAACGTGCCATTGGAACACAGGACTGATGGTTGCTGATAATGGGCCTCTGTACGCCTATGTAGATATTCCATTAAAAATCAGCCGTTTCCAGCTACAATAGCCATTTACAACATTAACAATGTCTACACTGTATTTCTGATCAATTTTATGTTATTTTAATGGACCAAAAATTGCTTTTCTTTTGAAAACAAGGACATTTCTAAGTGACCCCAAACTTTTGAACGGTAGTGTATATATATATATATATATATATATAAAGGAAGAGAAGCTTAGGCCTAACCCCAGAGAGATAGAGATATGCTGGTGGCATGCTACAACACCGACATGCATTTCTTTATGTCAGATGGCTACTGCGTCTGCTATACAGATGTAGACGTACAGAAGGAGGATAATTCGTAAATAAGCATTATATTGTTAGATTATATTAGTAACTCTGGTAAGCCTGAAACAGTCTTCCTCACCTCAAGTTCAACTGTTGGAGTCAGTTGTAGCGCCGGGGCGCATTGCCTTCATATCATAGGCCTGCAGTAGCTAAAGCTTAATAATAGCCACACCATACCAAACCTTCACAAACGTTTCTAAACTTTATTAGGGTAATATCAAAAGTAAATCAAGCCATTGTTTATAGGGAAAATGTGAGCAGAAGAGTGAATTTAATCCAAGGAAAAAACTCACTACCCTTCCCTGTGCCCCCCAAAACCACACAACCCTCCCCAAAGCAAAAAAAAATAAACAGTTTGACAACCCTCCCCTAGTAAATTTCGATCTGTCCCTAAATGGGACCTGTGGAACTCCACAGTAGGCTATAACCTAATGGTGACTCCTTATGGCTGCCTCTGTTCCTATGCTTATAAACCTCCTACTGCTGGGCCAACCTTGTTCATAGTCATTAATGGTTACACAGTATCACTCGAACCTTCCACCATAAGGGAATAATAAGCACTTCATAACTTTTGAGGAACATTTTGTTTTCCGGCTGGCACTGGCCAAAGAAAGTTTTTCAATGTCTTTAATGGGAGGGGGGGGGTTTCCTGTTTACAAAAATCCTTCCGTCCAGAAGAGATGACAATCCGCAAGTTTCATTCCACCGATAATGCCACAGTCTTCTTTTGGACATGGGAATGTTCTGTCGAGAGTCGAGACCCTCATGGCAACGAAGACCCCCCCCAACGAACAGTGTATCGCCCTGTAAAGAGATGCCCTCCTCGTAATCAGATTAATTTGGCATTAATGTCCATTTCGGGAGTTATGACTGAAGCTAGCAGTTCGACTTCAACAATGGTACGTATTTTTCCTGCAACTTTACAAGTGATCATGGTGGTCTGAAGCTATAGCTGATTTTTTTTAAATAACGTTGCTTCCTACACTGTTAGTTATTTTCTCATTTTTAAACAGTCTCTGATAGTAGGCTACAAAAGTTGTAATCCTAAACACTGCGGGTAACAATTGCTACATTGTTTTCCCTCTGAATAATGTGACTTGCAGCAGCAGTTTCGAATGTATGTATTCGAAACATTTTATGATCTGGCTCCAGGGGAGAGCTGTTACTAGGATTCCATTGGAGGAGAGATGTGAGAGACAGCACTCTGATGGTATTTATACTATAAACAGAACTGTATGTCCATGGTCATTAGGACAGGAATGACTTTGAATACATGTGGAGGATGTAACGTTTTACCAATTGATTAAAACTATATAGATCAGGAGCTGACTCTTGAACTCTTGAAGGGAAATTATGGTAGATATAGTGATATATAGTGACCATTTGCCCTGTTGTGTCATTCCCCTCCTGAGCTCATGATGGACTTTCAGACAATAGCCCACTATTAAGATTCACTCTGGACCATGACCTTGTTCCCAGAGCCTAAACACAGCATGGGTGTTTTGACCTGCAATAACACAGCTGAGGGAACACACAATCTGTTTCTGCTTAGGTGGGTTTTTAAAAGAGTGGCAAAGTGGTGCAGAATCCAAGAGATTTACTGTATTAGAGGGAGACAAGTTTTACACAGGCATGCACTTCTTTGGCAATGTTTACTTTGTGAACTGCACCACAGACACTGACCCTAGGCGGCCATTCCCTCTGTGTTTTACTGACCAAGGGAAACGTCTATGTTCAGCGTGGTGTCAGACAGATTTGGGTGATCTGGGGATGTTGTATAAAGACCAGACTCAGCTTGGTAAAGAGGCCACTATTTTCACACTCTGACAGTGTTGCATTCTGGGCATGCATGCCTCTGTATTCTGAACATTCTTGAAATTCATGAAAATGGCCTGACAATACAGTATTAATCACTTTACTGATCCGATGTGCTCCTGGGAATATTAATCACTTTTGTATTGTGATCCACTGTCTGATTGCCATATTAACTTAAAAGTGTTTAACTTCTTGAAGTATCCTGATTTTCTGTGGCTTTAGTTTGTAGTGGGCAATTCCACGGTAACAGAGTAATGCTGAGACTCACTTTAAAATGTATGCCGAACAAAAACCAACAGTTGCAAAGTTAATCAAACCATACAACTCTATGCACAAGGATTACTTTTAACAATTTCCACAGAACATAAAAAAATATATATGTACTTGCAGATGCAAAGTTTGGTAATAGGATGACATTTGTGCTGTTTGTGCTGTCATTCTTTTACCAAACTTTGCATCTGCACTGTTCTTCAAGTAAATGTGTTTTTTGTGTTTTTGAAAAATATGAGTCTCAGCATCACTCTGTTACCGTGGAAATGTCCAAGTCCCAACTGCCCCTGAAATTAGGGAATAATATGATGGTATTACCAGTGACCACATACAGGACGTGAGCTTTCAATGAGAGGAAATGCATGAGTTTTCACAATTGCTGGAGCACAAGAACATACCTAGAAACTAGCAGGAGACTGGAGCAGTGGGATTAACACTTCACATTAGTTTCAGCTCTAATCAATTTCCGCTGGATTATTGTGACTTGTCAGTCTGAGTTTAATAACTTGTCCTCACTCCTCAATTTTACGGGTTACTTGTTTTTTTGCTACTTTTACTGACTCTCTTTTTCTCTATTCTATTGATATTACATTTTTTCAACAATTCTCTCACTTTCTCTTTCTGTAGGTTCTGTCTCGCTCCCCCTCTCTCAAAATCCCCTGAATCTGTTCCTAATTTTCTCTCCTGAACCACTCCCATTCTTTTTTCCCACCACATTCTCCATCCTGATGTAAGGCCGTCTCCCTCTGGAACTTCCTATGACATCCATCTGTTCTCAGAGAGTTGTTTGTGTATGTCTGGGTGTGTGTCTGTGTGTGTGTGTCTGGGTCTACTCTAGGGCTCTGTTGGTTTCTAGGACTCAGACACAAGCAGCTGTACAGAGAGCCAGTCCCAGGCAGAGTCTGATCAGCAAGGTCTATCTACACCCATGGTGAGTACACACACACACACACACACACACAAATACACACACACCAGTGGAGGCTGCTGAGCGGAGGACGGCTCATAATAATGGCTAGAAAGGAGCAAATTGAATGATATCAAACCATTACCAGCCATTACCACGAGCCCGTTCTCCCAAATTAAGGTGCCACCAACCTCCTGTGACACACACACACACTCTTTATTTTGTCAGAGCTCGGGTCTCACAGCAGCACTCCAGGACCCTACCTCACTCTCTCTTTCCCCAAAGAGGCCACCACTCGACCTGATGGAGACTGGAGGAGGCCTGAAGGTGCAGGCGACCACACCTCACCTGGTCGGCCTGGGCAGTGGCCGGCTCAGTGTTGCCATCACACTTATGCCCCTAAATGAAGGTATGCACAGTATATACACACACACATACACACACACACACAAAGAAATAACCCAGATGCATTTATGTAAATAAAGGCCAGTTGATATCTAGAGAACACGAACACAGTTCTGTAGACATCCTGTATTTCCCCAAAGGGAGGCACTGAACTGCAAGTACCCTGGTGTGGGTGTCTCTTGGCTGCTAAGACCCAGGACAATTTGACTTAGCAGTGCTGTGTGAATGCCATAATATCAGCGCATAGTTTCATGCCTTTTAAATTAACCAGTGCTATATTTAGAGGTTCTATGACCAGCACTACTGTATGCATGAAAGAAAGGGGAAAGGGGGATTCCTAGTCAGTTGCACAGCTGAATGCATTCAACCGAAATGTGTCTTCCCACATTTAACCTAACCCCTCTGAATCAGAGAGGTGCGGGGGGCTGCCTTAATCGACTTCCACGTCATCCGAGCCCGGGAAGCAGTTGTTGTTGGGGTTAACTGCCTTGCTCAAGGGCAGTACAGCAGATTTTTCCACCTTGCCGGCTCTGGGATTCCAACCAGTGACCTTTTGGTTACTGGCCCAATGCTCTTAACCGCTAGGCTATCTGCCGTATGTTGATGTTTCAAATGGGATGCTACAGAGACAGTAGCTTTCAATGACGAGACTTTTCTGTGTTTCAGGCGTAACCCGAATCGGCCGACAGGATGCGTCCATACCTCAGGACATCACTATTGAGGGCCTGGGTATAGAGGCGGAGCATTGTCGTATTATAAACAAGGGAGGAGTCATCACCCTTGACCCTGCCGGAAACCTGTGCTCACTTGATGGTGTCCATGTCTCAAAGCCAACATTGCTGACACAAGGTAATACACTTGTAATACACACACTCACATATGCACATGCACGCATACCCACACACACACTTGTCATCAACATACACACATATTAAGTGGTTCATATTCAAACGTACAGACGGATACAAGTATCAGATTGAGGTGAGGTGGAAATAGTTTAGGCTGATTTTAACCCCTCCGGTCTTGTCTAAGGATGTCATCTCCTGTAGAGTTGGGAAACTAAACTGTAAGAATTAATGATTTCCTGTCGACGGTCAGTTACCCATCAGGCCAGGCAGTAGGCCCGCCCTATTGAGATTGGGTGAGGTGCTTGGTGGGGTGAGACTTCACACATGCTGTAACTCAGACTCTCCCTAGGAGTAATACTGGAGATAATCATACACCAACTCCTCCTCCACTATTCAAATGAAATCAAATGTTATTGGTCACATACACATATTTAGCAGATGTTATTGCAGGTGTAGCGAAATGCTTGTGTTCCTAGCTCCAACAGTGCAGTAATATCTAACAATACACAACAATATACACGAATCTAAAAGTAAAAGACAGGAATTAAGAAATATATAAATATTAGGATGAGCAATGTCGGAGTCCAGAGTATAAATATATATATTCTCACTGGGATCTCCCTAGCCTGTGTGGGACCAGGTACGTATTTACAGTGGAAGGGGTAGTAGTCGATAGAGATAGTTTCTATGCTCGCAGTTCCTAGGCACACAAACGCTTCTCAGCAAAGATACTAAGCATGGTACGTATCTGGTATTCGCTCCCCTCCTTCCCACACACTGTATGAAATAACATTCCACATCGACTTGTTCACCACTCATCATCTCTGCATCATTGGTGTGTAAGAGAAAAAATGGTTTGGTGTGTTTAATACTGTGTGTGTCTGTGCGCGTGAGAGAGAGTCTGTGTGAGTCTGTGTGTGTGTGTGTGTGTGTGTGTGTGTGTGTGTGTGTGTGTGTGTGTGTGTGTCGTGTGCGTGTGCGTGTGCGTGTGCGTGTGCGTGTGCGTGTGCGCGTGAGAGAGAGTCCGTGTGAGTCTGTGTGTGTGTGTGTGTGTGTGTGTGTGTGTGTGTGTGTGTGTGTGTGTGTGTGTGTGTGTGTGCGTGTGCGTGTGCGTGTGCGTGTGCGCGTGAGAGAGAGTCTGTGTGTGTGTGTGTGTGTGTGTGTGTGTGTGTGTGTGTGTGTGTGTGTGTGTGTGTGTGTGTGCGTGTGCGTGTGCGTGTGCGTGTGCGCGTGAGAGAGAGTCCGTGTGAGTCTGTGTGTGTGTTGAGAGAGATTTTCAACAAAGACTCCGGAGCAGCGTCTGGAAGTAATCAGCTGGTCTGGGCTGCACTCCAGCGCCCCCACCCCATGATGTAACCGTAGTTGTGAGTGTGATGGAGAGCAGAGCCTGAAGGGTTTCAGCAGTGGCCGAGACCCCTGCCTTCCACTGCCTAACTTTCACTTGTACAAATACACCTCAAACACACACACACACTTACATACACACACACACACACATACACACTATCCCACGGTCCACACTCTGAGAGATGACAGTCATGAATTTGTTAGTTCGTCTCTGTGTTGGACAGTCACTGCTCCTTTGTATCAGTTTAATGTTAGTTATATTATAATGTTAGCAGTAGGTATTAGTGTTTATAGTATCTGTTAACTGTTTTCAACCAAGTGTAGCAGTCAGTTTGGAAGTTGTTGTTAACAGGACAATTGTAGTAGCTCTAACTGGTTAATGTCGTTTTTAATGCCCTAGGGGAAACATACAGTGGTCTACATTATTTAGGTGTGAAATAAACAAGGAAAAAGCACTGATTAGAGACTTGAGTGATGTGCGTAATGTGCTGATGATTTTGTTTTAGACATTGCTCTTTGGACTGTTTTATCAGCTTGGATCGATTAGGGACCGTTCTAAATGTACTGGGGGTCCAAAATAAGGGAGGGGTTTTTTTTGCTTTGGGGAGGGTTGTGTGGTTTTTTATTGGGCACAGGGGAGGATAGTGCATTTTTTCCCTGGTTTACATTCGCTCTTTTGCAGGTTTTACTGTATAATTTCTTCCATCCTAGCCAAATTTGCTGGCGCCTCCCCTATATCAAGGTGTTTTGGTACTTCCCTTATGCACTATGCTTTTCCATGCTAACTTTTACTATACCACAGGTCAGTATATACCAGTCTAACTGTCTATCCTGCCCTCTGTCCACCATTCATAGTGTCAATAGAGAGAAATAGTAATGGTGTCTTTTTGTAGGCACTAACTTCGCCATGGTTCGTTGGACAAGGCCTATGGGTGAAATGAATGGTGTTTTGTAGGATTTTGTTGGGACAAACGCCGAAAATAAGGTCTCTGGCAAACACAGGCTTAGGAGATCTTATAAATTTTGTTCTATGAGATAATCTTCATCTGCTAATTTCACTTTTTGTTAATTTTGAAGAATTTGTAATAATAAAAACATACATTACAGAAAGGCTTCATCATTCATAAAGGTCATGTTAACTGACTGCTATTATCGCAATGAACAAAACTTATAAGATCTCCTAAGCCTGCGTTAACCTCAGACCTTATTTTCTAATTTATTCCAAAACCCAATTCTTTCCCTATTCATTTTCCCATAGGGATGGCTGAACGAACCAGAGGTAACTTATTTCGGGGTTTTAGGACTACAAGATGGCGAGCTCTATAGTGGTAGGTGGACCGTTTGTCAATATCTGCAATAGGCTAGCTAGCAATCATAACACACACAAAAGCATTCAAAGCTGCATCAATTTTCAATATGAATCCACAAGAACAAATAGGAATATCTGATAGGCAGCAGAGAGGCCAGGTGCATCATTGCGCATGAAATAACTATGAGACACGCAGCTCAAAAAGCTCCCCTATTTCAAGTATCCGTCCTAGACTAGCCTACAACACCACAATATACGTCATAATTGCATTATTGTTTTCAAGTGAGTAAAAAATTATACTCTAGGCTGCAGGGAGAATGTCATTGGAATAACGGCGCAAAAGCCCTGTGATTTGAATGTTTAATTCCATTTGGATCAGTTGCGGGTCTACTCTCGACAGTTTATAAGGTCTAGAAAGGCACAGTAGAAGGCCAGTCTGGCTGTATTTTTAATTCTGATACTGAGATGTGCTGTCTGTTGCAGATCATCATTCTCCCACGGTCGTCCTATAATAATGTGGCCACAAATGCACCTGGCAGGCCCAGTTATTCAGGAAAGTTTAACGCGACTCTGCCTATTCAATCTGAGCGGCTATTCCTCACGCACGTACAACCTAAATATTTGTCATTTAACTTTTAAAGTGTATTGTATTTTATATATGGCATAAACACAACCAGACACAATGCTTTAATCTGATTAGGCTACTTAAAAAATATCCTGTAGGCATGCGCACATTCATCCTAAATATAATTCCAGCATTCTCAAAATGGCTTTACATTAACCAGGTTTACATCCGACCGTTTTATGCGAGGAAAGTAGACCTACATGTCGGATAAATCATGTCACGACAGGGAAAGCATGCCATTTATTAGGCTAGATTAAATAAAGTATGATGAACTTCACAGGGTAGTGAAAGTGCACGGTGATGAGCTTGATGCTCCTTTCAATAAATATCGAGGGTCTTATTCTGGTGACATGATGATCAATGCTTGGCTGCAATTTGACAAATACAAATAATCTCACACTTTTGTCCATAATAAATCCTCATCATGTGGGCTATACCCGTACTGTATCTGCGAGCTGTCGGCTAGAGCCCACGTGCCAATAGCCTAGCAGACTGTGCACATTCGCTAAAGCTACGCAAAATGTTTTGTGACAAAACCATCAGTAGGCCTAGAGTTAAAAATACGATGGAAACCCATTTAACTTGTATTTTTTATTCGGTGCATGGGAATTTAACCACAAAAGTTCTTTTTACGTGCACTAAGTATTTACGCACAATGGAAATAAGTCCCCGACTTTAATGTCCAATCTTTGTACAGTGTGTATATATATATATATATGTATTTTTTTTTACTGACAAATAAAATCAATCAATTAATTAATCCAAACTGTGCAGCTGCCATTTGATGACTGGAAAGAGACCTCTGTTTCAAAACACCAGAAAGTTTAATGACATTAGGAGATTGTCAAGCCAAGCTTTGATACTGGGGGCCAGTATAAAAAATAATAATTATGCACTCAGGATAAGAGCGTCTGCTAAATGACTAAAATGTAAATGTAAAAATGGGTAGGCCTACAAGGTAGGAAGGGATGTATTTTCTGTTTGCCAAGATTGACAGTCTATTTATTGTGGTGTTGAAAATGCAAACCATAATATTGAAGCGCCCGAAGTCGATATGCTTTGTTTATTGGTTGTGTAGTGCATTGGCACAGAAACCTGTTGGTGGAAAATTCGTTGCACATATTTTATGTAATTATAAATATGGCATCAAAATATTGAACATCTGATTCCCCCCTAGCTGATCATTGTCTGCAGCAGGCTCTGATCGTAGTGTAGGCCTAATGAAACAAGCAGGGAGAGTCAGCTCGTCTGTGGTGGTCGGCGTACCCTCAGCCTTCTGACCCGTAGCCCTGCGTTGTATCGACTGTGCCACAAAAGCATGCTGAATGGTAAAATCGATATCCACGTTTATAAACTCGAACTGTCTCTTAGGGTGGGGTTACAGCATCCCCCGTTACCCGCCCCCCTCTCCCCCGTCCCACCAAAGCCCCCTCCTCTTCCCCATTTGGCGCGTCTGCGACCACCCAAATCAGCCAACCAGACTTGCGCAGTCCCCAGGTTTGGGGCTCCGTCTGAGAATGGGGAGGAGTGTCTGAGGACTCGTCAAGGTAGCAGAGGGAAGTGTCTCTGTCCCTTTGTCATGCTAATCCAAGGCAGAGGAGTTCCGTCCATCACCAAGGCTCAACAGTTTGAATGGGATAGCACACAAAGGTTAGTTGTCGTCCTCCGAACAAAGACATCTCAGACGTTCTCAAAAGTTTGGAGAAACCTATCGGTTGCTCCAGAGAAGATGCGTCTGTTTCACCCAGCGTTCTCCCACCTCATCTTGCAGGATAATAACTTTTTTAACCAGTAAATAATCTTTCGTGAACTCCTGTTTGGTTTCATTGTTCAATTTTAGGCTATGCATGGTTTTAGTTGGTTATGTCCAGTTTGTGAAGTAGTTGCGCGCAAAATAGTTTTATGTTCTTATTTTATTTTAAAGCGATTGAAATACTCGGAAGTGCATTTTTGTATGGACTCAGTAGTAGGATAAGCCGCACACCTTTTAGGGGACTGTTTAGAGCTAAATGGCCGAGAGTGCGCTTTTCTTAATCATTTTCATATGGTTGCACCGTTTCCCCGAAGTGGTTTGATACTTCTTGCACCGTTTCCCCGAAGTGGTTTGATACTTCTTGCACCGTTTCCCCGAAGTGGTTTGATACTTCTTGCACCGTTTCCCCGAAGTCGTTTGGTACTCCTTTGGAAAAAATAAACAGTAATAGCAATAGTCCTATTTATTTCTAAGAATTATGTAACTTGATCACTCGTGTTTTTTTTATGTGATTGGGAGATAGCATAGATGCATGCAGAAGTCGAGCGGCCTGCGCATTGGTCCCTAATTATGAAATTTTTTCTCCAAAATAACCATGTCCTTAGTGGCCATTATGTGGTTACTCAATTAGACAAAAAGGGATAGGCTACTATTCTCAGAAGAGGCTTTTTAGAGGGGGATTCCCTGAGCCCTGGGTGTTTGGTTATCTGAGGTGCCACACAGCCATTCTCTGTAGCAGACAGATTATTCATAGAGGATTTAGTTGTTGCGAAAAAGTTTTATTAGAAAAACGTATTACAGGTATTATCAGTTATTAATATACAGCCTACTACAGTTGAAGTCGGAAGTTTATATACACCTTAGCCAAATACATTTAAACTCTGTTTTTCACAATTCCTGACATTTAATCCTAGTAACAATTCTCTGTTTTAGGTCAGTTAGGATCACCACTTTATTTGAAGAATGTGAAATGTCAGAATAATAGTAGAGAGAATGATTTATTTCAGCTTTTATTTCTTTCATCACATTCCCAGTGGGTCAGAAGTTTACATACACTCACTTAGTATTTGGTAGCATTACCTTTAAATTGTTTAACTTGGGTCAAACGTTTCGGGTAGCCTTCAACAAGCTTCCCACAAGTTGGGTGAATTTTGGCCCATTCCTCCTGACAGAGCTGGTGTAACTGAGTCAGGTTTGTAGGCCTCCTTGCTCACACACACCTTTTCAGTTCTGCCCACACATTTTCTATAGGATTGAGGTCAGGGCTTTGTGATGGCCACTCCAATACCTTGACTTTGTTGTCCTTAAGCCATTTTGCCACAACTTTGGAAGTATGCTTGGGGTCATTGTTCATTTGGAAGACCCATTTGCGACCAAGCTTTAACTTCCTGACTGATGTCTTGAGATGTTGCTTCAATATATCCACATAATTTTCCTTCCTCATGATACCATCTATTTTGTGAAGTGCACCAGTCCATCCTGCAGCAAAGCACCCCCACAGCATGATGCTGCCACCCCCGTGCTTCACGGTTGGGATGGTGTTCTTCGGTTTGCAAGAACCACCTTTTTCCTCCAAACATAACAATGGTCATTATGGCCAAACAGTTCTATTTTTGTTTCATCAGACGAGAATACATTTCTCCAAAAAGTACGATCTTTGTCCCCATGTGCAGTTGCAAACCGTAGTCTGGCTTTTTTATGGCGGTTTTGGAGCAGTGGCTTCTTCCTTGCTGAGCGGCCTTTCAGGTTATGTTGATATAGGACTTGTTTTATTGTGGATATAGATACTTTTGTACCTGTTTCCTCCAGCATCTTCACAAGGTCCTTTGCTGTGTTCTGGGATTGATTTGCACTTTTCGCACCAAAGTACGTTCATCTCTAGGAGACAGAATGCGTCTCCTTCCTGAGCGGTATGACGGCTGCGTGGTCCCATGGTGTTTATACTTGCGTACTATTGTTTGTACAGATGAACGTGGTACCTTCAGGCGTTTGGAAATTGCTCCCAAGGATGAACCAGACTTGTGGAGATCTACAATTATTTTTCTGAGGTCTTGGCTGATTTCTTTTGATTATCCCATGATGTCAAGCAAAGAGGCACTGAGTTTGAAGGTAGGCCTTGAAATACATCCACAGGTACACCTCCAATTGACTCAAATTATGTGAATTAGCCTATCAGAAGCTTCTAAAGCCAAGACATCATTTTCTGGAATTTTCCAAGCTGTTTAAAGGCACAGTCAACTTAGTGTATGTAAACTTCTGACCCACTGGAATTGTGATACAGTGAATTATAAGTGAAATAATCTGTCTGTAAACAATTTTAGGAAAAATTACTTGTGTCATGCACAAAGTAGATGTCTTAACTGACTTGCCAAAACTATAGTTTGTTAAAAAGAAATTTGTGGAGGGGTTGAAAAACAAGTATTAATGACTCCAACCTAAGTGTATGTAAACTTCCGACTTCAACTGTATACCATTACTTATCAATTTTTTACTTCACACTTTTTTTCTGAAAACTGCGTTGTTGGTTAAGGGCTTGTAAGTAAGCATTTCACTGTAAGGTCTACTACACATGTGGCAAATAAAATTTGATTTGATTTGATTAAACAAAGTAGATGTAGTTACAGTGGAAGGCCAGTCATATAACACTCACACACACACTGAGTAGAACCCAAATGTGTAGGAGGCCTTCTCTGTGAATTGGGATTCCCCAATGGTGTGTATAAAAAAAAAAATCCTCCATATCTGTTTTTTTGCTCTGCCTTGCTGCCCTGTTGTCTGCATGATGACCCCAACTCCTCATATGAGGGAAAGCTGTTTCAGGTGGCCAGAGCAGGGTGAACTAACTCATGCTGATGGATTGCATGTAGCTGACTGTGTAAATGGATACCCCACTTCCTGAAGAACCATCAGCCTGGCGGAGCAGGAAACCTTGGATTATCAGACCCAGAAGACTCAGACCCTGAAGTGTGTGTGTGTGTGTGTGTGTGCTTGTGTGTGTGCTTGTGTGTGTGTGTGTGTGTGTGTGTGTGTGTGTGTGTGTGTGTGTGTGTGTGTGTGTGTGTGTGTGTGTGTGTGTGTGTGTGTGTGTGTGTGTGTGTGTGTGTGTGTGTGTGTGTGTGCTTGTGTGTGTGTGTGTGTGTGTGTGTGTGTGTGCTTGTGTGTGTGTGTGTGTGTGTGTGTGTGTGTGTGTGTGTGTGTTTGGGGGAGGGGAGTTGTATATCTCTGTCATAGCACCAGTCTCAGAGAGTAAATATTGCTGAAATCATCACAACGTCTCAGTGTAGCAGACAGCCCGGCTCAATGACATAGATAAAGGAGAAATGGCATATTGATTCAGGGACACAGAGCAGCCTTCTCAGTCATCAATTCGTTGTCCACAAAAGTGAGGACATTTTTTGTTTCCATCTCAGATGGAGGCTGAATTATTTCCCTGGGATCTGTTTTCCTACTCTGTAAGGTTTCCTCATTTAGCTCCTCAGCTCCAGACAGTATGGGTTAGAGAACAGAGGGTATTTATAGTGTGCTCTATATGCTGACTGGACTGTCTTAAACTACTGCCCTCTGCATTAAACAATGTGTTTTATTTGGACGTTGATGTAATTGGAGAAAACTCAGTAAAGCCCTTTGCTCCAAGGTAGAAACGTTATGTTGTGTGTGTGTGTGTGTGTGTGTGTTTGGGGGTTGGGGAGTTGATTTGAGTTTCAGAATTATTTTTATGGGCGGCTCTTGGTAGGAGTCCATTTTTACATAACCATGGAGTCAATCGTGTGTGTGTGTGTGTGTGTGTGTGTGTGCATGGCTGTGTTCAATAGGCTCTACAAAGCGCTCTGTTGAATGTGTGTGTATTTGTGAGAGAGTCAGTTCTGACTGTTGTTTATCCAGGATACACACTCTGTCTGGGTAAATCCTACTTCTTCCGCTTTAACCACCCTGAGGAGGCCAGACGTATGAAGAGCATGCAGCCCCAGAAGAGTCCTGTCGCCACAATGGTCTACGGCTCAGGTAGGTACCAATCTCTCTCTCACACAACCCTGAAGACTACACTCTTACAGCTATTTCTCTACATTCCCCATTCCTACTGCTATTCTCCCCTGTTCGTCCCCCTTATCCCCTTGCATGAGGAACCTCCAGAAGTGCCAAGGTGTCACTGTGATGGATGTGTGGTAAGGAAGTGGTTCTCAGAGTTCAGAATGTATTTGTTCTCTCGCTCTATCTATCTGTCTCTTTGTCTGCTGGGGGCAAGGGTCATGCTCTGGCTCTGCTTGGCTCTACTCTGCGTTACTTAAGTCTGATGGTTATACTCTTCAGCTAAACGATTACGTACACAGCCAAAGTACTTGGGTCAAACTGCCCATGTAAGGTATAAATAAATGGAAGTCCACCACATCCTCCCCTGTCCGGTGTGAGTTTATCCACTGCTGAGAGAACAAATGACAGCATGTCAGCACAGATAAACAGAGCCTGAGGTCAGCCAGCCCAGGTGGTCTCAGAGCAGAAACCCCGCACTGCATGCTGGGCCGCGGGTGCCGGGTCGGTGGGAGGAAGGGGCGTGCTTACAGAGGTGCTTCCTCAGTGCCAGAAAGTACAAAGGCATTCCGTCCCATCTCGCTCCGCCAGCATTCTTCCATTTTTAGAAGAAGCTTTCCTTAACCACAGACTGTGTTTGTTTTGGGCCCAGAACCGTCTGAAGGACGTTCTTCGCTGGTTTCTCCCTCCTTAGTCAGCATACTACAGGGGCTGATCACTGTTTGGTTACTAGATCCCACTCAGTCTGATTGCCTCAGTTTCTCTCAGCTTATAGGAGTTAGGCTTGAGTATAGGGTGTGTTTTACTCCACTGTTTATAAGGGTGCTCCAAGACAGGATCATATATCCACATTAATGAGAGTTTGATTTCTATGCATCTGATATTTCCACAGACTGTGTAAAGATTAAGCACAGCAATGGCGGCTCAGTGGGTGGCACCATGATGAGAGGCTCCCGATCAAAGGCGGAGCTGGAGGACTTGATGGAGACTCTGCAGCGCAGGAAGAGTGCTCTAGAGGCTAGCCTGAGGGCCAGCGCAGAATCTACCCGTACCTACCTCAGCCTGCCCCCTCCCAGCCCCCTGTCCCCCACGGCCCCCAGGAGTGCCGAGCGCCCCCCCTCCTCCAGAGGCCTCCCCTACATGACCAGTAGCAGCATGCCCCCCTCCCCTCGCCAGGGCGAGCGACCTCTCAGCCCCAAACCGCCATACACCCGCTCACGCCACCAATCACAGGATAGCCTGCTCCTCTCTAGCTCCTCTGATGGGCGTCGCCCAACTGTAGCCAGTTCTCTGCTGTCCATGTGGAATGGTTCCTCTTCCTATGGGGAGCCTGCCCCCCGTCCTCCTCGGGGCCACAGCGGGGCTGCCAGCATGCCCTCCAGCCCTCGTCTAGGCCGCAGGCTCTACGCCCAGGGCCGGAACGGGGACAATGGTATGGACCCTGCACCCCGTCAGAGGAAGTACTCTACAGGGTCACTCAACGGCCTGGGCTCTACCCACAGCCGCTCTCTACCCCGCCTCCACCGGTCGGCAGACTCTGCAGCCCTGTCCCTGCCCCCACGCCACTCCATGGGCTCCCACAGAGGGGAGAAGGGTTCTGTGTCCCTGTCCTCCAATACGAGGCGCAGCCTGTCTCCTCTGGAACGGCCGCCAGACGTAACAGTGCCAGCCACAGCCAGCGTACCGGGTACTCCCCGCAGGGCCAGCCTGGCCTCTCTGGCCTCTCTGGGCTGTGAACTGGAGCATGGGGGTCAGCGGGGCTCCTCACCCTGCCTGGACCTGGGCCTGGGGGAGAGGAGGCTGTCCTTTGGGAAGGGTGGGCTGGGGCCGAGATCAAGAAGAGGCAGCATCAGCTCTCTGAATGGGAAGGAGGAGCTTACAGACTACCACAAGCACCAGAGAGACGAGAGGCTCAGAGAACAGGAGGTGCAGAGACTGGTGAGACAAACACAGCCTTAGATCAATCATTTTACTTCTTGTCTAATGCACTATTCATTATTATTATACCATTATTATTATTATTATTATTATTATTATTATTATTGTTATTATTGTTATTATTGTTATTATTATCATCATCATGATGATCCTGTCTTTATTCGTCAGTCTAGAGTCTGCTATTCTAGAAGGCTCTGATTGTGTGACTTGGACGCCTGGTTTCATTCTGCTAGTTCATCTGGTCCCGTCTCTTTACTAGGGACTGTTATGAAAACATGAAAGTGCTTATAGGGCTTTGATTTCAGCTTTTGTTACTTGAGAAGGCTAATTGGATGTTCTGACTAGTTGTCATCATGTTTCACAAGCTCCCTGTTTAATTGACTGAACACGCTCTCACACTCCTGCTGTAGAGAGATGGAACACACACGGAGCGGTGCGCCATGAACCAGTTGGTCAGACTGTTGGTCAGACTGGTTAAGACTCCTTTGAACTTTGTGTTCCTCAGAAAATCACTTGATTACATTTGAAATGTGGTTTCTCTGGTTTTATTGTGTTTTATGGGTAGTTTATAGGTTGTTTGATCATGCTTTTGGGTGATCACATGATCCCATTGTGTTGACAAAAGACTGTAAATAGATCAAAATACCCATCAATGAAATAATTGGATCCCAATAGCACAGTCTGAGTCTAATGAGTAGTATATTGGCTATAATGTGTGACTGTTAACCACTGGTCCTCTCCCTGTAATGTGTGACTGTGTTAACCACTGGTCCTCTCCCTGTAATGTGTGACTGTTAACCACTGGTCCTCTCCCTGTAATGTGTGACTGTGTTAACCACTGGTCCTCTCCCTGTAATGTGTGACTATTAACCACTGGTCCTCTCCCTGTAATGTGTGACTGTTAACCACTGGTCCTCTCCCTGTAATGTGTGACTGTGTTAACCACTGGTCCTCTCCCTGTAATGTGTGACTGTGTTAACCACTGGTCCTCTCCCTGTAATGTGTGTAGGAGCGCCAGCGGTTGGAGACCATCCTGAGCCTGTGTACTGAGCTGGGCCGTTTGGAGCGGGACCAGGGCGGCTCGGCCATCTCCGACCTGCAGAAGATCAACAAGGAGCTGGAGAAGCTGCAGGTGTCTGATGATGAGTCAGTGTTCTCCGACTCCCCCGGCACCGCCCCGGAGAACGGCTATGGCACCAAGGCCCCTGAGGAGCGGCAGGTCCACCAGCGCCGCCACAGCGGGCACAGAGAGGCCAGGGATGCCAGGGCCCAGTCACCTGCTGTCAGCCTGCGCAGCAGTGTCCCCTCACCCTCCCCTCACCACAGAGCCAGGGTAAGTCCTGGTGACATGTTTAACATTGTCTTGAGACCCGAGGTCTTTCATATCTAAACCTTTCAACACTCAAACAAGCACATCATCTTAGACAGCCAAACATGTGGGTGCGCACACACTCACAGTAGAAAATGAGTGGGAAAAGTATGAAAAGAAAGAAGGAATTCCCCCTTGCCTAGGGGCTTGTTGTTGATCATTACTGGGTTAGGGAGGGATTTATCAAAGCATCTGCATGACACAGTAACTCATTCCGCCATAGCTGTGTGTGTTCACTAATGAAAGAGATGGTGTGAATATAGATACATGCATTAGCCAGTAGAGGAAACTATGCAGCCCTGTGGGGGTTGAGGTATCAGTGTTGTTAAATAATATAATAATAATATGCCATTTAGCAGACGCTTTTATCCAAAGCGACTTACAGTCATGCGTGCATACATTTTTTTTGTGTATGGGTGGTCCCGGGGATCGAACCCACTACCTTGGCGTTACAAGCGCCGTGCTCTACCAGCTGAGCTACAGAGGACCACAAGATATAAGGTTAAAGATATAAGGAGTTCTCCTTATATATCCCATATGTTCACAGTGGAAGTGTATTCAAACACAGAGTACACCTCCATTGGTGCCCCAGTATGTCATGAGGAGCTCAGTCTCTCTGCACCTAACCCCAGTCTCAGTCTCAGAGCCACTATTACAGTTATAGTGGTGCTGTAAAACTGTGGCATTTTTCCAGTCTAGAGCAGTAATGACTTAATGGTGCGTTTGGTTTTAATGGAGGAGTTCTCTGGGGAATACAGTTACAGCACTCTGCCACTCAAACTCTCTGAAAGGAGGGGGAACAGGAAATGACTTTATCCCCAGTAGAATAACCGTGCACACGCGTGTGTAGTGTATAAGAGTGTGTAAGAGAAAAGTGTATTTCTCCAGATGTTTTGTTAATGTTAAAGTACTTATAGTACCCGGTAACTACTTTGTAGCTGATATTAATATTTATACCATTACAATAGATAATCATACAAGCTTTGTGTATTTGGAAAATAAAATCTACTTTACTACATTAATGGTACCAACTACCAGATGAGTATTATATTTCATTCCATGTAGAGAATACATTTCCGCTATCATTTGTTACGGCTGAGGCAGAGTCCCATTAAAGACACTAGTTATTGAACCTTCCAATCCACTCTCTTCTTCCTTCTCATATTCCTAAGTCCTGGTAGTGGAACAGTGGAGCAGCCAGTCACATACCGCCTCTGAAACAGCCCATAAATTCCAGGACTGCTGCCTGCCTGCCATATGAGGCTCCGACTGCTGTTCAGCAGGACTCCTGAAGGCTGCTATCTGGAGGTGGAGCAGGCAGCAGATATGATAGAGGTTGTGATGTGTCAGATACAGTATGTGCGCGGATGTGTGTGGATTAGATCAGGGGCTAATGAGAGGAGCGGGTGTTGACTCTCTGGTGGCAGCAGGGCTCTCTGACTGATAGGAGATACATGAGGCTTGCACAGTAGAGTCCTTCTGAGACAGTAGAGTATTAATCCAGTCCCTGTTCTCCTGAGGGACCTGAGTCTCCGCTGCGTTACAGACACATGGCAGCAGCATTACTCCACCTCACTATCTCTCACAGCAATCGGAGGCAGCTCCATCTAACCAACATACTGTAGCTACCAATCAGAAGGACTTACAGGTTGTTAAGAAAACATAAAAACAAATATTTCCCATTCCTCTGTGTACCATAGCTTTAAATGAGGCATGATCCTGCAGTGGGCCATATAATGTTTTAGACATGACATCATCACAGTGTGGACAGTAACACACATTGTGAGTAGATAGTGGGGTTTTAGGCTGGGTATCTGTAAAGCACTCTGTGACAACTGCTGATGTAAAAAGGGCTTTATAGAATACATTTGATTGGTTGATTGATTGATTGATTGGTTGATAGTTTTGATTGGTTGATTGATAGTTTGTAGTCCCATGGACTGATGATGGCTCTGTAATATCACCAGCAGCAGGCTACGGAGGATGTGCATCTGAAACAGGAAGTGACCCGTATCGAGGAAGAGAGGATCCAGGTGCTGAACAACATAGAGGAGTTGGAGCAGAAGATCAAAGACCTGGACAACCAGATGGATGAATCCATCAGAGAGGTATGCAGCACAACACAACACCACACCACACAGCACAACACCACACCACAAACCACACAGCACCACACAGCACCACACCACACCACACCACACCACACAGCACCACACAACACCACACATCACCACACCACACCACACAACACCACACCACACAGCACCACACCACACCACACCACACAACACCACACAGCACCACACCACACCACACCACACCACACAGCACCACACAACACCACACATCACCACACCACACCACACCACACAACACCACACCACACAGCACCACACCACACCACACCACACAACACCACACAACACAGCAGGGCACAGCAGAACAGAGCACAGCATGGGAGAGTGAATGGAGGGGGCTTCACCCATGCTGTGTGCTTTGTGTGTGTGTCAGTGGGTGTGGACATGTGTGTTTATGAGTTGGGATACTTTGGAGTTAGGAAATGAGTGTTTACAGTGGCTGGGTAATGACACTAGTGGGGGGGGGGGTCGTTTTGGTCTGTCTGTGTCTGGCTTTGAGGAGCTAAGAATACTGATTTAAAGCTGCATTTGTTTGTGTGTATGTATGGTGCAGATGGAGGTGGAGCGGGCTCTGCTGGAGGGGGAGCAGGTCTCTGAGATGGCCCTGCTACAGAGGGAGAAGGAGGTACTGGACCAACTCAATGACAAGATTGGCAGCATTGACAAGACAGTCCTCACAGACAAGTCCCAGGTAACTGCAGCAGACATGTTGTCCATCTCTGTGAGTTGGATGCCATTGCTTTCAGACACAGAGAATGTAAGGCGGAGGGAGAGACAGACGGTCAGGGTACGTGTGGGAGTTGGGATGTCAGTGGTGAGAATCTGAGTTGGAGGAATCTACAGTCCAGCCCACAGATCTAAATACAGTAGGCTGGCCTTCTTCACTTTTCGGCTGCCTCCTTTGTTCCTCCTTTACCTTCACTAACACTCTCTTTCCTCTCTCTCACTCTTTGCTGTGTTGTGGGTGTTGTTGTGTTCTTACTCGCACGCATGTGTGTGCTCTTGTATACGTGCGTGTATGTGTGTGTCCACTGCTGTGCAGGGCAAAGCCCTGCTCGATGCTGAGAGGGTAAAGGTAGAGAGGCTGGAGGAGCTTATGTCTGACTAGAGGGCCCAGCTGGACACCTGTCCCGAGGCGCTCCAGGGTCAGTAAGACACAGCAGCTAACTCCTAACTGGTCCCTCATGCTCCTCAGTTCATATGGATGCTTCTGCTTCCCTCTCTGGCTGCCACTCCTCCTCCTAACTGACTCCTCCCCTTCCCTTGTAGTCACCGTGGGTTTTCCTTTCTGTTCTGTTTCTGTGGCGCACATAGAATCCTCCACTTTGGCCCTTCCCTCCCTTTTATAGATGTCCTCATATCCCCCCTGTCTCACTCAGACAGCTCCCTTCTTGTCCCTGGTTTCACTTGATGGTCTCTCTGTTATGGTTCAGACAGAGATGGCCAAGTATGGAAAGTGCAGTGACATGAAGTATGTGCTAAGAGAGTAGAATGTAGGTTGCTGTTATCTAGCTAATGCATTTTATTGGCATTACAGGATAATGGGAGCTCATTATCGTGGTCTATTTGTCTGTAAAATGTCAATGTATTTGTCTGTCTGTGAGTTTGAATCCTCCATACACGGACCAACTCAAAGCCAGTGCATTCTCAACCTTAAATGATGTGCGTGTGTATGTGTGTCTGTGTGTTGTCCGTCAGGATGTTGAGGTGCTGGAGGCGGAGAGGAAGCGTTTTGATGACCTGGAGTTCCAGCAGCTGGAGAGAGAGAGTCGTCAGGAAGAGGAGAAGGAGGATCAGACCCAGCAACTACTCCGAGAGATAGCAGATTACCAGCGTAGCACTGTCACACGCAAGGAGAGACTCCTGACCCTGAAGAAGCAGTCTACACAGATTACCCAGCAGTCTCAGCGGGAGAAGGACAGCTTCCTGAAAGAGAAGAACAACCTGCTCCTCATGCTTCAGAGGGTAAGAAGGTTTTTGATTACTGGTTCTGTTTTGTGTCTGTATACCTTTACCTTTGTTTGACTGACAGTCTGTGTGTTTCTAGGAGAGGGAGAACCTGGCCTCTCTGGAGAGGAAGTATGCTGAACTGACTGGAGGGCAGGCCTTCCCTAACAACCCTGTTGCCATGAAGGAGGTATGATGTACAATACACTACTCACAGTGCATATGTCTGGCCAGCAGAGGGCAGCTGTCTGTACTAAGAGACTCAGTGCCTGACTGAAATGCCTAACAGAGGTTCCTTTCTAAAAACCTCCCATTTCTGAATGTAAACCGTTTCCATATGTTTTATTCCAACATACAGGTACTGCGCTGATTGTTGTTGAAAGATAAGACACGTAAAACAAAAGCAACAAATACAAAACAGAAAAAAACAACAAAAAATAATGAATAAACCTTAACATTAAAAAAAATGGCACTAGCAAGACACAACACACACCGAGTGGATTAGGTTGTATACATACTATGAAGGAATCAGTTAATATATACATGTACAGTCCATAAAGAGGAAGGGATCATTGATCAGACACAATCCCTAGTCCCACTGAATCTCCATGTTCACAGTTAGTAATGACCATCTGTCCACAAATTGATCATGCTTAAATCTTAATCTAAATGTCATTTTTCAAATGATGTATATTGTTCTTATAATTGACACTCCTCATCTGTTGGAGGTTCTTTCTGGGGCCATCTTAATGTAGAGCTTTTTTAGCTGCAATGAAAAGTATTTGTAACAAATATAATTTCTTCCTTTCTAACACCATGTCCGATTTGGATCCAAGAATGGCTAACATGGGATTACATTTACATTTACATTTACGTCATTTAGCAGACGCTCTTATCCAGAGCGACTTACAAGTTGGGATCTGTGGGTTCTGAAAAAACGACTGACTCTTTTCCACTGAAATTCCCCTCCATGAATTTGCATTGGTAACTTTATGAGCTTCAGAGAATATATCTAACCATGTCTCTTCACTTATCTTGATGAAGTTCACCTTACCACCTTTGTCTAAGAATCAATATGCTATCTTGATCAATGTGTTATCTTGTTTCATGGCTGATAAAGCCCTGTATAAGTTAGTTGTTGGTTTCTCAGTGTATTGATTCTCCTGGACTCTGGCTAAGTATTGTTCTATGGCCAAGGGGGTGCCTTGTAACCTTAACCAGTTTTGGTGTTTGAATAGAAATCTTCTTACTTGTAGATACCTGAAAAAGTCTGACCTTCGTATTTTAAACTCAGAGCTCAGTCTTTCAAATGATTTTAGAGTACCCTTTTCAAATTATTGATGAACATATTGGAGTTTCAAATGTGCCCAGTTTCTAAAACCTGTGTCTAAACGTAGTGACAATGGATGATAACACTGAGATTCCTGTAGGAAGGTTGAAAACTCGCTGCGTCGCTTTCCATTCTTTATATGTGGTTCCTGCCCATTTTCCATGACTCACTCTATATAGTTTCCTCAGTGAATGGGAGTACAGATAGAGGGACCAAAGTCAAGTCAGACTTTTCTATTTCCAGCCATCTTGTACCTGCAGCTTCAGACATACTGTAATGGCCCTAAATTGGGTTGCAAGCCAGTAATGTTTAAGATAGTGCACATCCTCCCTGTTTTTATGTTTATTTTTACTTTATATCTGACCCTGGGATGTCGTCCCTGCCAGATCAATCTGGAGATGAGTTTGTCTAATAGCACAAACAGATTTGGGTGGTGAGATTGGAAGTGTTTGAAAGGGGAACAGTAATCTAGGTAATACGTTCATTCTTATTGATTATACCCTTCCCGATAGGGTGAGGGGCAGCACAGACCAGTGGTCCAGATCTCCTTTGATTCTATCTATCAGCTTGGTGTAGTTGGCTTTGTATAAGTTATCCAGATCAGCAGGTATAGTATTTCCTAGATATGTGATAGCTTCATTCGGCTACTTAAAAGAGAACAATGTTTTTATATAGGGGGTGATATGTGTATTTAAGGCCAGTGCTTCCGTTTTAGTAACATTCATAGACGTTCTATTAGCTTTGAGACAGAGTTCACAGGGTCAGACGTAGCAGACCTTTACTACAACATCGTCAGCGTACAATTATATTTTAACCTTTATTCCTTTAACATGTTGATGTTTCTGTTCTGGTCTGTGCAGCACTTCCGCTTTCTGGAGGAGAGGAGGCGGGGCAGTAAGGAGAACTCCTCCCACCTCAGTGACACTCTGCCCCGTAAGAGGAGCCAGCAGCCCCTCAGTCACTACAGCAGCTCTACCCTGGGCCGTAGCCTGTCCCCTAAGGTGAGCATGGGGGACCAACCTCCCATCCCTGGGCCGTAGCCTGTCCCCTAAGGTGAGCATGGGGGACCAACCTCCCATCCCTGGGCCGTAGCCTGTCCCCTAAGGTGAGCATGGGGGACCAACCTCCACTCCCAGGGCTGCAGCCTGTCCCCTAAGGTGAGCATTTGGGGAACCAGACCAACCTCTCCTCCCTGGGGTCAGCTGGACATAGGACAACCACAGGGGTTAGATCAGCAGTGCACAACTCCCTCAGGGCCTTAATTTCTCTTAATTTAATAATTAATTGATAATGCCAGAGTCCCAGCATCTGATTACTGGAGCTTTGGGTTAGAGAGACACTTACCTGGTCATCTCACTCTCTGTCTGTTGTGTCCGTCTGTCTACTCTGCAGTCTCACCTGCCCCTGTCCCAGAGCTCCAGCTGTGGTAGTATAATCCCCCGGGGCCTCTCTGTCTCTCCCAGAGTTCTGGAAACTCGACGCCTGCTCAAGGGTGAGCCAAAACACAGTTCTGTCTGTGCATACTTCAATTTGTATTTTATTTTTATGATGCCTCTAATTACTTATTGTCTAGAATTTCAATATTAGTTGGAGGAGAGGAAGCATTCTCTTTAAAGTATTATTCTGAACTTTGTTTATTTGTATCTACACTGAACAAAAATATGAATGCAACATGCAACAATTTCTAAGATTTTACTTAGTTACAGTTCATATAAGGAAATCAGTCAATTGAAATAAATAAATTAGACCCTAATCTATGGATTTCACATGACTGGAAATACAGATATGCATCTGTTGGTCACAAATACACTATATATACAAAAGTATGTGGACACCTCTTAAAATTAGTGGATTTGGCTATTTCAGCCACTGACAGGAGTATAAAATCGAGCACACAGCCAGGCCCTCTCCATAGACAAACATTGGCAGTAGAATGGCCTTACTGAAAAACTCAGTGACTTTCAACGTGGCACTGTCATAGGATGCCACCTTTCCAACAAGTCAGTTCGTCAAATTTCTGCCCTGCTAGAGCTGCCCCGGTCAACTGTAAGTGCTGTTATTGTGAAGTGGAAACGTCTAAGAGCAACAACGTCTCAGCCGCGAAGTGGTAGGCTACACAAGCTCACAGAACGGGACCGCCGAGTGCTGAAGCACGTAGCTCGTAAAAATCGTCTGTCGTCGGTTGCAACACTTACTACCGAGTTCCAAACTGCCTCTGGAAGCAACGTCAGCACAAGAACTGTTCGTCGGGATCTTCATGAAATGGGTTTCCATGGCCGAGCAGCCGCACACAAGCCTAAGATCACAATGCCAAGCGTCAGCTGGTGTAAAGCTCGCCGCCATTGGACTCTGCAGCAGTGGAAACGCGTTCTCTGGAGTGATGAATCACGTTTCACCATCTGGCAGTCCGACGGACAAATCTGGGTTTGGTGGATGCCAGGAGAACGCTATCTGCCCAAATGCATAGTGCCAACTGTAAAGTTTGGTGGAGGAGGAATAATGGTCTGGGGCTGTTTTTCATGGTTCGGGCTAGGCCCCTTAGTTCCAGTGAAGGGAAATCTTAACGCTAGAGCATACATTGACATTCTAGACATTTTTGAGCTTCCAACTTTGTGGCAACAGTTTGGGGAAGGCCCTTTCCTGTTTCAGCAAAACAACGCCCTCTTGCACAAAGCGAGGTCCATACAGAAATGGTTTGACGAAATCGGTGTGGAAGAACTTGACTGGCCTGCATAGAGCCCTGACCTCAACCCCATCGAACTGGCCTGGTCATGTAGTGTACCTTAAGGTAGGAGCATGGATCAGAAAACCAGTCAGTGATCTGGTATGACCATAATTTGCCTCATGCAGCGCGACACATCTCCTTCACATAGAGTTGATCAGGCTGTTGATTGTGGCCTGTGGAATGTTGTCCCACTCCTCTTCAGTGGCTGTGCAAAGTTGCTGGATATTGGTGGGAACTGGAACATGCTGTCGTACATGTCGATCCAGAGCATCCCAAACATGCTCAATGGGTGACATGTCTGGTGTGTATGCAAGCCATGGAAGAACTCTGACATTTTAAGCTTCCTGGAATTGTGTACAGATCCTTGCGACATGGGGCCGTGCATTATCATGCTGAAACATGAGGTGATGGCAGCGGATTAATGGTACGACAATGGGCCTCAGGATCTCATTACAGTATCTCTGTGAATTCAAATTGCCATCAATAAAATGCAATTGTGTTCATTGTCCGTTGCTCATGCCTGCCCATATCATAACCCCATCACCACCATGGGGCACTCTGTTCACAACGTTGACATCAGCAAACCACTCACCCACACAACACCATACATGCTCTCTGCCATCTGCCCGGTACAGTTGAAACCGAAGGTGGCCATCGAAGGTGAGCATTTTCCCACAAGTCGGTTACGACGCCGAACTGCAGTCAGGTCAAAACCCTGGTGAGGTCGACGAGCACGCAGATATTCTTTGGTTGTGCAAACCTACAGTTTCATCAGCTGTCCGGGTGGCTGGTCCCAAACGATCCCGCAGGTGAAGAAACCGGATGTGGAGGTCCTGAGCTGGCATGGTTACACATGGTCTGCGGTTATGAGGCCGGTTGGAAGTACTGCCAAATTCTCTAAAACAACATTGGAGGCGGCTTATGGTAGAGACATAAACATTCAATTCTCTGGCAACAGCTCTGGTGGACATTCCTGCAGTCAGCATGCCAATTTCACTCTCCCTCAAAACTGGAGACATCTGTGACATTGGGTTGTGTGACAAAACTGCACATTTTAGAGTGGCCTTTTATTGTCCCCAGCACAAGGTGCACCTGTGTAATGATCATGCTGTTTAATCAGATTTCTTGATATGCCACTCCTGTCAGGTGGAGGGATTATCTTGGCAACGGAGAAATGCTCACTAACAGGGATGTAAACAAATTTGTGCACAAAATTTGAGAGAAATACGCTTTTTGTGCGTATGGAACATTTCTGGTATCTTTTAAAACATGGGACCAACACTTTACAGGTTGCGTTTATATTTTTGTTCAGTGTTGTAACAACATCTCATTATCTCTCTGTCTCTCTCTGGCTTTTCTCTAATTGTCCCTGGATTCCCTGCCTCTCTTCCTACCTACTTCCTGTTTCTCACGGCATGCTAGCTACATGCTGCAGAGATAGACATTCATAGCTTTTCCTCTCCTGCGTGACCTGGTCTACATTTATTTATTTTTTAAATGTTTCTTCTAAATTTTGTATCCTTTTTTTTTGTCATTTAGCAGACGCTCTTATCCAGAGCAACTTACAGTTAGTGAGTGCATACATTTTTCATACTACATTGCATGTTAGTTAACATGGACGGCCACAGGGCGTCTTTCCTCCAGTGTCCATTAGCATCGGTCTGAGCAGTAATGACATGTTCAGCTCTACTCTTATAGTATATCAAGCGGAAGGAACAAGAGCCTTTGGAAACAGGTCTGAGGGGGTTGAATGACCATGCCCATTTCAGTGTTGGAGGGGAATATACTATTTGTGTATCAGCAATACCCTCTGACCAACTGCAATTAAGTTGTGACAGTTAACCAGCAACAAACATTTTAAATGTTTAATCTAATCTGATAAAAGGCTTTATAAAGTATGTCTGTCTGTGTGTCCATCTGTCTCTCAGCAGGCCACAGCCACCTGTACATGAATGAGGACAGACAGAGACTGGTTGACCTGTGTAGCAGGGCCGTGTCTGAGTCCAATGTCTTCCTGGACCCCTTCCACTACGCAGACAACGGCCATGGCTTCGACACGCTCAGCGCGGACAGCTCTGACAGCATGGAGACCAGCATCTCTGCCTGCTCCCCAGACAACATCTCCAGGTGAGAGAGAGAACTGTAGGACCATTGTTCAAGTAGGGCACTTCTTCAAGTAGGACCACTGTTAAAGTAGGATCATTGTTAGCTCAATTTAACATTAGTTCAAAAGAGCATTTTTGTTCAGAGGAGAACTGGGGACATGGCCTGTCAGAGACATGTTATGAATTAGAGAGATGTGACTCAGCATCACTCCATATTAAGTTCTGTGATTAAGCGAAGCGTACAGGAGTGAAGCTGAGTGAAGCGTGCAGGGGTGAAGCTGAGTGAAGCGTGCAGGAGTGAAGCTGAGTGAAGCGTGCAGGAGTGAAGCTGAGTGAAGCGTGCAGGAGTGAGGCTGAGTGAAGCGTGCAGGAGTGAAGCGAGCAGGAATGAGGCTGAGTGAAGCGTTCAGGCGTGAAGCTGAGTGAAGCGTGCAGGAGTGAAGCGAGCAGGAATGAGGCTGAGTGAAGCGTTCAGGCGTGAAGCTGAGTGAAGCGTGCAGGAGTGAAGCGAGCAGGAGTGAAGCTGAGTGAAGTGTTCAGACGTGAAGTTGTGCGAAGCACGCAGGAGTGAGGCAGGGTGAGAGCCCCAGATGGAGGGCTGACCAGCAGGGAGGGGGGAGGCTGAGGCTGGTGCAGAAGGGTCACACACACAGCTGTGCTCTCAGTAAAGGGGCCCAGCTACCTCTCAGAGCCTCGTGGAGATCCAGCCCGTCAGTACTGTTAGTGTGTCGCTGGGATAGTGTCAGGATGCTGAATCTGATGTGAGTAAAGAGCTTGTTTGTGTGCTTGTGTGTTGGTACTGGTGCTTAGTTGTCTGTTGAAGAGAAGAGGCTGTGTTTGTTTAAACCAAAAGCATCCTTTTTGCATCCTTTGTTGTTACAACTTGTGTTATTGTTTTTAATCAAGTACTAGTACTTTGTCAACCATGTTCTTGTCAGAAATAATCAGTTACATTAAATCAGTTGAACTCTCAGACAAAAGTTGATTCTGCTCGTTGGTTATGCTAAAGACACATGGTTCTGTAGACTGTTTTCCATTAGATCTCATGCTCTTCCAAGTGAAACTATTAGATTCATTCTAAATCTTCATGATATCCTGATACAATGGGAAAACAATGTTTATTTCTATATGTCTGCAGAGTATTGGCAGGTAGCCTAGCGGTTAAGAGCGTTTGGCCGGTAACCGAAAGGTCACTGGTTCAAATCCCCGAGCCGACTAACTGAAAAATCTGTCTGTGCCCTTGAGCAAGGCACTTAAACCTAATTGCTTATCTGGATAAGAGCGTCTGCTAGAATGTCAAAATAATGTTGTTTGGTGTGTCATGCTAGTCCTGTACTTTTTTATTTATTTAACCTTTATTTTGACAGGGAAGTCATACTGAGACTAGGGTCTCTTTTACAGATGAGCCTTGCATAAATACATCAAACACATACAATATACAAAATAACAAAACATATATTAAGAAAAACAGACACATTTATCAACATAAGAGGTCTCCGATCAATACTCTGAACTGACCAAGGGGGACCAGAACATTTACTAGTGGGACCCAAACATTTTATTTTGTTAGTGAGGATGCTGAACAACGTGTCTTGGCTATATGTTGTCCAGCTGTCTCACACCCATTTTTATAAGCAGGAGAGGTGTTTTTATAAACAGAAAAGGTGTGTTTTCTACATTACTGATTCCGTACACATAGGACCACCCTGAAAGTGAAAATTGGTTAAGTGTGTGAGAGTGATCTTGGTCAGTCCATACAGTATATACAGGATGTAAAAAATATTTGAGCTAATGTAGTGTCTATACGTTGTACAGAATGTGATGGTATGACTGATGCAGAGGTGCAGTGTTCATGTTAACTTTATAGTAAGGGCCCTGGTCTGGAATTTCACTCACACGTAATAGGTTCCAGGATGGACAGTCCTTTTATAGGTGGGCATGTGTCCTCTCTTTGCTTTGTGTTTACGAAACCTTTTTTCCACAGTGCCAGCACATCCAATGTAGCAAAGATTGAGGAGATGGAACGTTTGTTACGAGAGGCCCAGGCTGACAAGTATCGACTCCTTGAGCACAAGGTAATGAAGCCTTCATAAGTAAAACCATCTCTACCGCCCTCTTTGTGTGTGTGTGTGTGTGTGTGTGTGTGTGTGTGTGTGTGTGTGTGTGTGTGTGTGTGTGTGTGTGTGTGTTGACCATGCTGTAACTTTCTGTGTAGGAGCGTGAGATGGAGGTGCGCCGGCAGGCCCTGGAGGAGGAGCGGAGGAGGAGGGAGGACCTGGAGAAGAGACTGCAGGAGGAGACCAGCAGGAGGCAGAAGATGATCGAGGTGAAGCTACGTGAGAAACAGAGGGCACAGGTGGGAGATCCAGAAAGGGCCAAGATTCATAATACCAATCATTTCAGATGCATGGTCATTTAAATAGGAAATAGCTTTAAAATGCTTTAAAGCAACTATGAAATTTTAAAGAAAAATGTCTAGCAGATCTTTAACTTGAATTTAGCTTTAAGCCATGGGCTCAACACAGACCAGACACCTCTGGCCCTTGTCCCTAGGCCCGGCCGCTGACACGCTACCTCCCTCAGAGGAAGGATGACTTTGACCTCCATGGTCACATCGAGGCAGCTGGACACAACCCAGACAACTGCTACCACCTGGCCATCACAGATAAAACCTGCAGAGGGTTCCTGGTCAAGATGGGTGGGAAGATCAAGACCTGGAAGAAACGCTGGTTTGTCTTCGACCGGAACCGCAGGACCCTGGCCTACTATGCAGGTACCTTCTACTATCTTTCCCTCGCTTTCTCTCTCCTTTTTCTCCTACTGACATTATCTCTCTCTCTCTTTCTCTCTCTCTTCTCTCTCTGTCTGTTGCAGTTGTAAATGGTAGATTAATCAGAGCGCTGCAAGAAAAGCAGCGATGACATCTTAATCAAGCTAAGCTGTTTTACTCTGGAAATCTAGGAAGAGCTTTGATTGAAGTGATGGTTTTGTTTCACCACACATTAACATGGTCATCCTAGCGCTACAGTATTGTGCTCTCTTACAGACAAACATGAGGTCAAGATGAAAGGGGTCATATACTTCCAAGCCATAGAAGAGGTGTACTATGACCATTTAAAGAATGCACACAAGGTAAGGGACAAATGGTATACACATTTAAAGTATTGAAGTATCTGTATTTTATGGTAAGAAACAAGATTTTTCTTAAACTATAGTGACATTGCTTTTCTTTTTACTCCCTCTTTTGCAACTCCCTCCCTCCCTCCCTCCCTCACAGAGCCCCAACCCATCTCTGACTTTCAGTGTGAAGACCCATGACAGGGTGTACTACATGGTGTCTCCCTCCCCTGAAGCTATGCGCATCTGGATGGACGTAATCGTTACCGGGGCAGAGGGATATATGCAATTCATGGTCTAAACCAGTGGTGGCTGATGATTGGCTGAATAGTCGGGGCACGAGGTGGTTGGAGTTGTCAACAAAGCAGCATGATATATGATGCCAAGTTTTCTAACTACCAATAGTTTATTTGAGAAAATATATAAAGAGATCTGTGCATTTGAACAACAGCATAAATACACCTATTTCATTTTTGCATGTGAAAAACCGAATGACCACTGCTACACATGATGCCACTGTTTTGAACAGATTAGATTGTACTATTTAGAATGAGAAGCCAGGTCACGAACAAACGAGAACGTAACAAGCAGAAGTTATGACTGAGCGCACATTTGAGCGCCTCAGGATGGTCCATTAACTTTGTGCTGTTATAATTTATGCTATGAAATCCTGCGATTTCATGGAGCAAATAGCTGGCAAAACAATATAAGCAATGTGGCCTATGCGCTCACGGAATGGAGCTGCTGCTGCTGCTGCTGGCAGTCACTGAGGGGCAGAGTATTATGTAACTGAACAGCTAGTTTTGAACAATATATTTTTTAAACAGGAAAATGTACACATTTATTGCACTTTTATGAGCATTTAAAACATAATTCATGAATTATATAATATATAATGTATATATATTTTTTGTTATACAAATATTTTTGTTGACCAATCACAAGTGGGGCGCCGCCCCTAACACCCTAATGGGCGGGCCGCCACTGGTCTAAACAACCCCCCATGGTCACACATCCTGACCACAGACTCTCAGATGACTAACCAACAGGAAATGTCCTCTCCTCCAGTCCCATCGGTGCCTAATAGACAAAACAAGTTGACTGGTCAGGTTTGAGAACCTCTGTGACCTCAGCACAATACCCTCCTGGTTTTTAGCTTTGTAACCACTTTTTTATTTCCTTCTCACTTCAGTGAGCCCAGCTCTCTCCTCCTCCTCCGGGATTCAGCTGATGTAATGGTAATCTGATACTTCGTAGTCTGGCAGGGAATGACTTCCTCTGGAGGATTGGGTGCCCAGTGCCGCTTGTTCATTCAGAAAGGACTTACTCAGAAGATTCTGATACTTATCGTTTTACGTGTGGAGAGGAACCTTGTGGCACTTTAACATGGTTTACCCTCATGATAATTCAGGACGGTTAAGGATCCAGAGTCTCTGTCTGAGGTGTATTATGCAGTCTGATAGGCTCACGATGTACCAGAGATTACTGCCCATTCAGGATAAGACACTTCTCTTCCATTTTGGCATAGTGAGATTGCACATCGAATCGAACCTCAAAAGTATAATATATTATTCATATTATTTATGAGTAGAATCATAGGATTGAGACTGCCGTTGGATATAATATAATAATAAATGCCATTTAGCAGATGCTTTAACCAAAGCAACTTACAGTCATGAGTGCATACATTTTACATATGGGTGGTCCCGGGAATCTAACCCACAACCCTGGCGTTACAAGCACCATGCACTACCAACTGAGCTATAAAGGACCACCATATGATTGTGGTACTATCGCCTCTACTTCTCTGGGTTGAGAAGAGGACCCGGGCCTGGTTTCCCAAAAGCATCTGGTTCTAACGATGAACTTTTGGGAAACCGGGCCCAGATTGATTAAAGGAACACAAGCTGTCACATCCTTTAAATCATCCAAGATGAGGTGGCTGTTGATTGGTCAACCAAAGCGCTCCCTCTTTTTTCCCTCAAACGCTCCCTCTCTCCGGGGCCAAACCCTCCAGAGTCTGTCTAGCATCTGCACAGACTCAGAGGACAATATGGCCCTCTAGTGGAAAACCCAAGGTGATGCACATCACTGATGTGTGTCCTTTGTACCCTACTGTTGCTCAGGAACATGGAGTTAACAGGGGAAACCCTGAAACACCGGGGACTTGAAGGGTTTGAAAAGTACCTCTCTCAGCACTATGTACCAAAGACGTACATGTTTGTATTTAATATGTAAATCATGTAGATGGCACCTTAAGGCTCCGCAAAGGGTTACTTACCGGGTGTGGAAGGTTTTGACACTGTGTGTATGTGTGGACCTTTCGTTTGTGCCATACAGCTAAAATAAGTTAGCAAAAACATTCCAGGGCACTTACAATACTAGTTCAAATGAAATGTCTTAATGGAACATGGCATTGTGTATTGTGCCTTTATATAAGTTGTGTCTTATGACATGTAGTGTAGTATCATGCTGCCAGTGGACTGAAAGTTTGAGAAGGACTTGCATTACTCCTATTGTAAAGGATCCTGATATATCGGATGTCACCTGCAGATGTCGTTAGCATCAAGATGGTCTGTTTAAGCCATAAGGCCCGAGGAGGTGTGGTATATGGCCAATATAACACGGCTAAGGGCTGTTCTTGAGCACGACGCAACGCAGAGTGCCTGGACACAGCCCTTAGCCGTGGTATATTGGCCATATACCACAAACCCCCGAGGAGCCTTATTGCTATTATAAACTGGTTACCAACATAATTAGAGCAGTAAAACTAAACGTTTTGTCATACCTGTGGTATACAGTCTGATATACCATGGCTTTCAGCCAATCAGAATTCAGGGCTCAAACCACCCAGTTTATAATTTTAGTTATTACACAGTCGCTATAAGACCCGTGCAGTACTTTGATATACTTACTGCTTTTAAAATGACTTTTTGGGTCACAAATAATGGAACATTAATTTATATTAGTTAAATTTTCTTATCTGCTCCTTTTTGGTGTTTAACAAATATATGAATATATGTCAATAGTATGTGCATGTTGAACATACAAATCAGCCATTTGTGTTAAACCAAAAAGCAATGCAATTTCCAGTATTCTGGGGAGATTATATGAAGTCATGGAAAAAATAAAATGCGATTCTACTTATTTGACCTAGGTATCTTAGCTGATGTATTTGTAAATATGACTGTGATAAAAAATGTATGATCATTTTAAGATACTGATGATACTGAAATGGCTCCCTCACTCACCATGAGCTCACAGGTAGCAAGGTCCCTGACTGTCAATGAGGTGACCGGGGGAGTGCACACAAGACCAAAGGTACTTCTCTGACAGTGTTGCGGAGGTGACAGCAGGTTAGCTCACAGGGAATCTTTCACAGTGTTATGAAGAGGTGACTGGCAAGCTCTCTTTGACCAGTTGTCTTTTAATTAAAGCAGGATCCCTTATGTGCTCAGTCTGTGTGACTACACAATATGGGCACACTTTTCTGGTATTTTCCATATGTGTAACAAGGAAAAAAATTCAACAGATAACTGCAACACTTTAATGCATTTTAAATATATATTTGATATTTTTATATGAACAGTGTTATTGTTAATCCTGCATGTTTTTTTAAAGAAATGTATGAATAAATCATATACGTTTACTAATTTGTTTCATGTTACTATTATTATTCCACAATATTTATACTTCAGTCCTAAATATTTTGTAAAATATTGTAACTGGGAAAATATTCAACATGTATGGTCAATAATAATGAGTTGTTGTATTATGTAGATTGTAGTGTAGCCAGTTAGTTATTAAGGTGCTATATGAAATGCCAAGGGTTCTGTTGCCTTTACACTAGCTAACTGTCTTCACTCATGAAAGGGTGACCTAATTTGCAAACTCCTACATGGCCCAGAGTATCCATCTGGTGCACACTAATTAGGAAGGACAGAGACAACACCCATCACAGCAGACTTACTCCGTGTTTCTTCACTGCACAAACTGGATTAAGAGGCAATATCCATGTTTTACATTTCATAACAACATAATAACTACATCAAAAAATGATGTATTTAAAATGTGCAGGTACACTTATGATACTATTATGCAATTCATGAGTGAATAAGTTAATATTTAGAATTATACATCCAAGCATGGTATGATGCATATTATTACAGATATCATCCTATTGATGTGTTGATACGTTGGGTCCCTTATACATACATCTAGACCACTCCTCCCCACTCTCACAGCCCTTTCATTGGTTGACATAGTGGGGTTGGCATGGAGATACTGGAAATTAAGCATGCTAAATTAGGTTCTAAAGGAGTATGTCCTTTCTCTCGAGGCAGAGGCAGACGAACACACACATTCACAGACTGTACCTTGAATTGCCCAAGTGCATTGTGGGGACGGTAAATTGTGTAACACATCTGCGGCAGGAGGGTGGTTTAGTTAGTAGAACTACACTGACTAGCTGATTGAGAATGAAAAGAGTCAGCTTTATGTTCCTGTACAGCCTGATAGAATCTGCATGTCTTATACCATACTAAAATACATAGTTTATCAACATAGTATTCAACATGTAAGCAACATGACTGTAAAACCATGGTAAATAGCAGGCAACAAAGGTTACCGTTCAGGGCATTGTTTACATGTATGTGCTTGTATAGAGACGTACAGTTGAAGTCGGAAGTTTACATACACTTAGGTTGGAGTCACTAAAACTCGTTTTTCAACCACGTTTTTCAACCAGTAGGTTAGGACATCTACTTTGTGCATGACACAAGTAATTTTTCCAACAATTGTTTACAGACAGATTATTTCACTTATAATTAATTCACTGTATCACAATTCCAGTGGGTCAGAAGTTTACATACACTAAGTTGACTGTGCCTTTAAACAGCTTGGAAAATTCCAGAAAATGATGTCATGGCTTTAGAAGCTTCTGATAGGCTAATTGACATCATTTGAGTCAATTGGAGGTGTACCTGTGGATGTATTTCAAGGCCTACCTTCAAACTCAGTGCCTCTTTGCTTGACATCATGGGAAAATCAAAAGAAATCAGCCAAGACCTCAGAAAGAAATGGTAGATCTCCACAAGTCTGGTTCATCCTTGGGAGCAATTTCCAAACGCCTGAAGGTACCACGTTCATCTGTACAAACAATAGTACGCAATAAAAAAGCCAGACTACGGTTTGCAACTGCACATGGGGACAAAGATCGTAATTTTTGAAGAAATGTCCTCTGGTCTGATGAAACAAAAATATAACTGTTTGGCCATCATGACCATCGTTATGTTTGGAGGAAAAAGGGGGACTCTTGCAAGCCGAAGAACACCATCCCAACCGTGAAGCACGGGGGTGGCAGCATCATGCTGTGGGGGTGCTTTGCTGCAGGAGGGACTGGTGCACTTCACAAAATAGATGGCATCATGAGGAAGGAAAATTATGAAGATATATTGAAGCAACATCTCAAGACATCAGTCAGGAAGTTAAAGCTTGGTCGCAAATGGGTCTTCCAAACGGACAATGACCCCAAGCATACTTCCAAAGTTGTGGCAAAATGGCTTAAGGACAACAAAGTCAAGGTATTGGAGTGGCCATGACAAAGCCCTGACCTCAATCCTATAGAAAATTTGTGGGCAGAACTGATAAAGCATGTGTGAGCAAGGAGGCCTACAAACCTGACTCAGTTACACCAGCTCTGTCAGGAGGAATGGGCCAAAATTCACCCAACTTATTGTGGGAAGCTTGTGGAAGGCTACCCGAAACGTTTGAACCAAGTAAAACAATTTAAAGGCAATGCTACCAAACACGTATTGAGTGTATGTAAACTTCTGACCAACTAGGAATGTGATGAAAAAAATAAAAGCTGAAATAAATCATTCTCTCTACTATTATTCTGACATTTCACATTCTTAAAATAAAGTGGTGATCATAACTGACCTAAGACAGGGAATTTTACTAGGATTAAATGTCAGGAATTATGAAAAACTGAGTTTAAATGTATTTTGCTAAGGTGTATGTAAACTTCCGACTTCAACTGTATGTACCGTATTGTATAAGCACAACATGGAATAGATCCATCTGCTTCCTGTGTAATTCTCATCTCCAATTTCAGGAGGCCTTATAAACATGCATAATGAGCTTATCACTGACATTGTAAACCCTCCCTCATCTTTGGTAATGGCTTCCATCTGTCCCAGTTTCATGTATGCATACAGTGACTGAAGAGAGAGAAAAACACTACTACACTCAAACTACAGAGACTCTAACTGATCTGTGCTCATTATAATCCAAGATTTTTCCTCGCCCCCATCATCCACATTTCCAGTGAAAATCCATCATTATCCCTCATTAATGCTTCTATTGTCTCTGTGGCTGACCTCTGACCTCCCTGCTTGACATAGCTCTAACACTCTACAGGCTACTCCTTTCTCCCTTACACCATCTCACTACCAAACAGTCTGCCAGCGTAGAGATTCCATGTTCCTATCTATCGCATACTCCACTTCATGTTATCCTGAACGACTCCACTCAATCCTTCTAAACAACTGTTACTTATACCTCATTCTCTCCCACCCAGCCTCTTTCATGTCCTCCTGCTTGCCTTGTGGATAGATAGAGCCTGGGGAGGATATTGTTATTTTAGCAGGGAGAGATGTTTTCACAGTCCTGATGTCCAATTCAGTATCTGATGCAGTGAAATCCTTGTGTTTTTCCTGTGAAACGGCGACTGCTCTCTTCTCTTCTCAGGGCTTCTGGCTTCACTTAGTGAACAGAGCTGTGTTTGTGCAGCCTGCGTTGCGCTTCATCTATAATTATAAACTGAGTGGTTCGAGCCGTGAATGCTGATTGGCTGACAGCTGTGGTATATCAGACTGTATACCACAGGTATGACAAAACATTTATTTTTACTGCTCTAATTACGTTGGTAACCAGTTTATAATAGCAATAAGGCACCTCGGGGTTTGTGGAATATGGTCAATATACCACGGCTAAGGGCTGTATCCAGACACTGCGTTGCGTCGTGCGTAAGAACAGCCCTTAGCCGTGGTATATTGGCCATAAACCACACCCCCTCTGGCCTTATTGGTTAAATATCCATCCTTTGTTTCTCTCTCCTTTTGCTAAACGACCAGCCCCCCGATCACCAGGTCAGTGGGTTTAGAGCATGGCAGAATGCTGCTCTACCGAGATTGGACCCTCCCAGCGCACAGTCATCATCATAATGCCTAGAGGATATGGTGAGGAACCGGCCAGGAGGTTAGTTAAAGGACCGGAAGACAGGAAAATGCTTCCTTCCCATGCTGTCCTCTCTTCTTCCCTCCCCTCCTCTGTTCTAATGGTGTCAGGCCTTACATAATGACACTGCAGTAGAGACTGTTTTGAGGTGGAATGGTTTGTCACCACGCCATTGAGGCCTACCCTCACTGCTGATACTGTCTTACTCATGCATACTGTATGAACATACACGTACTATTCATCCTCAGGACCCACATTGACTTATCCTTCCCTGCTGCCTATTCATCTTCAGGACCCACATTGACTTATCCTTCCCTGCTGCCATCTACATCCTCAGGACCTACATTGACTTATCCTTCCCTGCTGCCTCTACATACTCAGGACCCACATTGACTTATCCTTCCCTGCTGCCTATTCATCTTCAGGACCCACATTGACTTATCCTTCCTTGCTGCCTCTACATCAGGGCTGCCCAACCCTCTTCCTGGAGATATACTGTCCTGTAGGTTTTCAGTCCAAACCTAATTTAGCATATCTGATTCAGATAGTTAAGGTCTTGTTGAGCAGCTAATAAGTAGAATCAGGTGTGTTAAATAAGGGTTGGACTGAAAACCCACAGGACGGTAGATCTCCAGGAAGAGGGTTGGGCAGCCCTGCTCTACATCCTCAGGACCCACATTGACTTATCCTTCCCTGCTGCCTCTACATCCTCAGGACCCACATTGACTTATCCTTCCCTGCTGCCTCTACATCCTCAGGACCCACATTGACTTATCCTTCCCTGCTGCCTATACATCCTCAGGACCCACATTGACTTATCCTTCTCTGCTGCCTCTACATCCTCAGGACCCACATTGACTTATCCTTCCCTGCTGCCGTCTACATCCTCAGGACCCACATTGACTTATCCTTCCCTGCTGCCGTCTACATCCTCAGGACCCACATTGACTTATCCTTCCCTGCTGCCGTCTACATCCTCAGGACCCACATTGACTTATCCTTCCCTGCTGCCGTCTACATCCTCAGGACCCACATTGACTTATCCTTCCCTGCTGCCTCTACATCCTAAGAGATATAAATCAGGTAGATGCACCCGCACATGAAATGAAGTTACACAATGTTTCATTTATCTCGGCTTAAGATATGGATAGCAATTCCCTATGTGAGAATTGATAGATAGACACCGTGGGTCGAGGACTGTGTATGCATATCCCTACGGCATCTATTCAGATGAAGCTGCTTCAGACACTGCTGTGCTGTTGTTATACAAACACCTCATCATAGTCTCACATTACTGAAAACAGCAGATGCGAAATGGATCCTTGACATCACACTCAGAGATATCTAGGGTTGTTTTAAGGTGACATACGTACAGTGTACTCACATTGTTTTATTGATTAAATAGGAAACATAGATCATGTATAAACACAAATATTGTCCTCATCTGAGCATGACTACTGCTATTTTAAACTTATTTTATACTTATTTTACCAGGTAAGTTGACTGAGAACATGTTCTCATTTGCAGCAACGACCTGGGGAATAGGTATATATAGGTGGGCTTGGTAAAGGGATGCACCCCTCCGAAATCTGAAGCGTTCAGCATCTACTCTGTGTAACTCCATCTTCACAGGGTCCGTTATGCAGGCTTGCCCCCTGTCCAAACCTTCCATAGGGGCCGTCCCATCCACAATGACCTCCATCCAAAGCAACAGTCTTTCCCAAAGTACACAGTGTGATTGAGTGTTATTTATGAGCAGGCAGGTAGGCAGGCTCTGTATGGTTCCACACCGTGTAAAACACACATGGAGGAAAGTAAGGGAAAGGAGGAAGAGTCCTCTGGCTCATATTGCCGTACATCCAGAGATGTTACAGGATACTGGTTTGTTTGTTGCATTTATTAAGAGGTGTGGACCCTCTCTTGGCACGAGGGCTACAGTATCACTTATCAAAAGGAAAATAAGACAGGATTTTTAGACAGTTGTTCAAAAAGAGGGAGTAACAAAAGATAAAAACTATTGTAGAAAAAGTTGATTTTTCACTCTGATAGTCTGTAGGAAAAAAGCACCCTTAAGAATGTCTCTCTCTTCCATGTGTTGTTGCTTCTGACCTTGGTATGCTACCATACCGTGTCCCCTTTAATGATACATCCCAAAGAAACGTTGTTGTGACCGTCCTCCTCAACCATCATTCTATTCCAGGTTGAGATTAGCCCTGAACCTTGGCTGAATGTATCTGTCAAGTTGGCACAATACAAGGGAGCCACGGTCATTGCTCTGGTTCCTATGGGAGATGTGTTTTTCTGCTTGAGCCTCAGCCGCCATGTTAGTGTTGCTCTGAAGCTGTTGTCGGTGTGGATAAGTAAAGAGACGACAGCAATGTGGGATAGAGAGCCATTTGAGAGAGTCATGAAGATGAACCAGAGACAAAAAAATAATTGGACTGTCTTTGTAAATATACAGGGCAAAGGGTCTCCATGTGATAATATTAAAATAATGATTTTGGGTGAACGCAGCCATTTGGATGTTTGAAGCAGTCTCTTAGCTTTATTTTCTGATTTGCGCGCTGGCAGCTGTGGTGGCTGTGAGCTTATTGCCGATCCTGCGGACAGGAACCTTGGACAAAGGTATCTTGGAGCGCGGGGGCTCCTTAGTTCCTTGGGGGACAGGGATATTGGACTGGACTCCCAGCTTGACAGGGATCTTGGAGTCACGGGGGATACTTCTGTAGACTGTGGGTTGGCGGAGGTGGCGACTCTCTTCCGGGCTGTGTTTTACAGGGGGTAGGCTGGCCTCAACTTCAGCTTCAGCAGAGGAGTTACTAATTGTGTCCTTGCTGACTCCGTTCCGTAGGCTAGGGCGTTGACTCCCCTCTTCGTGCCCTGTAATAGGTGGGTCCCAGCTCCCCTTGTTGTCAGTGGGCTGACTCTCACGGAGTGGCAACTTGCCCACCCTGCCTCCACCGCAGACAGGGATCTTACTGAGCCATGCTTCCCTCACTGGGGGCGTCTTCTTCTCTGTGGGGGGCCCCTGGGGGACCATGTGTGTCTCATTCTGTGTAACATGGAGTTTCTCTTCTCTATTGGGTGAATTGTTCCTGGCACCCCACACATCCATGCCGTTTCGACTCGTCATGTCCTCTCCTCTATTCAGAGAGGCATTGCGCTCACCACCCTCCACCTGAGCAGAGGCAAGGGGTGTACCATGCAGAGGGGCAGGGGTGAGAACAGGAGAGGGCACAGAGGAAGGGGTAGAGACAGGCGCTGTCTTAGACATAGGGACTGGAGTTGTGGTAGGGGCAGGGGTAGGGAAAATAGGAGTCTTAGACATAGGGACTGGAGTTGTGGTAGGGGCAGGGGTAGGGAAAGTAGGAGTCTTAGACATAGGGACTGGAGTTGTGGTAGGGGCATGGGTAGGGAAAGTAGGAGTCTTAGACATAGGGATTGGTGTTGTGGTAGGGGCAGGGGTAGGGAAAGTAGGAGTCTTAGACATAGGGATTGGAGTTGTGGTAGGGGCAGGGGTAGGGAAAGTAGGAGTCTTAGACATAGGGATTGGTGTTGGAGTAGGAGCAGGGGGAGCCTTTGAGTCAGCTAGAATTGGAGAGGGGGTTTGTACAGGAGCAGGGCTAGTGAATGAGGCTGGCACTGGAACCGGGATATAGGGCATTTTAAATGCTGAGTTCGGGACAGCCGTAGGATAAAAGGATGTTAGGGAAGGAGGTGCGGTAGTGGAATCCAGACAGGGGACAGAGCTAATTTTGGGGGGTGGGGCAGAGATAACAGTGGCTGATGAAAGTGTGTCAGGGGTGGTTACAGGAGCTGGCTTGGCCACTGGGGCGGGGGCAGGAGATGGGGTAATTACTGGGGTTGGTTTAGATACAGGAGGTGGGGTAGGAGGTGGGGATGGGGTTACTACTGGAGCAGGAGGTATGGATGGGGTTACTACAGGGGCAGCAGGTGGGGATGGTGTTACTACAGGGGCAGGAGGTATGGATGGTGTTACTACAGGGGCAGGAGGTATGGATGGGGTTACTACAGGGGCAGCAGGTGGGGATGGTGTTACTACTGGAGCAGGTTTGAAAGTAGAAGTAGCGGTAAAGGGTGGAGTGATAGGGGGAGAGGTAGCAGTGATGCCAATAGGGGCAGGGCTTGGGGTGCATTTTGTTGTTGGTGGAGGGTAGGGTTTTGTTAAAGGGGTGGGGCTTGATTTAGTGGTAGGGCTAGTGATAGTTGCGGGCGTAGTTGAGGGTTTGGTTGTCGCAATAGGGGTAGGTTCAGGTTTTATCGACCAGCTGGTAGGTTCAGGTTTTATCGACCAGCTGGTAGGTTCAGGTTTTATCGACCAGCTGGTAGGTTCAGGTTTGGTTATGGGGGTAAAAGTGGAGGTAGGTTTGGTAGTACGGGCAGAGGAAGGGGTAGGTCTGAATGTAGAAGTAAGCATTGGGATAGGGGTTGTACTAGATTTAGTAGCAGCAGTAGGGGCAGGGATTGGTGTAGGCGAAGGGGTAGGTTTAGTAATAGGGGTAGGTTTGGCTGAAAGAGTAGTTGATGAGGCTTTCTCTACAACCACAGCTCCCTTGGTCCCAGGTCCGGTTCCGACAGTGGTGCTGGCTTTGCCCCACTCTGCCTCCACTTCAGCAGTGATGTCTCCACATCCGGTCAGTGAGTCAAAGCTTATCAGAGAGGAGATGTCTGCAAGCAGCAACCTCAGACGATCCACAGCAGGATCCAAGGGTGGTGGTTCAGTGGTGGGCAGAGGCGGTGGTACATCCTCATTAGATCCAGTGACACTGTATGTAGCCGCTGAGAGAGCCGTTGTCTCTGGTGGGCTAGAGGCTGAGCTCTCCTGCACTGTGGGGCTTTTGGATGAAACAGGGGACTCTTGTCCAGGTTCAGGTTCTGGGACATCCAGGATGTGAGGCGCAGGTCTGGAGGTGAAAGTAATGTCCTCCTTGATGATCTCCACGCTGTTTGTACGGGACGACATGAGGAGGGGGCTCGGAGGGGTATCGGCCTCATCGCTGGCCTCCTCTCGCTGGTTCCATCCCATACTGCCGAAGAGACCCTTCAAGCCCCGACGCTGGCGTACAGTTGGCTGAGACTCTGTATGGAACCTTCGGTCTGCTCCTCCTTGCCGGCTGCGCTGCAGCTTCATCAGGAAGCTGAGGGATTTGGCGGAGGTCATTGAGGAGGTGGAGGGATGGCCGGCAGAAGGGATGGAGGGATCTCCATCATCACCCAGGGGCTCCTCCTCTGGTTCCTGCTCCTCTCTCTGACTCACCTCTGGTTCCTGCTCCTTCTCCGGCTCCTTGTCCTTCTCGAGCTCCGACTCTGCTGCCGTGGACTCTGTTAATCCGTCCACTGTCTTGCTCCTGTCGATAGGTGACTTGTTGTTCCCCTCGCCTTTGCCACGTATAGAGAAGATGCTGCCTGGCTTGCGCTTCCCAAACAGCTTGAAGGCTTTTCTGATTTTTCCAGGAGGCTGGGGATCGCACGGCGGGGTTTCGCTACTCTCCGACTGCACATCCATTTTGAATCTCTATATATTCCTGTCTGTTGTTCTCCTCCTATTTCGTGCTCTATTTGTCTCACCCAGCTACAGCTAACTGAACATTTCCCATTATTCTCTCGTATCTTACCTTTCCCCCGTCTCTGCAGACAGGCTATGCTTCAATTGCTCACAGTATGTTTCTCTCTCCTCTCTCTCTGCTTTCTCTATCTCTCCCTCTGCCTATCCCTCCCTCTGTCTTTCTCTCCCCTCCAGCTCTTTCTCCTCTATTTCTCCCTAACATGCCCCTCCCCTCTCCCTATCCCCTCTTTTTCTCTGGCTGCTCCTGCAGGTCTCCATGGCAACTGAGGGGCTAAGCAGCTTTCGTCAGTGATGGAGCAGAGCCAGAGGCTGTCATCGTCCCACCCCAGACACAGCTCTCGTCTTTCTTACTCTTTCTCTATCGCTGATACCCCCCCCTCTCCTGTGTTGTTACATATGTATTTTTACCTGTTTTATGTTGATGTGTGTATGTCTCAGTCTTTGCCTGTAAATGCAGCGGCATTCCTGTCTTGTTAAGCATGTAGGGCTATATTTATTCATTCGTTTTGAGAGTGCATGTGGCATGTAAATGCTACCTCCCAACACAAACCCCCACTGCCATGACCTCTCCAACAGCTCCAACAACAATCAAGATCAGGGAGGATGACAAACAAGCCTTTCATATTAATGACATAAATCCAATTGAATAAAACATGGAGCCATTCCTGACAGATTCATGTCCCACATATAGGATTTGTGTAAATCTGGGGAATTAGGATTTGAGGGGAATGTGGAATTTGCGAAATATTAAAGCTCTAATGTACTTATGTTGCACATTATTGCTAAATAGCATAGAGCTGGGCTGGGCTGAGCATTTACTCTCTGAGAGGATATTTCCTTCTGTATCGCCTGGAAGCAGAGAACCAATTTTCTCTCACTCTCTCACACAAATGAACATACACGAACAAACACACACACACACTTTCTAATGGAATTCATTATGCACTCCACTCAGAGAGCTTGTTGCCATCCTATCCAACACTGTTTTTTGAGTGTGATTCCACCCTCTTCCATCTTCATTATCTTGCCTCACTTTTGCATAGTTCCTCAATTTCTGTTTTTACATCTGTCTCTCTCCTCCACTCCTTTCCATCTTTACATTTGAGTCATTTAGCAGACGCTCTTATCCAGAGCGACTTACAGTTAGTGCATTCATCTCAAGATAGCTAGGTGAGACAACCACATATCACAGTCATAGTAAGTAAATGTTTCCTCATTTAAGAAGTTCTAAGCAAAGTTAATGCTAGAAGCAAAAGACAAGTGCAATGTTTTTACTCCATCACTATCTTTCCCATCCACCTCTCTACCCTGTCTCCATCTTTCCCATCCACCTCTCTACCCTGTCTCCATCTTTCCCATCCACCTCTCTACCCTGTCTCCATCTTTCCCATCCACCTCTCTACCCTGTCTCCATCTTTCCCATTCACCTCTCTACCCTGTCTCCATCTTTCCCATCCACCTCTCTACCCTGTCTCCATCTTTCCCATCCACCTCTCTACCCTGTCTCCATCTTTCCCATCCACCTCTCTACCCTGTCTCCATCATTCCCATCCACCTCTCTACCCTGTCTCCATCTTTCCCATCCACCTCTCTACCCTGTCTCCATCTTTCCCATCCACCTCTCTACCCTGTCTCCATCTTTTCCATCCACCTCTCTACCCTGTCTCCATCTTTCCCATTCACCTCTCTACCCTGTCTCCATCTTTCCCATCCACCTCTCTACCCTGTCTCCATCTTTCCCATCCACCTCTCTACCCTGTCTCCATCTTTCCCATCCACCTCTCTACCCTGTCTCCATCATTCCCATCCACCTCTCTACCCTGTCTCCATCTTTCCCATCCACCTCTCTACCCTGTCTCCATCTTTCCCATCCACCTCTCTACCCTGTCTCCATCTTTCCCATCCACCTCTCTACCCTGTCTTCATCTTTCCCATCCACCTCTCTACCCTGTCTCCATCTTTCCCATCCACCTCTCTACCCTGTCTCCATCTTTCCCATCCACCTCTCTACCCTGTCTCCATCTTTCCCATCCACCTCTCTACCCTGTCTCCATCTTTCCCATCCACCTCTCTACCCTGTCTCCATCTTTCTCTGTCCTCTTTTCCGCTTTATTCATTCAGACTTCAAGTACTACTTTCACTAGAACACTTTAGGGAGAACAGCATGCCAAAAAAACAACCCACACAGTTACAGAGAACCAGCCACACACTGATATACACACAGAGATGCATACCCCCACATACCCCCAAAGCAGCAGTTACAGTAAATATTCACACGCTTATTTCATTTTTATGCTGCCACCCAGAGGGCTACAGTACATAGTCAGTAATCTGAATACAAGGACCACTTCCAGTATGTTTAAAATCTTATTTAGAAAATCGAATTATGGGATGACACTACGCTCTCTCTCTCCCCTGCCTCACCCTTCACCCTTTAGAAATATTTTCCAACCAAAAGGGATGTTAGTTGACACCGGCAGGTCACATTATGGCTCTGGGCAACTTCTGGGAAAGGTATCTTATCAGAGCCTAACACGCGGCAAAAAGCATTAAGACTAGTGACTGGTGTTAAATGTTTAACTGCTTCAAAGTCACAAACCCCATTGAGTTCTGTTCTTCTCATAGACTCTTGTGTGTTTGTTTATGAGCATTTCTGCCTGTCTGCGTGTGTGTGTGTGTGTGTGTGTGTGTGTGTGTGTGTGTGTGTGTGTGTGTGTGTGTGTGTGTGTGTGTGTGTGTGTGTGTGTGTGTGTGTGTGTGTGTGTGTGTGTGTGTGCGTGCGTATGCGTGCATGAATAACTTGTGTATTTGTATCGGCACTCATTTTGTACTGGTAGCCTGTTGATCAATTCTGTTAAGTTTACTTTGTTTATCTGCTATATTCTCATGGTTACGGGCAGACTTAAATAAGCTTTAGTCGGGTCATGTAGGCTACTAACTAGTCTGCGGGTGTCTTTTTCAATAGCACTGCTGCCCTCTGCTTCTAGGCAGGAGCACTGTACTTTGGTGAATCCGCCAGAGGGGGAGAAAAGGAAAGGCAGAGGTGAGGAGAGTCAACAGCAACAGATTATATCGTTGATAGTGAGTTTTACATACGCCATGAGGAGAGAGTCATATTTCACCTTCTAGCGCTGTGATGCTATCTGTAGTTGAAGAAGCTGATCCAGGCAACTCAGCCAATAAATGGATATATCTAATAGCTCATCTCAGCTTGAGTAAGGCTGTAGGGTTTGACCATGTGAAGTTGGGGCTAACATGTGACAAATTATAATCTTTTACAAATAGACCTCAGAAGAAAAAAAAAAACGTGCATATTCAAATAAAATAAACAGTAGGTACCTGGCACAGCATATCTTATGTCTTATCTCCAACCAAATATGGCAAGTTTGGCAACCAGGTCATAAACTCTGACACATGAGCTGAATGAATAATAATGAAACATGTTATCCATTCTCATGTAGTCTAACCACAATGGAGAAGTTATGTTATTAGGCCAGGGGTATTCAACCGGGGGTCCGCGACCCCCTATGGGTCCACGAAGGTACTGCAGGGGGTCTGCTAAAATATATAAAATACAAACATTTCTTTCAGTGTTTATTTTTTTATATATCGCTAGCAACATACCTACAGTAGAAAACATTATTTCTCAACTCATAATATTGAGCAAATTACGCTCACTGGAGTATCTGACATAGGCTTTGAAAAAGCACCCGCGAATAGGCTACCAGTGTGGGAAGTGCCGCTGGCTGCTGGTAAGCTTTCTTGACTTGGACTTAGGCCTATATTGGCCTAAACAACTGCTCTTATTGAAAATGGGTTTGGAGTTACCTTTCTAGATAATAGGCTATGTTAGAGTTTACACTTCCTCTTCTAATTAGAATGTGGGAGGTCAAAATAATGAAAAACGATCTTCCAAATCTATTCATTTTAAAGCGTTGCTAACTTCTTCTTGCTATTATCATTCACCTGATGATAAGACAAGACACGTGAAAAAATAAATAATGATGGGGGTCTCTGTGTCACCGTATGCCTGGGAGGGGGTCCCTTGGCAAGAAAAGGTTGAAGACCCCTGTATCTACAGCAGGGAAATAATTCTGCAGCAACAGAATTATTATGTGGATTATAATTAATGGACATTTTTTGTAGGGGTTGATAAATGTTCCGTTAGGGCAAATCAAGTCTGACATTTTTAAGTGGAAATTACAAACTTTAGCCTTTTTAAACCATGAATACAAGTAGACATTGCAATACTAACTTATTAGAATCACCCACCACCACACAATTCGGCAATTGAATAAGATTGTCAATTCACGTCCAGTCTCCATGGCCTACCAATTCACAGCTGTACAGATGTGTTATGAATTCATCTGATGGAGAAGAGGCGTTCATTGTTCAGTGAGAAAGGAAGAGGCGAAGCGAAAGGGTTGATGCCGCGTTCACAACAACTGGGAACTCGGAATAATACAGGTCAAATCATGACGTCAGTGATCTTCATGTCAGAAAGTTGGAGCCCTAGAAAGAGGCCCGAGTTCCCGAGTGGAAATTCGTTCAAAACGATTTTTCCCAGTGAGAGAGAGATTTCCGAGTTCGGAGCTCCCAGTGGTTTTGAACGCGGCAATACTCCGCCCAAAATCTGTCCACGAAGTGAGGAATTCTTGAATGGAGGTCAATGTAATTGCTAATTTTCTACGCGAGGCTTTTTGATCGAATATAAGTTTCGTAATGGTTAGGTTGTTACGAATGCACTGATATAAGTGGACGCACGTGACATTTCGGCAACTTGGAAAAAAACGACTATATTTATATTGAGTTGTGCGCGTTCACTCGCGTATCTGCCCTCTCATTGGCTAGAATGGTCCCACCTGATATTGACTCCTCCCGTCTGCCTTCCATCTTTGAGGACATGTATTTCCATTGTTCAGTCATTTGTTAGAGCGGTTACTCGACTATCTTGTCAATATAATATATAATCTTTGGTTCAGTGAAAAAGCTGGAGCTTTGACGTCACACCACTATTTTCCGCAGGATTAAAGATGGCGCCGCATCATGTACTGAAGTGCTGTCAGCGGAGTTTAGCTTGGATACCTGTTATTTTCATCAACCTGGTCGTTGGCTGGTCTTATTATGCATACGTCGTGGAACTCTGTATCTGTAAGTATAAAATGATCGTTTTTGGATGGTTAACGGGGTTTGTTTCCTCATTGAAAAAAAGTTGCCTGACTGCTTGCTTGCCCAGCTGGGGGATGTGTAGGACTCGGGGAAAAACTACAGAAACTTGGTGGGACGAAAACAGGTCGATAATGTCATGTATGGCTCATCGTCATCATAGTCCAAGTGTGCAAATGATTAGTTACAATGTAACACTCGATAGTTGAGTGAAATACTACTTTGTTGCGGATAGCCAATCATGCTCATAGATAGAAGCAACTGTTCCTAGAAGGAAATAGAAAGACACATTTGCAGGTAACTACACTGAGTATACCAAACATTAGGAACACCTTCCTAATATTGAGTTGCACCCCCCTCTCAGAACAGCCTCTACGAGGTGTCGAAAGCATTCCACAGGGATGCTGGCCTATGTTGACTCCAATGCTTCCCACAGTTGTGACAAGTTGGCTGTCCTTTGGGTGGTGGACCATTCTTGATACACACAGGAAACTGTTGAGCGTGAAAAACCCAGCAGAGTTGCAGTTCGGTGCGCCTGGGACCTACTACCATACCCCATTGAGACACTTACATTTTTTGTCTTGCCCATTCACCCTCTGAATGGCACACATACACAATCCATGTCTCAATTGTCTCAAGGCTTAAAAATCCTTATTTAACCTGTCTCCTCCCCTTCATCTACACGGATTGAAGTGGATTTAACAAGTGAAATCAATAATCATAGCTTTTACCTGGTCAGTCTGTCATGGAAAGAGCAGGTGTTCTTAATGTTTTGTATACTCAGTGTATGTCCCAGATTGGAATAGAGAGGTGATTTTGGAATCATTTTGATGTCAGATCTCTTATTTTATTTAATCACATCTGCTGAAAACGTTCAACTATGGAAATTGTTTTTATCTGACCTTTGACCTAAATGATCTATTATTTTGACATTCTTTAGCCTAGGTCTCATTAAGGCTGTGATTCTATATTGGATTATGTGCCAATAATCTTCAGAGCCATTTGATATGAGGCTACTCTAGCCTCAAATACTCATATATAGTCCTCTGTAGCTCAATTGGTAGAGCATGGCGCTTGTAACGCCAGGGTAGTGGGTTCGATCCCCGGGACCACCCATACGTAAAAATGTATACACACATGACTGTAAGTTGCTTTGGATAAAAGCGTCTGCTAAATGGTTTATTATTTATTATTATTATTATATTCCCATACAGCTGACTCCTCATGTGAACCTCAATGTGACTAAACCTGTTTTAGCCTGTTTCTGTGGTACTGCTGCTGATGGTACAATGACATGCATGTCAGTCAGTCAGTGAGTGGCCGTAGTCAGGGGCATCCCTTCAGCAGTGCAAACAAAGCATTCTGTGATGGGTGGGTCCCCCGCTGGTAGTGCCAGGCTACTGCTGGGGGGTGAGAGGAGGGGGTCTGTAGATGTGAGCATAGTACTGCAGTACTGTAACTCCACAGACGCATCAATCAGATGCCCTCTCTAAACTCCTCTTCTCTCTCTCTCTCTCTCTCTCTCTCTGTACTTCTTTGTCTGTTTCAGTTACAATCCCAAATAATGCAGAAAAAAGTAAGTAACATTCAGAAACATTTGGTGCTTTCAAGATTGTCTTGTATCCACACACAATCTTGAACCCACACAAACTCTACTCATGAGTTCACATGACACTAATATATACTGTTGTGATTTAGACATGGTAAACAAAATACTTGTTTTGTATGGGATATAAAATTCATATTTATGTTCAACTCATGGATATACTTGCATTGTATTTGATAATTGCATTGTATTTGTAACTGATATGAATGGTGTCTCTTATCCTTGCTCCTGTTCTCCAACAGTATCATACCTGGTTGTCTTCCACCTGTTCTTCATCATGTTTATCTGGTCCTACTGGAAGACTATCTGCAGCAGGCCTGCCAGCCCCTCTAAAGAGGTATACAGAGTAGGGCTGACCCCATTTAGTCCACTGGTCGATTGTTTGGCCGGTAGGCTGTTGGTCGACCAAGTTATTAGTTTTGTCGAGCAGTGGCATATATATATATATATTTTAAAATGTATGGCACACGAGACACCTGTCTGATTTACGCCTGTCTGAGTGGACTAATCCATTGCGGAGGCACACCAGTATCACCAGTAGTACATTTACCATTAATTACCAGAATTTCTAATCTACAATGTTTGTTTGGTTATGGTAATTTCTGTTAATGCATTCAATATATTATTATTAGTCTTACCGTTGTCATTGTTGGAGTGGTCACGTTGTTTGCAGAGCGCACAACGTAGGCTACACGTGTGAGAAAAGGGTTTAGTTTTATTTCATTCCATTTACGAGTTTTGTTTGGAACGCTCTTGTCAATCTTGAGTAAGGACACGCACCTGACTACGCATAGAAGTATGCTTAGTCTACCTGGCCTGTGCGCAAATGTAAGCCTATAAATATGGCCATTTGGGGATCTGATACTATTTCTGATTGGCTTAACTCACCATCACTGTGGAGCTTCTCAAAGTAATTTTTTCTTCACCTCAAGTAAACAAAGTCTGTTTTTACAGCCATTGAGAATGACAATAGTTCCTCAATGTAGCCTATTTGAAAATCTTTCCAGCTCTCTTCCTTTCGATAACCGCTCCACATGAATGGGGAAAAATATGGCATGCTCTTATCCAGTGGAAACGTCATAAAATAGGCCTACCTGATTACTTCTTATCCCTTGCGCAAATATCCTACAGCTGTGTATGTCTGTCCTGAGCTCACTGGCGCAGGAAACTGAGGGCCCAGAATATTTTATACAATGTTGATACAATGTTTCAAGTTCCATACGTAGCCAATGTGATTTGTAGGATATTTATTTTTATCAGGTTATTTTTACATATGGGCAATGGCGATAGAAGTTGCTTTTAGATTTGTATCATTTTCATTTAGACATAATTTTGATTAACCACATGACATTGATTTTGAGATACGAAGACTTTATTATAAATGAAATGAAGCTGTTCCACAAAAATATGCATATGAAAATCATAACTGGCACGCAGATCAGTAGAAATGGTATGATATCTTAGCACTCCATATGGAAAAGGTTGCCGACCGCTGGTGTAGCCTATTACTGGCAACTTCAGGAGGGTAATGGAAGAATCTCGGCAGGAGGAGGGTCGGGTCGGGAACAGTTTTTTTTCTTCTTCTGGTTAGGCTATATTGATCTCTGGCTCCCTCTTTAGTCATCTGTGTGTCTGAATTTTTAATCTCAGTGCTTAAAGCATCAGACAAACTCAGTAGCCTACATATAGTTGATTTTATTCAAACATAGGGTGTGTCTACATGTGGAAAAACAGACGACTCTCGGTCGGCCAAGATTTTAGTCGGGGACAGCCCTAATACAGAGTGTGTATCTGTCTTTGTCGGTAGTACTAACTCTGCCTCCTGTGAGATGCTACACCACAATGCCACGTGGCCAGGGGAGTAGGCACTGGGCCGGGCGGTTCCCAAGGCACTCTGTAATTACACTGTACAGCACATGTTCACACAGGAGGGGGTGGGTGTGTATGTATGTGTGTGTGAGTGAGCATATGGTTGTGGTTTTGAAAGGGGGGTTACTCTGTCTCAATCTCAAGTTACTTGTTTCACATTTCAACTGGGCCCTAATTTCTAGATACATGACTACGGTAATAACTACGTTCTAACATACTTGGTGAAACACTCTCTGTTCTCCTGTCAGTTCTGTCTGGCCAAAGTGGAGAAGGAGCAGTATGAGAAGGAGGAGCCAGACACTCAGCAGGACATCCTGAAGAAAGTGGCCGTAGGATTGCCTGTCTACACACGCACAGGGACAGGAGGTGAGAATGCAATAGAGTCGAGATATAGTTTGAACACACACGCCTTGGATTTAAAGCTGATGATGATTGAGCAGGTGTATTGGTGTGTTCTCCACAGCTGTCCGGTACTGTGACCACTGTCAGGTGATCAAACCCGACCGCTGCCACCACTGTTCCACCTGTGACATGTGAGTTCAGTTAGTTCTGTCTCTGTGGGGTTCAGATGAGATGCACCATGGGATTTTATGTGGGGTCTTTTTAGGTGCTTCAACTCCAAAGTAATATACTATTTTCTCCTCCTTCCCTTGTTTTTTGTGCTCTGTCTCTCTCTCTCTCTCTCTCTCAGGTGTGTACTGAAGATGGATCATCACTGTCCATGGTATGTAATGCCTCAGTCCATTCTTGTAATATAGATGCTTAGCAACAGTACACTCCTTTTGTGTGTGAAGTTCTTTGTTCATACTGACTTGATAGTGATCGGATCAGTGGAGAGTTTAATCCTCTCCATTCTACTGCATCAGCATATTTGATCTGTCTGCCCTTTTTATTTGATGAAGTCACTGTTTGGTCTAGTACAGTAATATAAAAGGGATTACTCAGCTCTCAAACAGATCATTCATCACTTTATTTTATAGAGATTAGAGAATAGAGGCAACTAGTGGAGAAAGCAGCACAAGCCACATTTATCTCTCTCTCCCTCTGTTTCTCTCTCAGGGTGAATAACTGTGTTGGATTTTCGAACTACAAGTTCTTTGTCTTGTTTCTGGCCTACTCCATGCTGTATTGTGTGTTCATCGCTGCTACCGTCCTGCAGTATTTCATCAAATTCTGGACAGTAAGTACTACTGAGTAATACTGTGGCTGCCTTTCATTTCTTCCCTAGCCAGAGCTTAGTGGTTGAGTGTAAACACTGACAGCAGTAAGATCCCTGATCGCATGTTCCAATTAGCCAATACCCAAATCCTCTACATAATCCACCTCAAGCTTGAGCAGTCTGCATGTCAGATTTTTATTTGTATATCTAATCACTGTAAAATAGTTGCACACTCAATTTCTCCACTAACAATCTGTCTCTAATACTTTGCCTAAAGCATTGCCGAAGGAGATCTGTTGGGGATTGTTCTCAGGTAAAATGCAAGATTGTCACTATTTGATCGTCATGGTTAGTCAAAAAGTAAGGTTGCGCTTCTTTGATAAGCCTATTGCCACTAATGGTAAGTCACTGTAAGGTTGGATAGAGAAGCTCCACCCATAATGGCATTCACAAGACTTCTGTCTCTCAGATGTACAAATTGCTGTTGAGGGATTCTCTTCAGTATGTGTCAAACACTGTTGTCTTGCAGCATAAGCTGTTGTCTGTTCCTCCTTGTGTGTTAAGACTGGGCTTCTGTCCTTGTCTGTGTTGTATGCTGCCTTGCTTGTGACAATGAATGTCCACTGTCATCTTGACCAACTGAGGCCCAGTGTGGAGTTGGACAGGATTGGTTGTTTAGCATGTCCTATTTTGCATATTGAAATCACAGACAACCAAAGGTCTGTACTGTATTTAGTACCTTCTGGAGCCATTCACTGAACAGTCATGTAGGCTAAGCTTCTGCTACTACAGAATGAGGTCGTCCATTGTCACTTATAACTGACTGATGTCACATCCTGTGTGTCTGTGCAGAAGGTTAACATTACTACTGTATGCTTCTGGTGAAAAGTATGACATCACTAATGGCTCTCCTCTCTCTTCCCTCTCAAGAATCAGCTGCCTGACACTCACGCCAAATTCCACGTGTTGTTTCTGTTTTTCGTGGCGGCCATGTTCTTCATCAGCATCCTGTCGCTTTTCAGCTACCATCTCTGGCTTGTGGGAAAGAACAGAACCACCATAGGTAGCTGCCATGCCTCACCATGCTGCAACACAAAACATCTCATCCACTATTGTCTTTATTGTTTGTTATAGTATTAGTTTATGTATTCTTTTATTTATTTTTATTTTTTAATTTAGAGGCTTTCAGGGCTCCTGTCTTCAGAAATGGCCCAGACAAGAATGGCTTCTCTCTGGGCTTCAGTAGGAACATGGCGGAGGTGTTTGGAGACCAGAAGAAGTACTGGATGTTTCCCATCTACACCAGGTGAAAACACCAAGTTGACTATCCACCTATTTTGTTGGAGCTTTAGAATCCAGAAAATCACATTGTAGGATTTTTAATGAATTTATTTGCAAATTATGGTGGAAAATAAGTATTTGGTCAATAACAAAAGTTTCTCAATACTTTGTTATATACCCTTTGTTGGCAATGACACAGGTCAAACGTTTTCTGTAAGTCTTCACAAAGTTTTCACACACTGTTGCTGGTATTTTGGCCCATTCCTCCATGCAGATCTCCTCTAGAGCAGTGATGTTTTGGGGCTGTCGCTGGGCAACACGGACTTTCAACTCCCTCCAAAGATTTTCTATGGGGTTGAGATCTGGAGACTGGCTAGGCCACTCCAGGATCTTGAAATGCTTCTTACGAAGCCACTCCTTCGTTGCCCGGGCGGTGTGTTTGGGATCATTGTCATGCTGAAAGACCCAGCCACGTTTCATCTTCATTGCCCTTGCTGATGGAAGGAGGTTTTCACTCGAAATCTCACGATACATGGCCCCATTCTTTCCTTTACACGGATCAGTCATCCTGGTCCCTTTGCAGAAAAACAGCCCCAAAGCATGATGTTTCCACCCCCATGCTTCACAGTAGGTATGGTGTTCTTTGGATGCAACTCAGCATTCTTTGTCCTCCAAACACGACGAGTTGAGTTTTTACCAGAAAGTTCTATTTTGGTTTCATCTGACCATATGACATTCTCCCAATCCTCTTTTGGATCATCCAAATGCACTCTAGCAAACTTCAAACGGGCCTGGACATGTACTGGCTTAAGCAGGGGGACACGTCTGGCACTGCAGGATTTGAGTCCCTGGCGGCGTAGTGTGTTACTGATGGTAGGCTTTGTTACTTTGGTCCCAGCTCTCTGCAGGTCATTCACTAGGTCCCCCCGTGTGGTTCTGGGATTTTTGCTCACCGTTCTTGTGATCATTTTGACCCCACGGGTGAGATCTTGCATGGAGCCCCAGATCGAGGGAGATTATCAGTGGTCTTGTATGTCTTCCATTTCCTAATAATTGCTCCCACAGTTGATTTCTTCAAACCAAGCTGCTTACCTATTGCAGATTCAGTCTTCCCAGCCTGGTGCAGGTCTACAATTTAGTTTCTGGTGTCCTTTGACAGCTCTTTGGTCTTGGCCATAGTGGAGTTTGGAGTGTGACTGTTTGAGGTTGTGGACAGGTGTCTTTTATACTGATAACAAGTTCAAACAGGTGCCATTAATACAGGTAACGAGTGGAGGATAGAGGAGCCTCTTAAAGAAGAAGTTACAGGTCTGTGAGAGCCAGAAATCTTGCTTGTTTGTAGGTGACCAAATACTTATTTTCCACCATAATTTGCAAATAAATTCATAACAAATCCTACAATGTGATTTTCTGGATTTTTTTCCTCAATTTGTCTGTCATAGTTGACGTGTACCTATGATGAAAATTACAGGCCTCTTTTTAAGTGGGAGAACTTGCACAATTGGTGGCTGACTAAATACTTTTTCCCCCCACTGTATACACACACACACACAGTTGAAGTCGGAAGTTTACATACACTTAGGTTGGAGTCATTAAAACTCGTTTTTCAACCACTCCAGACATTTATATATATTTGCGAGAGAAAAAAACATATGGGGGATTGGAAGTGATGCAGACAATTACATTGATTGAAGTTACAATCTATCTGCAAATTAAAGCTGATCTACCCCCTAAAAAAAAACAACGTATTAACGTATTCTACAAAAAACAATATCACTCCCTATAAACACAACCCTATGGAACAATCCTTGGATAGCTTTTCAGAATTCACAGATAAATTGTTCTCTCTTCTCTCCTTTCTCTCCGTCAGTCACGGGGATGGACACAGTTTTGTCACCCGGTTGCTGACCTTAGATCCTGAGCAGATAGCTGTGGGCCTCCAGATCAACGGCAAAAGGTTATTTATGGATTCTCGGGCTGATTTCTTTCATTCCTGATTCAGTAAAATGATCTCACTTCATTTATTAATTTTAATCTCTTTCTTGTCCTCCAACAGCTCTGTAGATGGTCTGACAAGCCCCAAGCATGTCCTTGGCAACAACATTAACCACATTGAGGACCATCAGGATGGTATGTAGCTTTCCCATAGATCCCCTGTAATGTCAAGTAGCCCTGTGTCTGTGTGCTGTCTGAACCTTGAACCATTGTGTTTCAGACGTAGCCCAGACGGTCACTGTCACCATGGAGAGTGAGTCATAGACAGGTAAGCCTATGGATGAGTTCTGCTGAAATGCGCGCGTTTCCTGCAGACCTTAGAGAGGAAACTGATGACCACCAGGTGGCTCAAACGGCCAGTTTAGACATCTGCCAAGAGACAACTGAGCCATTAACTGTGATGCCTTCCAACCAGCAGCATCTTTGTCTCTACAGAAACCAGCCTTTTTATCATCACCTGCAGTACCCCTAATACCATGGACAAATGTCAAGTAACAGCTCTCGTATAGCCATCATCTTCTCTATTGTTATTCTTACGACCACCAAACAGCATCCCTGTTACGACGGACAAAACCTGGACTGTCATGGACACTACATCTGTCACCAGAGCATTCATCAGCTTTCAGTTTCCATCCTCACCAAACACATGCAGACGCGTCGTCTTTGTTGCTAAGCAAAGACACACAACAATCTTTATTTGTATTTTTTGTAACTATTATTAATCTCTGGAACTGCTCTGTTATTCAAGCCAAAAAAAGAATGCTCTTTGCACTAGATTAGATAAGTGCAGAACCGTTATACGCTTCTGTTAAATCAGTATTCACTTGCTTTATTGGGAAAAAAAAGGAAGAGAGTTCACTGTGTCTTAGCACAGAAAATCTGTTACTGGTTTTGATTTGATTAAACCAAGGGGATCCAATGTTGTCTTGAAGCCCTGAAGGTCATGAGCACTAATGTCTCAGTTGATTGTAGCGTGTGTACTATATGCACTTTCCACTTGAACCCTGTGGCGGGCGCTAAGCATATCCATTGATGTCAACAGGACAGTTGGTTTATACGAACCACGGCTTTGTAGGACCCTATGCCTCTCCCAAAATCCTGCTCTGCATCATTGTAACTTAAATGTGCATTGTGCCTTCAGTATAGTATGGAAGAACAAAGGTACAGTGCTATAGTAGACCTTAGCATGGCGTGATAACTTTACAATTTAGACAGATGGAAGTGGAACCCGGAGAGCATTTATGTTTACAATTTTACGGGCCAAATACTAACTCCTGTTTTGCAAAGTTCCATGCAAGTCCACCTTTGACATCAGTGATGATATACACTTGAGTGTATAAAACATTAGGAAAACCTTCCTAATATTGAGTTGCACCCCCTTTTGCCCTCAGAACAGCCTAAATTCGTCGGGGCATGGACTACAAGGTGTCGAAAGCGTTCCACAGGGATGCTGGCCCAATTTGACTCCCAATGCTTCCCACAGTTGTGTCAAGTTGGCTGGATGTCCTTTGGGTGGTGGACCATTCTTGATACACACAGGAAGCTGTTGAGTGTGAAAAACCTAGCAGCATTGCAGTTCTTGACACACTCAAACCGGTGCGCCTGGCACCTACTACCATACCCCGTTCAAAGGCACTTAAATATTTTGTCTTGCCCATTCACCCTCTGAATGGTACACATACACAATCCATGTCTCAATTGTCTCAAGGCTTAAAAATCATTCTTTAACCTGTCTCCTCCCCTTCATCTACACTGATTTGAAGTGGATTTAACAGGTGACATCAACATGGGATCATAGCTTTCACCTGGATTCACCTGGTCAGTCTGTCATGTTCCTAATGTTTTGTACACTTAGTGTATGTGACAAGTTGGTTGCTTTATGTCAAGAATTTGGTTGTGAGTCAACACACACACACACTGTTTTTTCAGAGGTGTGATATCAGAGGGATTGAAATCATTAACATTGGACAGCATTGTTATTCTATGAAGTATTGGTTTTCAAGGTTTCTTTTAAGTTGCAGTTTTTCCATTGTTTATTTAGCTATTGTCTGCATTGCCATGTGTTGTTTTCAGATATGTAGCTTTTTTTAAAGGGAGTTTATGAAGATTAAGATATCTGTGAATTCATCACTTTCGTAGGCGAGAGGGACCTTTTGACATCAAACAATTCATCTCACTTTCCTGTGAAATGTGTCGAAGTAGAGTTCTATCTTTGAGAATAAGGAATAGCTATTTGTGTTTACTTTATGCAAAACACACTCCTTCAATTTCTGACTTCTCAATCTGATGTGAATCTAACTTTGTTGATGTCCAAAGATGGAGAAAAGGGGAAGGATTTGAACAAAAGGTTTTTTAAAGCACAACATTTTACATCACAAATGCTGCTTTCTTTGATGATGATTATAGCTGTTTTCTTATTATTATTATTTGATTGTTTTGTCTGGAACAATGTACAATGTTGAACATATACAGCAATATTTAATGTGATGAACCAGATTTGTTAGTCCCTGGGAAAGTTACTGTTATGCAGTAATACATCATGCCAGGATGCTCGTAGACCACCAAGAGGAGGCCAGAGTTAGGCATTCCAACCTCTCAATGGACTAATTCTTTATTTCAGAATATTTGCGATCGAATTTCTCAATTTCCAACTGACTATGATCCTTGTGGTTTTTATAGGAGAGTTGTTTGGAATGTGAAAGCTGTTTGTTTACTGGATGCATATACGTTGGTATAACACCCTATCGTGGAGGAATGTACAGTGAGAGCATTGTGACTTTAACCCGAAATCATCATAACTTTCTAATTTTAATCACTTTTGAAATGAATGCCATCAAAGTATTTTGCGCTACATTATATATATTGACGGTAATCATGGACCAATTTCCTGTTGTTTTAAAAATAATAATATCTTAGTATTTTTTATTGAATCTGTTTTGCATGTTAAGTATTTTCTCACTATATTTGTACTACCCTGTCAGCCAGTTTTGGTTGTTACTGTTAATATATATATATATATATATATATACTCAATTTGGAAATAGTTTGCACAAAGTTAAATTAAATGTTTTTATTTTATTTTGTAGATGAACACAATGTATTAATGTGTACATTTAACAATAAATGCTGTTTTCAGTGCATTCAAATACTTGATTAATGGACTCCTACATTGTTAGAAACAATATTGGTTTCTATTTTTAGACTTGATACCCTAGGACTAGATACAGTGGCTTGCGAAAGTATTCACACCCCTTGGGATTTTTCCTATTTTGTTGCCTTACAACCTGGAATTAAAATTGATTTTTGGGGGGTTTGTATGATTTGATTTACACAACATGCCTACCACTTTGAAGATGCAAAATATTTTTTATTCACCAAAACAGGTTTCCCTCAAGATTTTCCCTGTATTTAGCGCCATCCATCATTCCTTCAATTCTGACCAGTTTCCCAGTCCCTGCCGATGGAAAAACATCCCCACAGTATGATGCTGCCACCACCATGCTTCACTGTGGGGATGGTGTTCTTGGGGTGATGAGAGGTGTTGGGTTTGCGCCAGACATAGCATTTTCCTTGATGGCCAAAAAGCTCAATTTTAGTCTCATCTGACCAGATTACCTTCTTCCATATGTTTGGGGAGTCTCCCACATGCCTTTTGGCGAACACCAAAAGTTTTTGCTTATTTTTTTCTTTAAGCAATGGGTTTTTTCTGGCCACTCTTCCGTAAAGCCCAGCTCTGTGGAGTGTACGGCTTAAAGTGGTGCTATGGACAGATACTCCAATCTCCGCTGTGGAGCTTTGCAGCTCCTTCAGGGTTATCTTTGGTCTCTTTGTTGCCTCTCTAATTAATGCCCTCCTTGCCTGGTCTGTGAGTTTTGGTGGGCGGCCCTCTCTTGGCAGGTTTGTTGTGGTGCCATATTCTTTCCAATTTTTAATAATGGATTTATTGGTGCTCCGTGGGATGTTCAAAGTTTTGGATATTTTTTTATAACCCAACCCTGATCTGTACTTCTCCACAACTTTGTCCCTGACCTGTTTGGAGAGCTCCTTGGTCTTCATGGTGCCGCTTGCTTAGTGGTGTTGCAGAACAGGTGTATATATACACTGAGATCATGTGACAGATCATGTGCCACTTAGATTGCACACAGGTGGACTTTATTTAACTAATTATGTGACTTCTGAAGGTAATTGGTTGCACCAGATCTTATTTAGGGGCTTCATAGCAAAGGGGGTGAATACATATGCACGCACCACTTTTCCGTTATTTATTTTTTAGAATTTTTTGAAACAAGTTATTTTTTAAATTTCACTTCACCAATTTGGACTATTTTGTGTATGTCCATTACATGAAATCCAAATAAAAATCAATTTAAATTCCAGGTTGTAATGCAACAAAATAGGAAAAACGGCAAGGGGAATTAATACTTTTGCAAGACACTGTAGTGCCTTTACAACAAGGGTAGGGACTGCTGAGATGAGAGGACTGAAGGCAGGACAACGGGAATAAATGCACATATGTGTTTTTTTGTACCCCAAAGTTACTTTGTACCTGAACATTACACAATGGTTATCTTACTGTACCTGCATTTAAATATGTACAACTGTTCCGCTCCTAAACGGCAACAGAGGCAGCATATTTTCACTGGATCAGGATGAATTATCTAATGTTATTGATCTGTTTTAAAGACACTATAGAAAGACAGGTTTTTAACATCCATGGTATATGTTCCTTAGCCAGCCAGAGCATACCTTTGCTGTCTGTGCCATAATTTATTAGGTGTGCCCACAAAACATGCATGCTGTGAAACTCACTACATAGGTTTAAATGAAAACCCGCTGACAGAGGAACAATTCTCACAGTCTACGCTACAATTCAAGAACTTTACTACATTTTGGACACAGTCTGATTAACATTTTTGTTGGACTGTATAGGGTGAGAGCAATGTGACAAAAGCCAAACCAAAAGAAGCCACTGTCATGTCATGAATCACTTGGCAAATCTTTGGCAAACTTGAGGGCAAGGTTTAGCAATATAAGACTATTCACACACATCGTGGGGTCAACGAACGAGGTGTCAGTGACAGATGCAAGCAAGCAGGGAAGATCACAGCATTCACTTTTGTTACACTCATTAAGATAACACTATTTGTTCAGGACGAATTGTTTGGCTTGGACAAAAAAGTGGCAGTTTTAGACGTTTATCTCTGCAGAGTTATGGCATTGAAGTGAAACCAGTTTATATCTCAAGGACAGTCCCCTGACAGGAATGTGATTTATAACCCTGATGGGATTGGAAGGGACAGTGTGACAGTGTCTACTGTGGGGGAATGAACTCTGCCATCCACCTGACTCGCTGAGTGTGTGCGGATAGAGAGAAATGTGTTAGAAGCCCATGTCTATGGAGAAGCCACACATGACTCGATCTACAGGTGTCTTTGTGGGCAAAGCAAATTTAGATTTAAATGCATGGCTTCTTTCTTATTCAGATGTGTTTCATGTTACCTGTCTTTCTCTGTCTCTTTTTCTTTCTCTCTTCCTTTTCTCTGCATCTCTTACTGAACCTCTCCGTTTGGCTGTAATCCATCCAGGTCTGTTTTTGGATCATCTTCCACCTTCTCCCTTCACTTAATTTGTAACCAGGTAACCTGATTAGACCTAATTGTCTCATCTTAAATACTAAAATCATGTTTTTCTTAGCTCAAATGCAATTATGCAGTTCAGTGATGATGAGACCACTTACAAACCCATCTATATTTAGCTATTAGCTACATCCCACTGCCAGAAAGTATTTATTCTAGCTCCTGTATGTGGGGACAGAGTTATAGGGATCCAACAAAATCGATTTAGCTGTAAAGGGATTGTTTATTGATTTGAAATGTGTAGAATAAAAAAAAAGAGGTTGTAGCTATCCTCAAGCATCTTGCTGCTCTCACAGTACATACCATTACACCACTGGTGAATGTTTTCATTACTAAAAGTTACACATATACACAACATATACGAAAAACACAGTGAAGGCAATGAAATAGTGACATTAACGGTGAGACAATAATTCGATTGGCAGAATGATTAAATTAAATGGCACCAGATCATCAGAGAGAGAGAGAGGTGATACTCTGTATGTAAACCCACAACTTTTAAGATTGATGGCTGAACAATAGGATACCCACTGCGCAAAAACGGGTTGAATCAACGTCATTTCAACAACAAAACATTAATGTGATGACATTGAATCAACGTGGAAAGCTGATTGGATTTGAAAAAAGTAATCAAGGTAAGGATTAGTTTTAACCTAAATCCAATGACATGGTGAAATGTTTTGTTGATTTTACGTTGAATTCAGGTTAGCAAATGGAAATCAAAACTAGAAGTTGAACTGACTGTGGGTATTATTTTCTACTTGGATTCATTTGGTAATATCTTAACTCTAGCATGCTTTCCCAACTCCTTTTATTCCTGTATATTGGCTGGCAAGAAACGATACACCCCAATCAAAGTTCATTCTCCTGAAACATAAACCTGTGCTGAATCAAATAAAATTGGTAGCCGAGGTACAGGAGCCGACTGTGGGTCATTGGGCTTCCCCTGATAAGAAAGGTTGCTCAATAAATGCAGTAGTTCTAAGATTTGAATGAAAGACAATTATCTGCCATTGTCTATGCGGAGGTGATCCCACTGACTAGTAGGAAAATCGGCAGTAGGCTATTCACCGAGCAGACAACTTACTCATACCCTGATTCATCAGTCAGAAGTTAATTGCGGGGGAAAGTTCAATATCTATTGCTGTCTGCTTCCTCGCACCTCCTATAACTGCAGTCAGTGGGCAAGAGACACATCTCGGGTAGTTTATTTTCTGCATATTTTTCACAACCTGGCGCTGAGTCCTTACATTACCTACTTCAACTGACTATGGATGTGGAAGAAATTCTCAACAGCACTATCCATCCGACCTGTTTAGAAGAACCTCCGCTGGCTATCGATGTCATAAAGCGTGAGTTACCCAGATTACCTTATCTATCAATTTGTAGATAGTGTTTAATTATGAAGTTGTTATTGTGAAAGCGAATTTCACTACGAATTGTACAAAACACTTTTTTGGGATGCAGACTGTTTCTTTTGCATGTCTGACTTCATTGACTTAACATAGCCTACTCATTGATATGTGCAATAAATAATAATAATAAAATTATAATTCAGTCTTGGTCTTATATCATTCATTTGCACCTGACATGTCAAGCATCCCAAGGCAAGACAGAAGTTACAAGTATCATAATATAGTAGGGCTATATTAGAAGTGACATTCAAACAGTTAGGCTATATAATTATTTTCTCAAATGTGTGTGAGAACTACACCGTGGCCATTGGCATGGCATCAATGTGACTGATTGGGTCTCGGGCACACAACAGGACTTTATTAGCCCTTTGAGCTAAAGCTCAGGTGTTAGCTCTGGAAGTATTCAGGTATCAGGCTAGGTAACGTTGTTGTTTACCAAACCATCTCTGATACACAGACAAGCCCCCAAAAAACAGATTCTGAGTGAATTTGTGCTCCAAATGAAGGGCTATAGTCTGTGATAAAGGCTGATTAGAGGGATAGCATTGTCTGTGCTCCTAGTATGTTGGATTAAATCTCTTTCACTCTGCCCATCATTAAATATCCATGTGTAGGCCACAGATATGCATATTTGGCTTCTCCACTGAGTAATTTTTCTGTTCTGAGTAATATGATGGCTCATTTGATATGAATGATAAATAACTTGCATGGCCTTTCATCCTTTGCATTCAGTCAACATCTCTTTAAGAGTGGTTTATTGTTTCTGTAGATAGCATTGATCTCAGTCCATATTAAACAAATCAAGGATACATTTAGACAGCTGGGTTTTCACAGGGCCGAGTGAAGTATTGTTGGGATCTCATCAGCACTCAACCTCAAAAGAGGCTGAATAAAAGGGTTAGGCTTTGGATGCTGTTTCACAAATGCTGTTTTGTCCATGGGGATTTTGTCAGGCCAAGAGAGGATGTTGTTGCTAGGGGCTGCGACTTAGATAGATTACAATAAATGGTCTAGTAATGGATTTCTCAATGACCTTTACAACCTCTCTCTCTCTCCCCCTCTGATCTCCTTACTCTCTGTCCCTTAACTAGAGCTGGATGTCTTTGGCGTGGCTCTGTACTCCATGCTGACCCTCATGTCTACCCTGTCCCTGCTACTATACCTGGAGGAATGTGTGTTTATCTATAGAAAAGTCACATCTCCTAAGAAGACAACTATTATGTGGGTCAATGGTGCTGCACCGGTAAGAACTGAGAACTGAGACAGCAGTGTATCGCTGTGGTTATAGCTAGATTGCCTACATGGAGAGATGACATCACAAACATCTGTTTGGGTGTTAAGGTCCAATGCAGCCATTTTTATTTCAATATCAAATCATTTATGGGTAACATTTAAGTACCTTACTGTGATTGTTTTCAATTAAAATGGTCAAAAAGAAACAAAAATAGCTTCTTAGCAAAACATTTATTTTGCTAGCACTGTCTGGGAGTGGGAGGGGAAATCTGAAAATTAGCTGTTAATGGCAGAGAGGTTTGGAACTCTCTTTCTTGTTGGTCTATTAACTAATTTACTGTCTGGTGATACAATATCACCAAGCAGGCCAAAACTCTATCCCACCAAAACAGGCTGAAATTTCAGGCGGTCTTATCATACAGCTCTTACACTAAAAGGGCATTATCATAATTTTCACAATTTCACAGTATTATTCCAACCACATAGTGTGGAAATATATACAAAACACAGGATAATCACATTTTTGACTGCACTGGGCCTTTAACTTTTAGCTAAGCTGTAAATGAGAATGTCTGTAATTCTGTGATCATACAGTATTTTATTCATCACTTTATATGAATGAGAACCATGTGGATGAATGTGATGACTAAAAGTAACGTTCTGTTTCTGTCTCAGGTCATTGCCACCATGGCTTGTTTTGGGATGTGGATACCAAGGGCTACCATGTTTACAGATATGACCTCTAATTCGTAAGTTTCCTCTCACCCACACTACTTTCTGCTCTCTCTCTCTCTCTCTCTCTCTCTCTCTCTCTCTCTCTCTCTCTCTCTCTCTCTCTCTCTCTCTTTTTTTCTCTCTCTCTCTCTCTCTCTTTTTCTCTCTCTCTTTTTCTCTCTCTCTTTTTCTCTCTCTCTCTCTCTCTCTCTCTCTCTCTCTCTCTCTCTCTCTCTCTCTCTCTCTCTCTCTCTCTCTCTCTCTCTCTCTCTCTCTCTCTCTCCCTCTTTCACATACCCTCCTATGAAGGCATAAACTATTTCACTATACTGCACTAACTAGATGCAGTGCTCTTTCACCTGTAGTAATGAGCTGACAGGGAGCCATAGCAAGGAGCAATGACATAAATGGGAGGAGGATTTTTATGAATGCACTCAACTATGTCACCACAGTTTAACCACTCTCTTAATCATTACACTATGTTAGAGATCATCCCCAGAGAGCTGGGAGCCTAGGGGGAAAATGCAGGAAATTACACTTTTAGCTAGTTGAAAAGCGAAGCACGTGCGTCAAGTACAGAAAATGCGGGCTAGACATCCGGCAAAACAATACGCATATGCATCTGGTTGGCATAAGGGCTCGATTTAATCCGTATCGCAGAAGATCCGTACTATAGCGCAATTTAAATTGAGTGGTATAGCATGATTGTCATTTAGCGTTTACCGTAAATGCAGTCTCCGCAAATGCGGGAACATTGCCTTTAAATGTCCTTTAAATATAAATTGCGCTATGCAGCAGATCAGAGATCAGCCCACATACCCAGAGAGCTGGGAGGAAAAAATACAGGAAATGACAAAAACAAACACAACAAAAACTTTTTGGGACACAAACAAAAGTTGAATGGGCAGACTAACTGGTTTTGAAGGTTGGTGACACACACTTGTTATATGTGTACAATGTATCTTACAATTTACAAGTAAACCCTCTCCTTTTCTCTATAGGTACTTTGCAGTGGTGGTGTATAAGATCTTGGTTCTGATGATAGAGGAGAGTGGGGGTAGTGAGGCCTTTCTGAAGAGCAATGCCCAGAAAACCTTCAAGATCAATGTAGGACCCTGCTGCTGCTGCTGTCCCTGCTTGCCACGCGTTCCGGTCACACGGTAACCGGGGGGGAGGGGGGAGGGGGGGGTTATAGATAATCATTGTCACATCCCACTGGGCAAAAACTGGTTGAATCAACGTTGTTTGAATTAGCAAAAAGTAATCAATGTAAGGGAATTGTTTTATTTTTTTCGCCCAACTTTTAGCTTAAATCTAATGACATGGTGACCTTTTTTGTTGATTTCACGTTGAATTCACGTTAGTTGACAAGTCATCCAAATGTAAATCAAAACTAGATGTTGAAATGACATCTGTTACCAGTGGGATAATGATTCATGCTCAGGTCACTCTTGGGCCAGAGGATTCTTTGTGTTGGTAATGTTGAACACAAGTGGTTAGAACATGTTAATAACTCTGGTCTGTTTTCATTCAGGCGCATGTTATTCTTGCTGAAGCTGGGGGCTCTTCAGTATGCTATCTTAAAGACAGTCATCTCAATTGTGTCCATAATATTGTGGACCAATGGCAACTTTGATCTTTCTGATGTAAGTAATTGTCCTCCTTTCTGTGAAAGTCTTCTCAGCAACAACAAACATCCCCTTTACATCTTAAGCTTCAAACTGAACGTGGTGTCATTCCATTGATGTCCACTATGCAAAGCCTACCCTCTTTAACCTATCTCCATGTCTCAATGTTTAGCTGGAGATCACAGGCACGACTATTTGGATCAACCCATTTATAGGTGTTCTCACCATCATCTCCCTCTGGCCTGTCGCCATCATGTTCATGAACATATGCAACACACTGCGCAGCATCAGGATCATACCTAAGTATGCCATGTACCAGGTGAGTCTGACCATGTCCTACTGCACAAACCAGCTAGTCCAGGAACTGCCTGCTCAATGACATTGATGAAATTACATCAGCTTCTGTCATTTCCTTAGTCCTTGACCCTTGAGCTTTTAGGAATGTTGTGTACTGTCTGATTCAGTCTGGCATTGTTAATTCCTGCATCCTAATATTCTATGCATCTCCATGATGCCGCTGGTCACGTGTCCATAGCTGGTGCTGGTGCTCAGTCAGCTGCAGACGGCCATCATTAACATCCTGGCCTTGGATGGAACCATCGCCTGCTCCCCACCCTTCTCCTCTACTGCCCGTGGCACCAGTAAGTGACAGAACAGGTCCAAACGAGAGCCATTACTTGATTAATATGAAGTCCATGTCCACCAACCCTGTCTGTCTGTGTCTGTCTGTCTGTCTGTCTGTTTCTGTCTGTCTGTCTGTCTGTCTGTCTGTCTGTGTGTCTATGTGTCTGGTCTGTCTGGTCTGTCTGGTCTGTCTGTCTGGTCTGTCTGGTCTGTCTGGTCTGTCTGTCTGGTCTGTCTGGTCTGTCTGGTCTGTCTGTCTGTGTGTCTATGTGTCTGGTCTGTCTGGTCTGTCTGGTCTGTCTGGTCTGTCTGTCTGTGTGTCTATGTGTCTGGTCTGTCTGGTCTGTCTGGTCTGTCTGTCTGGTCTGTCTGGTCTGTCTGGTCTGTCTGTCTGGTCTGTCTGGTCTGTCTGTCTGGTCTGTCTGTCTGTCTGGTCTGTCTGGTCTGTCTGGTCTGTCTGTCTGGTCTGTCTGGTCTGTCTGGTCTGTCTGGTCTGTCTGTCTGGTCTGTCTGGTCTGTCTGTCTGGTCTGTCTGGTCTGTCTGGTCTGTCTGTCTGGTCTGTCTGGTCTGTCTGGTCTGTCTGTCTGGTCTGTCTGGTCTGTCTGTCTGGTCTGTCTGGTCTGTCTGGTCTGTCTGTCTGTGTGTCTATGTGTCTGGTCTGTCTGGTCTGTCTGGTCTGTCTGTCTGGTCTGTCTGGTCTGTCTGGTCTGTCTGGTCTGTCTGGTCTGTCTGGTCTGTCTGTCTGGTCTGTCTGGTCTGTCTGGTCTGTCTGGTCTGTCTGTCTGGTCTGTCTGGTCTGTCTGGTCTGTCTGGTCTGTCTGGTCTGTCTGGTCTGTCTGGTCTGTCTGTCTGGTCTGTCTGGTCTGTCTGGTCTGTCTGGTCTGTCTGGTCTGTCTGTCTGGTCTGTCTGGTCTGTCTGGTCTGTCTGTCTGTGTGTCTATGTGTCTGGTCTGTCTGGTCTGTCTGGTCTGTCTGGTCTGTCTGGTCTGTCTGGTCTGTCTGTCTGGTCTGTCTGGTCTGTCTGGTCTGTCTGGTCTGTCTGTCTGGTCTGTCTGTCTGGTCTGTCTGGTCTGTCTGGTCTGTCTGGTCTGTCTGGTCTGTCTGGTCTGTCTGTCTGGTCTGTCTGTCTGGTCTGTCTGGTCTGTCTGGTCTGTCTGGTCTGTCTGGTCTGTCTGGTCTGTCTGTCTGGTCTGTCTGTCTGGTCTGTCTGTCTGTGTGTCTATGTGTCTGTCTGCAGTGTTGAGTCAGCAGCTAATGATCGTGGAGATGTTCATCATTACCCTGGTGACCCGGGCATTGTACCGCCGCACCTACGACCCTCATCCCTCCGACCCCCACGAGACTGACAACAACCAGAACACCAAGATCAGCCTGCAGGCCCCACAGGAAGAGCACGCTGCCTGAGAGATTGGGGAGAGAGAGAGAGTGGTGTGTGTGTGTGTCTGTGTGTATGTGTGTGTGCGTGTGCGCGTGCAGGAGTGTGTGCGTGTGTGCGTGTGTGTGCGTGTGTGCGTGTGTGTTTTACTTGTATATTCATTTTGTTTTGATGGTGTGATACTGTATATTCTGCTGTTGTAGTTGTCAGTTAGTCTTGTATGAGATGAAACTTACTGTATATTAAAGGTTTACCTGCATTATGCTGAATATAATATTAGAACATATACCTCAAACAACATGTCTGTCCCATCCATATTTCCTCAAGTTGCCTTGGCTCTCAACACGGCTATGTAGAGTTGGGTGTGTGAGGGTGTTGGAAAGAGATGGAGAAGTTTATAAACAAAAATGGGATAATGGGGGATTAAATATGTATTTTGTATTCATATCAATAAATATAGTGGATTACAACTATGTGCATATATTTTGTTGTGTGTTACGTTCAAAGGATTATACTGCAACCCATTGATAAATTACAATGAAGGGAGAGGTTCTGTCAGCCAATAAGGTTGCACGCCATGCTTCAACGCTGTCTTGTCACGTGCGTGGCAATAGACTCACGGTAGTCTACTTGCGAATGTATCAAATAATGGGGGGTGGGGGTGGAGCGGAAGCGTACGATAAAGTGGATTCTGAATCCAATGGCGGTAGAATCAAGGAGAATTGGAGTATTGTCTAAAAGAATGGAAAACGGAGCAAAGTAGTGTACAGTTATGAGAATGTCCCATCGTATCTAGTAGGAGTACGGTTTGTTAATGAGGAGCAGCTGAGCAGATTACCAATCTTGAAGAAACCATTTGAGATATCTAAACTGGTGGAGAGAGTGCTGGGTAAAGTGAAGGCTGTTAGGATCACGAAAGGCGGGCCTGTTTAGATTTTTTGTGCGGATCAGAAAGAACGTGCTCACCCTATTTGATAAGTTTGAAGTGTCGTGTGTGTCTCTTCGGAACAGGGCACCCCTCAAGGGGGTTATATCTGGCGATTTTGAAGGGATTAAAAATATTCCTGGAGTGATTGATGCACGTCGAATGAATCGTGTGGTGAATGGTGAAAAAGTGGTCTATCTGTTCTTTTTATTTATTTTTTATATAGAGTCTCTCCCTACTCAAGTGCAGTTGGGGTAAATAAACTACAGAGTCAGCGCATTTATCCCAAGACCAATGCAGTGTGATCATTGTAACGCTTTTGGTCATGTTTCAAGTGTTTGCAGAAGGGAGAAGCCGAGATGTCCAAGTTGTGGAAAAGATCATATCATGTGTTTTAAAAGTGAGGAAAATGTGACATGTTGCAATTGTGGTGAGGGGTGCATGAAGCTATATCTTTCGATTGCCCGATAAGGGTGAAAGAGAATGAGGTGGCCAAAGTCAGGGCTGTCCAGAGCATTTCATATGCAGCAGCTGTTAAAAGGGTTGAGGGTTTGAATGGTGTTCCTGAAGAGTCCATGATGGTGGATAGGCCTTCACTTCAGGCTGCAGGGGATGTCTTTCACCATCAGGACCCTGACATTTTAAAGGTTAAGAAGGTGGCCTTTATAGCTATGGTGATTAATGGCACTGCCAAGCTGGAGAGAAGGTCCAGGGAGATAGATATTGTGGATGTGGCAGAGTGTTTCTTGGGACTGAAAGATTTCTCGGCGGAGGAGTTACATGGAATATTGTCACAAGCCGTACCACCCTCTCAGGCCCTAGAGCCTGAGAAGGGAGATATGGAGATTTGAATGAGGGAAGAAGTGGGAGTTTTGTTTTGTTTTTGTCAATGTACAATTTTTTGGGGGTGGATTAAGTTAGTTTCCCTATCACATATGGATTTTCTTTTGACCTTGTTTTGGTTTTTCAACCTGTCCAGTTGGTGGCGGCAATACACCTTTTGGGGTTGTAGTCTGCCATAAAACCCACAGAAGAAGAAGAATGGGGGGAGCTACTGTCAAAGGATGGGAGCTCGACATGTAACTAGACAGGGTTGTTTGGAAATCATTCTCATGCCATCAACTGTACTCATATTTTTCTGTGTGTGTATATGTGAAGTCCTTCCTCATTGGCTGTATCATGTTGTATTTACACTGAGTGTACAAAACCATTATCAACACCTGCTCTTTCCATGAGATAGACTGACCAGGTGAATCTAGGTGAAAGCTATGATCCCCTATTGATGTCACTTGTTTAATCCACTTCAATCAGTTTAGATGAAGGGGAGGAGACAGGTTAAAGAAGGATTTTTAAGCCTTGAGACAATTGAGACATGGATTGTGTATGTGTGCCATTCAGAGGGTGAATGGACAAGACAGGGTATGGTAGTAGGTGCCAAGCGCACCGGCTTGAGTGTATCAAAAACCGCAACGCTGCTGGGTTTTTCATGCTCAACAGTTTCCCGCGTGTATCAGGAATGGTCCACCACCCAAAGGACATCCAGCCAATTTGACACAACTGTGGGAAGCATTGGAGTCAACATGGGCCAGCATCCCTGTGGAACGCTTTCGACACCTTGTAGAGTCCATGCCCTGACGAATTGAGGCTGTTCTGTGGGCAAAAGGGGGTGCAACTCAATATTAGGAAGGTGTTCCTAATGTTTTGTACACTCAGTATATATGTTCCAGCAGAACTGTCTGTGTTCATGTTTCTTCAATGACTGTAGAATTTGATGCGGGCCACAGTGGAGCTCCATGAGAACAGTAGTGCTAGACTCCCCCCAGTAAATGCCATGGTGATGCTGGGAAAGGAAGACCTCTCTATCAAGGTCTGTTAGTGACACAGACTGGTCTTTTTGGATGACCTCATGGCCTAGAAAAAGGTCCTCACACACACATGTTCTCTCCCCTCAGATCAGTGACAGAGGAGGGGTGTGCCCCTGAGGAAGATTGACAAGCTCTTTAGCTACATGTACACCGCGCCCACCCCAAGCCTGGAACCAGGCACTGGATCTCAGGCTGCACCACTGGTAACCATTGGAAACATCCCAATGTGTGCTGACTGTGTATTGACCCACAGTGTTTTCTCTGTCCTCAGGCTGTCTTTGGGTATGGTCTCCCCATCTCTAGACTTTATGGATGCTACTTCCAAGGAGACCTGAACCTCTACTCCTTGGAGGGGGTGGGCACAGATGCTGTCATATATCTGAAGGTACGTTACAGACTTATCTTACTATTTTTACTTACATATTGTCGTCATCATCTGGCTGTGGTTTCACATGTGTTTGTCTCTGACCTCCAGGCTCTGTCCTTTGAGCGTCTCCCGGTCTTCAACAAGTCAGCCACCAGACCGGCCCTGAGCCAGACGACTGGAGCAACCCTAGCAGTGACCCCCCAAAATACTCTGAGTCTGGCCCTCAGGCAACGCTGCATGCCATAGGTCATTGTCCAATCACATGGCAAACAGATTAAGTTACCGCCACTCCTACACTGAGGCACAGAACTGAAGCACAGAACTGACTGTAATATTGGCTCAACAGGTAACACTCTCTTCTTTCCAGTGAATAGCACATCAGACATGTAAAGCTAAAACACAGTTCGAACCCAGTTCATCTGGTCCTCCAGCAATCTCCCATGATCTCTGTGTTAATGTCCTGAACATATGTGTATGTTTATGTTGAATCATTATGTGCTTCCCATGGTCAATGCTATCTGGACTTTATTATTATTTCCTTGTTTGCTGCTATGTTATGATTGACCACAGTTTCCATAGTAGCAGATTGTTATCATTGACAACAGTTTCCATGGTAGCAGATTGGGGACCTCCTGCGTCAGATAGCGTGACTCTGTTATTCGGTCTTACTAGTGTCGCGTGGGAGGGATGCCACCTGTCGGGAGATCACCTTTTCCTCATTGCAAACCTGACCTACAGTGACAGTATACTGTGTAAAACTAGAAGACTGGTTTGTCATGTTATGGCAGTGTGCAATGGTTTTCAATAGATAAAGGGATCCGGTTAGTATGTATGTGTGTGTGAATAAGTGTTACTCAGGATGCTAGTACAGTACATTCGGAAAGTATTCATACCCCTGGAGTTTTTCCACATTTTGTTACGTTACAGCCTTATTCTAAAATTGATTAAATTGTTTTTTTCCAAGGTAGAGGAGGTATACAGAAGATAGCCCTATTTGGTAAAAGACCATATCCATGTTATGGTAAGAACAGCTCAAATAAGCAAAGAGAAACGACAGTCATTACATTAAGACATGAAGGTCAGTCAATATGGAAAATTTGAAGAAGATTCTTCAAGTGCAGTCCCAAAAACCATCAAGCGCTATGATGAAACTAGCTCTCATGAGGACTGTCACAGGAATGGAAGACACAGAGTTACCTCTGCTGCAGAGGATAAGTTCATTAAAGTTACCAGCCTCAGAAATTGCAGCCCAAATAAATGCTTCACAGAGTTCAAGTCCACAGACTCATCTCAACATCAACTGTTCAGAGGGGACTGTGTGAATCAGGCCTTCATGGTCGAATTGCTGCAAAGAAACCACTACTAAAGGACACCAATAAGAAGAAGAGACCTGCTTGGGCCAAGAAACACGAGCAATGGACATTATACCGGTGGAAATGTGTTCTTTGGTCTGGAGTCCAAATTGGAGATTTTTGGTTCCAATCGCCGTGTTCTGTGAGACGCGGTGTGGGTGAACAGATGATCTCCGCATGTGTAGTTCCCACCGTAAAGCATGGAGGAGAAGGTGTTATGGTGTGGATTTTTATTTAATCCATTTTAGAATAAGGCTGTAACGTAACAAAATGTGGAAAAAGTGAAGGGGTCTGAATACTTTCCGAATGCACTGTATGTCAGTATTTGAATGCTTGATATTGCAAAATGGTACTGTACATTTATAAGAGATTATAATCACTTTGGATGCTTAAGAAATGCATGGAGCAATATTGGAAAACTTTGAGACGTACAGTGAGGGGAAAAAAGTATTTGATCCCCTGCTGATTTTGTACGTTTGCCCACTGACAAAGTAATGATCAGTCTATAATTTTAATGTTAGGTTTATTTGAACAGTGAGAGACCGAATAACAACAAAAAAATCCAGAAAAACGCATGTCAAAAATGTTATAAATTGATTTGCATTTTGTTTTTATTCTGTCTCTCACTGTTCAAATACACCTACCATTAAAATTATAGACTGATCATGTCTTTGTCAGTGGGCAAACGTACAAAATCAGCAGGGGATCAAATACTTTTTTCCCTCACTGTATCCTACTTTAGATTGCTTTAAAAACAATTGTACAAAAGGCCTCAAATGAAATGTATATTTGAGTAGATCAACAGTTTTTATTGCATTACAAAATACTCTCAGAAATAATTGTCTTTTGTTTAATATTTCATAAAAACTATTTATTTTACAAATAAAATGACAGATTTTATATTTTTTACTGTATATCATAGACAACTGAACGCATATTTAAGCATGTTTCTATTAAGTATTTGTACGAAAATAAAACCTGGTTTAGACAGTGAAATAGTGGTATTATTTGTATGTATTTGTGTGGTACAGGAATCAGAAGTGAGAATGTAGTGTCAACTAATGGAGTTACCACAGTGCATTCAGTTACCTTACGACATACACAATCAAATAACAAAAATATGGTAGACTGTGGGCGACATTTTACACACAAAGTGCACAAAGTAATCATGTACAGGTAACTGCCAAAATAAAGGAAAAAGCAAAATAGTTTCTTAAAAGGGTGTCGGCCACCACGAGCCGCCAGAACAACTTCAATGCACCTTGGCGTAGATTCTACAAGTGTCTGGAACTCTATTGGAGGGATGCAACACCATTCCTCCATGAGAAATTCCATAATTTGGTTTTTGTTGATGGTGGTGGAAAACTCTATCTCAGGCGCTGGTCCAGAATCTCCCATAAGTGTTCAATTGGGTTGAGATCTGGTGACAGAGACACACCCACACACCCTTTAAACCCCCTATGCTCCCTTGAGACCCCTCTTTCAAAGTCACTGACATCTTTTCTTCTAGCCATGGTAGCCAAAATAATGGGCAACTGGGCATTTTTATACATTTACGTCATTTAGCAGACGCTCTTATCCAGAGCAATTAGGGTTAAGTGCCTTGCTTAAGGGCACATCGACAGATTTTTCACCTAGTCGGCTCGGGGATTAGAACCAGTGACCTTTCGGTTACTGGCACAACGCTCTTACCCACTAAGCTACCACATGACCCTAACCATGATGGGATGTTTTAATTGCTTAATTAACTCAGGAACCACACCTGTGTGGAAGCACCTGCTTTCAATACACTTTGTTTCCCTTATTTACTCAAGTGTTTCTTCAAGTGTTTCCTTTATTTCGGCAGTTACCTGTACACTGAGTGTTTGAGTGACAGTGCCGTCTCTACTTCTCGTCGTCATCCCCCTCACTCGTGCTGCTGAGGGAAGTTGTGGGACGAGCAGATGCACCCTTGGGGTAGGAACGAGGACAACGGGAGGAGGGAGAGGAGGGAGGGGAGGGAGAGGAGGGAGGGGAGGGAGAGGAGGGGGGCGATGGGGAGCGTCCTCTGGTGGGGCTGCTGCTGGGGGAGCCACGGGGCGAGGCGATGGGCGATGCGTAGGGTGACAGGGCCTGGAGCATGCGCCCACTCTTCTCCTGGATCACATGCTACTCAGAGAGGGGGAGAAAGGGAGAGCATGATATGTTTTGTTATTGTTTGTCCAACTGAGTGTTGTTTTTCTTAAACTACTTGTTCATATTGTCTAGTCACTTACTTCGAGGAATTAGATCATTACTAACCATCTTCCCCTATTGACCTTTAACGCTTCCTAACATAGTATCTATCTATTGTGGGCTAAAGGTAAACTTACCCACGCTCCACCTGGACCAAACGACTCCAGGAAATTGCTAATGAACTCCCAGGACTTCTCCTCCCACTTGTGGATGAGGTCTTGGCTCTTCTCCTCCACTGAGTGCACAAAGTGCTTGGACTTCTCCTCCACTGTCTTCACTGTCTCCTTCATACGATCCACCTGGTTTTGCAGACGGATTTTCTTCTCCTGCACAACAAGTCAGACGTGGTTGGCTATAGGGAATCAGCTAAAGATCTAGTGTTTTGTCAACTACAACCACCGATACTGAAACAACCATTTCACTTCCTCAAATACAAACTATTTTAACAGATGGTTATTCCAACTTAATTCATTGTTCTAAGTTAATTAGGTGATGTCATTCTTACCCTGATGAAGCTAACGTTGAGGTCACTGGCTGTGTAGCCTCTCTGCAGGTTGCGTCGGACATAGAGGTCGTAGTCTCTCACTATCCTGGTGATGAGGTCAGATGTAGAGATGCCATCTGTCCTCTGTGTGGCCACAAACATCCCTAAGACCCAACAAAGAGAACACCGCTCAAACACAGTCAAGATGACACAGGTAGCGGCATATAGTAGGCTGTAACTTGGCAAACGCACACAGACACAATCTCGAATGGCTACAGGTTAATGTCTGTTTCAGAGCTGATCAGTTACTTACCTGCTTCCTTGATGTGTTTGTAGACATCCTCTGACCCAGCAGAGGTGTATGGGATATCATCATGCGCTACAAAGTCAATCTGGGGAAATCACAGGATAGCACTAAGGTGATTTTATAATAGAAAAACAGGACATGGTCTTTCTAAATCTATATCAGATTTTAGGGCTGATTGTTAGTAATATTGAGTGATGTACAGCAGCGGTCCCCATCCTTTTTCAGTTACTGTACCACCAAGTAGATTTTGCTCTGCCCAGATTACCCTTGAAGTACCCCCTCGTGCATTTGACCAGTAAGCCTATGGTCTCATGAGTCTTCTCAAGTACCCCCTATGGATAGGTCCTAGTACCAATAGGTCCTAGTACCCCATGTGGATAGGTCCTAGTACCCCCTGTGGATAGGTCCTAGTACCCCCTGTGGATAGGTCCTAGTATATGTACAGTATATGTGACCTTTATCCAGAAGTGCTGACCTTATGTTTCTTCAGGAACTCAGGGCTGAGGGTCCAGGGAGCATCCCGTACCACCTCATCCACATAGCGACAGTGTATCAGGGCTTCGTAGCGCTCAGACTCTGTCATCACCGTGTAGCCCTTATACCTGTGTGTGAGTTCATCACTGCAGACTGGTAGGACAGACACACAAAAGCCTAATTTACACCTTGCGCCGCTAACATGTGAGTTTTGTGATCTGATCAATATGATCCAATCACTATCTGTGATCTATTTTAAAGGCACTTCAAAATTCAAAGGGTATTATCTACCTCCCACTATGAGATGTGTGTTGGGGAACAGGTTCTTGGCTTGCATCAGAGCACGAGCGTGTCCAGAGTGGAAGAGGTCAAAGATCCCATCAGCATAGACTCGGACCGGCCGGATTGCTACAACAAAAGAAAAATGCAAATGTTATGTCTCTCTTTGTGTTCTCCCGGTCTTCACGTTCACTTTCACATCCCTTCCTCTGTTGACTGCCTCTTACCTCTTCTTATCCTTCGTCCCAGGTAGCCTAGCGGTTAAGAGCGTTGGGCCAGTAACCAAAAGGTTGCTGGTATGAATCCCCGAGCCGGCAAGGTGGAAAAATCTACTGTTCTGCAAGGCAGTTAACCCCCAACAACAATTGGATGTCGATTAAGGCAGCCCCCCTCATCTCTGATTCAGAGGGGTTGGGTTAAATGAGGAAGACACATTTTGGTTGAATACGTTCAGTTGTGCAACTGACTAGGTATCCCCTTTTCCCTTGTCATTCCTCACTAATCCTAGCAGTGGTGGTCACACTGACCTCTGATCAGTCTGACTGACCTGTGATTGGTCTGACCTGGTGAGACCATAGAGTAGATGACTGACCTGGCGTGCCTCTCTTGGCTTGGGCGATGGTCAGCTTTTCATGAGGGATCTCCGACTCATATCCTGCTTCCTTGGCAAATAATGCTGGATCCCTCAGAGTCTGAGATGGAACAGAAAGCATTACAGATGTAGGATCTTAATTTGATCACTATTTTGTTGCTGAGAAGTTTCCAGCACAGCAGAAAATGCAAACTTACATTTACATTTTAGTAATTTAGCAGACGCTCTTATCCAGAGTGCATATATTTTCATACTGGCCCCCCGTGGGAAACGAACCCACAACCCTGGCGTTGCAAACGCCATGCTCTACCAACTGAGCTACAGGGGACTATGTAGTAAATAATAAACTTGTAGTTTATTCGAGGTTTAAAAAGGCTTCTAAAGTTTGTAATTTCCACTTTAAATGTCAGACTTTGCCCTAACGAAAAAAAAATTGATCAACCCCTACAAAAACATTTCCATTAATTATAATCCACATAATAATTCACATTTCCTGTTGCTGCAGGGTTATTTTCCTGTTGTAGCAAGCTGGCTCAAATTAAGATCCTACATCTGTAACTGACCTCATGGGAGGGGATATCGGTACATAAGTAAAGGCTTGTATGTTCACAGTTATGGAAGTCATCAGGGCTTTAATAAACGTTTGGATATATAAGGGATTTCTGGCTTCATGCACGTTTCCCTCTGCATGTGAGAGCTAGTGGGTGGGTGTGTATGTGGTTACTAGGAATGATCTGTAGAGTTGTCCGTACACTTTGAACCCTGAACTGTTTGAAATCTGCCCATGATTTGAGAAAATACTTTAACAAAGAGTTTAAAAAAAAATTCATGCTAAAGATCAAGAACGTTTTCATTGACGGTAGAGCTATACCATTCCCATAATGCTTTAACATTTACTGTGACAGTATCATAACATTTATTGAGGAATCATTTGTAGCTGCCTATGTTATACAGCACACTGGTTATCACCTACAACACATGCAAGTACAATGGCCACCACGGCCGCCAAGAGGCAATTTTTCCAATGGCTCCCTTTCTGAAAATGTCCAGGATCCTAAACTGTACTAGTGTACCAAGTTTCATGCTTTTATGAAAAAGTGTACATTAATAATAACTAACTATTTTCACATATCGCCTGGACTATTAGTAACTATAGCTTAAATATAGAATAATAGAAAATGTAACATTTGCTGAGCCTGACTGACTCACCTTGCAGGATCCCCCCCTGCGTTGATGTTGGGGCTGCTGGGACCCACTGCTGGCTCTGGAGCCGCGTCTCCTTCCCACCATGCTGGATTGGATGTTCTGTTGCCTTGTTTCCCTGTCGACTGGCGCCTCATCCACCTGGTCGTCCTCCAACCCTGTCAGTGTTACACTCCTGCAATCTATGAGGGAGTTTTAAAGTTTGCATGTTGCTGGCTGGTCTGACCCCGGTGACGTGAAAATATAACGTGCAAAGTTCAAGCCAAGTTGGTATGAGTATTCGGGCACTTCAGGCCACATCTTTCATCAGCTCTGTAGAAAACACAGGGTGGATCAGGGGTTCCCCATGTAGGCCTAAACAAACCTTTACAATCTGACTGTCCTTTTTTTGGTGTAGGCCTAGCTCATATGTTCATGTCCTCATTCTGTTATCAGCCTCATTATTGGCTCATCTATTAGATGAGTTTCATGAATTAGAAATTGCCCCTAAAAATGATCTGACTGGGGCAACCTTTTGGCCCAAACATAGTAGTGGGACAAGCTGTTCCAGTGGTTCATGAGGCAGCCTCAAGGTGCCTATCTATCAACTCCACTGATTATACAATGTTTAGTGAAAGCTCATTCACTCAAACAACGCCATTAATGGGCGATGTGACACGCCTTTGATCGTAAATCCGCTTTATCAAGATTCCCAAATCACCCCATGGACATTGACACTATGCCCTTATGCCTGAATCAGCAGCACATGGATGTTTTTTATTTTATTAGCCCACTGAGCTACAGGCCTTAGCTCAAGGAGCTAACAAGTCTTCAGGCAAGGTTAATCATTACATTTTTACATTTTAGTCAATCAGCTGATGCTCTTATTTAGAGCGACTTACAGTGGTGAGTGCATACATGGTCCTGTGTGGCTCAGTTGGTAGAGCATGGTGCTTGCAACACCAGGGTTGTAGTTTCTATTCCCAATGGGGGACTGTTATGAAAATGTATGCACTCACTACTGTAAGTCACTCTGAATAAGAGTGTCTGCTAAAATACATTTCATACTTTTCTTTTTTTTGTTCATACTGGTCCCCAGTGGGAATTGAACCCACGACCATGGCGTCGCAGGTACCATGCTCTACCAACTGAGCCACACAGGACTATCATCAATCATCACGCAAGCATGGCTCATTGAACCACCTCTGTTTTGACCTCCTCTCCTGCAAGAGGGTTGTGGTCAATTCCAGTTCTGTTGTTGAGGTTGAAGCATGTTAATCATCGGTAAGGCCCGTCAGAAGTTCAGAACACGGTCTAGGATGATGGGTATGTGTAATCAGGAGGGGATGTCATGGAGGTACTATTGTAATTATTCTGCACTATAGCCTATTTATTGCCTTACCTCCATAACTTGCTACATTTGCACACACTGTATATATATTTTCTGTTGTATTTCTGACTTTATGTTTTTTTACCCCATATGTAACTCTGTGTTGTTTTTATTGCACTACTTTGCTTTATCTTGGCCAGGTCGCAGTTGTAAATGAGAACCTGTTCTCAACTGGCTTACCTGGTTAAATAAAGGTGAAATAATTTTTTTTTTAAAAAGGTAGAGCTATTTGTGGGCCCTGAGCTCCAGCTCCAGCATACTGTAAGACAGACCATGACTTCATACCTTTTTCCTTGAGAGCTTGTAATTCAGTATTTATGTGATGGATGATGAAATAACAATTTCTGCAAAGTTCAGGCCATATGCATCTGTTATTAGTTAAGTAAATGTGCCCGTTCCAAGTGTAAATCTTGTCTCCCTCCATTGACGTTCCGTACCAGTGGAGGGCAGTAGAGTACTAGTGTACAGCTCTGCAAGAAAAAAAAAAAGAAAAAAAACACAAAGATATAAGACTGGTTGAATGTTCATTGAAATCTTGAGACTTCAGAAAATACATGGATAATGAAACAAAGCATCTAGTAAGAGTTGGTCCTGACCATTGGTGCTGGTCCCTGCTGCTGCTGCTGACATGACCGGGTTGTCAGTCAGTCTTGGTGGGTCTGGGGGTGACATCACCCCAGTGGACACCTGTTCTGTAGTGGGGGGGCATTTGGTAATACCATGAACAATCCTTTTATCTGCTCTATTGGGTTGGGGGGCCCTGAGAGGGAAGAATGGGGGGTCAAACAGCTGCACGTCTCTCCTTGATTAATAGATGGCTTATGGTGGACAGACAGTACTGGGGTTGCTGAGCCTGGATCAAATGGGAGAAATCAAGTGCTCTGGTCCTCATTATCTGACTGGTCGCGCTGTGTTAGTTCAGTGTCCTCAGTAAAGCGTTTGGTGGTGTTATCAGATCAGATCAGATTAGATAACTGAACATTGTCCATCTTTTCCAGCTTTCTCAATTAACAGCTTAGCGCTCAAATCAACAAATTGTGTTAACTTAACAGCTGGGCCATTTAGCTAGGTTCCTAAATGTTCTACTAGCTTATCCAATTAAACACAACTATTCAAGGTTATCAAATGAACAATGAGAGGATCCTGTTGGCCCTCTCCTCCACAGAGTCCCCTCCATACCCTTCCATGCCTCTCCATACCCCTCCATGCCCTCCATACCCCCCCATACCCCTCCATGCCCCTCCATACCCCTCCATGGTCTTTCATACCCTTCCATATCCCTCCATGGCCCTCCATACCCCTCCATACATCCATACCCCTCCATGCCCTCCATACACCCCCATACCCCTCCATGCCCCTCCATACCCCTCCATGCCCTCCATACCCCCCATACCCCTCCATGCCCCTCCATACCCCTCCATACCCCTCCCTCCATGCCCTCCACCCCTCCATGCCATAGTCAGGGACAGGCAGTGACGACAGGACCTTTCTTGAGAAATGTGAAACTTTAAAACTAGACAGCGCCCAGCTCTCAACAATGGTGCTCGTATTTCGGCCAGCCTTGTTCACGGTATGGCTTAATGGCTCCTGGGGAAGGGGATCTGTCCCTCAGGACCAATGTGTGATTTTAGAGAGGGAGATGTTGTTGAAGGAGATGCTAGGCTTCAGACAGACTGTAGGTCTCTGTGGCCTGTTGATCATTTGACTGGCTGTCAGCTGGCTGTCAGAGTGGCATTAGGTCTGTACCTCTGAGGATAGTTAGTATGGGTTATCCACTTCCAACCCGCAATCACATGAATCATTTTTATTGTATGGTATTGTATAGAGGGATTTACATGTGTTGAAGTAACGATGCATAGAAGGGAGGGTTTGTATGTGATTTTGTGGCCACATGCATCCATATGATTGTGGCAGTGCATAGGTAGCCACAATTTCTACTTTTCTACTGGAAAATCATGTTGCCAGTATTTATTTGATATGGCATGGCCACACATGAATGGGGTCAGACTCATTAAGGATTGGGCTGTCGCTTAATGAAGGTTATTGGATAGTGCTGGTGCTTGTATGGTATGAGGTGGATGTATAGGTTATACCACATTGGTAGGAGGTGGAGTGATGTCTGTGTGTGTTTCTGATGTGCTGGGGTATGCACCAGGCAGCACCCTCATTGTCAAGATGTTTGTTCAGCAGATTAGTATTTATTATGGGTCCAGGCCCGGCCAGGGGAGGGGTATGTTTGGGATGAGGTAAGTCTTGATTTACAGAGGTTTCAGGTCCAGAATGCTGGCTTTGCCGGCTGCTGAAGTGATTTCAGGCGGCTGTATTAAATAAGAGGTGGGATTTCTGGGGACTTAAGGGTGCAGAGCAGGGTGAGTCTCAGTTCTATGATCACAGCACTGAGGCACGCCCTGGTTACTGACCTTCAGGTGACATCAGAGTGACAGAGGCATGCTCACAGAGGCGGAGCTGTAAACGGGACAGGAAGGAAAGGGGAGAGAGAGGGATAGACAGTTTGAAATAATGTTCAGGGAAAACATTTACATCCACCCTTTAGGATATCACTGATTTAAATAAACCAATTATTACAACTGACATAGAGAAAAGCAAGGTAGGAGAAAAGCTGATCGTAGCAGTTTAGTCAAAGTATGAATTTGGTATATTTTATACATATTTAGGAACAACACAATGTATATAGTTTGATGACCATACCCCCCCCCCCCCTCTTAACACACAGCAGGGATCATCAACTAGATTTTTTTCTTGAGTGGATGGTCAGGGGGCCGGAACACAATTACAAATAATTTGTAGACTTCAAATTGACCGCAAGAAGCCCAAACAGATATAATATTGGACTAAAACATAACAATTTCTAACTTTGCTTACAGGTGTCAATTTGAAGGGGGGGGGGGGGCAAATAAAGTCACCCGCAGGCCCATGGGCAGCCAGTTGGGGAACCCTGGCATACAGTATGTAAGCGTCTATGAATATCCCATGTTTTGGAGACAATGGCATTCAGTTCCCCATTGGATTTTTGTGTGAGTGATGAGTATTTCCTTGTGTGCTCCTTGAGTGGTCATCACTACTTGTATTTGTGATAAGTATTGACATATTGAATGCACCAAGCTGTCTGTTTAAAATACTAGCACACAGGTCAGACACCCATGCATACCCCACAAGACATGCCACCAGAGGTCTCTTCACAGTCCCCAAGTCCAGAACAGACTGTGGGAGGTGCACAGTACTACATAGGGTTATGTGACACGCGTAGAAACTAACTTCATGCCGTTCTATGTTTTCATTGGCTTGAAATGTGTCTGTTGGCTTGCGTTTAAAGTCGAGCCCCTCCAACCTCCACCCTGGGGAGCATTCCTAGGCCATGGTCAAACTACTTGTCTTTCACTGACACCCCCCACCCCAGTCCCTCAGCTGTCAGTCCTGTCAAAACACTGTCTCACCCTCTGGCCCCGGGGTCAAAGGTTAATGAGCTCTGTGACAAACTCAACACAGAGAACAGCACTCAGAAATCTAGGCCTAGATTCAATCAGATCAAGCGTTAACAGGCGATAGCAGACACCCACATAGCGGATGTTTTGGCAGTGTCAGAGGTGGAACTGCGTTGGAGCCGTCAAATTGGTGAGCAGCTGCTCTTGCGATCATTGTCACGAAGCCACAGCCACCCCACTCGTGTTAGAAGTTCAGAACGAGAAAGTGTATAATCTAGAAATAATTACACTCAAATTGAAAAACCATTCAACTAAATAATGAGGATTTCGATAATCCTAATCAAGGTGTAGATTACATCTCACATTCTAGTGTTCGAACTTGTAAACAAGGCTGCATGGGTATTCTGTTCATGCGACTGCCAATGGCAATGTCCGCTTTAGGTATAATGCCAGGAGCCGTTTGTGGATTTGACAGCTCTAAGGCAGTTCCACCTCCGACACTGCCAAAACAACTGCTATGCGGATGTTGGCTAAAGCAGATCTGATTGAATAGAGCCCTTAATTAGACAAGTGGAACTGTAGCCTTGTAGTCATCACTGCTCTCTCATAACTGCTCATTCATTAGGGGGGATAGAGATTTTTTTTGTCATCTCTCTGTCTCCCCTCCTTCTCTCTCTCTCTCTCTCAATTCAATTTCATTTTAAGGGGCTTTATTGGCATGGGAAACATATGTTTACATTGCCAAAAGAAGTGAAATAGATAATAAACAAAAGGGAAATAAACAATAAAAAATGAACAGTAAATATTACACTCACACAAGTTCCAAAAGAATAAAGACATTTCAAGTGTCATATTATGTCTATATACAGTATTCTAATGATGTGCAAATAGATAAAGTACAAAAGGGAAAATAAATAAACATAAATATAGGTTGAATTTACAATGGTGTTTGTTCTTCACTGTTTGGCATTTTCTTGTGGCAACAGGTCACAAATCTTGCTGCTGTGATTGCACACTGTGGTATTTCATCCAATAGATATGGGAGTTTATCAAAATTTGATTTGTTTTTGAATTCTTTGTGGGTCTGTGTAATCTGAGGGAAGTATGTGTCTCTAAATGGTCATACATTTGGCAGGAAGTTAGGAAGTGCAGCTCAGTTTCCACCCAATTTGTGGGCAGTGTGCACATAGCCTGTCTTCTCTTGAGAGCCAGGTCTGCCTTCGGCGGCCTTTCTCAATAGCAGCTCACTGAGTCTGTACATAGTCAAAGCTTTCCTTAAGTTTGGGTCAGTCACAGTGGTCAGGTATTCTGCCACTGTGGACTCTCTGTTTAGGGCCAAATAGCATTCTAGTTTGCTCTGGTTTTTTTCTAAATTCTTTCCAATGTGTCAAGTAATTATCTTTTTGTTTTCTCATGATTTGGTTGGGTCTAATTGTGTTGCTGTCCTGGGGTTCTGTGGGGTCTGTTTGTGTTCGTGAACAGAGCCTAAGGAGCAGCTTGCTTAGGGGGCTCTTCTCCAAGTTCATTTCTCTGTAGGTGATGGTTTTGTTATGGGAGGTTTGGGAATCGCTTCCTTTTAGGTGGTTGTAGAATTCAACGGCTCTTTTCTGGATTTTGATAATTAGCGGGTATCGGCCTAATTCTGCTCTGCATGCATTATTTGGTGTTTTACATTATACACAGATAATATTATTGCAGAATTATGCATGCAGAGTCTCAATTTGGTGTTTGTCCCATTTTGTGAATTCTTGGTTGGTGAGCGGAACCCAGACCTCACAATCATAAAAGGGCAATGGGTTCTATAACTGATTCAAGTATTTTTAGCCAGATCCTAATTGGTATGTCGAATTTGATGTTCCTTTTGATGGCATAGAAGGCCCTTCTTGCCTTGTCTCTCAGATCGTTCACAGCTTTGTGAAAGTTACATGTTGCGCTGATGTTTAGGCCGCGGTATGTATAGTTTTTTGTGTGCTCTAGGGCAATGGTGTCTAGATGGAATTTGTATCCATGGTCCTGGCAACTGGACCTTTTTTGGAACACCATTATTTTTGTCTTACTGAGATTTACTGTCAGGGCCCAGGTCTGACATAATCTGTGCAGAAGATCTAGGTGCTGCTGTAGGCCCTCCTTGGTTGGGGACAGAAGCACCAGATCTTCAGCAAACAGTAAACATTTGACTTCAGATTCTAATAGGAGGAGGCCGGGTGCTGCAGACTGTTCTAGTGCCTTCGCCAATTTGTTGATATATATGTTGAAGAGGGTGGGGCTGTGTGTGTTTTTTGCCAATTTTAACTGCACACTTGTTGTTTGTTTACATGGATTTTATAATGTCGTATGATTTTCCCCCAACACCACTTTCCATCAATTTGTATAGCAGGCCATCATGCCAAATTGAGTCTAAAGCTTTTTTGAAATCAACAAAGCATGAGAAGACTTTGCCTTTGTTTTGGTTTGTTTGTCAATTAGGGTGTGCAAGGTGAATACGTGGTCTGTGTTACGGTAATTTGGTAAAAAGCCAATTTGACATTTGCTCAGTACATTGTTTTCACTGAGGGAATGTACGCGTCTGCTGTTAATGATAATGCAGAGGATTTTCCCAAGGTTGCTATTGACGCATATCCCACGGTAGTTATTGGGGTCAAATTTGTCTCCACTTTTGTGGATTGGGGTGATCAGTCCGTGGTTCCAATTATTGGGGAATATGCCAGAGCTGAGGATGATGTTATAGAGTTTAAGTATAGCCAATTGGAATTTGTAGTCTGTATATTTCATCATTTCATTTAGGATACCATCAACCCTACAGGCCTTTTTGGGTTGGAGGGTTTGTATTTTGTCCTGTAGTTCTTTCAATGTAATTGGAGAATCCAGTGGGTTCTGGTAGTCTTTAATAGTTGATTCTAAGATTTGTATTTGATCATGTATAGGTTTTTGCTGTTTGTTCTTTATCTCTCTCTCTCTCTCTTTCTCTCTCTCTTTCTCTCTCTCTTTCTCTCTCTCTTTCTCTCTCAATTCAATTCAATTCAAAGGGGCTTTATTGGCATGGGAAACACATGTTTACATTGCCAAAGCAAATGACAAACAATAAACAAAAGTGAAAAAACAATCAGAAATGAACAGTAAACATTACACTCACAAAAGTCTCTCTCTCTCTCTCTCTCTCTCTCTCTCTCTTTCTCTCTTTCTCTCTCTGTGTGTTTGTCTATCCATCTTTTTCTCTCATTCATTAATTATGTCTCTCTGTCTCATTCACTTTGTTTCTCTCTCTCTCTTACTTCTTGGTCTCTGAATATCATCTCTGCCCAGCGCCATGTGACCATCCTAAGAAGGTGTGGAGACTGGAGGCAGTAAACCATGAATGAGAGAGCTGTGTGGAGTATGTAGCCAAACTGTTCCTGTAGACAGGTAGAATAATCAGGAGTAATGCCAAACTGTTCCTGTAGACATGTAGAACAATCAGGAGTAATGCCAAACTGTTCCTGTAGACAGGTAGAATAATCAGGAGTAATGCCAAACTGTTCCTGTAGACATGTAGAACAATCAGGAGTAATGCCAAACTGTTCCTGTAGACAGGTAGAATAATCAGGAGTAATCAGAATAATAACTCACAGCTCTGCTGCGGTGGTCTCCCACCACCGGGGAAGTCTTCTAGGACAGTGTTCAGTGACTGTGCTCTGAGGTGATAATAACGGTGCTAAGTCAACCCACCTGTTAGAACAGCAACAGTCACACAGATCATTCAGTTCTTTTCATGACCCCAGACCACAGCCACTTATCACACGCTGAGTAGAGCACCGCCAGATCACAGTGCAAGCAGCAGACTGTCTGATTAACTCTAGTCATGTTTGCACAAGGTTGATAATGATGAATTTAGATTGGAATCTGCCTCTTTATTTATGGAGATTATATTTTTCCAGTTTTCCCTCTAATCTCTTTAAACTGAGACTCATGACCCCTGCCATTATGACCATCCATATCCAATCACCTAACCTCAGAATCCAAGCTGACCTTGCGAGGAGGAATGACAAGCAGAGCGATAGGGCTGTTCTGGCAATAGATAAGGCCTCTCCTCCCTCCCTCAGCTTCTAAAAGGGGACCCATAAGCCGTTCTGTGGAGTCTCTCCAAGACGAGCGTCACACAGAAATAGCCGCGCTGTGACCTTGTCTCAGGTGGAGGGGGCGAGGGGTGAGTTTGGGGTTGGGCTTGGCCGATTGCTGTTGACAGGACGCAGAGATGCAGCATCTCCGTTTGCACACCCCAGATTAGCGCCCTTATTTCTGAACCACAGAATCATGTCACCCACCTGTCCACATCCCTCTGCTGCAGAGGTCACCCCCATATACACATACACACACCATGACACATGCTAATCACACACACATACACACACAATACACATGCTGTACGTAAATACACTCAAATTACACCGTTTACACACATGCTTATCATGCACACCCAGAGTTACACACCACACACTGTATAAACACATTACATACACACACGTACACTTCTCTACCTGTCCTAGCGCTTACACACTGTACTATGTGTCATCACACGTGTCATACAGCTGAATATGAGCTGCCCAGTCCATTGTCTTATTTCTCTTAAACTCTTAGAAAAAAAGGCGCTAGAACCTAAAAGAGTTCTTCAGCTGTCCCCATTGGAGAACCCTTTGAATAACGCTTTTTGGTTCCAGGTAGAACCTATTTGGTACCAGGTAGAACCCTTTTGGGTTCCATGTAAAACCCTTTCCACAGAGGGTTCTACCTGGAACCAAAAAGGGTTCTCCTATGGGGATGGCAGAATAACCTTTTTGGAACCCTTTTTTCTAAGAATGTACAGTATGTTGTGGCCCATTCTATGATTGTAATCAATAACCCTCAAATACATATTTAAGTTATGTGAAATTATCCTACAGTTGGAGTTCCCATCATCATAAGTCTCTCTCTCTCTCCCCCCCCTCTCTCGCCCCTCTCTATCTCTCTCTCTCTCTCTCTCCTCCTTCTCTTCCTCATATCTGTTTGTGTGTCTCTCACTTATTGCAGCTGTTGGGGCAGAGAGGGGGCAGAGAGGGGGCCCTGTCTGCCACACAAGCGTTTCCTGATTAGCAATCATTAGTGGTTATTATGACTCCGCCTCTGTGTGGATCTCAAGTCCCATTTAAATGCTGTTTATAACCCTCTCACTGAATTATCCTCCATTTAAAGGAAATCATAGTGGCTTACTCTGATGCAGTGATGAATTACTGAATAAAAGTTCTAATTAAATGTGTTTTTTCCTGAGGTTGTCAGGAATCCTGGCAGCAAGTCTCTCTCAGCAGCTGTTAGAGTTCACCACAGTGCACACCATTTCCTAGTTTCACGCAGATACAGAGAAGTTGGGAAGTTGGGAGTGTGTTAACTGTGTGTGCGTGCGTGTGCGTGCGTGTGTGCGTGCATGCATGATTGTGTTAAGTTGTGCCTGTGTGTTGTTCAGGACCCTCATGGACAACTTAACTAAAATGCTGTTGCTTTAACCCCTGCGACACACAACCCAAACTGCACCATCTGTCACACCAGCACTTTAGCACAGGCCCATTACCCGTTCATACAGAGGGATGTGTAAACATTTTGGAATTCCTCCATCCAATTAAGAGAGCTGTTTGCAAACCAGTGGATTGGGTTTCCTCTGCACTTACAGCACTGATAATGGAGGCAGCTCTAAATGTCCACTAATTAGCCAGAGAATTAAAGTCATCTGGGAGATAAAGCTGTAGCCCACTGAACGTGGCCTGGCACACAGCAGAACACGTCACACTGCACAGATCTAGAGGATTACAGGACACTCATAAACCACAGACAAATCATGTTCAACGACAGGAGTTTGTCTTGACCTGATCTTGTGACCTGACCCATGTGACCTGATCATGTGACCTTATCATGTGACCTGACCCATGGGACCTGAGCAGGAAAATCTCCTGACCCATATCCAGGAGTCTACAAGGAAGACTAATGAAGCTCTTGTCAAATATCTGAGCTTTTCCACTATCCGCATCTCCCTTTACATGGACGACAGTAAACATTTAACAAAAATAAGTTGAATTTGAAAAATATTTTTGGTCTCTACACCTTATGGGATTTTTAACATTGTAGAACCAATTTTAGTTTTGTTAACAATTTTAATTTAGAAAATAAAGACAAATGGCTTGGACAAAATTATTGGCACCTGGAGGTAGTACTTGGTTGCATAGCCTTTGGTCAAGAGCCCCGCATACAAACGGAGCCCTTGAACGTGTGCAGATTATCATGGTGCTTTGGAGTGCATTGTTCAACCCACTGTCCAAAAACTGTGTGTCTGTTAAAGGTTGTCGATCTTCCAGCAGGGCAACAACCTTAAACACACATCAAATGCACCTTGGAGTGGTTCAACGAAGAGTTCAGATCTGAATGACATCCATAACCTATGGCAAGAGCAGAAAACAGCAGTTGGTGGAGGGCACCCCTCAAAAAGTGTTTGTCTGCTGTTATCTTTGCCAAAGGCTGTGTAAGTAAGTACCGGTACTAGCTCAAGGGTGCCAATAATTTTGTTCATGCCATTTTACTTTATTTTCTAAATTAAAATTGTAAACTTAAGTTTAACTTAAGTTATTTTTTTTGGGTTGAAGAAATAGGGAATTATTTAAGAAAAGTGCAAGGGTGCCAATATATCTGTCTGTAACTTTATCTTTACAGAGACAGATATCCCGAACAAGCTTTGTTTTAAGATTGTTAGAATAACCTGTTTGCATTGTAGTTTGTTGATGGTGCTATTAAGAAGCAATAGTTTAGGTTTCTAGTTGGTGTCTTGTCACATAATAAACACCCTGTAATTCCATCTACCCCTTTAAGTAGTCTCAAAAACCTGACCCAAGGCAACACAGTGACTAGAGTCCGGTTTCAATGACAGACTCTTTTGGTATAGAGGACCTACGTCACTGCCTACGTCACTACTTTATACTCTTGAATAAAATACAAAATAATAGCTACTGTAGCAAGATGAATAGCACGGAGTGGCTAGTTTGCATCAACTACCTTCACTAAAATCAACTGCCAAGGTTTTGCCTGCAAACGTTGGTTTCGAATCGCAATGTTCTGGCATGTCTGCCTCGTGATTTTTTGGGAAAGTCCCCAGGTTTTTGTCTTCCCTTATCGATGTAGGTAGGGACATCCTCTATGGCAAAAGAGTCCATCGTTGAAACCAGACCCTAGTCACTGCTTTTGCCTAGGGTTGCATTTACGAGACTACACAGTTTTTATAGTAGTACAGTTTTTATAAATATCAACTTGCTGCATAATCCAATGTCTATTGATACATCCATTATCACTTTATTAGCACACATTATAGGGATGCTCAGGGCACCTCCTTGAGAATTTAAATTATTCATGTTTAGCCCAATATGGTAAAGTACCCTTAATAAGAGTTTGAACAAATACATTGTGGAAAACAGAAACAAACACCTTATACACCTCCTAACCCAGGCCTGACCTGTCCTAACCCCTCCCAAGCCATTAACCAAGGCCTCACCTGTCCTGTAATAAAGAAGCCATCTTAGCAATAGAAGACTGGACAAATACAAGGGTCTGTTTGTGTTTTATGAATGTAGGAAAGTAAAGATGGGGGGTTGAGGCTAACATGGCTACAGATAAGAAATGGGCATTGTTTGTTTAGAGTCCTGTCCAGACAGAGACATTAATCAAGTGAGAGATGGAGAGTCCTGGACACCTCGCTAGTGTCCTCATTAGCAGGCTTACATTCTCAGGGGGCAAAGGCAAATAACATTTACACATTCACTCCCCAGTCTGGCCCAGCGTCACTAGCGAAATAACAGTGTTGCACAAAGACCTGGTATTTACCCCGCTTTGATGGAGGTTGCAAATTGTTGTAATTACGCTCACCATGCGGATCACCCATGGTAACCGGCTGGTGGAAGGGTGGGTGGGGGGGGGGGGGGTTGACTGGTGAGGAGGGAAATAGGTTAAATTGCTGAATATAAAGCCCTTGATTAACCAGAAAATGTAAAAGAGGGCTTATTCTTTAGGCTAACTCTTCATCGGTTAGGGCCAGGGTGGGAGAGGGCTGTTCACAGCTGACTAAAAGACTACCAAGGGACAGAGAGATACAGTATATAGAGAGATGAGCAACAGAGAGAGACATATTGTAGGTTGGTTGCTTTGAATGCTGAGCCCTTGGAGCCTTGCTCTGTTTTGTTAAATTACCTGGAATTCATTGCGGAGGTGTCTGTGTTCATTGGATTAGAAATTGACTGGTATAATTATGTAATTGGTAGAGCTTTATCCTCGGAATGAGCTGTCAGCTGGTGGAATTGATTTATTTCCTTCCCCGCTTCTCTGACATCCTCATTTCCAGACATAATAACTGACTAAATAATATAGGCTGCAGTGCCATCATATGGCATCTTTCCATTTAAGTGTTGCCTGTATAGTAGCCATGAAGACTTTCCCAAGAAAAACAACTATATCAAATGTCTATATACTCACAGCCTGGACTTACAGTCGAGTTGAGTTACCATTTTCTAGCATAAGGGACGTGTGAGTCCGTTATTGAGAAGGCAGTGGGATTGTAGCCAGTGGTCAGATATCAGACACTGTAGGAGATGACCCAGGTCAAATGAATGGGAGAGAAACCTGTCACATTGTATGAGAGTTGAGGGGATCATCATTAGATACGATCGAGAGATTCATTCCTCGTTTCATTTCATTCACATGACGTGGCACTGACTTCTCCTCTGCTGAGTAATTTGCCTCAGCGGATATTTAAAAAAGGACAAATATTGCCCAGATCAATTTGTGTTTCTTCCGCTGGTTAACCATGAAAGACGCATGCTGCTGCATCCATATCTGACTAGGAATAGTGATTCATTAGTTGCGGTAGTGAGTGGGAATGTCATACCAGTGTGACTTTAGCTCATTTCGCCAGGGAAAAGGCAGGTGCCAATTAGATCTGAGTAAAGGTACTTCTATACATGCACTTCTGTTATAAAGTGTGTTATTAAACCCCCATCACAGGACAAACAGCCCCACTCCCCACCTGCCCTGCCCACTATCTTGATGGACTAAAATTGCTCCAAGTAGACGGGATTGATTCAATGGTTTCTAATGATTTTGAAAGAAACCTCTGGTTTTATAATGATACTATTCAAGCTGTTACAATGGATACTGATTTGAGATAGACAGTTGAGAGAAACACAGTGAGAGAGGGGGGAGAGAGAGAGAGAGAGAGAGAGAGAGGGTGGGGAGAGAGAGAGGAGAGAGAAAGCGAGCTAGAGAGAGAGAGAGAGAGAGAGAGAGAGAGAGAGAGAGAGAGCGAGGCAGAGTGAGACTGATTTGGGGATTTGTTATAGGGTTGTTGAGCTGCATGTTTGTCCAAGAGGACTGGGGTTTTGTAGACAGTGACTGTCCCCCTCATCTTTTTATTGCTCTCCCTCCTATATCTCCCATTATTTCATCTCTGCCTCACGTTTCCCTTTTCTTCCTCAGTTGCAGTGATGTACATTACAGGGTTTTTTTTTCTCCTGTTCAAGGTGCAGCATGTTAATTCTCCCACAAATTACAGCAATAGCAGGTATCTCTCAGTGATACTTTATAAAGGGGAGCAATCAGGGATAATTGAGTGGCATTCAGATGGAGCCCAGCACATTCACTCCATTCAGATGGAGCCCAGCACATTCACTCCATTTCAAAGAGCGTCCATTTATCGCCTAATCGCACTTTAAGCACTGAATTTCTGGAACACAAATGAATGTCATGATTTTGCTTAAGTGTATTTGGGAATCACAGTCTTTTGAGCAAGGATAATATAAATCAAATCCCTTTCATGAGAGCTGACATTTCTACATTTTCCAATTGAAATTAATTGTAAAAATTTAGCATGAATATCTTCAAATTGCTGACAATTATACCTTTCAATGGGAACAAATTATGCGCAACAAAAAGTGGAGACATCAACTGGTGCTTCAGTTAAATGGCTTTGTTTCCCAATTCCCTGCAGTGTTTTCCTTGTAAAGATTTACATACAGTATATTGACTCAGGAGGCGACCTGCTCTGTGGATTGCTTTCCATTCTCGTTTATGCCTGTTAAATTAACTCAAATTGGTTCTTTTTGTTAAGCTTCATCGAACCTGTTTAGGTTTTTCCTTTCTCTAAGGCAGCTGCAGACATAACTGTTGATGTGTTTACAATGGAAGTTGTGGGGCCAGAATTATGCTGCTTGACCTCTAGTCAATAATAGATTTGACCTCTAGTCAATAATAGATTTTAGGTGTAGCAAAGTATTCTGTTTGAACTATTAGACTGAATACCAATGTGGACTGCCAGGAATTGGACAGTAGTTTTAAGGTGTGTTTTCCCTCTTGGCCATTGTGTTGGTAAACAGTTTACTACAACATGGATGTGATGGTGTAATTGGGCTTTGAAATAGGTGAAATAGAGTGAATGCATGCATGTGGGTGTGTAGGGTTGCAAAATTCCGGAAACTTTCAATAAATTCCCTGGTTGTCAGGAAATCCCGTTTGGTAGTCCCGAAATCCCGGTTGGTATTCCCCAAATCCCGGTTGGTATTCCCCAAATCCCGGTTGGGATTCCCGGAATCAGGAGGGAATAAGCAGGAAAGCCAACCCAGGATTTCTGGAAAACCAGGGAATTTATTGAAAATTCCTGGAATGTGAGCGGGACTTTTAGGGGCTTGTAGCCAAAGAAGGGGGAACATTGGATTGCTCTGATAAATAAGTAATTTTACAGATGGTTAAGTCCAGCGTTGCTCAGGCTGAAAAATCTGCAACTTTGTCGTGAAAATAGCTTTTAGGCTTACAACAGATCAACAAATAGGAGTCATGGGATGTCATATTGTGTGTGCGAGCGTACTTGGTTGGAGATGGAGGGGAAGGGTTAATTAATAGTGCATTGCTGAACTGACAGGCTACAGTGCATGGGTCAACAGTTGCCAAGCCAAACAAGAGTATTGAGAGCAATTAAAACCATTCACATCTCTTCCTAATTCCCCCCAAAGTGTTATTCATGCAAGAATTGCATGGCTACTATGTTGACACACAGTGGCGCAGGCCCAATAACGACAATTTACAGAAAGAATAATGGCTAATCAAATTGACAGTCACTGCTCATCAGCTTCTCACACAATATCTTATCAAAACAAACTATTATGAAGGAGGTATTTTCTCCGCTTTTCTCCATTGCTCATGTGTATGACCGGAACAACAGTGGCAGGTGTTGAGTTGGCTTAGGGCAATTACTGAGGGATTTGAAAACAAAACAAAAGGTTTCCATGGGTCTCCCCTCCTCTCATAGGGAACAGCACAGGATCCATCTCTGCTCCTTCATAACAATATTTATCATGATCAATTTGCCATGATCCCTCTGTGGATTTCGGAATAAGCTAATTTGTTGATGGCTGGAACATGCTAAGCCTATCCCCTTGTAAAACAAACGAAAATCACAAAGGGGCTTTAACCATTTTGATGATGGAACACTTATATAGGTTGAGGATAGCAGACTCTTTTGGATAAAAGTGTCTGCTAAATGGCATATTATAGCTATGTTAGCAGCTCAGCTATTCATCCAGTCATTTCTGTAGAATCCATTCTTACAATTCCTGACCCCTCAGACTGTCCATTTTGTCCAATGCAGCCAGTTGAAACGTTTTCTCAAGTGGGGGTCATTTTGGGGAGGACAATAAATGATGCGCCTATATATTCCTCTCAGGTCAGGACATTTTGACAGCCCTCACTTTAGCAGTGGACGCAATCAGGACGCATCCACAATGCAAATTGGACCAATCACTGTCCTAGGAGCGGGATAAGGAGACAGCGGGAAAGAGAGCACCATCACACTGCCTGTACGGCCCGTGTTGATTGAAAACAGTCCTCAGACTCTGGGAAATGATAGGGAGAGTAATTGACGAGAGGGCAAAAGGATAACCCTTCATAAATAATGGGACATGGAGCATGTGTTTGAGCTGGCCGGCTAGGCCTCGTTTGGAGCGCTCAAGCCCAGCTCCAGGCCTGGTATTTTCATCTGGGACCGGAGCACTGAGAGGCCTAAGGGATCGTTATCATCACACGTTGCTGTGATTGATGTCACTTGATTGAAAAAGGGGACCCTCTTAGAATGGATTCGTTTAAATGTTAGTGAACACTTTGGGAGTTTGGAGCGAAAGGCAGGGAGGCTGGTTAGATGTGTAATCAATAGATGAACGCTCATCTGTCTAGGCCGGAGTCGAGGGGAGAGGCTAACATAATTATTTCTCCGTCCTCCGTTCTTCAGACACCACTTAGGAATTCATGATTTGCTGTATATATTTATTCATCAATGTATTTGTATTCCCCCTGATTCAAGGGCCACTGTTCAGCAGCATGCAACAGTTCATACGTATAATTTGGAGAAAACACACACACAGACATACACACTTCAAGACAAATAAACACACACCGCTACTGATTTATAAAATGCATTTGCATGTTAAACTCTATGGCGTTTCCCACACTTCAATGAGACGTTGTACTGATTCACTCATACATTTCCACATAGCTGAAAGTATGCAATACCTTATTGCAATACCTTCTAGGGCATCTGTGTAGTCATGCAGCACCCAACACTTAAAGCCGCTAGGCTAAAAGTAATGATAAATACATGTGCATTCCTACACTCAAAATTGAATGCACAACTTGGTCCAACATGGACATTTGATTTATTCTTCCTTTAATATTTCTGCCAATGCTGCTGAAATGAGACCAGAGAAACTAATGATTGGCCTCTGTTCTGTGGTTCACTGATCAAGCCCCTGTCATTTAGTTCCTGCCAGATTTGGCCCCTGGTCATCTGCGAACAGACCTGCAAAAGCATAGATCCCTCACAAAAGTGTTCTCTCACCCGCAACGCATGGCAACCTTTTAAACCCATTTCCCCTTAATCATTCAGGCACATTTGTTCCCTTTTCCTCTTAAAACTCAATAGCTCAGGAATAAGCTCTGATTGATGAATAGGACGGGCAAAAGAGAAGAGAGGGGGATGAAGAGAAAAACGTCAGAAGGAGGAGAGGATTGAGATTCAGGGGATGGCGCTCACAGCTGATCTACATGTAGACCACAATCTCCTCCGCCTGATTGCTGTCTACCAAGTTAAATGTGGAGGCCATTTTAAACACAGTGTGAGCTATTCAGTGAAACGTAAAAACACAGATGACTGAATATCCAATATCAACAGATTCTCTGTCGACTTTGATTCTATTCTCTTGCGAACAACTTTTCATTTCCCCTCCTGCTATCGCTCTCTATTTTCTCTCATGCCCTGTATCTGTAATTCCTCATACTCATGTCATATAATGTGGTCTGTGCGATTGCATGCATATTTACATGTAATTTACCACATTGATAACTTAAAATGGTCCTTGATCTGCTCTGTTCATTTTGTCTCAGGCTCCAGGTCTTCCTGGGACTCACTCAGCCCACCTACCACCCCCTGAGCCCTGCACCATTGTGAATCCACTGGTACAATTGTCAAACCAATTATTCATTCTCTGCAATTACAATCGCACAAGTAACTTTTCTCTGCTCGGAAGTGATGATTAAATTAACAGCTATTCCAGCTGCCTAATAACATCTAATAGAATATTCATAAGCAGCTCAAATGGAATGTGTTATCTCCATTAACTTCATCATGCTCACTTAATTACATGCTTGTTATTGTATTTACACCTTGTTAGCACTCACTGAAGCTGACACACTTAGTGACTGGCTGTACAGCCTGTAGAAGAGATTATCACAGCATCTCTCTCGCTCTCTCTCTCTCTCTCTCGCTCTCTTTCCTCATCTGTCTCTCTCTATCTCTCTCTTTCCTCATCTCTCTCTCTCTCGCTTTCCTCATCTATCTCTCTATCTTTCTGTTTTGCTATTTTCTACTCTCCTTTCTTGGCAAAGTCATTTTCTAAATAATGTATTCTCTTTCCTCACCGTCATCTCTTTTCTGTTCATCTTTCTTATTCATGCTGTAAGGCATGCCATTTGACTTGTGATATGACTCCTGCTGTGCTCGAGCGGTTGAAAGTGTTCAAGGGAAAAAGATGCCTCATACAGTTCCCATCGCTTTAAATGTAATATATCTACCTCTGCACTCCTCAGATTGTTAAAATACAAATCGGAAAGATGGAAAAAATTTCATCTTGAAGAATTGATGTCATGATTGCTTTTGCGTTGATTACCTTTAATCCTCCTCTTTATTCCTCCTTGTTTTCTCTTGTATTGGGTTGTTTTGTGTACTCATCATGTGCTCATCTCTCAGTTTCACCCCTGACCCTCAATCTGTGCCAGTGGAGCGGTATTTGTCCAATGCTTGGTAAGAGGCCTGGCTGTGTGATGGCCATTGTCACAAGCCCTGTCACTAAGGTATGGGCATTATAAGGTGCTTGAAAGGATACAAAATTATATTTTTTGAATATAAACTAATTGCTAAATGGATTATTATGTTTTAAACTCCCTATAGTCTTCTTCTTCCCTCTTTCCAAATGTATTTTCCTCTTTACACATTTTCCTCTTTCCTTTGATTCACCCTCTCCCTCTTGTCATTCACCTCATCTCCCCCTCTGTTTGTTGATATCATCAAATGTCTACCTTCAGAATACGTAACTGGGAAGGTTTTAAATGATTTCTGAATACTAATTTCGGAAAATGTTTTTTCAATAATATAATTAGAATTTGTTATGATATATATTTGTTTAAGTCAACCCATCAACAGAGTGGGTCAACTTTCTCTCTCTCTTTCTAGTGCGCTCTATACTGTTCATTCTGTTGAATACACCTCTCATTTTGTCCTCAGAATGATTTCATTTTTTATTTCATTGCAACACAGTTAAAAGCAAGGAAAGGTGCAAAGTTTTCCATTTGAAAGTTTATTGAAAATTAAAATGTTGTTTCTATAATAGAATGATAATTTGTTATGATATTTTGTACACCTCCCTCTATCTCCCCAATGCCCACATTCCTCTCCCTCTCTCAGCCTTCTCTGCCCACATGGCAGTAAGTCAAAGTTTGGTTGTCACTCCCCTACAGCTGTGAGGTGGAGTAAATAGTCCAACCTGGTGGGAAAAGTCAATAACCCATCTACAGTGTGTAAACGTACTCACTTTGTCTCGCGTGCACGCTCTCTCTCTCTCTCTCTCTCTCTCTCTCTCTCTCTCTCTCTCTCTCTCTCTCTCTCTCTCTCTCTCTCTCTCCTCTCTCCTCCTCTCTCTCTCTCCTCTCTCTCCTCTCTCCTCCTCTCTCTCTCTCTCTCTCAGTGAGTTACTTTTTATCTTATTGATGGACTAACTTGTGAGCCAACAGAATGCCTGGCATCTGAGGCAGAAGTTGCACAGTGACAATTTACACTTGGTGGCTAATGATGCCTAATGCACTTACTGCATTTTTTTGCCTCTGTATATCCAAATTATAACTTGTAGGCCTTTATTGTTTCATTGCCTGCATGTGCTGTTGTCCTTTAGTCTGATAAAACAACTTGTGTGTGGTCAAATGTGTTCAAATACATCTTGGCATTCAGAGGACTGTTTCAGCATGGCCTGTTTCCCTCTTTGGGGCTGTATGCCAAAGCCTCTCAACCACCCATCACAATATGACAGGTGTTTGGCTCTTAGGAATGTTCTTCTTGCCTCTGCGTTTTCTTGTAATGCCTGGATTAGGCTACTCAATGAAATTCGATTTACTGTGTTGCTGATAGTCCTTTGAAGGGGGATTGGAGTAGGCCTATCCTGGCCTATTATTCTCTCGCCATTATTCATGACATTGTCGAATATGTAAGTAGCCTGCCTCAGGGAAATAATGGAACCCCCAGCCTTTTAACAAGGTGATTTCCTTGTTGCTCTGAATGGAAAGCTATGAGATGACAAACCGCTTAATAAAGTATTCTAATTGGATGAAGGAGAATTAACTTTAAGGGAATTAACGCAAGTCATTCAATGAGTGCCATACCACAGTCATTCTTTGCTTTTCAAACTCGATCAGTCATTCAACGTTATCTCCCGTCGATTTTGAAGGTCTATTAATCCGGGAACAGGCTTCACTAATCGGGTTATTATCCATTTTTATAGATGCGTTCTTGAGATGCGGACGAAATGCAGTATTATGAAAACAATGTTACATTTTTTAAATGTTTATTTGGACTGTTTCTTTGGGTTAACTTTTACTTCATGCTATTTGAAAAAAAGGAAAGGAATGGCTAAAAATGCGCGCGCGCGCACACACAGACACACAGATGTAAACGCTTCTAAAACACTTGGGAAAGACAGTTGGGGGAGAGTTAGGCCTTGTAACAATGCCCCTATACTAAAGGCAATCCAGCTAGTGAAAGCTGAAATAAAGCTACTTCCAGTGCCCCTTTTATCTCAAGAATTTCCCCCAAAATCGCTTTATTGTGTCGTTAAAATGAGACGAGATTAGCAAGTAAAAGAGGCGAGGGATTTTCAATAAAGAGGGAAATTTATCCGAGAGGTAATTTCACGCGAATTGGTTCAGCACCATGGACGGGGTCAAATTGGGCAGAAGAGGAATTTTTGTGAGGAGCGGTAACTGCTATCGAGTTAATAGTCAACTGTAGGGCTCGCGGATTAAGACGTGAGATCATGAGGAAGGACGACATCAAATGAGTTGGTAGGCTACGGCACCTCATATGAAAATACGTTTTATGTTTTTTTATGTGTCTTTTAATGTGGGTCTACGTTTTGTTGTAAAACAAATATGACCATATAAATCCCTTAATCCACACCTTTGTCCCTGTTTAAACTAGGCTACATCAATCCATACTGGGTAAGAGCTCTCGCCATTATTATGTGGTCCTCTGTAGCTCAGCTGGTAGAGCACGGCGCTTTTAACGCCAAGGTGGTGGGTTCGATCCCCGGGACCACCCATACACAAAAAAAATGTATGCACGCATGACTGTAAGTCGCTTTGGATAAAAGCGTCTGCGAAATGGCATATTATATTATTATTAAGAGTATTTTTGGAGACACATCTGCAAGCTTGTTAATACTGTTTCATGCTGTTGAATACACTTCTCAATTCAGTCCTCAGAATTATTTCATTTTTCATTTCATTGCAACACAGTTAAAAGCAAGGAAAGGTGCAACGTTTTCGATTTGACCGTTTTTTGTCAACTGATTCATCTTAAACCAGGAAAGAAAACGTGATTATTATTTTGTTATGCTATTTTCCTCCTGGAAACTTGCTTCTGGCTCATACATGACTGATCATAAATAAAAACTTTAATACCCAAGTAAAAGACTACGAAAATCTATCTATCAACAAACACCATATCATCAATACATGAAATATACATTAGGCTTATATGAGCTACTGCATTGCTCTCCTTTTAAACCTCTCCAGGGCCTAGATCTGTTCCTTTGGTGGCCTGTAGCACCCTGTGAGAGGCTGCTAACGGGTCATTCCTGAGGGTCAAAGGGCAGGGAGTTCACTATTTGTATTTCTTCTCTCTTCTTCAGTTCGTGAGGAAAGCATGTTGTGGAGAGTGTGGAGTAACAGAACATTGGGACAACTAACTGGGGAGGAGTTTAGATGAGGCCTTGTTGTGCTATATCCTACCACTTCAAAGCTGCTATTCCTTTGGTGATGACTCCTGCTCCATGTAGGGGGAATTGGAGGGGGTTTGATGTCTCTCAACACACCTCCTTCCCAGTGGTGCTGGAAGGTAGGATGTTGAGTTGTGTCAGCTGAGCGGAATGCTCTTTAGCTTTGAGCCGCAGTGCTGCGATGCTGGAGGCCCGGCGGTCCACAGGCGAGGAGGGGGAGGGCTCTGACAAGGCCGTCGGGGGCTGGACTGGGGCCTCTACTGCAGGTATGGGCTGGCGTAAGAGTGTCAGGGGACCCATGCTGGAGAAGAGTCTGCCGACAGAAGAAGAGCGATAGGGAAGGTTGGAAGAGAGATAGATACAGAAGTTGTCAGGGAAGGAGAAATGATTAATTAGACATACATTCCAAAGTAACCACTTCAATCAGATGCAGCCTTACTAATAGAGTTGTTGACGGTGCTCACCTTCCAAAGGAGGGGTTAATGAAGGTGGGGTGTCTAAACATGGCTGCTCCCATGAAGGGGCCAAATCCCAAGGGGGAGGAAGAACTGGTGAAGGGGTGGGTCAGACCCTGGAACGAGGTGGTAGCAGCTGTCCAGGCACACTCCAGGGAGGGGTGAGAGTGGGGCACGAAAGGACTTCCCTCCAAGTAGTGGCTTAGGTGGTGTGCTGCACCCAGGGGTCCAGAGATGGGGTGGCCCGGGGGGTGAGTCTGACCCCCAGATTTCTCTCTTTTCCGCCACTTAGCTCGGCGGTTCTGGAACCACACCTTAGAAAGAGGGAGGAAGAGGAAGAGGAAGAGCATGAGGCCTAGCGTTGGGGTTAGAGTTATGGGGTTAGAGTTATGGGGTTAGGGTTATGGGGTTAGGGTTATGGGGTTAGAGTTATGGGGTTAGGGTTATGGGGTTACGGTTATGGGGTTAGAGTTATGGGGTTAGGGTTATGGGGTTAGGGTTATGGGGTTAGTGTTAGTATTTCAAAATGTTGGATAACAGTTCTCTATTTGGTTTTTGTTACTTATTGAAATTGTAATTTGGACATGACAATAAAGCATGTTTTGTTCAAATTGAAAGTAAACAAATTATTGGCGACAGTGAAGAGAACAGAGAGGGAGGATTCCCCTCCCATACAGACTTGACACTGGTTATAAAACGAAACACACGGAATTTACAAGGTTTTATCACCTCTCCAAAGAATGATTTGCTCATCTACAGCTGAAGCGTGTGACATCTGGGGCGTTGAATGCGTAGTCTGGTATCTAAGGTTGAGACTCGAGTTTCAAAATGTAAGCAATGTCCTAAATGAGGATGGTAGGGGTATCTAGCACCTATAATGGCGTCTATCTCCTTGAAGTGCGAGATATCATCAGATCAATGCATGACTATTACAAAATGAAGATGGAAAATCAAACAGCATTACCCCGCCACCGCTATGCGAGGATGCCACTTTCGTCAATACTCGCTCTGTTTGAGCTGTTATTAAGTCAACGATAAAGTAATGAACGGCCTGAAGCAAATTCCGTTTTCTGGTGTGTTTTTAAAAATAATGTTCCTCTCTTACTGTCTAAAGTGAACTGTATTACTTAATGTAATTATAATAATAATAATAATTATTATTATTATTATTATATTATTATTATTATTATTATTATTATTATTATTATAGCAATAATATGCAATTAGGTATATTATAGCCTATACAATTGTATTATAATTAACATTATTATAGGATATGCTATAATGTGGTTGCATGTTTATCGAAATTAAATATGGTCATAATGATGTAAAATATGAACTAATAATAATTTACGCTCACTTGCACACGCGCCTCGGTGAGATTCAATTGCATCGCTAACTCCTCCCTAAATTGACAGAAGAAAAAAAGGCAAATAATATTCAGTTATCATCATAGCTTTACACATATAAATCCAATGATGACAATAATAAAAGCCTAAAGATACAATAGAAAGTACATGATATAAAATATGAAATATCGTTAGCCTACTTTGTGTGTAGGCTTCTTATAATGAAAATAAACAATGAAAATGAATAGCTATTAAATCTGTTTGAGTCAATAGATATCCTGTCTCACAAATATGTTGCAAGTATGCCAACAAATAGCTCCACCATTTAGCAAACCTTTCTATCTGCAGCAGCCAACTTCAATTGACATCTCAAGAATGTAAACATTTTCGAACAATATTTTTTGAAAATATTTTTTTGCAACCACAATTATCAATAATAAAAAATCACAATAATTCACAATTATATTTAATAATAATGAAAATGAATACGAGTGTGTCACTGTCAGATCATCATTACAATGGGTTTAAACCAATATAATATCTAAACCAATATAATAGCCTACTCTATATTTCATTGGTATTCTATTCCTTGCGCACACATCTTTTAATATTTCGTTTTGTTATGTGTGAATTACAGTGTACAACATGTATTATTATTATTATTAATACAACTTTTATAAAACAGTCATATTACGCATTATTAGTCTTTGTTATTATTAATAATAACAAAGGCTAATAGTTAATAACAAAAGGCTAATAATGCGTAATATGGCTGTTTTTATAGTTCATACAAATAATTTAATGAATAATATTACTGTTCTTATAGTACTATTAATGATAATAAATGTTTGATATTCTTACATTTCTTAGCCAAACAATGTTCATGTATATGTCGATCACCTCAATGCAAGGATTTACCATTAAAAAGGCTAACTTTCGAATCACATCTCTAGACTTCCTATTTGGATTATCACAAACTGAAACTCCATTTTACTTTTCTTTTCATGACCATAGGCCTAGGCATATATGCAACAGATTCACATTTTCATAGTGTTAAAATAACTGATCAAAAAAAGTGCTGGCACATGAGAATTCTACCTCGTGAACACATCAGGGTAGTGCGTCTTTTGGAAAGCTCTCTCCAGCTCCTCAAGCTGATAACTTGTAAACGTAGTCCTGTATCTCCTCTGTTTTCGCTTTAGCATCCCCTCGTCTGAGTCACTGCCAGCTGAAAGGCACAAGTTGTCCTCTCCGTCTTTTACATCTCCATTGATGTGCAAACTCTCCCCGTTCTTTGGGGACATTTCTACGTCTTCGCAGATGCGCTCCTTGCCAGTGTCCTCGAACTTTGGGGCGCCTAGTTCCCCCTGCTCCTCTTTCCCTCGCCCGAGGTTCTGTTCTTCCTCGCTCTGACTTTGGGACGCGTTCTCCCTGTATGATTTACTGCGGCTGATGCTAACTTGTGGCGCCTGAGTGATTTTCAGATTTTCGTAGACTTTGTCTAGAGGACGCTGCCTGTCTTCTTGCTCCTCAAGCTCGCGAATTCCGCGACTGGAGTCCATGAACTTTCCCCCTGGGCCATATAGACGCCGCAACTTGGTGGGCAGGTGCATGTCCGCATCTTTACGAGAGACTGCGAAGAGATACGGTTTATTTTAAGGAACTTATAAATTACAGCGCAATATGCAATATGTTTAACAATATTAGTATGTAGCCCTTTTTATAAGGCTAGGTTGTGTATAGGATATTCTTCTCTAAAAAACCCTAGGCGGGCCTAATGAAATGTACGTTAAATGCAAAGGCCATTCGCCACATGAATTAAAAACCATGTTATTTTAATACGCTCACTATCCCCTGAAAATATAAATGTCACGTTCAGGCTGCATAGATTTTCAGCCGAAAACTCAAAACTTACTTTTTTTGTTTCTCATGTTATTTTTTCGTTTGCATTTTGAACGCTATATCCAGTGCTTGACTTTGGCAGGAGCTCACCAGAGCTGAGTAGGCCTACCGGCACCTCGCATGTTTTACTGCTTGAGATCCTGTTCCTCTTATAGAATATTAGCTCAAAAGTATTGTGGAGCTCCTGCACCTAAATAATGTATAAACAGTACCGTCACCCAAAATCACTACCGGAACCTATTTCAGTCCAAGTCAAGCACTGGCTATATCTTAACCATTCTTTGAATACACTTTAAATACGCAAATAATGCAAATTTAGCTGCAAATTCAATTTACATTTGGATATGTGTCCTATTATTTAATTGCATATTACTCCCAAGGTAGGGTGCAAAGTGTTACAGAGAAAGTCAACCAACAACATATTACCTTCCAAAGACGCATTATGCTCCACTCTCCCAGCCAGCATGGGTAAACTTTGCATTCCTGTGAGTCTGACTTTGAGAGGACTTCTTCGGCCGAGTATGCTTTCGATGCAGTATGAGAGCATGGGCGATTTAGGTTTACTCTCGGTTGTGTCGGAGGCATCTTTCCCACTTGGATGGCTCATGTTTTTCGCCGCACAGGTGAGCCTCTAGGCCGGACAGAGCTTGACTGCGTAAAAGTATGTTCTTCGACCGCCCTGCCTCCCCTCTCTCCTCCCCCGTCTACACTGACATCTGAAGGCTACTTTACTTGTCATAGTCTCCAAATCTGTCGCATACACGGGTTCTTGGCTTCCTATTGGTTGCCAGCTGAAAAAAATAAGCATAATAGCCCCCGATTGTCAGTCAAGTTCAATTTCAAGAACCAGCCAGATCATAGCCAATGTTTTTCAAGAGCTGTTGCCATACTTTTCCATGTTAGGCTATTAAAACCCTTAGAATTGAATTTCTTACGCACGTTTAGATCAGATGGCACATTGACATTTGGATAAAATTGTGTTATAGACACAGGTGAGGAGGAACAATAACCTATAGGTAGGATATAGGTTATTATAGGACATGTGATATGGGGGACTGACATTTTAATGTGCAGTGATCAGTGCAAAGGTGTGTGTGTGTGTGTGTGTGTGAGTGCACCCGCATGTGGTGCTATAACATCAACCGTGAATTGAATATGCCACCTGCTGTAATTGTTTTGCCATTGCAGGTTAGGAAACGAATTCCCAGTTTTCGTTTTCTTCTCGCTCTCTCTCTTTCTTTCTCGCTCTCTTTAATGGCATGAAATACACAGGTAGGCCTAGCTAAATAATCACATTTAAAAAATCACATTGAATGCATTCACATCAATGTCAATGGCATCAGATATTGTGTGTTTTCTGTCTCTTTTACGCACGGGCACTCCTGCGTAACGGTTGTTGTTGAGGAATAAAGGAGTGGGAAAAAAAGAGAAGTCATTTTAATTTAGATTGAAAATCACCCACATTTCTCTAGCCTGTAGGCTTGAATGGCTTACCAATTTCCATGGACACGTGGCAGACAGAAGGTTGTTTAAACTCTCAGCGTTCGAGTATTTGTGACCATGGAGACGGGTAAACAAACACAGAAAGCGGTTGTTGATAGAATGGCTGCGAAAAATGAAACAGCGCAAGAATCCGTCGATGGGCCATATTACCTCGAAAAGGTGTTGATACCAGATGACTCAGACGACGATTATCAATATGAGGAAGTTCTGGCCGATGAAGAAAGGAGTATGGCAGAGGGGGTTGATGAGGATTTGGAGGCCGCGGTAAGAGCAGTGCGAGATGCTTCAGATGAAACGGGGTCAGTGTTACAGAGGCTCAGCTCAGCTAAGCAACCCATCTCCCACATTCCAGAGGTGGTGGATGACTTTCTCCGCAACTTCCTTGTCAAAATGGGCATGAGCAGAACTTTGGATTGCTTCCAAGCAGAGTGGTACGAAATGGAGCAGAGGGGGTTGTTGAAAACCGAGCTAGTGGAGTTTGTGCCTGACGCATATACACACAACCAACTTCTAGACAACGAGCTGAAGAATGTACAGAGAGAGCGGGACAGCTACAGGCAGGCAGCTTCCAAAGCTAGTGAAACACTGGTCAAGCTTCAGAAAGAGAGGGATTTCCATCGTCTGCAGCATAAGCGTGTTGTCCAAGAGAAGAACAGGCTTGTTGAAGACATCAAACGACTGAAGAAGCACTATGGATCATATGAGCCTGCACTGAAGCAGTTGAGTGATAAGTACCAAGTGGCGCTGAAACAGAAGATGCTCGTCAGTTTAGAGAGGGACAGAGCATGTGGCCAGGCCAACAGCCTGGAAGCCACTCTACGTAATGCACATTTATCATCTGCAATCCACTCAGCCAACAGAGACACAGGTCTGCCCCCAGAACAGGAGAAGTATCAGAGTAAGTCTGGCAAAGGAGTCCAGCTACAGAATGATGGAATTGCCCTCTATGACCAAGACAAAGACCCAACTAAAAACACAGCTCAGAAACACCCCAAAGACTCTGAGTTTCCTGTCAGCAGCCGTGTGAACCCCTACTTAGGCCAAATTAAAGCTCTGGCCTCACATTGCCCCAAATCATCTGGATTCCGCTTCACCAACTCACTGAAGGCCCATACCCTGCCAATAAGCTGTCTCGCCCTGCACCCCCGCAAGTTTATTGTAGCCTCCTCCAGTGACGACCAGCTCTGGAGGTTGTGGGGTATGCCCATGGGGGAGATGATCATGACTGGGGAGGGTCATAGTGATTGGCTCTCTGGCTGTAGCTTTCACCCAAATGGTGGAAGCCTGGCCACCACCAGTGGAGACACAACAGTAAGGATCTGGGATTTCTCCCAAGGCCGCTGCATCCTGACTCTGGATGGTCACACCCATGCCACATGGGGCTGCTCCTTCCACTCATGTGGGGACTTTGTGGCCTCCTGCTCAATGGACAACACTACAAAGGTGTGGGACCTGCAGAGCGAGCGCTGTCGTAGCACGCTGCGTGGCCACGTTGACTCAGTCAACAGTGTTACTTTCCTGCCCTTTTCCAACACTCTTCTTACTTGCTCAGCTGATAAAACCCTGTCTTTGTGGGACGCCAGGATTGGCCTGTGTGCACAGACCTTCTATGGCCACCAGCACTCCTGCAACCATGCCACCTTTAATGCACTGGGCAACACTGTTGCCTCCTGTGATTCATACGGAGTGGTCAAACTATGGGATGTGAGGAAAGTAGCAGCCATGATAACCATGGACACTGGGCCACATCCCAGCAACCAACTGGCCTTTAGCCCGTCAGGCCGAACACTGGCTATCGCCAGTAATGATGGCTCAGTTAAGCTGGTGGAGCTGGCATCTACTCAGGTGTCCAGTTTATTGGGCCATGATGATGCTGTCCAGAGTGTAGTCTTTGATCACAAGGGGGAGTACTTATTGTCAGCCGGGTCAGATGGTGCCATTCTCATCTGGTCATGAAATTAATAAATACTTAAAATGCTTTCTAGCTGATTATTAAATGTGAAATAGACTAATTGCTGACATGTGTTTCATTGTTTGATTCTTGTACAGAATTCTGTTATCCAATTATCTTATTTGTGAAGAACATTTACCACTTTTCCTGAATAAAATAACTAAATATGTTTTATAAATTACTCTTTTATTTCTGAATTGAGGCATTAATAAATAAATAAGGTTTGAATTACCTTATTTGCATGATGCACATTAGCTATGATTTATACAAATCACTAATTGAATTCACACAAGTAGTCTACCAGTATGGAAAAAACAAGTAATTTATCTCTAGAATGCCCAGGAGCGGCGCTATGATTTTAGAAGCCATTTTTTGAGTGGAGAGCGGAAGTGGGAAGAAGCACACAGACACAACATCTACAAAAACAAAACAAAACGTGCACACGAGATAAAATGATGTTTTAATTTTTTAAGGTTCACCGCGATTAAAGCTTGGTATCAACCCAGATTAACGTTGTTTACATATGGTTGCACGCATAGATAATGTTTTGTAGGCGACATTTCACACATTTGGTACAAATGAGCATGTTCTGCATCTCACATTAGCTAGCTAATTGCTAACGTTAGCTAGCCAGCCAGGGTTGGTAACGTTATTTAACTTTTATTTGAACAGTTAACTTAGCAACACTGTGTAAGCAACTATGGAAAGCCTGTACAAGCGTAAAGTGTTCGCGACGATGCGAAAAAATAAAGCTGAAGCAAAGAAGAAAAGGGCTCAAATCGGTCTGCCGTCGTCTATCCTTGATGACAGTGACGAGGAGTCCTGCGCGAGCACGACCAGCATCAGCGCCTCAGACTCGGAGAGTGAGTATCAGAATTCGGACAGTGGGAGCGAAAGTACACCTGCCAGTGGAGAACAGAGTGAAGGTAGTAGCTCCAGCGAAGGTAGATCCCGTCCTCGTCGGAAGCGCGTCCTCGCTGACAGCTCCAGCGACTCTGACAGCGACGTAGGAACCAAACCCAAACGGAAAGTAGTTCCCAAAAAACGCATTAAACAGCAAAGTCAAGATTCTGATTCGGAGGACGAGAGTGCCGCACAAAAGGCCAAACAAGTTGCCGAAGCCAAAGAGACCGCAGCTAAACGAAAGCAACGCCAGTCTCAACTCCTGGCATTATCCAAGAAGATGAAGTCCCGCGTTCCGAAACGCAGGGGCACGTTGGAGGTAGCTTATCACCATATATAATGTAAACGAGCATAACCTAACATGCAGTATCTTTAAGTGTTGATCCATTGTGCAGAATCATGTCGCATACACCCACAAAATGTCCATAGGGTACTGAGGAAATGTTTAACATTGTTTTACAACCCATGTATTGTTTGCTTGTAAAGATTCAGGATTCAGGTGAAGAAAAGGGTAAAGAAGCGAAAGATGCTAGTGGTGACGAGGATGATGACCACCACGATGATGCCCCTGAACTATTGGTGGGCAGTAGTGAAGAGGCGGCAGATGACAGCGACAGTCTGAAGGACTTCGTAGTTGAGGATAAGAAAAAGACAGTGGACAAGGAGGAGTCAGATGAAAAGGCTGTTTCTCTTCCACGCCAGTGTGAGTCTTTGCTGACACTATATCATGGGTCAATGTTTACACCTGAAAGCATCACTACTATGTGTTATGATTCCTTTTCCTCTTGCCTCTTTTTGCTAGTCATCACTGGGTCTCAGCTCAATCACTTTCAAGTGGTCGTCAAAGCCCTTATGATCAACGTCCTAGATGAAACCTTTCTCAAGTCTCTTTACGGTAAGTGTTTTTAAACAATCAGGGTCTTAAACACCATCCCCAATTTACTGTATGATCCAAGTGTAGGGAATCTAATCGGTTGATCACTGTGAGCAGGCGGTGATCGGACAAAGCGATATGCTCAGGAGATGATGGCGTCGCTGTTCCACTTTGATGAGCGGACGATCCTCCCTCGCCTGGAGAACCTAAAACAGCGGAGCCGCTGGACTGACCGGTACAAGGTGAAGAAACATTTCTCAGAGAACTTAAGTCATTCAACATTGGCTGCATATTCACTGATCTGTATACAGCTATGCTTGTACTTTGGCTAAGACTTCCATTTTTACATTATGTGAAAAAGCAATATGCAAACTGAGGTATGTGTTTTTGTGTCCATGTGCAGGAGCGGGTGGAGTGTTACCCCAAGGTCCGGCTGATGAAGTTAGGATTGCATGGGAGTGTTTGTGAGGCATGCAAGCTCCAGAGACAGTGCAGTTTCAGTGTGCGTCTCTCGGGGCAACTGTACGACCTCAACAGCCTCCAAGAGGACAAATTCATGCCTGATGACACACAGGTACTACATCTGAGAAGAAATCAAGTCTTTGTTTTAATCATCACTGTCCCCAGATGAACGCATACAGTACATGTGACATTGGCATCCCATAAAACCCACCCTAACAAAAAGTACATCACAACAGATCAACGTCAGATTAAATAATGATGTATCCTTATCCTTGCACCAATTTAACCTTTTGTGAAATGTAATCTTTGCAGTTTGTCTGAGGGAGAGGGTTTTCAACGACAGGTCACTTACCTTGCATGTATTTCCTAAATTACAGGCTTTCAGTGTGGGCTCCGTTTGTGCCAGCCGAACAGAGGTGTATCATGCTCTGAAACACTTCAAGTACCACTTGTTTCAACACTGCCGGACAGTGATGGAGGAGGAGAAGAATGGAGAGGAGGAGCCGGTGAAGGAAACGGTGAAAAGAGTGTTCACAAAACTGGAGGAGAGTGGCTGGATCTCAGAGGTATATACCCCACTTCCCCTCCATAAAATGACAGTACTCCTCATTGAATCGTCATAATCTAATGCCTGTTTCAGTGTTCCCCCAAACTCTACTCTGTCAAATGTGTAGAATAGAAAGCAATGCTTTCTGATTTTCCTCACTGACCCTCACTCACTGTTTCATTCCCATGTCTCTCTCAGCAATATGAGAAGTTCCAGGACCATCTCAATGATGCAGACTACTTCCAGGAGGAGAAGCTAGACTGAAGGATTACCACAGACAGGATCATGGATCTACATCATATTATATTATAGGCATCCATTTAACAGTTTTACTGTTTATTCTGCACATTGTTAGGAAATAAGTGTTTTATTCATATACATTTTATTTGACTTCTTCCATTCAATGTTAACATTTAAGATTGTACTGAAAGCTTTTAAAAACTATTTTCCTCCTTTAGTCGTTACCCTATACCAAGACATCTATTGTACCTGTATTTTATCAACCATTTTATATCAGTAAATGCTCATAAGCAACCAAAACATTTAGTGTAGACATATGTTATATACTGTATGTGCAAAGATGAAGCAGAATACTCTGGTACTGCTGTAAATCAAAAATGCTACCCCTGAGTGTTTTCATTAAACTGTCCTAGTTACCTTTCCTACTAAGTTGAAGCAGTGCTGTCCTTCCAATAGTTAAGATAATGTCAAATGGAGTTTGCTACGACAGATGACCTCAAATGAAATGACCATATAAACATGAGTCATTTTCTCTGTGGACTGCAGTATTCAGTATAGGATGGTACGACTCTTGTGAGTTGCTTATTTTCTATCAAAACGCCTGTGTGATGCTTCATAACACAAACCAATAATAAAAACTACATTAAACAGTATGTTGTCCATCCGTGTACAATTGCAGTGTGAAATATGAACGTCTCTGGCATGCAAGAAACAAACCAAAACTATAAAAAAATACAGAAATGAAACCACAGACAAATGTAACACTAGTTGGGAGACTCTTACATCAGTCCCAACTTGTACTCCATCATGAGATGTGGCTCTCCCATAAATATATCACACACACCCCTTTGTTAAACAGCTGAATGATGGCAGTTTTCAAATACTCTAGTAAAAGGCATAGGTGCTGACTAATGGAGAGTAAACTATACAAATAAAGAAACTTGCATACTAATTATGCTCCCAAACATTTAATGGGTATAGCAACCAACGTTTCGGCACGCAGTGCTTTCTGAAGAAGGTACTGCGTGCCAAAATGTTGGATGCTATACCCATTAAATGATCGGGAGCATAATTGATTAGTGTGCAACTTTCTTTTTATAGTATTCAAATACTTACCATTAAGAACGTCCTCAAACCAGATGCTCTAGTGTGTCTAGGGCAAGGTTGGAACTTTGTAAGAATTCCTCAGTTATTCTGCGCTCTGGCACACTCAGACGAGAGTGCTCTGAAATTGGAGTAATAATAATAATAATAATAATAATAATATGCCATTTAGCAGACACTTTTATCCAAAGCGACTTACAGTCATGCGTGCATACATTTTTTGTGTATGGGTGGTCCCGTAGATAGCCAGAGTGAATTTACGAACGCACCCGTTGTAGGAAGGGAAAGCGCTGAGTCTGCTAGGATAAGATGACAGTGTAATAAAGTGTGGGAAAGACAGATACTACCACATGCCTGTGTAGTCCATTTCAGTGTGTGAATGAATATTACCTGTCTTGTTGCCCTGAACTCCATCTGTAGTTTAAGAGGAGCATGGAGGCCCTGAATGTTCCTAAGAGTTAAAAAATCCATCTTGTCCTGGTTTAGCTGGAACTGGAAAAACAACTCAAAACCTATTACACTCAGGTTTATGCACAGTTCATTTAAAAAAGGAGGTATAGTGTCCAAACTAAACACAATCTTATGGAAGTTCAGTTATTCATGTACGAGTGCATTTCTTATGGAGCTACATGTGTTTGTGAATAGGTAAGGCCAGTTATAAACCAAGCTTAGGTCTCCCGTTTTTTTCTCTGAGAGTTCCAGTGGATGACTGGGGAGTAGCTCGTTCCTCACACTGGAAAACCTGTAGCGACAGCAACACAAGACATACAGTTTGAATCACTGGGTATCAGTGAAAGGGCCTTGGCCAATAACTTTTTTATTGAATATGTGGTGTGATGTGGCTGACACTCACCCGCTTCGGAACGTGTCCTGGACGCCATAAGATCCTGCTTGGAGACCTGTGACTGGAACACTGTCCTTCAGATGAGCACGTAGTCCACGGCAATTCTGCAATTCAGATAAATATTTGTATAGTCATACAGACGCCAGGGGGCTGTAGAAAATGTAAGTACTTCAATGTCTGAGTGATGATTTAGGTTAGCTAGCAAGTTAATTATGGTAGAGAAAGATGGCCCAAGATCTGTGTTTAGAGGCATCCTGTCCTACATCCGTCTACTGTACGGTCCTCACAAGTTCTGTCATAATTATGCCTATTTATTATTAATTATCGCCCACTTATAAAACTTATCTTCTTAAAATCTGATTTTAAACCTAACCACACTGCTAACCTTACATTTACATTTTAGTCATTTAGCAGAGGCTCTTATCCAGAGCGACTTACAGTTAGTGAATGCATACATAATAGTTTTTTTCATACTGTTCCCCGGTGGGAAACGAACCCACATCCCTGCCGGCCAAACCCTCCCCTACCTTGGACGACGCTGGACCAATTGTGCGCCGCCCATGGGTCTCCCGGTCGCGGCCGGCTGCAACAGAGCCTGGACTCGAACCTGGATCTCTAGTGGCACAGCTACTCTAGTGTGTCTAGGGCAAGGTTGGAACTTTGTAAGAATTCCTCAGTTATTCTGCGCTCTGGCAAACTCAGACGAGTGCCACTCGGGAGACCTTATGCCTAACCTTAAATTAAGACAAAAAACACATTTTTGTAGCCAATTTTGGCTGTGTCTGTGGAATCTGACTTTGTTATCTAATGGATAACTATTGTACTGACTTCTCTTCTCAAGTGAAATTAGTTGCTGTCTGAATTTCTCCATCTTTGGGGAGCAGATAAGGCAACCAGAGTTGTAAGCAAGTACACAATCAAAGACACTGATAACTAACTAGCTAGCAATTCAACTTACAATCATTTTGCTAGCTTAGGACATTTAGCAAGGTAACTAGCTAGCTAGCAAATTCCTAGAGAACTTGATGTAGCTGGCTAGCTAACTAGTATGGATCATTGGTATGGATGGATCAAACAAAGCTAGCTGGCTACTATAACGGTAAATGGTTAGCTAACGTTAGCTATATACTTATCTAGCTAGTTAGCTGTAACATTGTCTTTGACCTCTCGAAATGGTATCAGTATGAAAAGCTTTTCTAGAGTAATATGCTATATGGCACTGGGTTATAAGAAATAGTTACAAAGCTAGCTAGCAACCTACTCGAAATACTCACCATGGCTGCTGTCTTGTCATTCAATCGAACAAATGCTGACTGGCTACATCCGGTGTAGACTCTGGAACTAGCTAGCGTCGAGCGACTCCTAGATAGAGACTTGGTTTGTCTCTAAACTGTAGCGATTGACTGTAGCCAAAACATTTAAATTGTCTAGGAAATAAAACCACAAGCAGCCCAAAGTGAAGTCAATGTTATAATACGCTACATTTTACAATCAAAGCATAGCGATGCTGTTGAATATGTAGCTGTATATACAAAAATATTCCTATCCTTACCATAAGGGGGTATAGCTCAGTGGTAGAGCATTTGACTGCAGATCAAGAGGTCCCCGGTTCAAATCCGGGTGCCCCCTCATTTTTGTGATTTTTTAGCCCTAGTTATAGACAACACTGATGGACCATAAGCAATATTGGGTTTGAATGTTGTTTTTGACAACAGTAACTTCGAAAAAATAGGTAGTTTAATTGCACAATCGTGGGTTATTGTTACGAATCTTGCCCTGGAGGCAGAACTGAACAATTTCCGCTAGATGGGATAGCTGCAAAGTCAAACGTAGCTATATTTTACAAATTCATGAAAACAACATTTTGCTGTTTGGTCTTAATTTAAGGTTAGGGTTAGTAGTGTGGTTAAGGTTAGGTTTAAAATCTGATTTGATTACTTAGTGGCTGTGTCAGCTAGTGAACACTCTGCAGAGCCTCTTCCAGAACAATATTCATGCCGAAAAAGGCTAACCTGCTTTAGAAGAGTCCAAAAAGCAATCAATCTATAGTATATTAATGCCAACACTTTTTTTTATATTGTCCCCATCCAAGGAATATCTTCAAGTTATAGTAATGTATAACAAAGGCAAAGGACATGATCTTGGTCAAACAGGAGGTTAACAACATCAAAGGAAATCTAAGAAAATATATATTTTTATAAAAATGTAATCATGATAACCATACAATTACAAAATGCGGTACGAAATATCACTCAGGACAGTGAAAACAGTGGAAATAGATGCTTTTTGCATAATGCTCTTGTCAATAAAACAGTCATATTCCAGGTCCAGTAAAGTGAGCTGTGACATGGTCCCTCTGGCTCAAACCAAGTTGAATATTTGTCTTTATGAGTGTTGGTACATCCACTTAGCTAGCAGTCCTGGTCACAGCAGCACTTCTTCCTTGCATAGAATCTCCATCAGCAAGCAAGCAGAAATCCAAAGCACTTTCTGTATTGAAATAGCTAGGGTCTCTCCCCTTCACTTTCAGTGTTGATCAGAGTTCATCCTTCTCCAGGCTGGGATCATCTCTTTGAGGCTCTTGCTGACATCTGCAAATGGCACTCTGGTCTGAAGGCTGGGGCACCAGCTCCATGTCTGGATGTAGTGTGGGACGGCTCGTCTGACGCTCAGAGTACATCTGTTATGACAGGAGAAAACTTCCTCAGCTGGGTTTCTTTTATCAATGATAAGAATGCTACCTTAATATATCTGAGCTGATTTAGCATTGGCATGCATAGCATAAAGACAATACCAGGAGGTAATTACCTGTAGCACACTGTAATAGTAACAGTACAGTCTGTTCGGTTGTACCAGCTCTCTTACAATTGCCTGGCCTGCTTTAGCGATCGCCTGTGCTTCAGCATCATTCTCCTGCAGGGAAAATAAAGACATTAATATCTTAATCAAATATCCACAAAAACACAGCTAAATCCTAATGGTAACAACATGCATTTGCATTGCAAGCAGACAAACATGCAAATGGTGGCAAATACATATTGACACACATTGACATGCACTCCTTGGCATGTCCTTCCTTAACATGCATTTACTGCTTGGCATACGACCGCAAGGCACTACAGAGGGTAGTGTGTACGGCCCAGTACATCACTGGGGCCAAGCTCCCTGCCATGCAGGACCTCTATACCAGGCGGTGTCAGAGGAAGGCCCTAAAAATGGTCAAAGACTCCAGCAACCCAAGTCATAGATTGTTCACTCTGCTACCGCACGCCAAGCGGTACTGATGCACTAAGTTTGGAACCAGCAGGACCCTGAACAACTTCTACTCCCCCAAAACATTAGACTACTAAATAGTTAACCAAATAGCAACCCGGACTATCTGCATTGACCCCCTTTGCACTAACTATTTTGCATACGCTGCTGCTACTGCTTATTATCTATCCTGTTGCCTAGTCACTTTACCCCTACCTACAGTGCATTCAGAAAGTATTCATACCCCTTGAGTTTTTCCCCATTTTGTTACGTTACAGCCTTATTCTAAAATTGATACAATTGTTTTCTCTCCTCATCAATCTACACACAATACCCCATAATGACAAAGCAAAAACAAGTTTTGAGAAAATGTTACAAATGTATTAAACATTTAACTGAAATATCACATTTACATAAGAATTCAGACCCTTTACTCAGTAATTTGTTGTAGCACCTTTGGCAGCTATTACAGCCTTGAGTCTTCTTGGGTATGGAGCTACAAGCTTGGCACACCTGTATTTGGGGAGCTTCTCCCATTCTTCTCTGCAGATCCTCTCAAGCTCTGTCAGGTTGGATGGGGAGCGTCGCTGCACAGCTATTTTCAGGTCTCTCCAGATATGTTCGATCTGGTTCAAGTCCAGGCTTTATCTGGGCCACTCAAGGACATTCAGAGACTTGTCCCAAAGCCCCTCCTGCGTTGTTTTGGCTGTGTGCTTAGGGTCGTTGTCCTGTTGGAAGGTGAACCTTCGCCCCAGTCTGAAGTCCTGAGTGCTCTGGAGCAGGTTTTCATCAAGGATCTCTCTGTACTTTGCTCCGTTCATCTTTCCCTCGATCCTGACTAATCTCCCAGTCCCTGAAGCTGAAAAACATCCCCAGAGCATAATGCTGCCACCACCACGCTCCACTGTAGGGATGGTGCCAGGTTTCCTCCAGACGTGATGCTTGGCATTCATTCAAGTTCAATCTTGGTTTCATCAGACCAGAGAATCTTATTTCTCATGGTCTGAGAGTCCTTTAGGTGCCTTTTGGCAAACTCCAAGTGGGCTGTCATGTGCCTTTTAATGAGGAGTGGCATCCGTCTGGCCACTCTACCATAAAGACCTGATTGGTGGACTGCTGCAGAGATGGTTGTCCTTCTGGAAGGTTCTCCCATCTCCACAGAGGAACTCTGGAGCTCTGTCAGAGTGACCATAGGGTTCTTGGTCACCTCCCTGACCAAGGCCCTTTTCCCCCGATTGTTCAGTTTGGCTGGGCGACCAGCTCTAGGAAGAGTCTTGGTGATTCCAAACTTCTTCCATTTAAGAATGATGGAGGCCACTATGTTCTTGGGGACCTTCAATGCTGCAGAATTATTTTGGTACCTGTTACGGATACAGGTATCCTGTGTCTTTTTGTGTTTTTCCTCTCCTTCTGCCCTAATCACAGGTGTCCTGTATGTTCCTGATTGGTGGTCGTTGGGGTGTCTGCTGATTGCTGAGGTGGACCAATCAGTGGACATTCCTCTGCATTGCACCACCTGTTTCTGGTTTTTCAATCACACATCCCATTGTTTAAAAGCCAGTCAGTTGTGTTTGTAGAGAGAGACTATTTCCGTATGCGAGTATGAATACTGTGGTGTCCTGTGTACGCACTCATTTGCTGGTTACTCTGTTTGGTAACTTTGTTAGAGACTATTTTCCGTATGCGAGTATGGATACTGTGGTGTCCTGTGTTTTGTGTACTCACTCATTTGCTGGTTACTCTGTTTGGTAACTTTGTTGCGTGTTTCTGGGAAAAGGGGAATTTAAGCAAGTTGCCCTTGGGCATACATTACCCGTAGGAAGAAAACTGTCTAAAAACACTAGTTAGACCTGAGCGGACCACCCACTGTAATTTTTGTATGATTAGCAGTAGCTTAGCGGTTCTTGAGGCAGGCAAGATCAGTTTAGGTTTTTTTTACACTATTGTTTCATTTCTTGGGTCCTGCTCAGCCCTTTTTCCCAAACCTTTACCGTGTGTTCAAAAATAAACATTTTTATGTTTGACGGTACTTTATGGTTGTCGTGTAGTTTTTGTTCTCACTGTTCCATGTCACGATTCTAATTTACATGAATTATGTTACGGGTCTCTTGTCCATCCACCATAGATGTTTAAAGCCACGGGGTTCGTAACAGTACCCTTCCCCAGATCTGTGCCTCGACACAATCCTGTCCCGGAGCTCTACGGACAATTCCTTTGACCTCATGGCTTGGTTTTTGCTCTGACATGCACTGTCAACTGTTGGACCTTATATAGACAGGTGTGTGCCTTTCCAAATCATGTGCAATTATTTGAATTTACCACAAGTGGACTCCAATCAAGTTGTAAAAAAATCTCAAGGATGATCAATGGAAACAGGACCTGCACCTGAGCTCAATTTCGAGTCTCATAGCAAAGGGTCTGAATACTTATGTAAATAAGGTATCTTTTTTTTTTAAATACATTTGCAAAAAATTCTAAAAACATTTAATTTAATCAATTGTAGAATAAGGCTTTAACGTAACAAAATGTGGAAAGTGATGGGGTCTGAATACTTTCCGAATGCACTGTATATAGCCAAGATATCTTTACTCATTGTTTATTTATTCGTCGTTATCTTTCTATTATTTTTATTGCTGCATTGTTGGGAAGGGCCCATAAGTATGCATTTTACTGTTAGTTTACACCTGTTTATGTGACAAATAAAATTGTATTTGACTCTCCCATCTTACCTTAGCCCACTCAATCATTTGGATGAGGTCGGAGAGACTCCTCTTCACAGGGATGTAGTGGGTGCCTGGCTTCAGATGGGTGTAGAAATGCTCATAATATGGTGAGTTCTGCTTCAGCACCAGACTGTTCCCCAGCATCAGGTAAGGGAACCTGTAAGCTGCCACTGTGCCATCCACGTTCACCTGATACTTATACTGTAAATGGGAGAGGGAACTGAAGGTGTCACAGTTCTGAATTTTACAAAAACTTCAACAATGGCTAACATTTATTTATCTTCTCACTACTCAGTACTCACACATGTAAAATCTGTATTTAAATTGAAAACTGCTGGCTTTGGGTGACTGGAGTGTTCAGAATGTTCCCTCACCTTGAAGAAGTCAAAGAATCCAACAAGATTTGCTTTGCCCAGATCCTTCTCCCTTTCCCTGAAAAAGAACCAGCCAGTGATCCCGGCGTCTAGCAGCTCTGGGTATTTCTTGGACAGAGTGACCAGGTGTAGGCGCTCTTCACGACTGTCCCGGCCACGGAAGAAGGCCTGTTCTGTTTTGTTGGCCCAAGGGGGACCTAGACGCCAAGGAAACAGAGTAAGGTTATTGCAAGTAATGAGGTGTAAGTAAGCAGAATGAGGTTAAGGGATAGTGTATGAGGTTATACGTCTTACCTGTGTTGCCTTGGACTGACAGCAGGTCATTGGAAACGCCCCTCATGGTCTCCAGGGTGGAGTGAGTGATGTCGTAGGTGGGCAGGATGATGTCTCGGGTGTCTGTGGAGCCGCACCAGGAGATGATTGGAACAGGCCCAGGATCGTCATCTGCTTTCCTCGTTTCCATTGGCCAGTCTCCCACATTGATGTAAAATTCCACATCAGGCAGCCTCACCTTTCAATTCAAATTCAGAGACAAAGACAGGGGTACTCAGTTTATGCTGAACAATGAACTAAACAATTACAATTATATTGAAAATACGGTATTATGAGAGTTTCAGGCAAGGGACAAAGTATAACAAAACAGTTCAGAAAGGAACATGATCATACTTCTTGATGAAAGGACAGAGACCTGTCCCCTCCCCCACAAAGCGACGATTTACCTTCCTGGCTAGTGATAGTAACATCTCATCAGAGAACATCTTGAAGTCAGTATATTTTCCCAGCGAGCGACGGTACACCTGGTTGTTGAGGACAGCGTAGTGAATGAGACCTCCTCTGTTGGAGAAGCGGCGGGGAACTTCCTGTAGGAGGCGCTGCAGGTCAATGGAGGGGAAGGCACTGAAGTCCCTCTGGATCTGGGGTTCCTCAGCAGGACACTGCATTATGCTCTGCCAGGTAGGAACATCATGCTCTGGGCAGTCACAGTACTCATGATAGACTGGGCCTGAGTATATACAACCAAAGGGATGCATCATGTGGAAGCAGTGAGAATAGATCAAATGTACAACATACTGCCATCTAGCCAAGTGTTTCCCAGCTCCTCGAGTACCCCCAACAGTACATATTTTTGTTGTGGCCTCGTACAAGCACAACTGATTCTACTTGTCAACTAATCATTAAGCCCTTGACAAGTTGAATCATGTGTTTTTGTACGGGGCTACAATAAAAACACAGGCATACTTTGATGAGGAGTTCACTGGTATTTTCTGTCAAATTATCACACTAATCTGCTTTCATTGAAATAATCGGTGAAAGTTAGCCATTGACTGATATAGATACCTTGTAGGGTGTAAGGTGACTTGGCAACGTGACTGTCTCTGTAGAGTACTTCGACCTTCAGTCCCTTGAGGATACTGCCATACAGACGGTACCTCATCAGAAAAGAACCATCTCCTCTGTCCAGGGGGAGGGGGACATGGATGCGGACATGCTCCTTCTGTGAGAGTGAGGTAATTTTCACTCTGAACGAGTCTTTACCTACATGTAAAGAGAAATACAATTAGATAGATGGATCACCTCTATAATGGGAACAACAATGTAGCCATAGGCACAATTAGAGATGGGGTAGTTTTCAGTCTGCAAAGACTAAGCTAACTAGGGGAATAAAATTGTCCCCAATCATGGACATTGTTTAAGAGTTTGATTTTGTGCATCAATAAAACATTGGCTAGAGCAACAAAAACCTGTATTTAGTAGATTACAAATTCCCATTGTATATGAGATCTCAATTTATATAGGGGTGAAATGCCTTGAAATGGATGGGTTGCTAAAAAGTTTCCCCAAAGACAACTTTGATAAGGGATGGACTTCCAGCAGATATGAAATTCATGAAATTATTGGGTGCATTCGAGCTGATCACTTTTGTCAAGTCTTTCAAAGTGTGTTGCATTCTGGGATAAAATTGTTTGACTTGCGTCTACATTTCAACTGCATGAACTTTACAAAAATCATGAAATCAAAGGTCATGAAGTTTTGACTGCAAGTTTCTGCAGTTGCTCTTCGCCAACTTCCTCCTGCAGCCATCACCTGCATTGTGACAGGCGCTATTGTCAAGCAATCATGAGGGTGTTTTTATTTGACCAAAGACGTGACTGAAACAGGAACCAATTTGATGCAATTCATGTGTAGCCTACAGTGAATAAATACATGTGATTGAGTCTATCCCTCACTAATTGATTGTATAATGCACATGTGATTTCAGTTTGCGAGTGTGTGATATGGGTGTTGGATAAATGTTTTTTCGACATTATAAAGAAAAGCTTTATAAACAATGTCAAAGCTGTCATATTGATCTGAGCCTTGCTGTTGTAAAACCACATTAGTTTCCGACTTTCGGCTGTCGCAGATGCACCTCCCCCGACGTCACTCAACTTTCGTCTACAGTCTGTTGCTTTCGCTTTACCACTCAAACGCGCTAATTGACTTCAGGTAATTGTGCAGTTTATCAACAACACTTACCTGGAGAGAGGGTGAAGTTTTCCCCAGCTGAGTTGACAGCCTGGATGATGAAATATCGGACGGGCAAAACGACTTTGGGGTCGAGCCCTGGACCCCAAAGAAGACATTTTTCAGGACCGACTTCACTAGCTTGACAAAACGGAAAGTCACTACAACTTGTGGATAATATTAAAACTATACAAACTAACGGAAATACACTCTGTATAGGGTTGAGTAGATCATCTTTAAGAGTCATAGTTAATTTCCTAAAGTAGACTAGCTAGCTAATATTTATGTTTAGGGTACCAACTATTCAGGCATAATCTCGTCTTCAGAGAAGGGGGGGTTAGTTTTGATATGGCGGAGTGTGATTGGACGATGGATGGACTCGTGGGTATTGAGGAATTTTGATGAAATACACACAGGAAAAAGCATTTGTTTACACAGACCAAATATCGATGGGATATTACAGAATAATACCGTATATTACGCGCTTTTAATTAAACCAGATTCGTTTATTGTCGCTCGAACTTTTTTCCAGACTGTTAATGTACCATGAAAATATCCTCGGTGTAGTCCACTGGGATCCATACTTTAGTTCCGCTAACGCACACTAGTCATAAAGCAACAGTAAATAGGTTTAACAACATTTTTGAAATTATTAATGATTCAATTATTTAAACAATTACATTATTAATTGTGCTTATGTGTGCAACGCAGGGCTCTACGGTGCGACCATTTTACTCGCATATACAGTGGGGGAAAAAAGTATTTAGTCAGCCACCAATTGTGCAAGTTCTCCCACTTAAAAAGATGAGAGAGGCCTGTAATTTTCATCATAGGTACACGTCAACTATGACAGACAAAATGAGAGAAAAAAATCCAGAAAATCACATTGTAGGATTTTTTATGAATTTATTTGCAAATTATGGTGGAAAATAAGTATTTGGTCAATAACAAAAGTTTCTCAATACTTTGTTATATACCCTTTGTTGGCAATGACACAGGTCAAACGTTTTCTGTAAGTCTTCACAAGGTTTTCACACACTGTGGCTGGTATTTTGGCCCATTCCTCCATGCAGATCTCCTCCAGAGCAGTGATGTTTTGGGGCTGTCGCTGGGCAACACGGACTTTCAACTCCCTCCAAAGATTTTCTATGGGGTTGAGATCTGGAGACTGGCTAGGCCACTCCAGGACCTTGAAATGCTTCTTACGAAGCCACTCCTTCGTTGCCCAGGCGGTGTGTTTGGAATCATTGTCATGCTGGAAGACACAGCCACGTTTCATCTTCAATGCCCTTGCTTATGGAAGGAGGTTTTCACTCAAAATCTCACGATACATGGCCCCATTCATTCTTTCCTTTACACGGATCAGTCGTCCTGGTCCCTTTGCAGAAAAGCATCCCCAAAGCATGATGTTTCCACCCCCATGCTTCACAGTAGGTATGGTGTTCTTTGGATGCAACTCAGCATTCTTTGTCCTCCAAACACGACGAGTTGAGTTTTTACCAAAAAGTTCTATTTTGGTTTCATCTGACCATATGACATTCTCCCAATCCTCTTCTGGATCATCCGAATGCACTCTAGCAAACTTCAGACGGGCCTGGACATGTACTGGCTTAAGCAGGGGACACGTCTGGCACTGCAGGATTTGAGTCCCTGGCGGTGTAGTGTGTTACTGATGGTAGGCTTTGTTACTTTGGTCCCAGCTCTCTGCAGGTCATTCACTAGGTCCCCCCGTGTGGTTCTGGGATTTTTGCTCACCGTTCTTGTGATCATTTTGACCCCACAGGGTGAGATCTTGCGTGGAGCCCCAGATCGAGGGAGATTATCAGTGGTCTTGTATGTCTTCCATTTCCTAATAATTGCTCCCACAGTTGATTTCTTCAAACCAAGCTGCTTACCTATTGCAGATTCAGTCTTCCCAGCCTGGTGCAGGTCTACAATTTTGTTTCTGGTGTCCTTTGACAGCTCTTTGGTCTTGGCCATAGTGGAGTTTGGAGTGTGACTGTTTGAGGTTGTGGACAGGTGTCTTTTATACTGATAACAAGTTCAAACAGGTGCCATTAATACAGGTAACGAGTGGAGGACAGAGGAGCCTCTTAAAGAAGAAGTTACAGGTCTGTGAGAGCCAGAAATTTTGCTTGTTTGTAGGTGACCAAATACTTATTTTCCACCATAATTTGCAAATAAATTCATAAAAAATCCTACAATGTGATTTTCTGGATTTTTTTTCCTCAATTTGTCTGTCATAGTTGACGTGTACCTATGATGAAAATTACAGGCCTCTCTCATCTTTTTAAGTGGGAGAACATGCACAATTGGTGGCTGACTAAATACTTTTTTTCCCCACTGTACGCCTAAATACGTTGCTGTGCGACCTGGATTTTTTTTTTTTAGGAGCACCAGTGAAACTAGAAAAATTAAAGATTTTAGTTTTATTACCTCAAATATTTTTCATTGTGCTCCTACATTTGTGTTCACCTACATTTTTCAACTTAGCCACGCACACGTGCTCCTTGTAAAAAAGGTCAGCATAGAGCCCTGCAACAGTGGAGGAGATGTGATGAAGTTGGCTACAATAGTAAAATATGGATTCAATTAATGCACAGATTTAGTCCCGTTTTATTCATGTTTTTCAACAATACACAGGCCTGTAAGAAATTATTTTCACTAAAACATATTACAAAATGAAAATATTTGCACAATGTTACTCAAAACATTACCCCTTTGCTAGAGCATTGACTCTTTCTCCCAATCATCACTGCTCAAGTTGTACTCTCCATCTGTAGTTGTATCTGAGTCATACTCCTCAAAGTCTGACAAACTGGAGCTCCTGATGGGAAGTTGTTCCATGAGGCCTGGAATGAACTGTGACGTCTGATCAATGATAAGTGAATTTGAAATCTCTGTGGGCAAAATTGATGACTCATTGAACCGTAGAGGCCGGGGCAATGTCAGGCTCTTAGGGCTTAGGATGCGGTCTGTTCTATTTCGACTAACAGAGGTTCTCTGGCTCAGTATGCAAGAAAAAGCTCTGGAAAGGGTCCTGTGTGGGCAACCAAGGTCCCTTGGCCCTCTGATATCCTCCAGACTCCTTAGGTCCCTTGTGGAGGCCATATCAGTTCCTGTAGAGATGTGCCTGTTTTTTGATGTTCGGTTTGAGTAAATGTTGGTGACAGAGATGGAGTGGCCATGTTTCAGGCCAAAATCTGTAGTGGTTGGAGAGATACCAGAGTATGAGTGCTGTGTGAGTTTAAAACAGCCAGTTGTACTCCTATCTGATCTACTGTCCTTACCTAATGAGCTAAAGAAGGCATCTTCATTCTCTGTGTTGAGGCTAACATGACTGGGTCTAGAACTTGTGGAATCAATCTGGGATTCTTTTACAACAGATTGACTACTAAAATAGGGTGAATGTGGATAATTTGTTCTACTTAATTCTTCCTTTGACAGTGATGGGTTTCCATTTTTATCTATTGATATTGTGTGTCTTTCTTTGTCTTGAATATCTAACTGGGCATCCTTGGATGCTATTTTAATGGTAGACATTGTCGGCTCATTGCAGCCTCTGTTCTGTAGTCTTAGATGACCTGCCACATTATGTTGAAGGTCAATCGGTTTTAGCACTTCTTCGACCTCTGGACCCCTGCTCTTCCCTGTCCCTCTATTCTCACTGATGTCACTAGCTCCCTCAAGTGTTGAGGGCACAGTTTTCCCCTTTCTAACAAGCAACACACTCTTTTCCTCAATTCGTTTGCTACTGAATGTCATTCTGAGGCGATTCATTATCTGATCTACTTTGCGGTTGCTTCTGTATCCAGTGGGCTCTTTTTCAGTTCTCTCAGAGATATGAGTTGCGCCCTGATCAAGCAGACCCAAGCTATTCTTTCTATTACGAAATGCAAACAAACCCTTTTTTGAAATCTGCTGTTTAAGCTGACTGATATGATGTATTTCACTATCATTAATCTCTGAACCAATCGCTTTTATTCTTTCCTCTGTCATCAAATGTTTTCTGACTGCTGGGGCACTATGTGTACACTCATGGGATCTGGTGAGATTAGTCATATGATCTGGTGAAACCGGGGGGCTGTGAAGAGGTGACTGAGGCCGGTGGGAGGCCCTGGAGCTGAGGCTGGAGAGAGAATGAGTCGTAACTGCCAGGTTGGGACCTTTGTCATATACACCTGTATAATAAGCATGGTGTTTGAACATTCTTTGGTTATTAGATTGAATGGAGGCATTCGTCTGCAGTTTCCTCTGTGGTAAACCAACCTGGGCTGCTAAATTATGCTGCTTCGCCAACATGTTGATTCTCTCAGAAGATGACAGCCATCTTGTGTTATTGGGTGGCAAGTAGAGGGAGTTATTGTCACCAGCGGTTAAATGTCTATCAAGTGACTTGGCCCTGTTAGAGCATTTTGGACTATCAGGTGCTGTAGCTAAAGTGTTCTTAGACATGGAGAGAGAGTTAAATATCAAAGATGAGCTTAATCTGGTACTATTTTCAGGAGGGTAATGAGACGGTGTGGTGTGAAGCAGGGTTCTGCTGAGGCTCTGGGGTGGAGCACACTGTAGGTCAGAGGCAGGGAACAAGGTGGGATGACTACTTGAAATGTGCTGTCTCAAGGTGACTTGACTCTCTCTGTGGTCAGAGGAGGGGAGGCCGGAGGCTTGAGCTTGGGTCTCTACATGATGGGAGGTGGGCAGTGTGGTGGAGCTGCTTGGTCTTAGCAAGGAGAACGTTCCTGGCGACTCCACACTCCATGGCCTGATCAAGGACAAATGGCGAGCTGGTGTTACGGCCCGACCAAAGGTCTTCTGAAGCGGACTTCTCTTCACGTTAGAAAACTGAAGCTTTGGAGGTCCATGTGGGCTGTGAAAGGGAAAGGTTTTTACCTCAGGGGAAATACTCCCCACAGTGTCAGTCCTGGGTAGGGACTGCTGTTGAAGTTCAAGGCAGGGGGTGGACATGTCAGGGTGGTGGGCACTGATGGGGCTGCTACATATGTTCAGAGTTGGGCTGTTAGAGGGAATAGACATTTTCAATTCAGCTGATGGTTGGATGTGTTCTCTCCATTGGATAGATGTGCAATCCTCATGCTTCACTGGAGGCTGGCTGACTGGTTCTGATGCTGGTCCAGTTACTCTAGAATTGTCTTGGTCCTCTCTCTGAGTGGTGCTGCAGTGAGCCTGACCTATGGCCATGGAAGAGAACAAGATTGACATTCACTTTTGGCACATCTGTTTACATTGGTATGTCTTTTCTAGGAAACCAGCCTATTTGAGAGATACCTAATCTTATTTCCTGTATTAAGTATGTTTAAATATCAGACCAAAGATTACAGAAAAAAAAGCCAGCTAAACTTATATGGCTCCATTTGTATGTACATGGGTTACAGAATGGTCTGTTTTAGTGTATGTTTCACTCCCCACCCAACTGGGAGCCACTGTAGCTGATGTGACAATCATAAAGGTTACTATCTGTCCTTTAGTGAAGAACCAGGGGAGGATTCGAGCCATTAAACACCTGTGGAGCTCTCCTGCTTTCCACCTGTTTCCAGTGGATCTGTGAACCTCTTCACTGTTTTACCCTCTGAGAAGGCAGCAGGTTCAATCACCTATAAATCATAGAAAGAGAGTTATGTATGCAAGTCATGTCTATTTTTAGACATGACCTGCTTTCTGGTGCAAACATACAATAAAATCCAAACACTAGTCTAGACAATTGTAAATTAGCACATGAAAGAAAGCGAGTTGAGCCATGTAAAAGGGTTAACGGCTCCAGGAAGAGAAAAGCACATGGTAGTATTGTCAGAGGGGAGGAACATTTTAACTCACCTGCTGAAGTGAAACAAACATTCCTCAATGGTGAAACGAAAGACATTAAGCTTAAAGTCTTTCAAACTTAAAATAATCTCTACAGTAGGCTTGGCACCAGGAACAGAAATCACTGATTCACAATCACATGTATGCAGGTGAGTACTGAGGACAATGACAATTGATCTTGTTTATGTTCTCTTGTGGTATCTGCAGTAGTAGACCATAAAATGTCGCCCCAGAATTTAAAGGTGCACTATGCAGAAATCGCTCCACCATTTCCTGGTTGCAAAAATTCTAATAGTTTGCCTAATTTCAGCCATTGTGTAGAGAATAATTGTACCATCTATACCGCTGTGAAATATGTTTTCCATAACCCAACATCTTTTATTTTCATCTGTCTGAAGCTGGTGTACAAAACCAAAAGTAAAATAGGCAAAACTAAACTTAAGAACGGGAAGCATAGAAATAGTGCACACAGAACATATCTACTGCTTCTTAGACTTGCTTTCAATGAGAATGACCGATCTATAACTCACATTTCTATGTGAATTTTGTGGGTCTACCAAAAAGTAACATATTGCAGCTTTAATGTTGAGTGTAGCTATGTCATCCATAAAGGTAAAACCATGTTTTAAGATTAGTTAGAATGCCATGATAATTCGAAAACTGAAATTATCAAGAACTATAACTGATATTGTTTCAACTTTGGTCTCAGGCTCTAGATGACGACCTCCAGCAGTCTCCTCTTTGAAGAGCAGTTCCTGTGCTATATCTGTCTGGATGTCTTCACTGAGCCAGTCTCTACTTCATGTGGACACAACTTCTGCATGGCCTGTATCACAAAGTACTGGGATAGCAATGACTTGTGCCAGTGTCCAATGTGTAAGGAGTCATTCTACAGGAGGCCTGAGTTTCGCATCAATACTTTCATTTCTGAGCTGGCTGCTCAGTTCAGGGAGTCAGTTCAAGTTAAAGCTATCATCAACCAAGAACAATGCCCTTTTCAACTCCTATACATCCCCCTGTGACGTCTGCGCTGAGATGAAGCTCAAGGCCCTGAAGTCCTCCCTGGTGTGTCAGACCTCTTACTGTGAGACTCACCTGGAGCCTCATCAGAGAGTTGCAGCTTTAAAGAGACACAAGCTGATCGAACCCTGTGGAGAACCTGGAAGACAGGATGTGTAAGAAGCATGACAGACACCTGGAGCTGTTCTGTAGGACTGACCAAATGTGTCTTTGTGTCTTGTGCTTGAAAACAGACCACATGACTCATGACACTGTCCCTATAGAGGAAGAGTGTGGAGAGAGGAAGGCTCAGCTGGGGAGGACTGAGGCAGAAGTTCAGCAGATGATCCAGGAGCAACTGCAGGAGGTTGTAGAGGTCAAACAATCAGTAAAGCTCAGCAAGAGTTGCAGAGAGCGAGATATCAAAAAGTGTGCAGGTCTTCACTGATCTGGTGTTACTCCATTGAGAGAAGCCAGGCTGAGCTCATTGGGTGATTGAGGAGAAGCAGAAAGCAGGCTGAAGGGTTCATTAAAGAGCTGGAGCAGGAAATCACTGAGCTATAGAGAAGAAGCACTGAGCTGGTACAGCTCTCAAACACTGAAGACCACCTCCACCTCCTCCAAAGCTCCCCATCCATGTGCACCCCTCCATCCACCAAGGACTGGTCTGATACCAGTGTTCACAGTGATCTGAGTGTGGAGACTGTGAGGAGAGCCGTTTCTCAGCTGGAGGAGACACTGAATAAAGAGATGGAGAAGCTGAAGAGGATTTGGCAGTATGCATTGGCTGTGACTCTGGACCCTCATGCAGAACGTCCCTCTCTCATCCTGTCTGAGGATGGGAAACAAGTGAGAGTTGGAGGCATCAGACCGAATCTTCCTAACAACCCAGAAAGGTTTGATCATGTTGTCATTGTATTGGGAAAGGAGGGCTTCTCGTCAGGGAGATTTTACTATGAGGTGAAGGTTAAGGGGAAGATTGAGTGGGATGTAGGAGTGGCCAGAGTCCATCAACAGGAAGGGGAATATCTCACTGACCCCTAAGAATGGATACTGGACTGTGATCCTGAAGGATGGGAGTAAATACACAGTGTGCCTTCCCATCTGTCCTCCTCTTCCTGAGAGAGAAGCCTCAGAAGGTTGGGGTGTTTGTGGATTATGAAGAGGGTCAGGTCTCCTTTTATGATGTGGAGGCTAGGGCTCATATCTACTCTTTCACTAGGCTGCACCTTCACTGAGAAACTCTATCCATACTTTAGCCCTTACTTGAATAATGATGGTAAAAACTCTGCGCCTCTAATCATCTCTCCTGTCAATCACACAGAATGAGTTTCAATCCAATTGACTTGTAAAATATCAATATTTTTCTTTTTGATAGTGATGTGTCAATGAATAGGGATTGAAGTGTACTAAAGTTACATGTAATCTATGGCTGGGCAATATGGCCTAAAAGTAATATCTACATTTTTTCCCCCAGAAATGTGGACGATTCACGATATATCTTGATTTTTCTTGATTTTCTCGAAACAAACAAAAAAAGACCAAGACATAATTCAAATAAGTGTTTTCTTTATTTAAATGAAGAGATAAACAATGCCTCTTGTCTTTCTGTATCAACTAGGCCTATATGCAAAACAAACACATGAACAACATCACTTGCCAGGCTGTCATCATAGTACATAAGATTTTGAAAACATGCCTCATGTATCCCTGAAAATGTGCAAAATAACAAAACGAATACTAAATTGCTGTCAAACAAAACAATGTTATTTTACTTTGCTCCTATAAGTTTCTGGAGAGGAACACAAGCCTGTCTACTGACTCTGGCTTGAGGCATGCCCTGTGGCATGTTCCAATGTTCCCACCTGTGCTGAAGACCCTCTCCGAAGGGGCACTTATAGCAGGAATGCATAGGTACTTATTTGCAAGATTGCTCAGTCTTGTGAACTTGGCCTCATGGAGCTTCCACCACTCAAGTGGGTCTGTGTCAGGGGACATCAAGTAGCTTGACAGCTGATGTGTCCTCCTCTGACTGGGAGGCAGACGGCACTGTCTTCATGAAGAAGCTTGCAAGTGTTTTCTTGCTCTTAGCCACAGGTTCAGCTTCTTCTTCTTGGCGCACTCGCTCAGCTGTGCCAGGCTGAGGTGTGCTTTTTCTCAGCTAGCAGAGACTGGAGTTTCAAAACAGTTCTTTGTTTGATGCCCTCAACCTTGTCGTGTGCTATGTACAGTGGGGAAAAAAAGTATTTAGTCAGCCACCAATTGTGCAAGTTCTCCCACTTAAAAAGATGAGAGAGGCCTGTAATTTTCATCATAGGTACACGTCAACTATGACAGAAAATCACATTGTAGGATTTTAAATGAATTTATTTGCAAATTATGGTGGAAAATATGTATTTGGTCAATAACAAAAGTTTCTCAATACTTTGTTATATACCCTTTGATGGCAATGACACAGGTCAAACGTTTTCTGTAAGTCTTCACAAGGTTTTCACACACTGTTGCTGGTATTTTGGCCCATTCCTCCATGCAGATCTCCTCTAGAGCAGTGATGTTTTGGGGCTGTCGCTGGGCAACACGGACTTTCAACTCCCTCCAAAGATTTTCTATGGGGTTGAGATCTGGAGACTGGCTAGGCCACTCCAGGACCTTGAAATGCTTCTTACGAAGCCACTCCTTCGTTGCCCGGGCGGTGTGTTTGGGATCATTGTCATGCTGAAAGACCCAGCCACGTTTCATCTTCAATGCCCTTGCTGATGGAAGGAGGTTTTCACTCAAAATCTCACGATACATGGCCCCATTCATTCTTTCCTTTACACGGATCAGTCGTCCTGGTCCCTTTGCAGAAAAACAGTCCCAAAGCATGATGTTTCCACCCCCATGCTTCACAGTAGGTATGGTGTTCTTTGGATGCAACTCAGCATTCTTTGTCCTCCAAACACGACGAGTTGAGTTTTTACCAAAAAGTTATATTTTGGTTTCATCTGGCCATATGACATTCTCCCAATCCTCTTCTGGATCATCCAAATGCACTCTAGCAAACTTCAGACGGGCCTGGACATGTACTGGCTTAAGCAGGGGGACACGTCTGGCACTGCAGGATTTGAGTCCCTGGCGGCGTAGTGTGTTACTGATGGTAGGCTTTGTTACTTTGGTCCCAGCTCTCTGCAGGTCATTCACTAGGTCCCCCTGTGTGGTTCTGGGATTTTTGCTCACCGTTCTTGTGATCATTTTGACCCCACGGGGTGAGATCTTGCGTGGAGCCCCAGATCGAGGGAGATTATCAGTGGTCTTGTATGTCTTCCATTTCCTAATAATTGCTCCCACAGTTGATTTCTTCAAACCAAGCTGCTTACCTATTGCAGATTCAGTCTTCCCAGCCTGGTGCAGGTCTACAATTTTGTTTCTGGTGTCCTTTGACAGTTCTTTGGTCTTGGCCATAGTGGAGTTTGGAGTGTGACTGTTTGAGGTTGTGGACAGGTGTCTTTTATACTGATAACAAGTTCAAACAGGTGCCATTAATACAGGTAACGAGTGGAGGACAGAGGAGCCTCTTAAAGAAGAAGTTACAGGTCTGTGAGAGCCAGAAATCTTGCTTGTTTGTAGGTGACCAAATACTTATTTCCCACCATAATATGCAAATAAATTCATTAAAAGTCCTACAATGTGATTTTCTGGATTTTTATTTTTTTTATTTTTTTTTATTTCACCTTTATTTAACCAGGTAAACCAGTTGAGAACAAGTTCTCATTTACAACTGCGACCTGGCAAATAAAGGATTCTCAATTTGTCTGTCATAGTTGACGTGTACCTATGATTAAAATTACAGGCCTCTCTCATCTTTTTAAGTGGGTGAACTTGCACAATTGGTGGCTGACTAAATACTTTTTTCCCCCACTGTATGTAGTCGTGAACCAGGGATCTATCAGTGAGGCCGTATCCAGGAGGTCATCTATGGCAGGGTCATCGTACTTGTAATTTAGATACTCCAGTGTGGCGCTCTTGATTTGTTTTGTGAGATCGTTCTCACCCTCCTCTGGCTGCAGGAGGCTGGTGTTGAAGAGCTGTAGCACAGGCAGGAGGCTGGGGTTGAAGAGCTGTAGCACAGGCAGGAGGCTGGGGTTGAAGAGCTGTAGCACAGGCAGGAGGCTGGTGTTGAAGAGCTGTAGCACAGGCAGGAGGCTGGGGTTGAAGAGCTGTAGCACAGGCAGGAGGCTGGTGTTGAAGAGCTGTAGCACAGGCAGGAGGCTGGTGTTGAAGAGCTGTAGCACAGGCAGGAGGCTGGGGTTGAAGAGCTGTAGCACAGGCAGGAGGCTGGGGTTGAAGAGATGTAGCACAGGCAGGAGGCTGGTGTTGAAGAGCTGTAGCACAGGCTTGAGGTAAGAGATGCTAACGTAGTCTTCACCAGACAGCACGTCAGTGAATTCTTGTAGTGGGCTTATGGCTTTGTTCACTGTCTCCAAAACGTCGATATCCTGGCAGCTGGGCACCAGGTGCCTGCTTTTCTTCTCTGAGCCTAGGACCCGGGCTATAGCCTTCTCCTGCTCGTTCAACCATCTTCTGTCTTGAACCCCACCTGGTTGGGGACTCTGTGATGAGCTGGTGAGTGGGTAGACTGAGCTCAGCCTGTACCAAAACCATATCTCTCCTCTTCTTCCAGCTGAAAGAGAAGTAACATTTCCTGATAAGCCTTATTTCTATTTGAAAAATAAAACATATTGGCAAAAACTCACCCTGCATAATATTATTATTACTACAAGAAGGAACACACACAAATACTGGTCTATTCTATTGTTCAGGAATGTTTGACCATTGTAGCTGTTTGCATAGGCCTATATGTTTACATATTTAATCGTTTTGATTGAAAATGTATTTAAATCAAACAATTACATTTAGTCCATATTGTTGTTATTATTTAAACATGCCTGTGGTTAATTTACTATTGGATTGGTAGAATTACAAACAGTTATTTGGTTAAAAAAATTGATTACAGCTGGTCTGAAGATAATTTATTTTGAATCCATTTTCATTATCCAATGGCACACTTACCGATGGCGAGGTGAATGAAGCCTGTGTCCAAAGCACTGCAGGCGGGTCCACTTGTTCAAGCGCAATGCTTTTATCATGTTGCTCCCGCTGTCGGTTGTCATGCACACCTGTCTGTCTTCGCTCAGCTTCCACGATGCCAGTGAGTCTTTGATAACCTGGGCTATTATTTCACACGTATGGTCATCGGGGAAGTAGGATGTCTGGAGGCATACATTTAGCAATGTCCATGCTTCATCTATATAGTGGACTGTCAAGCTTAGGTATGGCTCCGACGTTCTGCTCGACCATAGATCGGTTGTGGTGGAAAAGTACGAAATTAGCCAGCTTCTCAGTGACTCTTTCGCGGGTAGCAATGTATCACGGTGGCAATGCTTCTTCCGCAAGATACTTGCGGCTTGGTAGCTGATATTTGGGGTCAATTGTGTTCAGCAGCTTTTTGAAGCCAGGCTTTTCCACTGTATAGATGGGGACCAGATCTTTTGCTATGTGATAGGTCACCGGATCTGTTATCTCCTTTCACCTTAAACTTTTCTTGTCATATGGGATGACGTTTGAAAATGATGCGGCTATGGTATATTGATGACTGGAAACATCAGCATCGCGTAGTTTCAAGCATTCCTCCCATTCCACTGTGTGTTTCTGTCTCGGGTGCTGGAAAAGGTTAGTTGTGCAGCCACACACTTTGCACAGGACATTGGTTTGACGAACATCTGACCTCTCAAACCCGAACCACTTCCATAGGACAGAACAAACATTGCTACCCTTTTTGGGAATGATTTCATTCCCACGAGAGGCTGAGCTGGCTTCCTCACTGTCCATTTTGGTAGAATGCCTGCCGCTACACTTCATGGTCGTGGTTACAACTCGGGAAAGGCTGTCCAGGATTGTGATTTGTGGACAACTTTTGTGCATGTGCTGGGACGCCGTTGGGGCATGGTTCGGTTCACTATGGGCTGACAGAGAGCGAGATGTCGCATTTGCCAACGTTATAATGTAAACCCTCGTACATTTTTCTTTAATAGATTCTTGCGATACATCCATTTGGCATATCGCACAAAAACACAAATTAGAATTAATCGAATTAAATCGATATATCGCCCAGCCCTAATGTGATCATGTGATAGTTGGTGTTATCATGTTGTTGGGTTGGTTTGAGTAAGGTGCCTGACAAGATTGTAATATGATTTTAGGGACTGGATTCAATCCGTATCGCGGAGGATTTCTGATTCAGCCGTCATATGCAGCGTTTACCGCGAATGCAGTCTCCACGAACGCGGGAACATTAACTTTAAATTTAAATCGAGCTATAACGCAGATCTTTTGCATACTTCGGAAATACGGATTGATTCCAGCCTGAGGTCTACTACAGATGATATGATGGTGTCTTTTTTGGTTTTGCTACATCATCTGACATTTTTTAACTTCTTACAAATAAAAACATATTTTGACCACTGATACCTGTCTGAAATTAAAATAATATGAATCTTATTTACTGTTAAAACAGGGAAATAAAGGAGTAATTACAGACTATTTTCTTGAATAATGCATCAGATTACCTGTTTTGCATTCTAATTCCATCCCATAAATCCAGACTCTTCAGGCAGTAAATGGACAGTCTCTCTAGACATCCGCTTTGCCTCCCACAATTGTCAAACGCTGCAATTTAACAGCGTAGGTACATAGAACGTCAGTTTGACATACAGGAACTACCTTATCCGCTTGAGTGCAAAAAAGTAGCTCACAAGATGGTTATTTTTAATGAGTGCATTTCGAAAGTGGCTAGTTTGCATCAACTACCTTTACTAAAACCACAACAAAGGTTTTGCGTGCGAACTTTGGTTTCGAATCGTGACATTCTGGCATGTCTGCCTCGTGGTTTGTTGGGAGAGTTGTCTGTCTGAATTGAACCCACTGAACAATTTTTTTCCCCCTTATCAAATTTGCCAAAAAAAAGTATGTCATTGAAACCAGACCCTAGTCACTGTTGCATAGGGTTGGGTTTTCGAGACTACTAAATGGACGCCATTAATGCGAGTGAGCAGAGTGGGATGCTAGCTAGATCTACTCAGGTTTTTCTAATACTAGCCAGCTAGCTTCACATTCCAACACAGGCTTCATCCATGTTACGAAGGTGGATATTGATCGTGCACCCGCGGCTTAGTCGAGCCGGGCTTGTAACTGTGCGTTCATGTCCCACGTGGCTAGCCAAATGCCGAACTCTCCATTGTGACTGAAACATCAATCCATGGGCGAGTCACTGCCACATTAACTTTTCTTTCATTTTGATTTCGGCAGAAATGTTATCTTGCAAATTCAGCAGGATATGGTGTGGAATACGCTATTAGAAGTGCCTTTCTTTTATTACGTATAGTTAATGTAATATGATAGGCATTTTAATATTACTATTTTTAACACAACAAAAAACATTTAATGAATACAATATTTAATCAGTCATCTTCAGCAAATGAATGGGATGATGACGGACATTTTGAGAGAGGGAGGGAATCTGATTTCATTGGTCTTTAACTCGCTGCTTAGACACTTCATTCAGGACCCCATGTAGCTAAATTGGTAGAGCATGGCGCTTGCAACGCCATGGGTTGTGAGTTCGTTTCCCACGGGGGGCCAGTATGAAAATGTATGCACTCACCTAACTGTAAGTCGCTCTGGATAAGAGCGTCTGCTAAATGACTAAAATGTAAATGTAAAATGATAAGTGGAGTTAGACCAGAATTAGCCCAAAGTTAGCCTGGCCAGGAGCAGCTTAGTTCTAAAGGACTCGTTGCCATAGATATTTATTGGACTAAAAGGTCGTGTTGAACTCAGAGTTGACCAAAGTTGGCTCACTAACACCTATCTCAAGCCGTTGTACACCACTCTGGTCATATACCCCCAGTTTCCTATCTGGAGGGAGGTATCTACTGTAATGCTGGTTAGTGAAAGGTTAAGAGCCACAAAACACACAATACACATTTTAAAACAGCCTTAGAGACTATGAAACTGTTATCCTCAATGTTGATCCTTCATATTTGAAGAGATTCGCCTTGTTTTTGTGATTCGATTTCGTGTGTGTGTGTGTGGTATTTGAATCAATATTTGCATTCAACTTTTGAGTTCATCAAAAGCTATGGACCAATCTCATAACTCAACAATAAATGCAACTCCCAATAAATCAATATTTAAGTTCAATATTAAAGTCTTCTCAAGAACTGTCACAAGCTGCTGAGTTTACTCAAGCATGTGTTCATGGGCGTGGAAACCTGTTGAGGTTACACACAGCTGTTAAATAGGCTCCCTGAAGGTGTGTAATATGTGAACTTTGGCGCAGTGTATGCCCAAAGATAAGAGGAACCCCCAGGCACTGGTTACTACACCCCTACTGAGGGTCATTATGCTCTATCCAGGGCTGTTCAACCCCGGTCCTGGAGGGCTGAACCACTTCTGGTTTTCATCCTCACCTTCTAATCAGGAACTAATTCAGACCTGGGACACCAGGCCAGTGAAGTGAACTACCAGGTAGAAACAAAAACCAGAAGCGTTTCGGCACTTCAGGACTGGAATTTAACAGACCTGAGTCTAGTCTGTACCTTACTATCCTCTGAGTCATCCTTAATGGGCTCTTCCTCTGTGTGCACCTCCTTGGTGAGCCCATCCTCTGTGTACACCTCCTTGGTGAGCCCATCCTCTGTGTACACCTCCTTGGTGAGCCCATCCTCTGCGTACACCTCCTTGGTGAGCCCATCCTCTGTGTGCACCTCCTTGGTGAGCCCCTCTGTGTGCACCTCCTTGGTGAGCCCATCCTCTGTGTGCACCTCCTTGGTGAGCCCCTCCTCTGTGTGCACCTCCTTGGTGAGCTCCTCTGCAAGCTCACCTATTTGCTCCTCCACATGCTTTGCCTCAGTACTCTTGTCTTCGCAGCTTGGTTCTCTAGAGGATGGGAAGAAAACATGCATTAGAATATCACTGTACCCTAATTTCATACTCATACTTTAATCTGCTTGTTTCTACCATGTTTTGTAAATGTGCTAGCTACTTAATTGTGACAAAGGCTCACCCATTGTTATGGCTGTGGCTCTTGTCTTTTCCTCCCGTGTCTCTGCTGCCCCTGATAGGGACCCTGAGGCTGAACATGGAGCTGAGACGGCCTCGCAGAGTTGTATGTCTTCCACTCCGCTCATCCTTCCCTTTTATTGGCTTACTTCTCACAGTTTGGTGCTCTGACAAATGACAGAATGGTTGAAATATCATTCAGGAGAAGCAGCACTGAATGCTGAGAACTACGATAGCCAAAAATATAAAGAATAGGACTGCATTGACCTGAACCCTTATTAGTAGCAGCAATATCTACAGTCGTTGTCAAAAGTTTTGAGAATGACACAAATATTAATTTTCACAAAGTCTGCTGCCTCAGTTTTAATGGCAATTTGCATATACTCCAGAATGTCATGAAGAGTGATCTTTGCCATGAAAATGAACTTAATCCCAAAAAAACTTTTCCACTGCATTTCAGCCCTGCCACCAAAGGACCAGCTGACATCATGTCAGTGATTCTCTCATTAAACACGGGTGAGAGTGTTGACGAGGACAAGGCTGGAGATCACTCTGTCATGCTGATTGAGTTAGAATAACAGACTGGAAGCTTTAAAAGGAGGGTGGTGCTTGAAATCATTGTTCTTCCTCTGTTAACCATGGTTACCTGCAAGGAAACACGTGCCGTCATCATTGCTTTGCACAAAAAGGGCTTCACAAGCAAGGATATTGCTGCTAGTAAGATTGCACCTAAATCAATCATTTATCGGATCATCAAGAACTTCAAGGAGAGAGGTTCAATTGTTGTGAAGAAGGCTTCAGGGCGCCTGAGAAATCCAGCAAGCGCCAGGACCGTCTCCTAAAGTTGATTCAGCTGCGGGATCGGGACACCACCAGTGCAGAGCTTGCTCAGGAATGGCAGCAGGCAGGTGTGAGTGCATCTGCATGCACAGTGAGGCAAACACTTTTGGAGGATGGCCTGGTGTCAAGAATGGCAGCAAAGAAGCCACTTCTCTCCAGGAAAAACATCAGGGACAGACTGATATTCTGCAAAAGGTACAGGGATTGTACTGCTGAAGACTGGGGTAAAGTAATTTTCTCTGATGAATCCTCTTTCCGATTGTTTGGGGCATCCGGAAAACACCTTGTCCGGAGAAGACAAGGTGAGCGCTACCATCAGTCCTGTGTCATGCCAACAGTAAAGCATCCTGAGACCATTCATGTGTGGGGTTGCTTCTCAGCCAAGGGAGTGGGCTCACTCACAATTTTGCCTAAGAACACAGCCATGAATAAAGAATGGTACCAACACATCCTCTGAGAGCAACTTCTCCCAACCATCCAAGAACAGTTTGGTGACGACCAATGCCTTTCCCAGCATGATGGAGCACCTTGCCATAAGGCAAAAGTGATAACTAAGTGGCTTGGGGAACAAAACATCGACATTTTGGGTCCATGGCCTGGAAACTCCCCAGACCTTAATCCCATTGAGAACTTGTGGTTGATCCTCAAGAGGCGGGTGGACAAACAAAAAACCCACAAATTCTGACAAACTCCAAGCATTGATTATGCAAGAATGGGCTGCCATCAGTCAGGATGTGTTCCAGAAGTTAATTGACAGCATGCCAGGGCGGATTGTAGAGGTCTTGAAAAAGAAGGGTCAACACTGCAAATATTGACTCTTTGCATAAACTTAATGTAATTGTCAATAAAAGCCTTTGACACTTATGGAATGCTTGTAATTATACTTCAGTATACCATAGTAACATCTGAGTAAAATATCTAAAAACACTGAAGCAGCAAACTTTGTGAAGACCAATACTTGTGTCATTCTCCAAACTTTTGACCACGACTGTACAGCTAGGTCACCTGTAGTGACCTACTCATACTCTCGTTGCAGCAGTAGCAGATCTGACTCCACTTCTGCTTTTCTTAATCTTTACATTGCTCTGGCGTCTTATTAGTCAACACTTGTCCTAAGGGCAATTTCAGGCAATTTCTAGGTCAATGGTTGCAAACAATTACATGTAATGCATCATAGTGATTATTCTCCCTAACCTCAGTCTAGCGAGTCATAGACTGAGCAAATTAACAATTAACCATAGGTACATACACTGAGTATACGAAACATTAAGAACACCTGCTCTTTCCATGACATAGACTGACCTGCTTGCTGTTTGGGGTTTTAGGCTGGGTTTCTGTATAGCACTTTGTGACATCTGCTGATGTAAAAAGGGCTTTGTAAACAACATTTGATTGATTGATTGATTGACCTTGGGGGTGGGGGGGAAGGGTTAGGGGGACTCAATATTAGGAAGGTGTTCCTAATGTTTGGTATACTCAGTGTATACAGATAATTATATGGAAAGAGTCATGTCATGAGACATCTATTACGTTATGAGGAAACATTTAACCCAATGCAACATATAAAACACAGTGATACTATATATTTCTGTGCCTCAGGGAATGGAAGTTTCCTCCATCCCAGGTAGGAATATAAGCCTTTTTATGTGTGTGAAGAAAAGCTCTGTGTCCATGCCTGCAGATCTGAAACTCTATAGCATTGTGTTCTGCCATCCATGTATGAGTGTGTATACATTATATCTGGTGGTCTGTCCTCACCTGTATTAGTGCTGTGTGGTGACTGGGATTGGTGGACACTGCTGATCTGGTTGCTCTGTTGGTTTCTCTGGTTCTCAGGCCATCCTAACACAGACTTTCTGTCCCCCCGCTGCTCAAGCAGCCGTCTGGTGAGCACACAAACATAAATGATTAGTCACACATAAAGTATGTACACACACACACACACACACACACACACACACACACACACACACAGACAGACAGACAGACACAGAGACCCACTTGCCTTTTTTGTATCAAATCTAACTTTTCAAAATCAAAGGCAGGTAAATTACAGTAAAGTATATGGTCTCTCACTTACCCAATCCTCTCCTTTTCAATCTCCTGTAGACGCTTGTCTCTCTCTAGAACATCAAGAACAGCATGAGCCTCTTCGTTGCTTAGAAAACCTAGATCCAATTTCAAACTACACACCGTCATCGTTCTGAAGGAGGCGCCAATCGCAAAGTAATTCCTCTAAAGTTTGGCAGGTGAGGTGATAAAGGAAATAGATGATCAGTTCCCTTTCAACTTACTATTAGACATTTAGATAACCAAACCACGGATGTTCAGACAGCCTGTGTCTTCCCATTGCATAGTACTCAGTGGAAGTGTTTCAGTCTCTCCCTCCCCTCATGCTAAAAGAACAAACATAACCCTATGCAGGTGGATCAACGTCGCTGGTCAGGTGAGAACAATCTAAAGATCAGGTTTCACCCTATCACTCCCAGCGCTCTGTTTGACTGTTGGGCAGTCGCTGATGTTATCTACAATCTGCCAGGTCCTTGGGTGTGCCGTCTAGACGTGGCGAGAAGCATAGGACATGTAATCCCTGTATTTTCCACCTGGTGTGCAGCACACATCATTCAGAACAGTGACAACATATACAGTGCTTTTGGAAAGTATTCGGACCCCTTTACTTTTTCCACATTTTGTTACGTTACAGCCTTTTCTAAAATGTATTACATTGTTTTTTCCCCCACTCATCAATCTACACACAATACCCCATAATGACAAAGCAAAAACAGGTTATACATTTTTGCAAATGTATTACAAATTAAAAACGGAAATGTCACATTTACGTAAGTATTCAAACCCTTTACTCAGTACTTTATTGAAGCACCTTTGGCAGCGATTACAGCCTAGAGTCTTCTTGGGTATGACGCTACAAGCTTGGCACACCTGTATTTAGGGAGATCCTCTCAAGCTCTGTCAGGTTGGATGGGGAGCGTTGCTGCACAGATATTTTCAGGTCTCTCCAGAGATGTTCGATCGGGTTCAAGTCCGGGCTCTGGCTGGGCCACTCAAGGACATTCAGAGACTTGTCCCAAAGCCACTCCTGCGTTGCCTTGGCTATGTGCTTAGGGTCGTTGTCCTGTTGGAAGGTGAACGTTCGTCCCAGTCTGAGGTCCTAAGTGCTCTGGAGCAGGTTTTCATCAAGGATCTCTCTGTACTTTGCTCCATTCATCTTTCCCTCGATCCTGACTAGTCTCCCAGTCCCTGCCGCTGAAAACACCCCCACAGCATGATGCTGCCACCACCATGCTTCACCGTAGGGATGGTGCCAGGTTTCCTCCAGACATGATGCTTGGCATTCAGGCCAAAGAGTTCAATCTTGGTTTCATCAGACCAGAGAATCTTGCCCCAAGCGGGCTGTCATGTGCCTTTTACTGAGGAGTGGCTTTCGTCTGGCCACTCTACCATAAAGGCCTGATTGGTGGACTGCTGCAGAGATGGTTGTCCTTCTGGAAAGTTCTCCCATCTCCACAGAGGAACTCTATAGCTCTGTCAGAGTGACCATCGGGTTCTTGGTCACCTCCCTGATTAAGGCCCGATTGCTCAGTTTGGCCGCTCGGCCAGCTCTAGGAAGAGTCTTGGTGGTTCCAAACTTCTTCCATTTAAGAATGATGGAGGCCACTGTGTTCTTGGGGAACTTCAATGCTGCAGAATTTTTTTGGTACCCTTCCCCATATCTGTGCCTCGACACAATCCTGTCTAGGAACTCTACGGACAATTCCTTCGACCTCATGGCTTGGTTTTTGCTCTGACATGCACTGTCAACTGTGGGACCTTATATAGACAGGTGTGTGCCTTTCCAAATCATGTCCAATCAATTGAATGTACCACAGGTGGACTCCAATCAAGTTGTAGAAACATCTCAAGGATGATCAATGGAAACAGGATGCACCTGAGCTCAATTTCGAGTCTAATAGCAAAGGGTCTGAATACTTATGTAAAAAGGTATTTCTGTGTTTAATTTTTAATAAATTAGCAAAAATATTTGAAAACCTCTTTTCGCTTTGTCATCATGGGGTATTGTGTGTAGATTGCTGAGTAATTGTTATTTATTTAATCCATTTTAGAATAAGGCTGTAGCGTAGTAAAATGTGTAAAAAGTCAAGGGATCTGAATACTTTCCGAAGGCAATGTACATAAAAATTGTAATTCAACCCCACCCCTTACCATTCAATGACTTGCAAAGGAATAAAACATTTAAACATATATTGACAGTAAGAAGGTTTATAGAGTTAAGAACATGTTTGTGAGCAAATGCATACAATATCACAATATTTCAAAAGGCATTGTGGTGAGTGTGAAACAACTGAATTGTCTCCAACATTATCTTCAAAACATAATATGCAACATACTGCCATCTGTGTCATAATTTTACAAAGCCATGGGAAGTCTCATTTGTATTTCAGGCACAGCCACTCAATTTGTTCTTTAGGCACAGACATTGGAAGTCTAAGACAAGATAACAATTCTATAAAATCGCACAACTTTCTAATATCCCTGTAAAGCTGTGTTACCATTGCACTTATTCAAAATCATTGATTGATTTAGTAATCAAGACTGCAAAATATCCTAATTCAGGACTGAATGTTCTGCTTCCTTGAAGCCTGTAATCCCAGTGTCAGGAGAGCCGTCTGGTCTGGTCGAGCCAGTCAGTGAACTGAGAGACCAGGGTGTACTCACTAGGGTGATGGGGGCGGCCACACCCCACCCCAAAATAAACCACGCCGACCTGCACCCACTGGCCATCCTCCTCACACATGAGAAGACCTCCAGAGTCCCCCCTTAAACAACAGGAAGACAAAGTCAGTTGACATAATTGTCACACACTCTACATGGATACTACTAACTTTAATTCAATTGCATTGTGTACTGGTGGCATGCATTGTACATCACACAAATACCCACACTTTACTATCTCGTACTGCCCTGGGACAGCATCATTTGTAAAATATTTCCTGGTTCTTTCACAGAAATGTAGTGGTCTACAGCCATTAACATGCTACAGCGTGTCCCGGTCTCTTCTGGCCAGGTTTCTCTTGAAAAATAGACTTTTATCTCAACGAGACTAACTTGGTTAAATAAAAAAAATAAAAAACTGCCCACAGAGGGATAAAACCATTGAAATCCATGTACCTGGCAGGAGTCCACTCCTGCTGTTGATTGCACACCTGTGAAGTTTACGTTTGTTTGAAGGTGCATCATGGCGACGTCAGCATCCTTGTTCCAGGGCCTGTGAGGGGAGGGCATCTACACGGTCCTGGGAGTGAAGGCCCAAAACTGCCTCCCAGTTGGAAATGTGAATATTCATCCTGCAGGATAAGAAGAAGACCGTCAATGTTGACATGGGCTGTAAAAACATGGACTAGAAAAACAATGGTAGAGCTACACTACATTACCAAAAGTATGTGGATACCTGCTCATTGAATGTCTCATTCCAAAATCATGGACATTACATTTACGTAATTTAGCAGACGCTCTTATCCAGAGCGACTTACATTATATATTTTTTTATTTTTTCATACTGGCCCCCCGTGGGAATTGAACCCACAACCCTGGCATTGCAAACGCCATGCTCTACATCCCTGCCGGCCACACCCTGGACGACGCTGGGCCAATTGTGCGCCGCCTCATGGGTATCCCGGTCGTGGCCGGCTACGACAGAGCCTGGATTCGAACCAGGATCTCTAGTGGCACAGCTAGCACTGCGATGCAGTGCCTTAGACCACTGCGCCACGCATGTTAATATGAAGTTGGTCCCCCCTATAACAGCCTCTACTCTTCTGGGAAGGCTTTCAACTAGATGTTGGAACATTGCTGCGGGGACTTGCTTCCATTCAGCCACAACAGCATTAGTGAGGTTGGGCACTGATGTTGGGCGATTAGGCCTGGCTCGCAGTCTGCGTTCCAATTCATCCCAAAGGTGTTCGATGGTGTTGAGTTCAGGGCTCTGTGTGTTCTTCCACACCGATCACGGGGACATTGTCATGCTGAAACAGGAAAGGGCCTTCCCCAAACTGTTGCCACAAAGTTGGAAGCACAGAATCGTCTAGAATGTCATTGTATGCTGTAGCGCTAAGATTTCCCTTCACTGGAACTAAGGGGCCTAGCCCGAACCATGAAAAACAGCCCCAGACCATTATTCCTCCTCCACCAAATTTTACAGTTGGCACTATGCATTCAGGCAGGTAGCGTTCTCCTGGCATCCGCCAAACCCAGATTAGTCTGGTGAAGCGTGATTCATCACTCCAGAAAGCACGTTTCCACTGCTCCAGAGTCCAATGGCGGCAAGCTTTACACCACTCCAGCCGACGCTTGGCATTGCGCATGGTGATCTTAGGCTTGTGTGAGGCTGCTCGGCCATTTCATGAAGCTCCCAACGAACAGTTCTTGTGCTGATGTTGTTTCCAGAGGCAGTTTGGAACTTTTGTATATATAGCGTATTTAGTACTCAAACAGGTCCCACATACTCCCACGTAACGGGTCCCACATACAGTGCCTTCAGAAAGTATTCACAACCATTTACTTTTTCCACATTTTGTTGTGTAACAAGGTGGGATTAAATTGATTTAATTGTAATTTTTCGACAACGGTTTACACAAAATAACCTGTAATATTAAAAAATTTGAACATTAGGGAAGAAAAACAAAATATGAAAAATAAAACACTGAGTCAATACATGTTAAAATCACCTTTGGCAGCGACTACAGCTGCGAGTCTTTCTGGGTAAGTCTCTTAAGAAATTTGCTCAACTGGATTGTACAATATTTGCACATTATCCTTTTTAAAATTCTTCAATCTCTGTCAAGTTGGTTGTTGATCATTGCTAGACAGCCATTTTCAAGTCTTGACATATATTTTCAAGATGTTTTAAGTCATCACTGTACCTACGCTACTCAGGAACATTTAATGTCATCTTGGTAAGCAACTCCAGTGTATATTTGGCCTTGTGTTTTAGGTTATTGTCCTGCCCTTCCAAAAACGTCCTATAGGAATCCTGCAGGAATTCAAACTTTTGTGAAGGAATTGTGCAGGTGTCCTGCAGGAATCCTGTAGGTTTGACAAAATCCTGCAGCAAAAGTCCCTGATGCTCCTGCAGGATTTTCATTGTTCTATCTGTGCTGAAGTGGTTCCCGCCACACTGCCACCTGACTGATTTCCTTTCACGTGCGTGATTGGTTTAGACTGTAGCTAGAGCGAGAAAGACCAGGGATGTTCGAATTTCTTCCAACGGTCAGATTTTACACTAGCTAGCTAGCTATCCCAAGACAAGTTACCTAGCTAGCTACAATCTCCAATCCTGACTCCTAAAATGACCGGAAGTTCAAGTAAGTAAATACGTTGGGTAATTAAACTGTCATATTGAATAACTAGCCACCTATCCAACTAGCTAACATTAGCTAGCTAGCTAAATTAGCCACTGTAAGTTAGCAAATAACGTTGACTAACGTTAGCCACGATTAGCTTACAGCTAACGTTAAGGTTAGCTAATGTAGCTAACGTTCGCTAGCTAGCTATCTAACATAAACAACATAACTTTATAGTAGCTAGCTTAAGTCACAAAACAGTAGCTTAGTTGGAGGCCATGGTTATCTAACGTTAGCTAACATTAGACTAAAGCTAAAGGGGTTTACAAAGCTTAGCAATAATGTTAACATTTTACATTACATTTTAGTCATTTAGCAGACACTCTTATCCAGAGCGACTTACAGTTAGTGAATACATATTTTTTTATACTGGCCCCCCGTGGGAAACGAACCCACAACCCTGGCGTTGCAAACGCCATGCTCTATCAACTGAGCTACATCCCTGCCGGCCATTCCCTCCCCTACCCTGGACCAATTGTGCGCCGCCCATGAGTCTCCCGGTCGCGGCCGGCTGGATTCGAACCAGGATCTCTAGTGGCACAGTTAGCACTGCGATGCAGTGCCTTAGACCACTGCGCCACTCAGGAGAACTCAACATAGCTGCCTAGTCGTAAGGCATATCCCTATTGACCCCATTGAAATTATTTCTCCATGTTTAACCTACAGATAAGTGGGTGCTAATAGAGTGGCAGGAGGAGCCACCCAAATGAAATATTGAACCTTGCAAAACAAATACTCATAGAGGAGTTCCACCTGGGGGAAATAGTGGATGTTGTGTAGGAGGACGAGAGTTCTCCTGCCAAAGTGATTGAAACAAGTGGTACATTTCGTTCTGTCTGTAACTTATGTGACATCAGTTCTCTCACACCTCTGTCTGGCTGGTTGTCTGTCTGGCTGATATGTCTGCCTAATTGTTGCTGTCTATCAACTCACACTTTTATAGAGCACAAAGACAAATTGATGAGGAAATTACTCAAACTAGAGGCACCAAAGAGTCAAAGGAAGGACGAGGAACCCAAAAGCAAAAGACAAACGCAGCCAAGCACCCATACACTCGCCCCAGTCTGCCAGGACCGAAACCAATCCGGCAAAGAAGACGAAAAAAGGTAGGCCCAAGAGTTTTAATTATTGTGCAGATACTTAAAGTTAGTCATTCAATTGCTCTCTCAATTTCAAGGAGCTCCTATTTTCTCACATTAAACTTTAGACTGATTAGGTTGCTGATGGGACAAAGGATCTGAGAATATCACAGAAAGAGGAAGAGGAGATTAAGACTCTTAAAAAAGTCAAAAACCAGGAACTGACAACCCTGAACATGTCTCTGCAGAGGTATGTATCGCTATAGGCATATTCAAATCAAATGTTATTTGTCACATACACGTGTTTAGCAGATGTTATAGCGGGTGTAGCGAAATGCATGTGCTTCTAGCTCTGACAGTGCAGTAATATCTAACAAGTAATATCAAACAATTTCACAACAGATACCCAATACACACAAAACTAGTAAGGAATGGAATTTAAGAATATATACCTATATGGACAAGCAATGACAGAGCGGCATGGACTAAGATACAGTAGAATATTATAGAATAGAATGCAGTATATACATATGAGATGAGTAGTGCAAGATATGTAAACATTATTAAAGTGACTAGTGTTCCATTTCTTAAAGTGGCCAGTGATTTCAATAGGCAGCAGCAGCCTCTAATGTGCTAGTGATGGCTATTTAACAGTCTGATGGCCTTGAGATAGAAGCTGTTTTTCATTCTCTCGGTCCCAGCTTTGATGCACCTGTACTGACCTTGCCTTCTGGATGATAGCGGGGTGAACAGGCAGTGGCTCGGGTGGTTGATGTCCTTGATGATCTTTTTGGCCTTCCTGTGACATCGGGTGCTGTATGTGTCTTGGAGGGCGGGTAGTTTGCCCCCGGTAATGCGTTCGGCAGACCGCACCATCCTCTGGAGAGCCCTGCGGTGGCGGGCGGTGCAGTTGCCGTACCAGGCGGTGATACAGCCCGACAGGATGCTCTCAATTGTGCATCTGTAAAAGTTTGTGAGGGTTTTAGGTGCCAAGCCGAATTTCTTCAGCCTCCTGAGGTTGAAGAGGCTCTATTGTGCCTTCTTCACTACACTGTCTGCGTGGGTGGACCATTTCAGTTTTTTCGGTGATGTGTACGTCAAGGAACTTGAAGCTTTCCACCTTCTCCACTGCGGTCCCGTTGATGTGGATAGGGGGGTGCACCCTCTGCTGTTTCCTGAAGTCCACGATCATCTCCTTTGTTTTGTTGATGTTGAGTGAGAGGTTATTTTCCTGGCACCACACTCCCAGTGCCCTCACCTCCTCCCTGTAGGCGGTCTCGTCATTGTTGGTAATCAAGCCTACTACTGTTGTGTCGTCTGCAAACTTGATGATTGAGTTGGAGGCGTGGTTGGCCACGCAGTCATGGGTGAACAGGGAGTACAGGAGGGGGCTGAGCACGCACCCTTGTGGGGCCCCAGTGTTGAGGATCAGCGAAGTGGAGACGTTGTTTCCTACCTTCACCACCTGAGGGCGGCCCGTCAGGAAGTCCAGGACCCAGTTGCACAGGGCGGGGTTCAGACCCAGGGCCTCAAGCTTAATGATGAGCTTGGAGGGTACTATGGTGTTGAATGCTGAGCTATAGTCAATGAACAGCATTCTTACAAAGGTATTCCTCTTGTCCAGATGGGATAGGGCAGTGTGCAGTGTGATGGCCACGGGGGGTATGAAAAATAAAATAAATAATGTCGCTCTGGATAAGAGCGTCTGCTAAATGACTAAAATGTAAATGGCGATCGCATCGTCTGTGGATCTAATGGGGCGGTAAGCAAATTAAAGTGGGTCTAGGGTGACAGGTAAGATATTATATGATCCTTGACTAGTCTCTCAAAGCACTTCATGATGACAGAGGTGAGTGCTACAGGGCGATAGTCATTTAGTTCAGTTACCTTTGCTTTATTGGGTACAGGAACAGTGGTGGGAACAGCAGACTGGGAAAGGGAGAGATTGAATATGTACACACCAGCCAGCTGGTCTGCGCATGCTCTGAGGACGCGGCTAGGAATGCTGTCTGGGCCTGCAGCCTTGCGGGGGTTAACATGCTTAAATGTTAATCACGTCGGCCACGGAGAAGGAGAGGCCACAGTCCTTGGTAGTGGGCCTCGTCAGTGGCACTGTGTTATCCTCAAAGGGGGCGAAGAAGTTGTTTAGCTTGTCTGGAAGCGAGACGTCGGTGTCGGCGACGTGGCTGGTTTTCCTTTTGTAGTCCGTGATTGTCTGTAGACCCTGCCACATACGTCTTGTGTCTGAGCCGTTGAATTGTGACTCCACTTTGTCTCTATACTGATGTTTTGCCAGTTTAATTGCCTTGCGGAGTGAGTAGCTACACTGTTTGTATTCTGCCATATTCCCAGTCACCTCAGATTTGCGTGAATGCTGCCATCTATCCACAGTTTCTGGTTAGGGTAGGTTTTAATAGTCACAGTGGGCACAACATCACCTATACACTTCCTGATAAACTCAGTCACCGTTTCAGTGTATTCATCTAAAAAAATTTCGGAAGCTACCCGGAACATATCCCAGTCCGCGTGATCAAAACAATCTTGAAGTGTGGATTCCGATTGGTCAGACCAGCGTTGAATAGTCCTTAGCACGGGTATTTCCTGTTTGAGTTTCTGCCTATAGGAAGGGAGGAGCAAAATGGAGTCGTGGTCAGATTTGCCGAAAGGAGGGCGGGGGAGGGCCTTATAAATTTGAATAACAACAGTCGATATGTTGATAGAACTTCGGCAGCCTAGTCCTCAAATTTGCTTTGTTAAAATCCCCGGCTACAATAAATGCAGCCTCAGGATATGTGGTTTCCAGTTTGCATAAAGTCCAGTGAAGTTCTTTGAGGGCCGTCGTGGTATCGGCTTGAGGGTAGATATACACGGCCGTGACTATAACCGAAGAAAATTATCTTGGGAGATAATACGGTCGGCATTTGATTGTGAGATATTCTAGGTCGAGTGAACAAAAGGACTTGAGTTCCTGTATGTTACTACAATTACACCATGAGTCGTTAATCATGAAACACACACTTCTGCCCTTCTGCTTCCCGGAGAGATATTTATTCCTGTCAGCGCGATGAACTGAGAACCCATCTGGCTGGACCGATTTCGACAGAATATCCCAAGAGAGCCATGTTTCTGTGAAACAAAGTATGTTACAGGCCTTGATGTCTCTCTGGAAAGAAATCCTTGCCCGGAGTTCATCAACCTTGTTAACCAGAGACTGAACATTAGCGAGTAGTATACTTGGAAGCGGTGGGTGGTGTGCGCGCCTCCTAAGTCGAACCAGCAGGCCGCTCCGAGTGCCTCTCCTCCGCCGGCGATGTTTTGGGTCAGCCGCTGGAATCAGTTCAGTTGCCCTGGGGAGAGCAAACAAAGGATCTGCTTCGGGAAAGTCGTATTCCTGGTCGTAATGCTGGTGAGTTACCGCCGCTCTGATATCCAATAGTTTTCCCCGGCTGTATGTAATGATACAAAACACTTTCTGAGCTAATAATGTAAAAAATAATACATAAGAAAACAAAATACTACAAAGTTTCCTAAGAGTTAGTCGCGAGGCTGCCATCTCCGTCGGCACCAGTCTTATTTGTATTGTTATTAAGGAATCACCTGAATGTCTCTCTCTTCTGTCTCTCACTCTTTTCTAATTATTTAATTGAAAACAGGTTTATTTGTTTCTGTTTTTCAATCTCATGAATAGCCTTGCTTCTAAAACTTGAAGCTGTGCCACAGCCTCCAGCCTCTCGAGTCACTGCCCAACTACCAGCCCCTCAGGTCACTGCCCAACCACCAGCCCCAAAGGTTAAGTGCTTAGCCATTCAAAAAGTGTATTTGTCATCTTTTAACGTTGGATGGTGCTAAGATATTAGTGTATGATTATGCTAGCATTTATACAGCTAGGACCATCGGCAGAGGGGATTAACCCTTTGGGCATAAGTAATGCCACACTGCAGGCCTGCGGTAGAGGTGGCACCTCTAGCACAGCCATGGTTAAAGACCTGGCTGTGGCTGTGTTTGGGAGGGAGGAGATTGCAACCCATGGATTATCTGGAAAAATTGGAAATGCCCCCTTTTATTCAGTTTTAGTACAACCCCTCTGCTTCGCTTCCTACTTTTCCCGGGGGGGGGTCAGCTTTTTTACTTTTTCATCTGGAACGGAGCCTGTGAAACAAACCTGATCCCTCCTGGCATCGGTCGGACAGTGCGCTGTCTTAGTGGGAAGTACTGGTAGCCCACTTTAGCTAAGGACGTGAGGGTTTATGTTTCCTCCTGCTCAGTGTGCGCCCAGTGGAAGGCACCTAGACACCTGCCCAGACGGAAATTACAACCCCTACCCGTCCTACCGCTGCACACTGACACCTGACAAATACACATAAGCTGTTCATGTGATGTCGCCATTACTCTCACTCTTGTTACAAAATATGCTTTCACCATATTTATTCAATCTAATTTTTTTCTTCTTCTAGGAATCATCTTTTATGCAGTGCTAGTGAAATGGACAATCAAACATGTCAGCTGTTGCTTCATTGGATAATAAAATGTCCATGCAATCTTATATCTTGTGCAATCTGTACATTATTTTTAAAGAATGTGGAATGTCCTACATTACATTCTCTGAAGGACGAGGAAGGGATCCAGCCGGACTCTTACCTACAGGATATCCTACAGGATTTTGGGGCCATTTTGATGTAGGACAGTTCCTACAGGTAGTCCTTCAGGAAACAATCCTGCAGGATTTATTTGAGGACTACCTGCATGATTCCTACAGGAAAGTGGCCCCGAAAATCATGTGGGATATCCTGCTTTCCTCTAGTATTTCGCCTGTGCTTAGCTCTATTCTGTTTATTTTTATCATAAGTTCCCATACTCCCACTAACTGGTCCCACACACTCCCACATAACTGGTCCCACACACTCCCACATAACTGGTCCCACACACTCCCACATAACTGGTCCCACACACTCCCACATAACTGGTCCCACACACTCCCACATAACTGCTCCCACACACTGCCACATAACTGCTCCCACACACTGCCCCATAACTGGTCCCACACACTCCCACATAACTGGTCCCACACACTCCCACATAACTGGTCCCACACACTGCCACATAACTGGTCCCACACACTCCCACATAACTGGTCCCACACACTCCCACATAACTGGTCCCACACACTCCCACATAACTGGTCCCACACACTCCCACATAACTGGTCTCACACACTCCCACATAACTGGTCCCACACACTCCCACATAACTGGTCCCACACACTCCCACATAGCTGGTACCACACACTGCCACATAACTGGTCCCACATACTCCCACATAACTGGTCCCACACACTCCCACATAACTGGTCCCACACACTCCCACATAACTAGTCCCACACACTCCCACATAACTGGTCTCACACAGTCCCACATAACTGGTCCCACACACTGCCACATAACTGGTCCCACACACTCCCACTAACTGGTCCCACACACTCCCACTAACTGGTCCCACACACTCCTACTAACTGGTCCCACACACTCCCACTAACTGGTCCCACACACTCCCACATAACTGGTCCCACACACTCCCACATAACTGGTCCCACACACTGCCACATAACTGGTCCCACACACTCCCACTAACTGGTCCCACACACTCCCACTAACTGGTCCCACACACTCCCACTAACTGGTCCCACACACTCCCACTAACTGGTCCCACACACTCCCACTAACTGGTCCCACACACTCCCACATAACTGGTCCCACACACTCCCACATAACTGGTCCCACACACTGCCACATAACTGGTCCCACATACTCCCACATAACTAGTCCTGTAACGATCCCGGCAGTCTGAGTCGGGTCCTGTCTGTGGACTAGTTTTTCTGCTCGGGATCTCCAGTTTCCCGAGGGTTCTGGAACGCTCCGGGGAGCTCTCTTGATTTCCGCACCTGCATCCCATCAGCAATCTGCACACCTGGTCCTGATCATCACCCTTCTTAGGCTCTGGCCTAACATCCATTCCCTGCCGGATCGTTAGCCATGAACAGTAGGTTTACCAGAGTATCAGTCTTAGAGCTTCTAGCGTTAGTTTTGTTGTATGCACCTTGTTGGTTTGTTGTTTACTTACCTCCGTTTTGTTCCATCTGCAGTCACTCGTCCGGAACCTTCATCCAACCTCTGCCTGGTGGTGGCGGCTGCGCGAGCCATGATTGGATCAACCACTGCACCCCCAACAACTAATCAACGCCGCCCTCTCTCTGTTCCCTGGATTATTCAGCATCACTCTTGAATTTGTAAATAAACACTCACCCTTCGTTTCAACTTACCTTGTCCTGGTCTGCTTCTGGGTTCTGGCTTTGTAACTCGTGACAGAACGATCCGGCCAGTTATGAACCCAGCGGACCTGGACTCTGTTTCATGCCATTACCCATCAGGAGAAGATGTTGGGCCATCATAGCATGGAGCTACAGGAGATCGCGCGTTGGCAGTTCGGAACCTTTCTACCGGTCTGACGGAGGTCCAGAACCAGCGCAAGTTTCCGGTGGAGGATCCACTACCGGTTTCACCCATCTCGCCTGCCGCGTCTGGAGCGTGTCCTTCCGTGAGCCCAAGGTTCCGACGCTGGATAAATATGAGGGAGCTGGGAAGATGCCGTTCTTTCCTTATGCAGTGTGGGTTAGTGTTCGATCTACAGCCCTACTCTTATGCCACAGACAAGGCTAGGATAGCCTTTGTGATTGAGTTGCTGCGTGGTCGAGCGCTGGAGTGGGCTTCAGCCGTTTGGGAACGACAAGACCCCTGCATGGCTTCATACCAGGGGTTCACGGCCGAGATGAGGAAGCTCTTCGACCATTCCGTCCGAGGGAGGGACGCAGCTAGGCGCCTGTTTTCGCTTCACCAAGGAACTCGCGCGTGGCCGACTTCGTGATCGAGTTCAAGACGTTGGCTGTGGAGAGTGGGTGGAATGAGAGTCTCTGCAGCGGCCTTTTACCAGGGTCTGTCGGAGCAGCTCAAGGATGAGTTGATCTCCTATCCGGAGCCTAGTGACCTGGACAGCTTGGTAGCCTTGTCTATTCGGGTGGATAATCGAGTCCGAGAGCGAAGGAGGGAGAAGCAATGGGGTCCGTCCAATCGATCAGCTTCTCAGTTCCCAGTCGGGTCGGGTGGTGGACCAGAACACGTCGATCATTCTCCACCACAAAGGGTTAGTGGAGAGGTCCTCTCTCCCGTTTCTGAACCCATGCAAGTGGGGCGGCACGGGTTAACCAAGGAGGAGCGTCAACATAGACGTAAGACCAACTGCTGCCTCTACTGTGGTAGCTCGGGACATTAAGACATCTCCACTGGTTCCCGGCGGTCGCCGAACTGCCCGGCTCGCTAAAGTTGGGAGGACTTTTAGCGAGCCAGTTTCAACCTCTCAGTACCTCTGTCAGACCCCGTTTCCCGGCTACCCTTGTGAACAGGAATCAGAGCTTAGCGATTAACGCTTTTATCGATTCAGGTGCCGATGGAAGCTTTCTTGATGCCGAGTTGGTGGAACAGCTGGGGCTTTCCAAGGAGCAATTGCCGGAAGCCATTGAAGCGACCACTCTGAACGGCAGTAGTCTGGCACGTATCACGATGAGGACTGAACCGGTTAAGATGCTGTTGTCGGGGAATCATTCGGAGATGATTTCATTCTTCATTCTGCCGTCTTCCCATGTTCCTCTGGTCCTTGGATACCCCTGGCTGAAGGAACACAATCCCACGTTCGATTGGGTGACGGGCAAGGTAACGAGTTGGAGCCTTGATTGTCATGCTAACTGTCTCAAGACTGCCTGTCCCCATTCGGTTCCCAGTCAGGTGATTGAGGCTAAACCCCCCAGATTTGTCCCTGGTTCCCGAGACATATCACGATTTGGGGGAAGTGTTCAGTAAGCAGAAGGCTCTGTCACTCCCTCCCCACCGACCATATGATTGTGCCATCAACCTGTTCCCTGGAGCTGTCTACCCCAAGGGAAGGTTATACAGTATCTCCCGCCCTGAACGTGAGGCCTTGGAGACCTACATCAAGGAGTCCCTAGCTGCTGGTCTCGTTCGTCCCTCGTCATCACCCCCTGGGGATCAGGATTCTTCTTTGTGGGTAAGAAGGATGGCTCTCTTCGACCGTGTATTGATTATCGGGGTTGAATGACATCACGGTCAAGAACAGTATCCCCTGCCCTTGATGAGTTCTGCCTTCGACTCCTTACAGGGTGCTACGGTGTTCACCAAGCTAGACCTACGCAATGCGTATCCTAGTCCGGATCAGAGAGGGACGAGTGGTTGTCGGGGTTTCAATACACCGATGGGTCACTTCGAGTATCAGGTGATGCCGTTTGGACTGACCAATGCTCCAGCGGTATTCCAGAGTATGGTGAACAGCGTCCTGAGAGATATGATCGGTCTCTTTGTGTTTGTTTACCTGGATGACATTCTGATCTTCTCGAAGGAACCTTCCGACCACGTCCAGCATGTCCGGCAGGTTCTGCAGCGATTGTTGGAGAATCGCCTGTTCGTGAAGGCCGAGAAGTGCGAGTTTCACGCCCACACGACATCCTTTCTCGGGTACATCATCTCCAGGGAGAGATTAGGATGGACCAGGAGAAGGTTAGAGCGGTTCTGGAATGGGCCCAGCCCGGTCGAGATTGCAGCTCCAGAGATTTTTGGGGTTTGCGAATTTCTACCGCAGATTCATCCGGGATTACAGCCGTGTGGCCGCTCCGTTAACTGCCTTGACTTCCAGTATCAGGAGCTTCAAGTGGAATCCGGAGGCGGATCGCGCGTTTCTGGATTTGAAGAGGCGATTCACCAACGCACCGATTCTCTCTCAACCGGACACGGCCCGTCAGTTCGTCGTTGAAGTGGACGCGTCTGATGTGGGAGTTGGCGCCATCCTGTCGCAGCGATGCTCCACGGACAGTAAACTCCATCCCTGCGCCTACTACTCTCGTCGCCTTTCGCCTGCGGAGAGGAATTACGATGTGGGTAACCGGGAGCTTCTCGCGGTGAAACTTGCCCTTGGAGGAGTGGCGCCACTGGTTGGAGGGCGGAGCAACCGTTTATTGTCTGGACTGACCACAAGAATCTTGCTTACGTGCAATCAGCTAGAGCGTCTCAACTCCCCGTCCAGGCCAGGTGGTCGTTGTTTTTGGGACGATTCAATTTTTCCCTGACGTTCCGACCTGGATCTAAAAGCGGCAAGGCGGGCGCCTTGTCTCGGATGTTCTCCAAGACGGAGGAGAGTGGGTCCAAGACCGAGACTATTCTCCCCCGGAACTGCGTCGTGGGGAGCTGTTAGGTGGAAGATTGAGGAGGAGGTGATGGCGCTCTTCGGACGCAGCCCGGTCCCGGTAGCGGTCCACCCGGTCGGTTGTTTGTGCCTGAGTCGGTTCGTCCCTGCGGTCCTCAAATGGTCCCACGCCAGCAAGATGGCTTGTCACCCTGGCGTGGCTCGGACGATGGCGTTTCTTCGCAGACGTTTTTGGTGGCCTGCCATGGCCGAGGATACTCGGGGGTTATGTTGCTGCCTGTCCAGTGTGTGCGCAGAATAAGAGTACCAATCGGCCCAGCTCTGGACTACTTCACCCCCTTCCTATTCCCCGGCGACCATGGTCGCATCTCCGGCCCTGGACTTTGTCACTGGGTTTGCCCGCTTCTGAGGGGAACACGGTCGTTCTGACTATCGTGGACAGATTCAGCAAGTTCGCCCACTTTGTGCCAATTGCCAAGCTTCCCTCTGCCTCGGAGGCGTCCGAGATCCTGGTTAGGGAGGTTTTTCAGGGTCCACGGGTTGCCCAGTGATATCGTTTCCGACCGTGGCCCTCAGTTTGCCTCTGCTGTCTGGAAGTCCTTCTGTTTGGCCATTGGAGCTACAGTCAGTCTCACATCTGGGTTTCACCCCCAATCTAATGGTCAGGCGGAGAGAGCCAACCAGAAGATGGAATCCACGCTACGCTGCCTGGCCTCTTCCAACCCCACCTCCTGGGTCTCTCAGTTGCCTTGGGTTGAGTATGCCCACAATACTCTCCCTACATCTGCCACTGGGATGTCTCCCTTCCAGTGCCTGTATGGCTACCAACCTCCCTTGTTCCCTTCTCAGGAGAAGGAGCTCTCAGTGCCTTCTGTTCAGGCCCATATTCGTCGTTGCCACCGGACCTGGCATCGGGCCAGAAAGGCACTCCTTAGAGTTTCGGACCGGTATCAGCTCCAGGCGAATCGTCGCCGGATCCCCGCTCCCACCTACACCATCGGAGATAGGGTCTGGTTGGCCACACGGGATCTTCCTTTACGGACTGAGTCTAGGAAGTTGTTACCAAGTTCATTGGTCCGTTTGTGGTGGAGAAGGTGATCAATCCGGTGGCAGTTCGACTCAAACTCCCGAGGACGCTCAGAGTCCATCCCACCTTTCATGTCTCCTGCCTCAAGCCTGTTTTCCTCAGTCCTCTGTTGCCTCCTCCGCCTCCTCCTCCTCCTCCTCGGATGATCGGAGGTGGTCCTGCCACACGGGGTGCGACGCATCATGGATTCCAGACGGCGGGGCCGGGGTTTCCAGTATCTCGTGGACTGGGAGGGGTATGGTCCTGAAGAGAGGAGTTGGATTCGCGGCGACAGATCCTAGATGCTGACCTCATCCGTGACTTCTACCGCCTCCATCCTGGCGCTCCGGGAGTCCGCCCGGTGGCGTTGGTCGGAGGGGGTACTGTAACGATCCCGGCAGTCTGAGTCGGGTCCTGTCTGTGGACTAGTTTTTCTGCTCGGGATCTCCAGTTTCCCGAGGGTTCTGGAACGCTCCGGGGAGCTCTCTTGATTTCCGCACCTGCATCCCATCAGCAATCTGCACACCTGGTCCTGATCATCACCCCTTCTTAGGCTCTGGCCTAACATCCATTCCCTGCCGGATCGTTAGCCATGAACAGTAGGTTTACCAGAGTATCAGTCTTAGAGCTTCTAGCGTTAGTTTTGTTGTTTTGCACCTTGTTGGTTTGTTGTTTACTTACCTCCGTTTTGTTCCATCTGCAGTCACTCGTCCGGAACCTTCATCCAACCTCTGCCTGGTGGTCGGCGGCTGCCGAGCCATGATTGGATCAACCACTGCACCCCCAACAACTAATCAACGCCGCCCGCTCTGTTCCCTGGATTATTCAGCATCACTCTTGAATTTGTAAATAAACACTCACCTTCGTTTCAACTTACCTTGTCCTGGTCTGCTTCTGGGTTCTGGCTTTGTAACTCGTGACAAGTCCCACATACTCCCACATAACTGGTCCCACATACCTCCATATAACTGGTCCCACATACTCCCACATAACTGGTCCCACATACTCCCACATAACTGGTCCCACACACTCCCACTAACTGGTCCCACACACTCCCACATAACTGGTCCCACACACTCCCACATAACTGGTCCCACACACTCCCACATAGCTGGTACCACACACTGCCACATAACTGGTCCCACATACTCCCACATAACTGGTCCCACACACTCCCACATAACTGGTCCCACACACTCCCACATAACTAGTCCCACACACTCCCACATAACTGGTCTCACACAGTCCCACATAACTGGTCCCACACACTGCCACATAACTGGTCCCACACACTCCCACTAACTGGTCCCACACACTCCCACTAACTGGTCCCACACACTCCCACTAACTGGTCCCACACACTCCCACTAACTGGTCCCACACACTCCCACTAACTGGTCCCACACACTCCCACTAACTGGTCCCACACACTCCCACTAACTGGTCCCACACACTCCCACATAACTGGTCCCACACACTCCCACATAACTGGTCCCACACACTGCCACATAACTGGTCCCACATACTCCCACATAACTAGTCCCACATACTCCCACATAACTGGTCCCACATACCTCCATATAACTGGTCCCACATACTCCCACATAACTGGTCCCACATACTCCCACATAACTGGTCCCACACACTGCCACTAACTGGTCCCACACACTGTAAATGACGTGTGAACAGAGAGAAGTGAGACTCAGATAAAGGTATTTACAGGAGCATAAACAAAGGGTGGGACAGCATAAAGGCAGATGAGGATTCGTCACCCATAGACGCAGTGTGCAGTGGTGACCAGCCACTTGTTGTCAATCAGAGTAGCTTCACAGACATGACGGCCCCTCCAGTACAGCGACACCATCCACAGCCACGCCCCCTTACGAGAGTCCGTCCCTCCCGCCACTCTGCCTGTTCCACTCTCCTCTGAATCCTCTTCTCCATCCCTTGTTCAGTGGACCCACTATGATCCATCTATTGGGAGATCATACGAATGCAACAAGGTAAAACGCTAAATGCACAGTACTGTGTTACTGAGTGTGTGTTTTGTTAATTTGTCAAAAAGTGTCAATGTGTTTGTTTATCATCATAGTAGATACTTTATACTTTTCATACTCACGTTGGTTATCATATTGTAAAGATAACATTTTCACCCGTACATCTTTCATAGTGGGAAATAGAAACAAACAAATAGGATGTTGGTATGACTGTTGAATCAAAGTTGTATTCTTGAATACCATTTTCTGAATGTAGCCTACCTGGGAGTCAGGTCTGAAGGGAGAGTCCTCCTAACCAAACTGGGAGAGGTTTACAATGTGACAACCAACGTGAGTATGAAAAGTATAAAGTATCTACAGTGATGATACACAAACACTGTCGGGTACGAGGAGGGCACTTCCAGTTCTAGAGTACGTGTAAACACAGTGACTGACTCCCTGTCCTTCCCTCTGTCAAACATGCAGTGAATGACTGTTTCGCTCTCTCTCACAACACACAGATAGCAGGTCTCACCTGTAGCCTAGCTAGCGACACATGAAGTGGGAGAGCTGAGCGTTCCAGTGCTGACCACAGGTTGTGTACCGGGTGGTCTGGAGCTGCAGACGTCTGACACTCGTACTGTTCACCGATACTAGATGCACTGGAACACGTAGAGCAACCATACTAGTCCTTCGGCCATGGAAAAACCTAACAAGAGTGCAGAACTTTGTTCACATTTTTAGAGGGGAGATTTACATGGTTTACTCTCCACAGTCAGCTTTGTCTGAGGAGTCAGAGCAGTGTGGTTGGCCGTTACACACACTGACGTTGGAGATACGTTTTCCAGAGACTGACACTGCCCAGTGGCACAGGGCTCTGGCCACAGATGAAATGACAGGCAGTTTGGTTAACTGGCTTTTGAAGAGCAAAAAGCACATCAGCAATGGGACTTCAATCATTTTTTGTTCATTCAGATCTTTTGCATTTTGCACTTTAGAATTAATTGACTACATAGGATTGAGTCTTACTTGGCCTTCCCAGCGCTGAGCCAGATGTGAAGTTGGCACAGAACCCTCTACCATACCATGAGATGTCTTTAAAGAACATCACTGTGGTCCGTTTGGCTGTGGAGATCACATCTGGAAAGGTGGCATCCCCACCAGTGAAGACACCTGACAAAGAAACACAACATTTTGCCCACGTAAACCTCATCTGCATTTTCAATAACAACTTACATTGTTATGGTAACATGACAGAGGCTAGTGTAGGAAGGACATCACAGTAAGAGGAGGGTCAGAGACTCACCAAGCAGTTCAGACTTTGGCCCCGCCCCATCACCTCAACCGTGGCATAGGTCGCCTCCACATCAAAATCCAGCATGTGAAGCTGGATATTCCATCCCTTCCTGGCATGAACAGTCCACAAACCTGGCCCAACATAGGCAGATGTATGAACACTACATTTAAACTGTCCTCATATATGGGAAAACCTCTGAATAACTTTTTCGTGGGTTTCAATAATGTAAAAGTATGTGCAGAACTTGCCACTGGTGTTGACATTTGTACAAAACAAAGTGCATACAAGAAGCCTTGTTTCCATAGGAGTGTGGGTAGTTAGGAGAGCTGAATGTAGAGGTGGGTTCCCAGAGGTCAAAAGGTCCTCCACAGTCAGCTGAGACAAAAAAACACACTTTAGATCCTAGCATGGAAAACGAGGATGGCATGAATGGATAAAGAAGAGGGATTGTCAGGTGAGAGAGGGTGAGTTGGTTACTCAGTGGTAGTGAGTGACTGGGAGGGTGAGAGAGGTGAGTTGGTGACTGGGAGGGTGAGTTGGTGACTCAGTGGTAGTGAGTGACTGGGAGGGTGAGAGAGGTGAGTTGGTGACTGGGAGGGTGAGTTGGTGACTCAGTGGTAGTGAGTGACTGGGAGGGTGAGAGAGGTGAGTTGGTGACTGGGAGGGTGAGTTGGTGACTCAGTGGTAGTGAGTGTGTGGGTGCTGGTTAACGGTGACATGCTGATTATGTATGGAGGAATGAATGGATGGGCTCTCTGTCAAAGGTTTCCATGTGAAGTATTAACATTCACTGGTTCTGAACAGTAATATACAGGGGATATGTTAGATTAATTTGTATTTTAAGAATAATGACTAAAGGATTTCACCCCAAATACAGTATAAATGTGTAAACTGTGTTAGAATTATAATGTATTGTCAACCTACTAACAGAGGGGGGCGGGACTAAAGAGGGTGAAGGGGACTGAGAAAACGGGTTACAAAAAGCCTCCTAAAGGTGGACGGAGAAAAATGCCTTTGTGTGTCAAGGGGTATAAAACAGGAGTGTATGGGTTTTGGCGCCAGAGCTCTCCATGAATAAAAAAACAGATCATTCTTGCTGGTTGTGGACCTTGAATCATTTATGATTAAAACCAGAGCCTTACAACCTCTGGTAATGATTCAAGCTTAGGTTGAATTAGAGATAGAAATTCTCATAACAGGATATGAGGGGGTGTTGTAGGGGTTGGTATGGCTCCGGTGGGCCATCCTCACAGGGACCCCTTGTCAGACTGATGTCATCCAGAGCGATGTCATTCTTCATACCCACTTTCTTCTGAGCCTCAAAAACCACCTGGAGAAGAACATCACAGTGAAGGAACAGTCACTAATCCACATTACATACTAACAGATGTTACATCCCTAGCCAAGTATAACAGCATCACAAAAAAAATATGACACAATAAAATAACCAGGGGGTACCGGTACCGAGTCAATGTGCGGGGGTACAGGTTGCTATTCAGGGAGGCCTGGCCGTAGTTCCAGTTATCCCCATAGTTCCCCTCCTGAAAAAACACAGTGGCTGAAGCCTCTCTCCTGGCCATAGACGTTGACCTTTTCTCTACCAACACCCTCAGCCGACACACGTCCTCTCCATTCAGGTGGTACCTGGAGCGACAAGTAAAATCAATACACAGCTGTTCAGAGGCTATGTATTTAGAGATGGGTATCCATAGACAGTAGAAGAATAGAGGGAGAGAGGGTCACCTACCAGAACTTAAGACACATTAGTTAATTTGAATGAGTTAGTGGGAGGCTGCGGATCTGGAACTTCTTCTCCCATTGGCCAGGGCTTCACGATGTGACAATGTAGTAGCCTGTGTCGTCAGCACAGGCACAGGCTACAGCAGTCACATCACATAGCAGCAACAGACTATAACAACGCCGCATCGAAACACACTTTTTTAATTAATTAATGTCTTGTGACATAATGACACACCTGATTGGTTCCCAAATGTATGGTTGAAGTTTGGGCCTGTGAAGGGGGGAATGTGGGGACGTTGGTGTGTATCCATGTGTTTGATGTATTTGATACCATTCCACCTATTCCGCTCCAGCCATTACCACGAACCCGTCCTCCCCCATTAAGGTGCCACCAACCTCCTGTGATCAATACAGTCATGACCGCATTACCAGACCACATTACCAGACCACATTACCAGACCACGACCACATTACCAGACCACGACCACATTACCAGACCACGACCACATTACCAGACCACGACCGCATTACCAGACCACATTACCAGACCACGACCACATTACCAGACCACGACCACATTACCAGACCACATTACCAGACCACGACCACATTACCAGACCACACATTATGCTTTGACACGGTATTCTTGTCACTGTGTACTATCTACACGTTCATCAACAATGTTACTCCACTAGCCGGATCTCTCTAGTAAAAGCCTGGGAATGAGGTTACACAATCAACAAACATTGACAGTCTCAAACACTCACCACAGAGAGGATCGTTTTCATCTGAGCCATCAGGACAATTGTTTACTCCGTCACAAAACTGCACTGTGGGCACACATGTAGAGCCATTCCCACAGGCCATATGATAAGGTGGACATTTCCCTGTGGACATCAATCATCGTTCACCATCATCAATTAAATATCAAAATATTGCAGTGGTAGAGTACTACAGTATAGCTAATCTACTGTTAGTGAACTAACACTCACACTTGTCTTTTCCGACTAGTACTGCCTGATAACTACTTTATTGAGGAAAATGTACTTACAACTGTGGTAATTGGTTGTCTCACCTAGCTATCTTAAGATGAATGCGCTAACCGTAAATTGCTCTGGATAAGACCGCCTGCTAAATGACTAAAATGTTTTTTTGTTTGTGTTTTTTTAATGTTTCCCATGGATTCAGTTCTCACCTGAGGAAGGTGTTGTTTTACACCTGTACCTGTGACCTGGATGCTGTGCTTGTTAAGCACCAGCCTCCAGCTGCTGCTCTGCCTCCTTCACATCCACACTCTGACGGAACTGCAGGTTCTGCAGGATGAATTGATATAGCCACTGTCAGTATATGTCACTATAAGCAATGAGTTGTCATTTTATATACATATGCATCTGGGCTTACCTGAAATCTAAAACTTCACAGGAAGTCGTCAGTGAGGGAGCCACGGCCATAAACTTCATATATACAGTGGGGAGAACAAGTATTTTATAAACTGCCGATTTTGCAGATTTTCCTACTTACAAAGCATGTAGAGGTCTGTAATTTTTATCATAGGTACACTTCAACTGTGAGCGACGGAATCTAAAACAAATATCCAGAAAATCACATTGTATGATTTTTAAGTAATTAATTTGCATTTTATTGCATGACGTAAGTATTTGATCACCTACCAATCAGTAAGAATTCCGGCTCTCACAGACCTGTTAGTTTTTCTTTAAGAAGCCCTCCTGTTCTCCACTCATTACCTGTATTAACTGCACCTGTTTGAACTCGTTACCTGTATAAAAGACACCTGTCCACACACTCAATCAAACAGACTCCAACCTCTCCACAATGGCCAAGACCAGAGAGCTGTGTAAGGACATCAGGGATAAAATTGTAGACCTGCACAAGGCTGGGATGGCTACAGGACAATAGGCAAGCAGCTTGGTGAGAAGGCAACAACTGTTGGCGCAATTATTAGAAAATGGAAGAAGTTCAAGATGACGGTCAATCTCCCTCGGTCTGGGGCTCCATGCAAGATCTCACCTCGTGGGGCATCAATGATCATGAGGAAGGTGAGGGATCAGCCCAGAACTACACGGCAGGACCTGGTCAATGACCTGAAGAGAGCTGGGACCACAGTCTCAAAGAAAACCATTAGTAACACACTATGCCGTCATGGATTAAAATCCTGCAGCGCACGCAAGGTCCCCCTGCTCAAACCAGCGCATGTCCAGGCCCGTCTGAAGTTTGCCAATGACCATCTGGATGATCCAGAGGAGGAATGGGAGAAGGTCATGTGGTCTGATGAGACAAAAATAGAGCTTTTTGTTCTAAACTCCACTCGCCGTGTTTGGAGGAAGAAGAAGGATGAGTACAACCCCAAGAACACCATCCCAACCGTGAAGCATGGAGGTGGAAACATCATTCTTTGGGGATGCTTTTCTGCAAAGGGGACAGGATGACTGCACCGTATTGAGGGGAGGATGGATGGGGCCATGTATCGCGAGATCTTGGCCAACAACCTCCTTCCCTCAGTAAGAGAATTGAAGATGGGTCGTGGCTGGGTCTTCCAGCATGACAACGACCCGAAACACACAGCCAGGGCAACTAAGGAGTGGCTCCGTAAGAAGCATCTCAAGGTTCTGGAGTAGCCTAGCCAGTCTCCAGACCTGAACCCAATAGAAAATCTTTGGAGGGAGCTGAAAGTCCGTATTGCCCAGCGACAGCCCCGAAACCTGAAGGATCTGGAGAAGGTCTGTATGGAGGAGTGGGCCAAAATCCCTGCTGCAGTGTGTGCAAACCTGGTCAAGACCTACAGGAAACGTATGATCTCTGTAATTGCAAACAAAGGTTTCTGTACCAAATATTAAGTTCTGCTTTTCTGATGTATCAAATACTTATGTCATGCAATAAAATGCAAATTAATTACTTAAAAATCATACAATGTGATTTTCTGGATTTTTGTTTTAGATTCCGTCTCTCACAGTTGAAGTGTACCTATGATAAACATTACAGACCTCTACATGCTTTGTAAGTAGGAAAACCTGCAAAATCAGCAGTGTATCAAATACTTGTTCTCCCCACTGTATGTGAGATAATACAGTGTACAATATATAATACGAGAGTGGACAGGAGAATGATACTTGTGTGGATTGGATCACTACATACCAGATGCTCTGTGTCGAAGGCCAGGGACTTGAACTGCAGACTGCTGCTGTCCCTCAACTCTTCAGTGAACACAGCACCATTCATGATGACCAGCCTGCCACTGAACACAGACCCAGTTTCACCTGGTCCACCCTGGACTGAAACCTCTCGCTATACATGGCCAACAGATCAGAAACATAACTATGAGGTAGCATATGTTTTGCCCTCAAACGTTGTTACAGATAAGAGACATTGAATGTCACAGTGAAGAAAATCCCAGTTTTAAAGTCTTGAGTGTTTTTCTCTGGATCAGTCTGCAGGGCGAGCCAGGTGACGATGCAGAGGCTGACACACCGCAAGAAGGGTCAGACACTCAGCAGTACCTCCGTGGACGAGCAACGCCACTTCCCACACCACATGGCTCCCTGACCTCCTCACACAGTCAATCAGTCACACAGTCTTCTTGTCCTTCAGCTGACACCTCACACCCAATTCTCAGGAATTCTCTGTGATTCATACACTTTCCCTGTCATGAACTATCATAGGATAATCATTCCGCCCTTTGTAATGAGTTTCTAGCTCCGTCCTGTGCTTTCTGTTCCCAGTTTCTTTGACTCTCCGTCCCAACAGAAGTTGTCTGCTCTCCACGAGAAGGGCTACTTATTCGCGAGAGCTTGGCCCTTTATCTCTTTGAGGGGTAGCACACAATAAATCCACTCCTGTTTTTAACCCATAAGAGTCTAAGCCCTGTCTAAGCTATATGGAATTGTTTTAAGAAAGTCATACCAAGGATAATTTTCCTATTTGATTTGGAATTTTAAGTAGACTTTGAAGACTGATAATTACACTGAACAAAAATATAAATGCAACATCTAAAGTGTTGGTCCCATGTTTCATGAGTCTGAAATAAAATATCCCAAAACTGTTATATATGCACAAAAAGCGTATTTCTCTAAAAGGTTGTGCACAAATTTGTTTACATCCCTATTAGTGAGCATTTCTCCTTTGCCAAGATAATCCATCCACCTGACAGGTGTGGCATATCAATAATCTGGTTAAACAGCATGATCATTACACAGGTGCACCTTGTGCTGGGGACAATAAAAGGCCACTCTAAAATGTGCAGTTTTGTCACACAACACAATGCCACAGATGCCTCAAGTTTTGAGGGAGCATGTAATTGGCATGCTGACAGGAATGTCCACCAGAGCTGTTGCCAGAGAATTGAAAGTTCATTTCTCTACCATAAGCCGCCTCCAATGTCGTTTTAGAGAATTTGGCAGTACGTCCAACCGGCCTCCAAACCGCAGACCACGTGTAACCACTCCAGCCCAGGACCTCCACATCCGGCTTCTTCACCTGCGGGAACGTCTGAAACCAGCCACCCGGACAGCTGATGAAACTGTGGGTTTGCACAACCGAATAATTTCTGCACAAACTGTCAAAAACCATGTCAGGGAAGCTCATCGGCATGCTCGTCATCCTCACCAGGGTCTTGACCTGACTGCAGTTCGGCATCGTAACCGACTTCAGTGGGCAAATGCTCACCTTTGATGGCCACTGGCATGCTGGAGAAATGTGCTCTTCACAGATGAATCCCGGTTTCAACTGTACTGGGCATATGGCGTTGTGTGGGCGAGCGGTTTGCTGATGTCAGCGTTGTGAACAGAGTGCCCCATGGTGGCGGTTTTGTTATGGTATGGGCAGGCATAAGCTACAGACAATGAACACAATTGCATTTTATCGATGGCAATTTGAATGCACAGAGATACTGTGACGAGATCCTGAGGCCCATTGTCGTGCCATTCATCCGCTACCATCACCTCATGTTTCAGCATGATAATGCACAGCCTCATGTCGCAAGGATTTGTACACAATTCCTGGAAGCTGAAAATGTCCCAGTTCTTCAATGGCCTGCATACTCATCAGACATGTCACTCATTGAGCATGTTTGGGATGCTCTGGATCGACAGCGTGTTCCAGTTCCCGCCAATATCCAGCAACTTCGCACAACCATTGAAGAGGAGTGGGACAACATTCAACAGGCCACTATCAACAGCCTGATCAACTCTATGCGAAGGAGATGTGTCGCGCTGCATGAGGCAAATGGTAGTCACACAAAATACTGACTGGTTTTCTGAGCCACGCCCCTACTTTTATTTTTATTTTTAATTTTTAAATAATATATCTGTATTACCCATCATGTGAAATCCATAGATTAGGACCTAATGATTATTTCTATATTTTTTAAATGAATGATTTCCTTATATTTACATTTAAGTCATTTAGCAGACGCTCTTATCCAGAGCGACTTACAATAGAATACATTTTCACATTTTTCCATACTGGTCCCTCATGGAATCAAACCCACAACCCTGGCGCCATGCTCTACCAACTGAGCCACACGGAACGGTAACTCACTTGTTGCACGTTGCGTTGATAATTTTGTTCAGCGTATGTGAGTGAGCTATTAATACCACCTTGGGTGGTCCTCTGTAGCTCAATTGGTAGAGCATGGCGCTTGTAACGCCAGGGTAGTGGGTTCGATCCCCGGGACCACCCATATGTAAAAATGTATGCACACATGACTGTAAGTCGCTTTGGATAAAAGCGTCTGCTAAATGGCATATTATTATTATTATCACAGAAGACACCCTCTGATAGTGACTTCCCTCGGTGTTGTCCTCTCTGACAGAGAATACCTTCAGGAACATCATACAACATGCATCCTCATAGTAAATTATTAACGGTCAGATCTTTTCAGAGTTCGCTACTGTTATGCTTAATTCTGTCACACAGCTAGAAGTTCTACTGACATTCCACTTTTCCGTGGCTCAAAACACCCTTTGAACTCATAAATCAATTAGCCAAACATTGAAGTTCCTACAAGAAAAGTGCAATTTATTTGGTCTAAACACACTAGAACATTAGACAGAAAAACAGTTAAGAGCATATGAAATAAAACGGTGTAAACAGATTAATTGGGATATTCAAAGGCATACTGTGGGCTATATTCAAGGGCAGATAGTCTTTCATGGTTTTACAGTGTTTGTGCGGTTGTAAAGCCATAGCTGAGAATAAGGGCCATCCTCACAGCAGCCACACAGCTTGTGGGCATCTTAGTAAATGTCACGACTTCCTCCGAAGGTGCCTCCTCTCCTTGTTCGGGCAGGCTTCGGCGTTCGTCGTCACCGACCTTCTAGCCACTGCCGCATCACATCTCATCATTCCATTTGTTTTGTCTTGTCTATTACACACACCTGGTTCATATCCCCTCATTAGTACGTGTATAAGTGTTCCCTCTGCCCCCCTGTCCTTGTGGGTGATTGTTTAATGTGAGGAGAGAGTAGCTCGGTTGAGCTACGTGTATTTTGTATTGCCGGGGTATATTTTCCTGTGTGCCTGTTTTGTTTTGTTTTTGCGCACTGGACTGTGTGATACTATCCTGCGTAACTCTGTACTCTGGAATAAACTCTGTATTCTGTGATTTACCCTCCTGCGCCTGACTCCTTCAAATCACCCATCACAGTAAATTAAGGTCTTGAACATATGCTACAAGTGTAAGAATGTATGTGGGTGCTAAATGCTAATTGTTTATTTATATGCACGTGCTCACTTTGTGCCTCTGCAGTCTGTGTCTGATCTCCCTGCTTCTCTTGTGTTTGCACAGCTTTGTAGGCTTCACTTCTATTTGGTAAGCTGTCTGCTTGCTACGCCCTTCTCTTTGGTGAGCTGTCTGCTTGTTGGGCACTTCTCTTTGGTGAGCTGTCTGCTTGTTGGGCCCTTCTCTTTGGTGAGCTGTCTGCTTCTTAGGCTGGGTAGAGCTGGGGGGAAGGGGGAGCAGGGGGGCCTGACCCTGGCTGGGACAGGGGGGTCGTGTGGGGGCCCATCAGAGGTATCCTGGCATAGGCCAAGGCAGTGGGGGGGCAATAGGGGGACACAAGGCTGAAGGGGGGACATAGTAGTGTAGCTGGGGAGGGGTGATACTCAGAGGGTACTGCTCAGGAGGGTAGCCACACACCTATAACACAAAAACACTTAGTCAAGCAAAATATGGACTGTTTGACGCTATCCTGCGTAACTCTGTACTCCGGAATAAACTCTGTATTTTGTGATTTACCCTCCTGCGCCTGACTCCTTCAAATCACCCATCACAGAATCACCCACCGACTATGGAGTCAGCGGGAGAGGAGCGCATGCCTGGAGTGGCACGGGTCCAGGAGCATATGACGATGCTAGCCAGCTTGGGAGAAGCGATGGATCGGGTTCTCCAGGTCGTCCAACGCCTGGGGAGGAGAGGACCCGATCTGTCGAGACCAGCTGGGCGACCGGATCCAGCCACCCACACCCCAGCACCCAGAGGGATCCATAAACGGGACAGCTGCTCTCTGCCAAGGATTCCTCCTCCAACTGGAGCTCTATTATTCCAGCATCAGCCCGTCCCCATTGGAGCGGGAGAAGGTGTCCGTCCTCATCTCCTGCCTCTCGGGGAAAGCCCTGGAGTGGGCCAACGCGGTCTGGAATGAAGGAGGAGCCGCGTTGGACAACCACGGGGAGTTCGCTCACCTCTTTCGGGCTGTCTTCGATCACCCGCCCGAGGGTCGAGAGGCGGGCGAGCGGCTGGTCCACCTGAGGCAGGGGACGAGGACCGCGCAGGACTTCGCCCTGGAGTTCCGGACTCTGGCGCTGTCGTCCTCCGCTCAACTGGTGGACATGGCCATCCGCTTGGACAATCTGCTGGCATCCTGGAGGGGGTCTGCCCGTTCCAACCCCGCCCGACTCGGATCATGAGCTTATGGAGCTGGGGAGAGCAGTGATCCGAGAGAGCGGAGGACGACAGCGCCAGTGTCACTCTGGTGGCACGAGAGGACATTTCAACGTAAGATGTCGTCAGCGTTCTTTTGGGTCTGGAGGCGGCAGGCAGGGCACTCTCGCGTCACCCCAGGTATCGAACACCCACACTCGTTCAGAGCCCTCTGCTGCGCACTGTACCCTACCCATCCACTTTCCTGATCACATTGTAGTTCTCCAGTGTAAGGCGCTAGTCGATTCAGGCGCAGCTGGGAACTTTATGGACAGGTCATTCTCACACAGTCTAGGCATTTCATTGGTTCCCTTATCCATTCCACTCCCCATCAGAGCACTTGACAGTCGACCATTAGGGTCCGGGTTTGTTAGGGAAGTGACAGCAACAGTCACTATGGTTACCCACGAGACTCATCACGAGCAAGTCACGTCTTTTATTATTGAGTCTCCTGCTTTCCCTGTTGTATTAGGTATTCCTTGGTTAGCACTCCACAACCCCACCTTCTCATGGCCGCAGAGGGTTCTCACAGGGTGGTCGTGAGAGTGTCAGGGTAGGTGTCTCAGTGTTTCCGTTGGTGCAACCACGGTGGAAAGTCCAGACAGTACCTCCACCGTGCTCATTCCCCCCGAATACCTCGATTTGGCAAACGCATTTTCCAAAACGCAGGCGACCAAGTTACCACCTCATCAGGCGGGGGATTGCGCGATAAACCTCCGGGTAGACACTGTGCCTCCCAGGAGTCACGTGTATCCCCTGTCACAGGCTGAAACGGAGGCTATGGAAACATACATCACCGATTCCCTGCGCCAGGGGTTTATACATCCCTCCACTTCGCCCGCCTCCTCGAGTTTGTTTTTTGTGAAGAAGAAAGACGGCAGTCTGCGCCCTTGCATTGATTATCGATCACTGAACAAGGAGACGATACAATTTAGTTATCCTCTCCCCCTCATTCCTTCGGTGATCGAGTCAATGCATGGGGCGCGCTTCTTTACCAAATTAGATCTCCGGAGTGCGTACAACCTGATTCGTGTCCGAGAGGGGGACGAATGGAAGACAGCATTCAGCACAACCACGGGGCATTATAAAAACCTGGTGATGCCTTACGGTTTGATGAATGCTCCATCCGTCTTCCAGTCCTTTGTGAACGAGGTGTTTCGGGACATGCTTGGTCGCGGTGTAGTGGTCTACATCGATGACATTCTGGTGTATTCCGCTACGCTCGCCGAGCATGTGTCCCTGGTTCGCAAAGTGCTGGCCCGACTGTTGGAAAATGACTTTTATGCCAAGGCAGAAAAGTGTCTGTTTTTCCAACAGTCCGTCTCCTTCCTCGGATACCGCATTACCACCTCAGGTGTGGAGATCGCATTTCAGCCGTGCGTAATTGGCCGACTCCAACCACAGTAAAGGAGGTGCAGTGCTTTGCCAACTACTATCGGAGGTTTATCCAGGGCTTCGGCAAGGTCGCAGCTCCCATCACGTCTCTGTTGAAGGGTGGGCCATCCCGGCTCCACTGGTCTGCTGAGACTGATAGGGCCTTCAGTAACCTGAGGGGTCTGTTCACCTCAGCTCCGGTACTGGCCCACCCCGATCCATCACTACTGTTCGTAGTGGAGGTGGATGCGTCTGAGGTAGGGATAGGCGCTGGCCACCCAAGCTCCGATCCTGTGCCTTCTTCTCCAAGAAGCTCAGCCCGGTAGAGAAGAACTACGACGTTGGTGATCGGGAGCTGTTGGCTGTTTTCCGCGCCCTGACCGTGTGGAGGCACTGGCTCGAAGGGGCAAAACCCCCTTCCTCAACTGGACGGACCACCGTAACCTGGAGTACATCCAGGCAGCGAGGAGGCTGAACCCTCGCCAGGCCAGGTGGGCCCTATTCTTCACCCGGTTTGATTTCACTCTATCATACATCCGGGGTACGACGAAACGTGAAGGCAGACGCACTGTCACGGCTGTATGACACAGAGGAGAGGCCCAGAGACAACACCCCAATACTCCCGGCCTCCTGCATAGTGGCGCCGGTAGTATGGGCGATGGACGCGGATATAGAGCAGGCATTACGCACAGAGCCATCTCCACCTCAGTGACCAGCTGGGCTGCAGTACGTGCCTGCTCTTGTCCGTGACCGTCTTATCTACTGGGCACACACGTCCCCCTCATCTGGTCACCCAAGTATCGGTCATACAGTGCGCTGCCTGACCGGAAAGTACTGGTGGCCTACCTTGGCTAAGGACGTGAGGGTGTATGTCTGCTCCTGCTCGGTGTGCGCCCAGAGTAAGGCATCTAGGCACCTCCCAGCGGGTAAGTTACAGCCTTTACTAGTTCCACAATGGCCATGGTCTCACCTAAGTATTGATTTCCTGACTGATCTTCCCCTCTCTCAAGGTAACACCACCATCCTGGTCGTTGTGGATCGCTTTTCCAAGGCCTACCGCCTCCTTCCTCTGCCCAGTCTCCCCACGGCCCTGCAGACTGCGGAGGCCCTGTTTACACATGTCTTCCGGCATTACGGGGTACCAGAGGACATAGTGTCTGACCAGGGTCCCCAGTTCGCATCCAAGGTCTGGAAGGCATTCATGGAACGTCTGGGGGTCTCGGTCAGCCTGACCTCTGGTTTCCACCCCGAGTCTAATGGGCAGGTGGAATGGGTAAATCAGGATGTGGGTAGGCTCCTGCGGTCCTACTGCCAGGACCGGCCGGGGGAGTGGTCGGTGTTTTTGCCATGGGCCGAATATGCCCATAACTCTCTCCGTCACTCCTCCACTAACCTAACACCATTCCAATGTGTTTTAGGTTACCAACCAGTTCTGGCACCGTGGCACCAGAGCCAGACCGAGGCTCCCTCCGGAAACTGATTCTGCGGTTTGTGGGGCCGTTCAAAGTCCTGAGGATCAACAAGGTTACTTATAGGTTATTACTTCCCCATGATAATCGTATTAACCCCTCGTTTCATGTGTCTCTCCTCAGGCCGGTGGTGGCTGGTCCGCTCCAGGAGTCTGAGGTGCGGGAGGTCCCTCCGCCTCCTCTGGACATCGAGGGGGCCCCGGCGTACTCCGTCCATTCCATCCTGGATTCGAGGCGTCGGGTGGGGGGCCTTCAGTACCTCGTGGAGTGGGAGGGGTACGGTCCCGAGGAACGGTGCTGGGTCCCGGTGAGGGATATCCTCGATCCCTCCCTGTTGAGGGATTACCACGGTCGCCATCCCACTCGCCCTGCTCCGCGTCCTCCTGGCCGTCCCCGACGCCGGTGTCGGCGCGCTGCTGGAGCTGTGCGTCAAGGGGGGGTACTGTCACGACTTCCTCTGAAGCTGCCTCCTCTCCTTGTTTGGGCAGGCTTCGGCGTTCGTTGTCACCGGCCAGCTATCACATCTCATCATTCCATTTGTTTTGTCTTGTCTATTACACACACCTGGTTCATATCCCCTCATTAGTACATGTATAAGTGTTCCCTCTGCCCCCCTGTCCTTGTGGGTGATTGTTTAATGTGAGGAGAGAGTAGCTTGGTTGAGTTACGTGTATTTTGTATTGCCGGGGTATATTTTCCCCGTGTGACTGTTTTGTTCCAGTGCGTCTGTTTTTGCGCACTGGACTGTTTGACGCTATCCTGCGTAACTCTGTACTCCGGAATAAACTCTGTATTCTGTGATTTACCCTCCTGCGCCTGACTCCTTCAAATCATCCATCACAGTAAATTAAGGTCTTGAACATATGCTACAAGTGTAAGCATGTAGGTGGGTGCTAAATGCTAAATATTTATTTAAATGGACGTGCTCACTTTGTGCCTCTGCAGTCTGTGTCTGATCTCCCTGCTTCTCTTGTGTTTGCGTGGCTTTGTAGGCTTCACTTCTATTTGGTGAGCTGTCTACTTGCTACGCCCTTCTCTTTGGTGAGCCGTCTCCTTATTGGGCCCTTCTCTTTGGTGAGCTGTCTGCTTCTTGGGCCCTTCTCTTTGGTAAGCTGTCCGCTTCTTGAGCTGGGGGAAGGGGGAGCAGGGGGGCCTGACCCTGGCTGGTACAGGGGGGTCATGTAGGGGCCCATCGGAGGTATCCTGGCATAGGCCAGGGCAGTGGGGGGGATTTGTTTTCCCTAAACAGCTGAAACAACAGCTACTTTAATAACACATCCTGCTTCATGTAGAGAGAGCAAGTATTGTGAATAGAAAAGTTTTGTCTATGTCCTGATGCGAAATGGCTGCCCTGAAAAATTTAGAAGTCTATTATAGCGCTTGATGGTTTTTGCGATTGCACTTGAAGAAACGTTCAAAGTTTTCCGGATTGACTGACCGTCATGTCTTAAAGTAAAGATGGACTGTTGTTTCTCTTTGCTTATTTGAGCTGTTCTTGCCATAATATGGACTTGGTCTTTTACCAAATAGGGCTGTCTTCTGTATACCCCCCCACCTTGTCACAACACAACTGATTAGCTCAAACGCATTAAGAAGGAAAGAAATTCCACAAGTTAACTTTTAATAAGGCACACCTGTTAATTGAAATGCATTCCAGGTGACTACCTCATGAAGCTGGTTGAGAGAATGCCAAGAGTGTGCAAAGCTGTCATCAAGGCAAAGAGTGGCTACTTTGAAGAATCTCAAATATAAAATGTATTTTGATATGTTTAACACTTTTTTGGGTACTACATGATTCCATATTTGTTATTTCATAGTTTTGATGTCTTCACTATTATTCTACAATGTAGAAAATAGTAAAAATAAAGAAAAACCCTTGAATGAGTAGAAGTGTCCAAACTTCTGACCGGTACTGTATATATTTCTAATTCTCTTAATAAAATTTAAAACTTCTGACAAGAGACAATTGTGTTTTTATGGCAAGTGAAAATGTCAAGATCTCTTCTGATTGTTCTACCAGCAGGTTGCAGAGTTGATAGATAGCTATCTCAGCAACCTGAGTAGGAATGTGTCAACTAATCCGGCCGTGATTGGGAGTCCCATAGGGCGGCGCACAATTGGCCCAGCATCGTCTGGGTTTGGCCGGGGTAGACCGTCATTGTAAATAAGAGTTCAAGATGTCCTGTGTCAGGGGGGTGTGGTCAGGCCTGTGAGAGTAGAGAGATGTGGGGAACAGTGGGAGTTTATATTGCTCTGCTGTCTCACCTCTTTCACTTTCTCTATTGAACACAGACACACAGATACGCAGACATGAATAGAGTGCTCTGGACCTCTTAACACACTGAGCCCAGGGAACCAGTGCTCCCAAGGTAACAACAAGGTAAGACTTCCACAATGTCTCAATTCCTCTCTGCTTATTTCTCTCATACTCCATATTTTTAACCCCCAGCAGTATTATTATTCTATAATAGAGTAGATTGTTGGCAGGGCAGACTACAGCCTGTACAATATGGATAATGGCATTATCGCAATGCAAATATTCTGGGTAGCCATGATTAGCTGTTCAGGAGTCTTATGGCTTGGGGGTAGAAGCTGTTAAGAAGCCTTTTGGACCTAGACTTGGCTCTCCGGTACTGCTTGCCGTGCGGTAGCAGAGAGAACAGTCTATGACTAGGGTGGCTGGAGTCTTTGACAATTTTTAGGGCCTTCCTCTGACACCGTCTGGTACAGAGGTCCTGGATGGCAGGAAGCTTGGCCCCAGTGATGTACTGGGCCGTACGCACTACCCTCTGTAGTGCCTTGCGGTCGTAGGCTGAGCAGTTGCCATACCAGGCAGTGATGCAACCAGTCAGGATGCTCTCGATGGTGCAGCTGTAGAACATTTTGAGGATCTGAGGACCCATGCCAAATTTTTTCAGTTTTGAACACAACCACAAGGATTCACACTGATGGCCAAGCAATGTCATTGTCACAGCGTGCACCAACGGTGTCTTTACTGCATTAGGTCATGATGGTCTGAAACAATTTTTTTCCATTTACCAAATTACTTTTTAGCTCTTTCATTCTCTCTCTATCTCACACACATACACACACTTACTTTTATGCATACTATAGGCTTACACATTTTCCCTAGGCATACGTCTTATTAAGAACTGTACTAAAACAAAGATTGGATCCATTTTTCATGTAAACACGAAGTGAAACTGTAGACGGGACGGTGAGGCAACTTTGGGAAGTTCTTGTAATTTCAGTTCCAAAGAATGCAATGATAATGTGCTTACATCCGTGCTACTAATTAGGAACGTGTCTGTGCTGTCTTAGTGGTGGGCACCAATATCAATAATGTGATATGATATCATTATTGGTTGAGCAAGGCATATCGTGATATTGTTTTATCCTTGCTGTTAACCTACACTTTTATGTAAAAGAGCATACACTTGCTCACTAGCTTCCGAGAACTCACCCATTTCGAAATCTTCCCTCTTTTACCTACTCTACACATGCCCTTAATGATGAAGTTTACACATGCCCTTAATGATGCGGTGAAGCAAATGCAGCACCATGGCATGCCCAGTAGTACACAAATTCACCATAATCACACAATGTAAGAGAGAGGGACAGAGATATTCAGCTCAGTCAACTGGTCTCAGATCATCATGTGAATGTACAATCAAATAGTGTTACTTTGCAATAGTTGGAGAAAGATATTCACCTTGTTTTATGACATTTTGTAACCATTGCAGACCTGAATGATGTTCATTTGGTGGTTCCTGGCACTGCTGCTGGGATCTGTTGAGATATATAGAGGTATGGTGACCTTACACACACACACACATATACACTTGATTAAGTGCACTTTAACTGTGTCACACATAGGGTGGGGATATCAAATAATAGCCCCCCAGCTATTGGCAGACCATTTGGAAACTTTAAAGCATCACATAAATAGGCTGTGTAAGCAGTCACTTAAAGGAAAGACTGCTTATGTTACTTCCCAATCAGCAATGACAGTGATTTCTCCTTTCTGACTCTCTTTCCCCTTGAATAACCCTGTCTCCAGCACATGAATGTGATGTGTTCACTTATCTGAACCTTCATCACGCTATCATTGGAACCAGTCTGTATGTGAAGCTGTTACTGTACACCAGAGCTAATCTCACCTGTGGTCAGGAGCTTTCCCACCATAACCTGTCAGCCCAGCCCCAGTTCAACCTCACCAAGCCCACCACTTTTATCGTTCATGGCTACCATCCTACGGGCGCTCCGCCCAACTGGATGAATATCATGATAGAGCAGCTGCTGGCACGCGGAGACATGAATGTCCTGGTGGTGGACTGGAACCGCGGAGCTGCCAATATCAACTACCTGAAAGTTGTGGCCTACACACGAGATACAGCGGACAACCTCGCTGCCTTCATCCAAAACATGCAGGTAAGAATGGGTGCTTAGTCTGAATACCTGCCATATTTGATAAGGGCCAAACGTATTACTTTGTACTAACAGTGTAGTATCTATTTTGCCTGTTTTGTCTGTGTCAGGAGAATGGTGCCTCTCTTAGTTCCATCCATATGATTGGGGTCAGTCTAGGAGCTCACATCACAGGCTTTGTTGGAGCCAAGTTCAATGGCAAAATTGGAAGGATCACAGGTTAGAATCAACAGAATAGATTTTCTGTTTCTTCTTAGTCATTTTTATTATGGATACTGACATTTTATTATACCCACATTTATCCTGTAAATGTACAGATGTAGGCCGTCATTGAAAATAAGAATTTGTTCTTAACTGACTTGCCTAGTTAAATAAAGGTAACATTTTTAAAAATGTAGGATCTTAATTTGAGCCAGTTTGCTACAGCAGGAAAAATAATCCTGCAGCAACAGGAAATGTGAATTATTATGTGGATTATAATTAATGGACATTTTTTGTAGGGGTTGATACATTTCTCGTTAGGGCAAAACAAGTCTGACATTTTAAAGTGGAAATTACAAACTTTAGAAGGCTTTTTAAACCTTTACATGTATCCTATACATGTACAGATGTAGGAGCTTAATTTGAGCCAGTTTGCTACAGCAGGAAAATAATCCTGCAGCAACAGGAAATGTTAATTATTATGTGGATCATAATTAATGGCATTTTTTTGTAGGGGTTGATACATTTCTCGTTAGGGCAAAACAAGTCTGACATTTTAAAGTGGAAATTACAGACTTTAGAAGGCTTTTTAAACCTTGAATACACTACAAGTTTGATCAAATTAACATCCTACATCTGTACTGATCTGATGTTGACCTGATCAGCTCTAGATCCAGCGGGGCCTCAGTTCAATGGGAAACCCCCAGAGGATCGTCTGGACCCTACAGATGCACAGTTTGTGGACGTTGTGCACACAGACATGGACGGTATGTGCCTCTGCTTGCCTGTTTGGTTTACGACAATGGGAATCATGTAGTCATGTGATGTGTTTCCTGTTCTGTCACGTATTCATTGTGCGTTACCAGCATTTGGTTTCAGGAAGCCTTTGGGCCACATTGATTTCTATGCTAATGGTGGAGCCGACCAGCCTGGCTGTCCACTGACCATCTTCTCAGGTAAGTCGCTTAGTAAGAGCCCGTCCTTCAAATGATATATGTGTATCACATAGTTTATTCCTGTAATGGTAAATACATCACTGATGTCCTAGGTCCATCCTCAGTTCTCCCCTTCCTACTCTCCCAGGGTCTGGCTATTTTAAGTGTGACCACCAGAGATCAGTGCTCCTCTATCTGGGTTCCCTGAACCGGACCTGTAACATCAGGGCCTTCCCCTGCACCTCCTACACTGACTTCCTGGACGGACTTTGCATGGACTGTGATCAATTCAAACCTGCCGGATGCCCTGTATTTGGTGGGCACTCTAACTCCCATTAGATTCATGAGTTTCATCTCATTAAAAGCTTTTTTTAATCACATACACTACCGGTCAAAAGTTTTAGAACACCAAGTCATTCAAGGGTTTTTCTTTATTTTTACTATTTTCTACATTGTAGAATAATAGTGAAGACATCAGAACTATGAAATAACACATATGGAATCATGTAGTAACCAAAAAAGTGTCTTTGCCTTGATGACAGCTTTGCACACTCTTGGCATTCTGAGGTGTGACCCAGGTGCGGTGCAGGATATACAGTAGGCCGTAGGCAGAGATGGTGAAACAAGGATCTTTACTGGTGGTCCCGAAGCCAAAATTCAAAATAACGGACTTATCACGATAAAAGAAAGGCGGAGCAAATAAGTCTCCAAAAACCGGCTGACAGCCAAAATACAAAATCCTACCAACGACTTAAACAAATAATGAAACAGGGAGAACACTTCTCAAGTACCTGTACATAGGTCTCCGATCAGACACTGAGTAGTACTGCTGGACATACAGAAACGAACAGAGAAAACTGAGCAAGGGAACACAGGACATAAATACACAGGTGAACAGGTAGACACAGGTGACACCAATAGGATACTGATTAGTCCAGACTGTGAGTGAGGAGGTGCCTAAGGTTGTCGGAGGATGACACCTAGTGGGTCGCTCCGGAACTGCGACCCCTTCCTGTAATACAACCAGCTTCACCTGGAATGCTTTTCCAACAGTCTTGAAGGAGTTCCCACATATGCTGAGCAATTGTTGGCTGCTTTTCCTTCACTCTGCGGTCCAACTCATCCCAAACCATCTCAACTGGGTTGAGGTTGGGTGATTGTGGAGGCCAGGTCATCTGATGCAGCACTCCATCACTCTCCTTCTTGGTCAAATAGCCCTTACACAGCCTGAAGGTGTGTTGGGTCATTGTCCTGTTGAAAAACAAATGATAGTCCCGAGTGGCGCAGTGGTCTAAGGCACTGCATCTCAGTGCTTGAGGCGTCACTACAGACCCCCTGGTTCGATTCCAGGCTGTATCACAACCGGCCGTGATTGGGAGTCCCATAGGGCGGCGCACAATTGGCCCAGCGTCGTCCGGGTTTGGCCGGTGTAGGCCATCATTGTAAATAAGAATTTGTTCTTAACTGACTTGCCTAGTTAAATAAAGGTAAAAATAAAATAAGCCCAAACCAGATGGGATGGCGTATCGCTGAAGAATGCTGTGGTAGCCATGCTGGTTAAGTGTGCCTTGAATTCTAAATAAATCACTGACAGTGTCACCAGCAAAGCACCCCCACACTATAACACCTCCTCCTCCATGCTTTATGGTGGCAAATACACATGCGGAGATCATGCGTTCACTCACACCGCGTCTCACAAAGACACGGCGGGGTTGGAACCAAATATCTCCAATTTGGACTCCAGACCAAAGGACACATTTCCACCGGTCTAAATGTCCATTGCTCGTGTTTCTTGGCCCAAGCAAGTCTCTTATTCTTATTGGTGTCCTTTAGTAGTGGTTTCTTTGCAGCAATTCAACCATGAAGGCCTGATCCATACAGTCTCCTCTGAATAGTTGATGTTGAGATGTGTCTGTTACTTGAACTCTGTGAAGCATTTATTTGGGCTGCAATTTCTGAGGCTGGTAACTCTAATGAACTTATCCTCTGCAACAGAGGTAACTCTGGGTCTTCTATTCCTGTGGCGGTCCTCATGAGAGCCAGTTTCACAGTTTCATCATAGCGCTTGATGGTTTTTGCAACTACACTTGAAGAAACGTTCAAAGTTCTTGACATTTTCCAGATTGACTGACCTTCATGTCTTAAAGTAATGATGGACTGTCATTTGTCTTTGCTTATTTTAGCTGTTTTTGCCATAATATGGACTTGGTCTTTTACCAAATAGGGCTATCTTCTGTATACCCACCACCCCTACCTTGTCACAACACAACTGATTGGCTCAAACGCATTAAGAAGGAAAGACATTCCATAAATTAACTTTTAAGAAGGCACACTTGTTAATTGAAATGCATTCCAGGTGACTACCTCATGAAGCTGGTTGAGAGAATGCCAAGAGTGTGCAAAGCTGTCATCAAGGCAAAGGGTGGCTATTTGAAGAATCTCAAATATAAAATATGTTTTGATTTGTTTAACACTTTTTTGGTTACTACATGATTCCATATGTGTTATTTCATAGTTTTGATGTCTTCACTATTATTCTACAATGTAGAAAATAGTAAAAATAAAGAAAAACCCTTGAATGAGTAGGTGTTTAAAACTTTTGACTGGTAGTGTACGTAATCACATAAAGATGTGATAGTTTCCCTAATCGTCAAAATCAAGGCCTTAATTAAGCTAATGTACATTACTGAATCACACATAGGCTGCTTTTCCACAGGCAGCCCAATTCTGATATTTTTTCCCCCACTAATTGCTCTTTTGACCAATCACATCAGATCTTTTTCAGAGATACCTGTCTAATCGCAACCATAGTTCTTCAATCTATTTTTTGGAAGGCAGTGTCCCTTCAAGTAGACATAACATGGCTGTTTTATCTGTTGTTTCAGGTTATGATATCATAGAGTGGAAAAACTCTCTGGTGCCTCTGCGGCAAACCAAGGCTTTCTTCACCACCAATAAACAGACTCCATACTGCAGTAAGTGGATAATCATCAGCTTGCACACACATTTGACCTCTCTAAAGAGAGACTTGCTGGGAATACTGTTGTACGTAATGGCCAGTCGTTTTTCTGTGACGGTCTTCCTGGTCTAGCTTTGCATGCCTGGCTTATTTTCAATGATCAGGCAAAATGTACAGTATAGCAAGACTAACAAGAGCTCTGTAAAAGTTGTTAAAATATGTTGCTGTGCATATTCATTGAATGGAAACATACAGAGATCTGTAACTACAGTGGCTTGTGAAACTATTTACCCCCCTTGGCATTTTTCCTATTTTGTTGCCTTACAACCTGGAATTAAAATAGATTTTTGGGGGGTTTGTATCATTTGATTTACACAACATGCCTACCACTTTGAAGATGCAAAATATTTTTTCTTGTGAAACAAACAAGAAATAAGACAAAAAAACTGAAAACTCGAGCGTGCATAACTATTCACCCCCCCAAAGTCAATACTTTGTAGAGACAACTTTTGCAGCAATTACAGCTGCAAGTCTCTTGGGGTATGTCTCTATAAGCTTAGCACATCTAGCCACTGGGATGTTTGCACATTCTTCAAGGAAAAACTGCTCCAGCTCCTTCAAGTTGGATGGGTTCTGCTGGTGTACAGCAATCTTTAAGTCATATCACAGATTCTCAATTGGATTAGGCCATTCCAAGACATTTAAATGTTTCCCCTTAAACCACTCGAGTGTTGCTTTAGCAGTATGCTTAGGGTCATTGTCCTGCTGGAAGGTGAACCTCTGTCCAAGTCTCAAATCTCTGGAAGACTGAAACAGGTTTCCCTCAAGAACTTCCCTGTATTTAGCGCCATCCATCATTCCTTCAATTCTGACCAGTTTCCCAGTCCCTGCCGATGAAAAACATCCCCACAGGATGATGCTGCCACCACCATGCTTCACTGTGGGGATGGTGTTCTCGGGGTGATGAGAGGTGTTGGGTTTGCGCCAGACATAGCGTTTTCCTTGATGGCCAAAAAGCTCAATTTTAGTCTCATCTGACCAGAGTACATTCTTCCATATGCTTGGGGAGTCTTCCACATGCCTTTTGGCGAACACCAAACGTGTTTGCTTATTTTTTTTTTAAGCATTGGCTTTTTTCTGGGCCAGCTCTGTGGAGTGTAAGGCTTAAAGTGGTCCTATGGACAGATACTCCAATCTCCACTGTGGAGCGTTGCAGCTCCTTCATGGTTATCTTTGGTCTCTTTGCTGACTCTCTGATTAATACCCTCCTTGCCTTTTCTGTGAGTTTTGGTGAGCGGCCCTCTCTTGGCAGGTTTGTTGTGGGACATATTCTTTCAATTTTTTAATAATGGATTTAATGGTGCTCAGTGGGATGTTCAAAGTTTCGGATATTTTTTTATAACCCAACCCTGATCTGTACTTCTCCACAACTTTGTCCCTGACCTGTTTGGAGAGCTCCTTGGTCTTCATGGTGCCCCTTGCTTAGTGGTGTTGCAGACTCTGGGGCCTTTCAGAACAGGTGTATACATTGGTGTGAAAAATGTTTTTGCCCCCTTCCTGATTTCTTATTTGTTTGCATGTTTGTCACACTTAAATGTTTCAGATCATCAAACAAATTTTAATATTAGTCAAAGATAACACAAGTAAACACAAAATGCAGTTTTGAAATGAAGGTTGTTATTATTAAGGGAAAACCATATCCAAACCCACAAGTGATTGCCCCCTACAACCTAATAACTGGTTGGGCCACCCTTAGCAGCAACAACTGCAATCAAGCGTTTGCAATAACTTGCAATGAGTCTTTTACAGCGCTGTGGAGGAATTTTGGCCCACTCATCTTTGCAGAATTGTTGTAATTCAGCCACATTGGAGGGTTTTCGAGCATGAACTGCCTTTTTAAGGTCATGCCACAGTATCTCAATAGGATTCAGGTCAGGACTTTGACTAGGCCACTCCAAAGTCTTCATTTTGTTTTTCTTCAGCCATTCAGAGGTGGACTTGCTGGTGTGTTTTGGATCAATGTCCTGCTGCAGAACCCAAGTTCGCTTCAGCTTGAGGTCATGAACAGATGGCCGGACATTCTCCTTCAGGATTTTTTCCTCCAGGTCCTGAAGCAGCAAAACAGGCCCAGACCATCACACTACCACCACCATATTTTACTGTTTGGTATGATCTTTTTCTGAAATGCGGTGTTACTTTTACGCCAGATGTAATGGGACACACACCTTCCAAAAAGTTCAACTTTTGTCTCGTCAGTCCACAGAGTATTTTCCCAAAGGTGTTGGGGATCATCAAGATGTTTTCTGGCAAAAATGAGACAAGCCTTATTATTTAGTTATTTTTGCTCAGCAGTGGTTTTCGTCTTGGAACTCTGCCATGCAGGCCATTTTTGCCCAGTCTCTTTCTTATGGTGGAGTCATGAACACTGACCTTAACTGAGGCAAGTGAGGCCTGCAGCTCTTTGAATGTTGTTGTGGGGTCCTTTGTGACCTCTTGGATGAGTCGTCGCTGCGCTCTTGGGGTAATTTTGGTCGGCCGGCCACTCCTGGGAAGGTTCACCACTGTTCCATGTTTTCGCCATTTGTGGATAATGGCTCTCAGTGTGGTTCGCTGGAGTCCCAAAGCTTTAGAAATGGCTTTATAACCTTTTCCAGACTGATGGATCTCAATTACTTTCTTTCTCATTTGTTCCTGAATGTCTTTGGATCTCGGCATGATGTCTAGCTTTTGAGGATCTTTTGGTCTACTTCACTTTGTCCGGCAGGTCCTATTTAAGTGATTCCTTGATTGAGAACAGGTGTGGCAGTAATCAGGCCTGGGTGTGGCTAGAGGAATTGAACTCAGGTGTGATAAACCACAGTTGAGTTGTGTTATAACAGGGGGGGGCAAACACTTTTTCACACAGGGCCATGTAGGTTTGGATTTTGTTTTCCCTTAATAATAACAACCTTCATTTCAAAACTGCATTTTGTGTTTACTTGTGTTATCTTTGACTAATATTTACATTTGTTTGATGATCTGAAACATTTAAGTGTGACAAACATGCAAACAAATAACAAATCAGGAAGTCAAGATCATGTGACAGATCATGTGACACTTAGATTGCACACAAGTGGACTTTATTTAACTAATTATGTGACTTCTGAAGGTAATTGGTTGCACCATATCTTATTTAGGGGCTTCATAGCAAAGGGGGTGAATACATATACCACTTTTCCGTTATTTATTTTTTAGAATTTTTTGAAACAAGTTATTTTTTTCATTTCACTTCACAAATCTGGACTATTTTGTGTATGTCCATTACATGAAATCCAAATAAAAATCCATTTAAATTATAGGTTGTAATGCAACAAAATAGGAAAAATGCCAAGGGGGTTGAATACTTTTGCAAGGCATTATAGGTCATTGGTCAGAGGAAATCAAATTCATTGATGTATTTTCCTCTCTCTCTCTCTCTCACTCTCTCACTCTCTCACTCAGAGACAAACTATTGGGTGGACATTGTAACATGGAACCATGATACTCTCTGGGGCTACATCACCATCAAACTACACAATGGTAGTGAGGTGACAGAGGCAACAATAAACCAGTAGGTAACTATTTTCTCACTGTATCATTCTCAAAACGACACATACTGTACATACGGTATGGATAGACACTCTGGAGAACCTCATTAACATCTCATATGCTCTCCTTCTTCAGTAAAGCATCCAGTTTTAAGAAGTACTCAGAGACCCGATTACTGGCCCAGTTTGAAAAAGACCTTCAGAAAGTCCACAAGATCTCAATCAAATTCTCCAGGGTGAATGTATTTCAACCTAAGTACAAACTACGGGTGCTCCGCATCCGTCTCACACACCTGGAGCGCGAAGACAGGTCAGTGTTATGTCACATCCTCTTTCATCTAGGGCTTCTCTCACTTGTCACCTATTTTCTACATGTAACATCTTTTCTTCTACTTTTCCCTTTCATGTTGTTGGAAAATGTTGTTAGCAATTATAATTTGATTAAAATTGGAAATGTTAAATAGACCTTGTGTTAAGGGAAATGTAAATACTGCCGATGAAAGGGATCTTTTGGGGTTGAGAGAAGAGTAAAAGGTATGTTGTTGCAACAGGAAATTATACTTAGATAACGACATCCTGTGTATCTGCAGTTCGAGGCATACTTAGAAATTGTACATGTTACACTTAGAAAAGCAGTTTATGTTACGAATTTGCGAAACGTACAATATGTTATGAATTTGCTAAACGTATGATATGTTAACGAATTCCAATGTGTTGTGGCTAACGTTAGCTAAGTGGCTAGGTGGCTAACACTAACGCTAGATCTACGGGTTAGGGTTAAGGATGGGGTTAAGGTTAGGAGTTAAGTTAAATGGTTAAGGTTAGGGTTAGGGGAAGGGTTAGCTAACATGCTAAGTAGTAAGTAGTTGCAAATTTGCTAAGCAGCTAAACTTGTCTATGATGATTCGAACATGCAATCACATTATACGTCCATACATCCCAACCACCCTCCTTTTGTTTTTGAATTTTAAGACCCCTTGAAGTATCCCAAAAAGATAGAAACAAATATTTTATGAAAAAGTATTTTTGGCCTTACTGCTATTAGACCATACAAACACATTGAATAACAGATTCACTACATGGAACAACAGATAGTCCCCCAAAAAAATCTAAAGGAAGTTTGTTCTGAAGTGTCTGTCCTATATCTGAGAGATATAAGCAAGATCAGGAAATATTTTATGTACATATTTAACCCCTTTTTTTTTTATACACTAAACAGTCTAAGCCCTGTCTAAGCCAGGGGGGAATTGTTTTAAGAAGGTCATACCAAGGATAATTTTGTTATCTGATTTTGAATTTTAAGACCCCTTGAAGTATTAAAAAATAACATTACAAAATTATTTGATGAAAAATGTTATTTGGCCTTACTGCTATTAGCCCATACAAACACATTTAATAACATATTCACTACATGGAACAACAAATAGTCCCTATATCTGAGAGGTATAAGAAAGATCAGGAAACATGTTTTTATTTTGTTTACATGTGTTTAACCCCTTATTTTTGTCACTAAACAGTCTCCATATACAGTGGGGAGAACAAGTATTTGATACACTGCCGATTTTGCAGGTTTTCCTACTTACAAAGCATGTAGAGGTCTCTAATATTTATCATAGGTACACTTCAACTGTGAGAGACGGAATCTAAAATCTAAAAATCCAGAAAATCACATTGTATGATTTTTAAGTAATTAATTTGCATTTTATTGCATGACATAAGTATTTGATCACCTACCAACCAGTAAGAATTCCGGCTCTCACAGACCTGTTAGTTTTTCTTTAAGAAGCCCTCCTGTTCTCCACTCATTACCTGTATTAACTGCACCTGTTTGAACTCGTTACCTGTATAAAAGACACCTGTCCACACACTCAATCAAACAGACTCCAACCTCTCCACAATGGCCAAGACCAGAGAGCTGTGTAAGGACATCAGGGATAAAATTGTAGACCTGCACAAGGCTGGGATGGGCTACAGGACAATAGGCAAGCAGCTTGGTGAGAAGGCAACAACTGTTGGCGCAATTATTAGAAAATAGAAGAAGTTCAAGATGATGGTCAATCACCCTCGGTGTGGGGCTCCATGCAAGATCTCACCTAGTGGGGCATCAATGATCATGAGGAAGGTGAAGGATCAGCCCAGAACTACACGGCAGGACCTGGTCAATGACCTGAAGAGAGCTGGGACCACAGTCTCAAAGAAAACCATTAGTAACACACTACGCCGTCATGGATTAAAATCCTGCAGCGCACGCAAGGTCCCCCTGCTCAAGCCAGCGCATGTCCAGGCCCGTCTGAAGTTTGCCAATGACCATCTGGATGATCCAGAGGAGGAATGGGAGAAGGTCATGTGGTCTGATGAGACAAAAATAGAGCTTTTTGGTCTAAACTCCACTCGCCATGTTTGGAGGAAGAAGAAGGATGAGTACAACCCCAAGAACACCATCCCAACCGTGAAGCATGGAGGTGGAAACATCATTCTTTGGGGATGCTTTTCTGCAAAGGGGACAGGACGACTGCACCGTATTGAGGGGAGGATGGATGGGGCCATGTATCGTGAGATCTTGACCAACAACCTCCTTCCCTCAGTAAGAGCATTGAAGATGGGTCGTGGCTGGGTCTTCCAGCATGACAACGACCTGATACACACAGCCAGGGCAACTAAGGAGTGGCTCCGTAAGAAGCATCTCAAGGTCCTGGAGTGGCCTAGCCAGTCTCCAGACCTGAACCCAATAGAAAATCTTTGGAGGGAGCTGATAGTCCGTATTGCCCAGCGACAGCCCCGAAACCTGAAGGATCTGGAGAAGGTCTGTATGGAGGAGTGGGCCAAAATCCCTGCTGCAGTGTGTGCAAACCTGGTCAAGACCTACAGGAAACGTATGATCTCTGTAATTGCAAACAAAGGTTTCTGTACCAAGTTCTGCTTTTCTGATGTATCAAATACTTATGTCATGCAATAAAATGCAAATTAATTACTTAAAAATCATACAAAATCATACAATGTGATTCTGGATTTTTGTTTTAGATTCCGTCTCTCACAGTTGAAGTGTACCTATGATAAAAATTACAGATCTCTACATGCTTTGTAAGTAGGAAAACCTGCAAAATTGGCAGTGTATCAAATACTTGTTCTCCCCACTGTATACTTCCATAAATATTTTTTGACTGCTACCGGGACCTTCAGACGAGTCTTGTGATGCCTGTGGGCGTCCTAGAGCAAAACAACTGACATGTACGTGGTCGTGAGAGTGTTGTTCCCAAATATTAATGGTATTGAGAATTATTGGATTGTCTGTTTTTTTCTTCAACGCCTTGGTCCCAAAGTAGTAAATATATTTTTGATCATACAGTATTACATTTGTGGCTTCGATACTCCTCCATGCACAAGGATAGTCTGCTGTCCATTGTTTAAGTGAACGCAGTAATACATCTTCATATGAGGTAGTCCAAGACCTCCAGCTTAAAGGAGTACGTGTAAAACAGTCAATTTGACTATTGAGGTTATAAATAAAATAATAAATAAATAAATAAAGTTGGAGAGCAGGACATTTATTCTATTTAAAAAGTTGGATGGAATTGAAACTGGCAAGGCCTGGAAAAAATACACCAACCTTCGTAATATATTCATTTTGATTATGTTGACCATACCTAACATAGAAATAGGGAGAGATCTCCATCACTGAACATCAGATTCATTCCTATCTATTAAAGGAGAGTAATTGATTTTAAATGCCTCCTCCAGATGGCATGGTATCAGTACTCCCAGGTATTTCATATGTGTCTTTGTCCATTTCCGCTTAAATGTACTTTCTAAGCTTGAGAAGTCATAATTGCAAATGGGTATTATTTCAGTTTTCTCCCAATTCACTTTGAATCCTGATACAGCACCGTATGTGTCCAACAGTAGTAAAATAAATGACTCTGTGACTAAAGAAAATAAAGAACTAGACAAAGGGCATCCATGTCTTGTCCCTCTTGATAACTTAAATAATTCAGAGATCTGACCATTTGTTCGTATAGACGCTTTGGGGAAATTTGTACAATAGTTAAATCCAGGAAATAGAAACCGGACCAAAACCAAACTTTTTTAAGACAGCCACCAAATATGCCCATTACACCCTATCGAATGCTTTTTCAGCATCTATTGATACTGCCACTTTTGAAGCATTCAAGTTTTTGGTATGATGGATTATAAAGTTATAAAATACGAATTATAAAGTACGAAAATGTATGCACTCACTACTGTAAGTGTAAGTCTCTCTGGATAAGAGCGTCTGCTAAATGACTAAAATGTAAATGTAATTATATTGAAAAAACGGCGGCGATTGTGTGAAAACCCTATTTGATCTGAGTGAATCAACTTTTTAATTTTTTTTTCTCCTCAATGATTTTGTAATCCACATTCAAAAGTGATACTGGGCGGAAGGATCCGCATTATGGGGGATTGTAGCCAAACATAGTGACTGGGGAAGTTCATTTTTCTCTAGAGCTACTGTGAGTATAAGTAACATAGGCTATAGTAATTTGGGACGAAACTGTCTATAAAATTCCACTGGGAATCCATCATTACCAGGAGATTTCCCAATTTGTAGATTATTGATGGCCTCCAACAGTTCAATAATAATAATAATGTAGGTAATGTTTATATCCATATACATTATCTCTGGTTCACTTATCATTGGTCAAATGGCCTTCAGGAAATTGTCTATATCCTCTTTTGAACTTTTGTTTTTCGGCTTGATACGGTTTGTGATAGAATGTTTTCAAGACTGAGTCAATTTCAGAAGGATCCATTGTTATGCTACCATCTGGGGTTTGAATGTTATACAGTAGATGGTATGTTCCTCTTTCTTAATTTATTGGATTTCATGGCAGCAATCTGCAGATCAGGTGTTTATTGTGTTATATTCAAGCTTCAAAATGTTCAACTGGTGAAGGGTGTCAACATTTCTATCTAAACTGCGTTTTCGTTCTGTTGTGGATTTTCTGTTCTAGTATTTCTAGTTCTTTATGGGTCATCTTTTTCTTATGTGAAGAGTGTATGCTTTATATGCTTCATATATGCTTTAAGAGCTTCCCAGACAATAGTTGGGCATACTTCATTGTATACATTTATTTCTAAAAACATGTCTATCTGTGTTGAGTAACATTGTGTTGAATCGTCATGTTTTTGCGATTGAGCTTAAGCGTAAAGGACAATATTATCATCCGTAATTATTGTAGTAAGATCCAGTCCCCTTGACTTTTTTCACATTTTGTTACATTACAGTCTTATAAAAAAAATAATTAAATAAAAAAAAATCCTCATCAATCTACACACAATATCCCATAATGAAAAAGCGAAAACAGGTTTTTAGAAATTTTAACAAATTTATAAAAATAAAAAAAACGGAAATACCTTATTTACATAGGTATTCAGACCCTTTGCTATGAGACTCGAAATTGAGCTCAGGTGCATCCTGTTTCCATTGATAATCCTTGAGATGTTTCTACAACTTGATTGGAGTCTACCTGTGGTAAATTCAATTTATTGGACATGATTTGGAAAGGCACACTCCTGTCTATATCAGCTCCCACAGTTGACAGTGCATGTCCGAGCAAAAACCAAGCCGAGCTCCGAGACAGGATTGTGTCGAGGCACAGATGTGGGGAAGTGTACCAAAAAATGTCTGCAGCATTGAAGGTCCCCAAAAAGACAGTGGCTTCCATCATTCTTAAATGGAAGAAGTTTGGAACCACCAAGACTCTTCCTAGAGCTGGCCGCCTGGCCAAATTGAGCAAGCGTGGGAGAAGGGCCTTGGTCAGGGAGGTGACCAAGAACCTGATGGTCACTCTGACAGAGTTCCTCTGTGGAAATGGGAGAACCTCCCGGAAGTACAACCATCTCTGCTTCCACGCCTCAGCCGGCTCGTCAGGCTCCCATGCCTCAGCCGGCTCATCAGGCTCCCACGCCTCAGCCGGTCTGTCATGCTCGACAGGTTCCCCATGCCTCGGCCGGCCTGTCAGGCAGGATAGGTTCCCGCGCCTCGACCGGCTCGTCCGGCTCCCATGCCTCGGCTAGCCCGTCAGGCTCGCCCAGGTGGGACGCCGGGTGGCGTCCCTAGAGGGGGGGTACTGTCACGCCTGCTCCCGCTCCCCCTCCCTGGCGCTCGAGGGCGCCAGGCTGCCCATCATTACGCACACCTGTCACCATCGTTACGCGCATCTGTGCTTCATTGGACTCACCTGGACTTCATCACTGTTTAATTACCTCCCCTATATCTGTCTGTTCCTCAGTTTGATCTCCGTGTCAGCATTAATGTCGTTATGTTTCCCCTGTCTAGACGCTGTCCATGTTTTGTTTCATGTCTGTTTATATTAAATGTTCACTCCCTGTCCCTGCTTCTCGTCTCCCAGCGTCTGTCCTCACAGTCACATCTGGAGGAAACCTGGCACCATCCCTACGGTGAAGCATGGTGGTGGCAGCATCATGCTGTGGGGATGTTTTTCAGCGGCAGGGGCTGGGAGACTAGTCAGGATCGAGGGAAAGATGAATGGAGCAATGTACAGAGAGATCCTTGATGAAAACCTGCTCCAGAGTGCTCAGGACCTCAGACTGGGGCGAAGGTTCATCTTCCAACAGGACAACGACCCTAAGTACATAGCCAAGACAACGTAGGAGTGGCTTCGGGACAAGTCTCTGAATGTCCTTCAGTTGCCCAGTCAGAGCCCGGACTTGAACCCTATCGAACAACTCTGGAGAGACCTGAAAATAACTGTGCAGCGACACTCCCCATCCAACCTGACAGAGACTGAGAGGATCTGCAGATAAGAATGGGAGAAACTCCCCAAATACAGGTGTGCCAAGCTTGTAGCGTCATACCCAAGAAGACTTGAGGCTGTAATCGCTGCCAAAGGTGCTTCAACAAAGTACTGAGCAAAGGGTCTGAATACTTATGTAAATGTGATATTCCGTTTTTTATTTTTTTATACATTTGCTAAAAATTCTTTAAACCAGTTTTTGCTTTATCATTATGGGGTATTGTGTGTAAATTGATGAGGGGGGAAAACAATTTAATCAATTTTACAATAAGGCTGTAACGTAACAAAATGTGGAAAAGGTCAAGGGATCTGAATACTTTCCGAATGCACTGTATATACAGAAGTATATGGACCCTTCAAATTAGTGGATTCGGCTATTTCAGCCACACCCGTTGCTGACAGGTGTATAAAACCGAGCACACAGCCATGCAATCTCCAAAGACAAACACTGTCAGTAGAATGGCCCGTACTGAAGAGCTCAGTGACTTTCAACGTGGGACCATCATAGGATGACACCTTTCCAACAAGTCAGTTCATCTAATTTCTGCCCTGCTAGAACTGCCCTGGTCAACTGTAAGTGCTGTTATTGTGAAGTGGAAACGTCTAGGAGCAACAACGGCAAAGTGGTAGGCCACACAAGCTCACAGAACGGGACCACCGAGTGCTGTAGCGCGTAGCGCATAAAAATCGTCTGTCCTCAGTTGCAACACTTACTACTGAGTTCCAAACTGCTTCTGGAAGCAACGTCAGAACAATAACTGTTCGTCGGGAAGCTTCATGAAATGGGTTTCCATGGCCGAGTAGCTGCACACAAGCCTAAGATCACCATGCGCAATGCCAAGCGTCTGCTGGAGTGGTGTAAAGCATGCCGCCATTGGACTCTGGAGCAGTGGAAACGCGTTTTCTGGAGTGATGACTCATACTTCACCATCTGGCAATCTGACGGACGAATCTGGGTTTGGCGGATGCCAGGAGAACGTTACCTGCCCGAATGCATAGTGCCAACTGTAAAGTTTGGTGGAGGAGGAATAATGGTCTGGGGCTGTTTTTTATGGTTCTGGCTAGGCCCCTTAACGCTACAGCATACATTGATATTCTAGACAATTCTGTGCTTCCAACATTGTGGCAACAGTTTCGGGAAGGCCCTTTCCTGTTTCAGTGTGACAATTCCCCCGTGCATAAAGCAAGGTCCATACAGAAATGGTTTGTCGAGATCGGTGTGGAAGAACTTGACTGGCCTGCACAGAGCCCTGACCTCAACCCCATCGAACACCTTTGGGATGAATTGGAACGCCAACTTAATATAAACACATAGAAGGAATCTTTAATCTTTTAAGTCAATTTTAGACATTTTTCCTTTGCTCTGAGAGCCTTTTCATCTTGAGGGGGGAGAGAAAGTCTACTGTTTCTTGAAAGCCTATCATTAACATTATGTTAAACAAAAGCCATTTTGCATAGGGTTGCCTAAGGGGATGTAGTTAAAGGCGCCAAAAGCATTATGTATTGTCAAATAAATAATGAATTTGTCATGTACACGTGATTAAATGTAACCACAAGGACTTCTTAAGCCTGTTGTGAAATTTTTTATAAACGTTTATTATTTCCAACCCTGTTTCCATCAAAGAGTCACACAAGTGCATGTTGTTTTACTCACGACTTTTGTTCTAGTTAGCTGATTGAGGATTTTATAATAATAATATTAATAATAATAATAGATTTAATTTGTATAGCGCTTTTCATTAAAGCAAGAATCTCAAAGACGCTCTTAAAACAACAAAACATTTCAGTTAGTCTATTGACAGTTCTGGCTGGAGGAGTTAAGAGTCCTGGTTTCTAGAAATGGTTCCACACCCAGCTGTCGTAAGTGAGGCATTAGTAGGAGCCTGTATAGGATCTCAGTCTAGCCCTAGCCAGGCAAGGAGAGGTTGGTACTTAATGTTTACGGTAGAAGCCCTGCTCACAAGAGGGGGAGGTAGCATGGGCATTAGACTGAGGATTGCTCGCTATTCGGTAAGGCCCTTTGCGCCGAGGCTTAGTCCAGACCCTAGCTGTGACCAGTCTGTTGTCAAGACAGAGAAGCCTTTATCGGGCCTCTTGGGATCGGGGACAAGGAATAACTGACTGCTGTGATATAGGCAGGTCGGGGTTGAGTACCGATTCGCAAGAGGAGCGATATAGTAGCTTTAACAATGTGTGACTTTGAATAAGTGTCAAGTCACTGTTTCCCCTGTGCATTTTGCATGAAAGTTTCACCTCTCATCTTACTTCTCTTATCCTTTTACTAAATCATCTATGTCACCCTCTCTCACACATAGGCCTCTCTGCTGCTATGACGTTCTCCTGGAGGACAACAGAGAGCTGACCTTCAGATCCATCCCCTGTGAGGAGTCCAACTTCTGAGACAATAACAGACATACAGTACAATGTAGAGAGTCAGCAGTGGCCATATGATGGCTCTCTGGGTAAATGGAGTGAGGCGGTTGACCCAGGTAGCCTACATACTACTCACCCTCAGGTCCTTGTATTCAGTGGCGCAAGTCTTGTAAGAGTCCAGAGCATTGTAAATACATGCAAGTGTGATGATTTTAATGAATGATCTATTGTATTCATTTATTAATTCTTGAAAAGTACTATGACGATTGTGTCTCTATCACTGAGACCACTGTGTGGTATAATATCTGTGGGGAAACCACTACTACATACACAATATTTTATTAACGTAAATAGATTAGAAAGACTTTGGAATGAGAGCCACCTCATTAGGTAATTCCAGTGCCTTTTGTGTCCCTTTGATACAGTGAGGGGAAAAGGTATTTGATCCCCTGCTGATTTTGTACGTTTGCCCACTGACAAAGACATGATCAGTCTATAAATCCAGAAAAACACATGTCAAAAATGTTATAAATTGATTTGCATTTTAATGAGGGAAATAAGTATTTGACCCCTCTGCAAAACATGACTCAGTACTTGGTGGCAAAACCCTTGTTGGCAATCACAGAGGTCAGACGTTTCTTGTAGTTGGCCACCAGGTTTGCACACATCTCAGGAGGGATTTTGTCCCACTCCTCTTTGCAGATCTTCTCCAAGTCATTAAGGTTTTCGAGGCTGACGTTTGGCAACTCGAACCTTCATCTCCCTCCACAGATTTTCTATGGGATTAAGGTCTGGAGACTGGCTAGGCCACTCCAGGACCTTAATGTGCTTCTTCTTGAGCCACTCCTTTGTTGCCTTGGCCGTGTGTTTTGGGTCATTGTCATGCTGGAATACCCATCCACGACCCATTTTCAATGCCCTGGCTGAGGGAAGGAGGTTCTCACCCAAGATTTGACGGTACATGGCCCTGTCCATCGTCCCTTTGATGCGGTGAAGTTGTCCTGTCCCCTTAGCAGAAAAACACCCCCAAAGCATAATGTTTCCACCTCCATGTTTGACGGTGGGGATGGTGTTCTTGGGGTCATAGGCAGCATTCCTCCTCCTCCAAACACAGCGAGTTGAGTTGATGCCAAAGAGCTCCATTTTGGTCTCATCTGACCACAACACTTTCACCCAGTTCTCCTCTGAATCATTCAGATGTTCATTGGCAAACTTCAGACGGCCCTGTATATGTGCTTTCTTGAGCAGGGGGACCTTGTGGGCGCTGCAGGATTTCAGTCCTTCACGGCGTAGTGTGTTACCAATTGTTTTCTTGGTGACTATGGTCCCAGCTGCCTTGAGATCATTGACAAGATCCTCCCGTGTAGTTCTGGGCTGATTCCTCACCGTTCTCATGATCATTGCAACTCCACGAGGTGAGATCTTGCATGGAGCCACAGGCTGAGGGAGATTGACAGTTCTTTTGTGTTTCTTCCATTTGCGAATAATCGTACCAACTGTTGTCACCTTCTCACCAAGCTGCTTGGCGATGGTCTTGTAGCCCATTCCAGCCTTGTGTAGGTCTACAATCTTGTCCCTGACATCCTTGGAGAGCTCTTTGGTCTTGGCCATGGTGGAGAGTTTGGAATCTGATTGATTGATTGCTTCTGTGGACAGGTGTCTTTTATACAGGTAACAAACTGAGATTAGGAGCACTCCCTTTAAGAGTGTGCTCCTAATATCAGATCGTTACCTGTATAAAAGACACCTGGGAGCCAGAAATCTTTCTGATTGAGAGGGGGTCAAATACTTATTTCCCTCATTAAAATGCAAATCAATTTATAACATTTTTGACATACATTTTTCTGGATTTTTTTGTTGTTATTCTGTCTCTCACTGTTCAAATAAACCTACCATTAAAATTATAGACTGATCATTTCTTTGTCAGTGGGCAAACGTACAAAATCAGCAGGGGATCAAATACTTTTTTCCCTCACTGTATCTTAACCCCTCTATGGAAAGATGAGACTCTCACAAACACGATGGTGTTCTCCGTTTTGCTCTACGACCCCCACAAGTGTCTTGGGACTCGTCTGTCAGTACATGTCAGTTGTTTTGCTCTAGGACCTCATAAGACTCGTCTGAAGGTCCCCCGGTACCAGTTGAAAAAAATGAAAGGAAGTATATATGTAGACTGTTTAGTGCCAAACATAAAGGTTAAATACATGTTTAAAATATATATATATATGTTTCCTTATTTTTCCTATATCTCTCAGATATAGGACAGACACTTAAGAACAAACTTCCTTTAGATTTTTTGGGGGGGACTATCTGTTGTTCCATGTAGTGAATCTGTTATTCAATGCTAAATGACAAATGTAATGTAATGTCATGCGTTTGTATGGGCTAATAGCAGTAAGGCCATACCCCCCCCCCCCATATTGTCCACCAATATGGATTTTCAAAAGAAAGTTATATTAAATGAAGTGCCCTTTAATATACAGTAGATCACATGGAGTATTCAATATATCCCTATGTGCACCCTCTGTGACTTGTAGGAAGATTTTAATCGACTTAACCCAAACATTTCTCCAAGTTTCCACCATCATTGTAAAGCCCCAGTTATTTTGTTGCTTTGACAAAGTGATTTCTGAAGATGTTTTTTCGTTTTAATGTGATTAATGATTCACTAAGTCTGTCCCTCACTTTAAGGTCAACACTGTTAAATGAACTGGCAGCTTCATTAAATAGTACCTGCAAAACACCAGTCTCAACACCAACAGTGAAGAGGCGACTCCGGAGATACTGACCTTCTAGGCAGTGTCTGTGTTCTTTTGCCCATCTTAATCTTTTATTTTTATTGGCCAGTCTGAGATATGGCTTTTTCTTTGCAACTCTGCCTAGAAGGTCAGCATCCCGGAGTCGCCTCTTCACTGTTGACGTTGAGACTGGTGTTTTGCGGGTACTATTTAATGAAGCTGCCAGTTGAGGACCTGTGAGGCGCCTGTTTCTCAAACTAGACACTAATGTATTTGTCCTCTTGCTCAGTTGTGCACCGGGGCCTCCACTCCTCTTTCTAATCTGGTTAGAGCCAGTTTGCGCTGTTCTGTGAAGGGAGTTGTACACAGCGTTGTACGAGTTTCTTGGCAATGTCTCGCATGGAATAGCCTTCATTTCTCAGAACAAGAATAGACTGACGAGTTTCAGAAGAAAGTTCTTTGTTTCTGGCCATTTTGAGCCTGTAATCGAACCCACAATTGCTGATGCTCCAAACTATAGTTTTTCTGTTGTTTCATAAATGACTACACAGCAAAGGCCTCAGTCTTGATTTCATTGATACTTAATTATGAAAGAAGATTTTAAGAGACAGATTACCACGTGTTCTGGCTTTGTTGGTGATGTCAGGCTGTTTGAGCCTGCCTGCTCATTTAGACTTGTGCTTCTTCATCTGTGCCACGTCCATCTGGGAAAAATGTACGTGTGTGTTTGTGTTGTCTGCCATCTTTCCAGCTCAAATTAGGTACATTTTACTCAAGGACAAATGGGACGCTAACAGAACACTGTGAGTAGTTGACAAGTTCCTCAGAGACGGTAAACAACCCTCTTGCATGCTGCGCTACTCCACAATAATAACCAGATATCCATATCAGACATCAGAGTGTAGAAATATATTTACCAGTGAGAGAAACTGTGATTGAAATCTTTCATCTGCCACATGTGCTGCCAATTGGTTCAGTGTCTCTGTGACTGAAACACTGGCATCAAAATCTTCAATGTCTTGGAGAAATAAAACACAAACCAACAGACGGCATTAGACACATTGTTGACTTGATTTGAAGACATAATTCAAGGTGGGGTCATTGAAGCAAAATAACAGGCCATCATAAAAACACTGAGTGTCAGGCAGTATTCAATTAAATTGTTTAGCCATTGATGACAGTTTGATCAATCTAAAGCATTTTAGATTAGTTAAAAGGAACATAAGAGAGGATTTGAGAAGGGTGACATGGCTTACCCACGGTGAGGCCAGAGCTATAGTTGCCCATGGTGACACAGAAGAATGCCAACGTGATATGTAGTGACAAAATGAAAGAGAGAAAAGAGCTCCAGAAGCGAAGAATTTCAATCTAAAATGATGAGAGTGGAGTGAGTAGTCAGTAGATAGTCTTTGGAATTTCTCCAACTAAGCACATTAGTCAATCAGAACATAGACATGCACGTGTTCGAGACTATTTTGAAAAGCATCACAAATGTATTAGATACCAAATGCCAAGAGGATAATTAATGAATCATTCTTGATCAAGAAAATAAACTAGGTTGCCAACTGTAAGGGAACTGTTGTTTGAAATATAACATGATTGTAGACACACTATGAACAGAGTGCTGTGCACACTAGAATAAATGCAAAGCGTCAGCAGTTACCGTTTGTTACAGACAGGAAAAGAGACACCAATCCATTGACAAGACAGCAATCTTAGCTGGAGTTGTTGGGATTTCTGCTGTACACACTCACCTTGTTTGGCCAGTGTTCCTAACGTAATACAGCTCCATTGGTGGTAACTCTACACCATTCACCCCTGGTTCCATTGCAACCCAACATGAAGTGTGTTAGTGTGATGGGAGGTGGTATTGTCAGGGCTAAGTTTAGCACAAGACAGTGGAGCACTCAGATGTGCTCACCACCAATATCATTGGGGCAGACCCTGATGATGACACAACTACAGTTTGCAGGGACATAGATTTGGGAGCACTTAAAGGGACAGACTACAGGGCATCGAACACACACATGTATCCAATATCTTCCGAGGGGAGAGCAGGGTGCAGAGATCTATACAGCATGCCATGAAAACACAAAGTCAGTTCCACAATTTGAGTTTGAATGGAAAAAGTCAAGCGGAAGCTGGATTGGATGTTGAATTGGAATATGAAGCGCTACCAGTTTATCATTAATTTTTTTATATAATGCACAGAGATGAGATATGTGAATCTCAGTCTACCAAAACGAGTAGAATTTTAATTAAATTATATTTAACCATATTTCCTGTCCTTTGTTATCCCATTCTCATTCCAAGTGGAACTTACTCCACCCTTACAAAAACATTGCAGTTTTGAAACCGCAGTAAAAGTACAGTAACTGCAGTCGACTGTGGTAGATATACTGCACTGTAACTGCAGTTACATTACAAAATAACGTATTTCGGACGCAGTATTTTCAGCATTCTGCAGTTATACTGCACTCTGACAGCAATCTTTTTTCATAAGAGCAACTCTTGAAGAGTAAGAGTGGGTGGTGGTCCTGCAGCCCTCCTGCTTACTACCTTTGTAGCAAACCTATATTTCTACACCCATTATTCCCGAGCTTCCTTCAGCTGTCAAACCTTTGTGACACTTCTGGGATGCAACCGGTCCCCTCCTTTTACGGTGACATTGTACAACCAATCACAGGAAAGGACATGGCTAGCCAACAGTACAGTGCCAACGGCTTGGCAGACTGGTGATTGCCAAGGAATGCATTTACAGCACGCCCAAGAGAGCAGTTGTCTCTCCACCTCAGTACATTTCCTTCGATCACTTTTTTCTATGTGTATTGTTGTGTCTGCATTTAGACAGGCAGCCCAATTCTGAACTTTTTTTCACTAATTGGTCTTTTGACCAATCAGATCAGCTCTGAGAGATCTGATGTGAAAAGATACTTTCATACTGTATGATTTTCAACAAGACTTGATTTACATAAAAAGCAGCTACATCATTGTATCCATTAATGAGAATCAGTCTATAGAATTTCCCAGCTATATTCTGATCACTGCTTTTTCCTTTAAGCTTCTATTGGAGTAAAGGGACACTCGTAATAAAGCCTCTATTTTACATTAACCTTGATATGAAATTGGTGACACAATGTGAAATGCTAACTAGATCTCCCCAGTCCTTATGAAACCTACGGTACAACACAGACAACTCCACACAAGGCATGTCCAGCCATTTATTCGCAATATCTTAAACAAAACAATGTACATAGGTTCAAATGAGCAGGACATGAAAATGGCATCAGTAGTTTTTACAGGTTGAGAATTAGACTTGAGCATCATATTCAACAGCCCTTGGGGAATCGTCTTGAAGACTGCTTCTACAGTACAGCAAAAAAAATAAAGTTTCTCTAAGCACTGGGGAAAAACTAAAAGTGGTACTGGTAACTATAAAGAGGTAAAATCTTCATAATTTCATTTACACGATATGAGAGCTGTAACATGGTTGTGAAATCAAAAAACAATGTCCATAATAACTACAGTCTGGAAGACTAGAAACTGATAGCCTATTCTGTATATTTAAACACATCTTACGTAAACAGTCAAAAATAAACAGTGTAGCTGTATTTTTCTGATGGACTCCTGACGACAGGGAGAGTTCCATTGGGGGACCATCTCCAGGACAAAGACGCAACCCAAGGCCAGGGGGGGAAAGGGTGTGTAACACTGATCTGTGCCCTCGGTCCCTCTAGTTTGATCACCAGCGGCGGTAATTAGACCCTCTGTTGGGGGGTACATGTTGTCGCATCGTAGGCATGTTACGGTATTTGGACAGAATGCTCTGGCTTTTCCTGAACACTGGCCTTTGAGAGAAGGGACGTGGCACAAAGCCTCCCTACAAAGGGGGGAAAGATCATTTCAACCAAACCAGTCAGAAATGCACCGTTTTTCAGTGACCTACAGCTTCATCCACCTGATATTACTACCTACATTCTCAAAAGGCCAAGAGGCACACAAACACAGTCAGTGGGCTAAGACAAGCCCTACTGGCCACAAGTTATAAGAGGAGCTGTTCAAAAAGGGTACATACCATGAGTGGCTTCCTAGAGGGACCAGGCGGTTCAGGGCCTGGTCTTCTCTGGGGAGGAGGACCTGGTTTGAGATTTGGGCTGGTGGGACGGAAGCTGGGTCTCTGTGGGACATACGAGTAAAGGATGCCCATACATGGTGGAATGGAGTTGATCAAGAAATGTAATTGCTCACATATGGTGCCAAAAATTATGGGAGGAAACATTCGACATATAGTATCCTTCGACGGCCTACTCATTTCAGTAAACATGTTACCACTCCCAAGACTAAAGCTATGAACACTCAGCTTTCAAAGAACCCAGTCAACATCAGGAAGTTCTCACCTGTGGTGGTCCTGGTTTCCTGAAGGGTCTTTCAGGTCTGTGGTTCTCCTGTGGCACGTTCGTTTGCCTAAAATAAGTAAAAAGTGAATTATCTGAATATTACCCTGAATTAAACTAGTTATTAGTGTGATGCCACATCCATTGTGTGATGCATGATCCCATGTAGCTCATAACCACTGGCCTCAAAGATTTAAACCAATAAATTGGTTATATTCCATGCAATACATTCATAACAATAGTCACTTCACATCAAATCTTTTACAGTGATACTCATTCATTTCTTATATTGGTGGATTACCTTTCCGCATATCTCCGGTCTCTTGGTGAAGGGGAAGGACTGGAGTCATGAATTTTAGAGAAGCGTTCATTCAGCGTAAGTTGTTCATCTGAATTGTAATAGCGCTCTGAAAAGTCAGGAGGTGAGAGTGAGTAAGAGAGGTCTCATTCTCATAATGAATTATCTTTAATTCACCAAGAGACGTCACATTCCTGTTTTGGGGCATCAAACAAACTGTTAGCCACAGACAAAATGAGACTAAACCAAATTAGGGGTCACTTGCCAGTTTTGTTCTTTGGTGTCCTACTTCTATCCCTTGGGGGGCTGTCCTTTGAGCTTGAGTTAGTCCCAGGTGCCTGCCACTGGGACACAACGACTAGGTCACGAGCCAGCCGTTTGTCTATAGAGGAAGGGCTGAAGCAGGACCAGCCAAGACAGAATGACAAGAGATGAGCACCCCATCAGTAGAGCCTGTGAGGCCAGGTTTGGTAAGCAGTGGAGCAGAACATTACTACTAGCATCATCTTTAGATGTTGCCCTGTAAGTGAAAATTCCATCAGTCTAAATAATGCCCTGAAAAATGTAAATGCTTTCATTCTGTAGAACAAAACATTTAATCTGAAAAAAATTGACAAGAACAGATGTTGGGGGACATGGAAAGAAACAGAAATGAGAGAGTTCTGTGGGGAAGGCTACATTCACATAATTACTCATGAAAATACATTAATTTGTCTACATGTGGAATAGAATTATGATAAAAGCTGATCATCACTCAGGTACTTACAAAGAGCATGTAATGTCCATGTTTTCGTAACGCTGTAGTCACTGAACCCTGAATCCACCTGACCTCCCAGAAGCTCTCCTCACAAATTCAGAGTGAAAAGTGACACGTATGAATGGAAAAGTGATGCTGAAATCTCTGAGGAACTGGTCTCTTGCGGTCCAGATTTTCACTTGAAGCTGGACTCGAAAGGCTGTCAATTGTCTTCTCCACTTCATTACTATTGAAATAATGATGACAAAGGGAGATGAGTAATCTGTTCAGCCAAACGGGCCATCTATCCATGATTTCCCTGGTGATCTTCAGTTCATCTTCATCCTTACTCGTCTTCGTTAAGTTCAGTCTCACCTTCCAAATCTCAACCCCTCTTCAAATCGCTGGGCATTCAATTTCAAAGGGGGATGATGTTCTTGTAATCTTGCACTCCTGTCTGGTGCAAGTAGTGTGATGAATTCAGCTCGAGATGGTCGGTGTTCAACTTGTACATCTTCAGTCAAAACCCAGTAGTACACTCGAATAAACAAGCCATATACAGAGCAATTGTTGTAAAGCAGCTTGCATGGAATCCATTGTTTGCTTGTAAAACATCCAATTGTTGTACTTGTAAGGCCGCCATCCTCTGGAAACTTGCTGTGTAGAGATTAGATCCACTGTGTAGGGAACTGTAGTCCACTGCATATGTTCTGTATACACAGATTTGATGTATTCTTGCATGCAGAAAAAGTCCACTTCACTGGCCTAGCCAGATGAAGTTCAGTGTGCTGTTAATGTACAGAGGTGTGGTCCATTATCGCGTCAGTCCTCAGTTTGCTTCTTGAAGGTAGTCCCGTGTAGCTCAGTTGGTAGAGCATGGCGTTTGCAACGCCAGGGTTGTGGGTTCGATTCCCACAGGGGCCAGTATGAAAATGTATGCACTAACTAAGTCGCTCTGGATAAGAGCGTCTGCTAAAATGACTAAAAGGTCAATTGTACATTTGGGGACTAATTAATAATTTTTTGATATTGAGTCAACTGCACGTCTGCATCTAAGAAATAAAAGTAGTATTGTATGATCTATGTATTACCACAGCGTAAGGTCCCATGTGGCTCAGTTGGTAGCGCATGGAACTTGGCCAGGGTTGTGGGTTTGATTCCCATGCGGGACCAGTATGAAAACGTATGACAAGTTATGCACTCACTACTGTAAGTCACTGGATAGGAGTCTGCTAAATGACTCAAATGTTGTTGTTTTTTTACAGCAGCGTCCACTCCTCTCTCCGCTTTATGGCCTCAGAGCTTCTTCCTCCTGTTGTTGTCAATGTTAGTATCATGCATTATCCCCAAAGGTCCTCTGGACATTATCTTCATGGAAGCTGGTGCATATTCCAATGCAATTTTAATGTTATTGCTCAAACTGACAGATTGTGTAACCTGAACCAGTATGACAGCTTCCAGTTTCAGAGCCTTCTATATGGTGATCAACATCAATCTCCTCCTTTCCTTTGAGTCATGCATGTTGGTGTGCAACGACTGTGGCATTTCATCTGATATAAAGGGCATGTCCTCAGTTCTCTTGGTAGCAGTCCTCTTCATGGATGAGCTGCTCTTCTGAACTTCTGTTGTGTCAGCGGGTTGTGTTGCGTCTGGCATTGTGAGCATGTTTCTTCAACTTTTCCACTTGGTCAGTGAAGAGCACCTCTCTAGAAGCTCCTCAGAGCTCCTCTAGCTTCAGACCCCAATAGCATTAGAGGGACAGGCCTCCCAACACAAATTGATTTTCTAGTATCTTTCAATGACATCGTTTTGAATAGGCACATATTAATTCAACGTTGAATGACTGGCGCCCAGAAAAAACCCTTGTGAATTATTTTGTTCACTGCCAGCCCACTTGAAAGTGCAACCCCAGCGGTCTTTGGATATTTGATTTCAAAACTTAACTGAAACAGGACATCACTGTAACTCCATTTCCTCCATCACAGGAATATGGCTGTAAGTTGGCATTCCCTTCATATTCAGATATCTTTGAAGCTTGACCTTCTAAACATCATCACGCCCCTGCTCCCAGAGTGAGAAGGAAGATACCGTACCTGTGTGTGCTCAAGGCTCGGTGAGAGTCCACCTGTTCCTTCTGTGACTCTGAGTCCCTGGAAGACTTGGTTGAATTGGCTTCTGGGTTGGGGGGTGACTGATGGGGCATCGGCCTCTTCCTCAGTGGGCCAGCCTTTGCTTGGAAACGCTCCCTCCGAAGAGCGAACTTGGATGGCGCATTTCCCCAGGACGTATGCGGCCCTTCCTCTTCATGGATCTCTGCTCCTTTGGGCCGAGGTGGAGGTGTTTTGAGCCTCATCACCGACTCCGCTCTCATTTTACGCCCCTTCAGCAAGCGACTCTTGTCCCTGAATGACAAGGGACGGCCGCCAAATCCCCTAGGGGCGTTGAAGTAATGTGGAATCTCTATCCGAGGGCGCTTTGGGTGACCATGCTCCAGATCAGGGCCTGCAGGAGGCATCCCACGCTCCTGGAACTTCCGCTTGTGTGGTGGTCCACTTGGCCTTTCCTGAGGGCTGTTCTGGTGGAAAGAGGACGACGACCGACCTCCTTTCCATGCGGGGGATTTGTGGGGAGGGTGGTGAGGGCTGCCTTCATGTGCCCACTCAGCGCTGTGGCGTCCGCTGCCCTCCCTCTCCCGTCCCACCACTGCATGCTGCTGCCTGGGATCTCGCTCAGCAGACCACCTGCACATCCATCACAAACAATACAAAAAATGATTACATTGGAAGATCCATTATCGTTTGAAGTGGGAAACGGAGGTTTAGCTTTTCTTTATGCTGCCCCTTCACCATTATGCCATGATACAGGTAGGAAAGTAAAACTTTCAGAGAGAATATACACTTTCCAGTGGCAGGTGACTAGTAGTGCATTAACATCAGATCACTGCATTTTACTGTTTATCAGCATTGTAACAATGAATGATAATTTTGACCTCTGACGCCAGAGGACTACGCGAGTTTACACTTTTCCCCCTCCATTTATATTACCCAGCCAATACTGCATCTTCACTCCTGTACCTCTCTGGATAAGGACCTCTGCCATGAAACTCCCGTGGCTTTCTCTGGGGTGAGCCAGAGGGCCCACGTTCACCATTGTGTGGTCGTGGAAAGGGCCCTGGCCCATTCCAGCGCTTCCCCCCACGACCTTGGCGCTCAAACTGCCTCTCCCTGGGGCTATGATGCGGCCGGGCACCCCAGCTCCTGTCCTCTTCGTGGGAAGGACTTGGGCGCTTGTGAGTTGGGCGCTTGTGAGGGCCCCTGAAGGAACTGTGGGGGGACTGTGAGGGTGGCGGCCTCCTGTCAGGAGGTTGGTTATGGTAATGGCGTGGTGAGGGGGATCTGTGACCCGAGTGGTGTCCCTGGGGCCCTTGGGCAGGAGTGTGCGGGGAGGACCTATGCTGTGCTGGGGGGGGACGGTTTGGCCTGGATGGGGATGGCCTCCTGTGGCCATGATGGGGCTCCGCTTGGGAGGGGTATGTTTTGAAGGAATCCTGGTTTTGGGACCTCCACTGATTGAAAGGTCGCTCCCTCCGTTCTCCCATCAGTGGGGGCCTCTGTTCTCCCATCAGTGGGGGCCTCTGTTCTCCCATCAGTGGGGGCCTTTTGGCAAAGTGAGCACGTCCTCTGCCTCTGGAATCTCTCCAGCTTGGAGGGACCTTTCCTGAGTGGCCCCGGAATCCTCTCTGACTCCTGGGGTGGGGACTGTAATTCTCTTCATGTGGCATGTTGTTGTAGCCATCTGAGTAGGGCCTGTTGAATAACAAAACCAAGTCTTGAAGAAACTTGAACCATCCACACAATTCATGTTATTTATTTCATTAGCCATGTCTAGTTTACACGATTAAAATAGATTGACTAAAAAACACATTAATTTATATTGCCAATTGTTAGTTTTCCATTATTATAAACTGCCCCTTTTGTTGTAGTTTAACTCTGCAACAATCCTGCACATACCTGGGTTTGAACCGAGGAGGTCCGGGGTGAGGTCTGACCATCTTTGGCATACACTGAATAATCTGTAGACGACAAATAACGTTTTTGCATTTACATAGGTGCCAGTGAGTTGTAAAAAGAAGCCTAACTAGCTAGCCGATTTAGCGAAACTATAGTTATTTAGCCAATTTACACTAAGTATATTTAGCTACTAACGTTACACTCGGAGAAATAAGTACCGTTAACTAAACCATAACGACCTTTGCGGCCATTTTAAAAAGGCACATGTTAGCCAGTGGCTTGTTAGCTAGCTAACGTTAGCTAACCCGGGTTGTCAGAACAGTGCGAAAGCAGCTAGCTAATTAGCTAACGTTACAGCTGTAACGTTATGTAACAGTTGCTATAAAAACTAGTTAGCTATCTGCTAGGAATTGAGCTTTACAAGTGGGGGAAATGTGGAATAACGTTATGACTATACGCAGTGTGCCAAACAATTTCGACTATAGTAGGCCAGATTATGATATCAGTAACGTTATATTTTGATACCGTCTCGCCAAACACAAGTCCAGCTAGCTAAATAAACTAACGATAGTTGGCTCACGTTAATAAACAAACGTTGCGGTTTACAAGATTAAATAGCTAGCTGTTATTGTTAAAATAAAAATAATACATTGTTACACTAAACTGGCTAACGCTGTGTTGGCTAACGTTCGTTAAGTAACTAGCTACGTCTCTATAAAGTTGACTTGCTCTTGCATACCTACACGTAAAACGAGTTGTTTGTAATGGTACATTTTAATAGTAACTTACCTTTCAGTTTGTTTTCAACTAACGTTACTTTCAATTTTGTCATCGACACTAAACGCCTTCGTTCTTCTACAGTCACGTCCTACGAAACTGCTTTGCTAAAGTCAAGTGATGACGTAGTAATGCACATAAATGGTGGTGGCAGCGAGGGTGTAGCGCTGCAAACCTTATTATACCCAGTCAAACATTTGTAAAACTAACCCTCAGTGCCGCAAACACTCGAGGCACAGATAGAACAATGAGACAGATATTTCACCGGATGTATAAATGTGAAGCATCCGCTTGGTATTTACGCTAACTACCAAATATGGTAGTGAGAAGAAGCCCAGTGGCCGGTAGTGAGAGAAGATGGACCGATGAATTTTGGCCGACATTATACTAATTTTCTCATCGATGAAACATTTGATCTCAATACAGTTTTCAGTTCCCAAAACTAAAATATGTAACGAACAGAGTGGATTAGTCTCTGTAGAATTTACCCTTTGCCAAAGTTTTAAAAAATGGTGTTGTTTAGAGTGCAAAGGCGAATTGAGTTACTGCACACGCGCACTTCAGAGTAGGCGTTCCTTAACGGAAATATGCAAATATATGTTAGAACGCGCCAATAGGAACTCGGTAGCTCGTGCTTGGCTCTGCCAATTTCCTTGCTTGTTCTGCCCACTATGACTCGTTCGTTCACGTTTGAAACGATGGGCTTTGGTTTATCTTGGTTTAGTTATAAAAATATTTGCATAAACTGTCACTCGGAAACCTTTTTCTTCTATGGTGTTATGGCAGGCCGCAAATAAGCGTTAGAGGTGCATGCGGCCACCTACTGTACGGGTGGTAAACTATAGAAAAAATATCCATTGTAGGAAAAAAGGTGGAAAAACCTACATCATACAAAAAAAAAAATTTCACATATTTAAAAAAAAAAAAAAACACATCCCACATCTTCAGTCACATTCAAATTCAAGTCACATCCCTACACAGGCTCAGGGGCCTGTGAGAGGGAACATCATTTGACAAGATTTTTTGCAATGCCTCGGCTGCAAACTCACTAAGCCCCAAAAAGCGTTCTGCTGCATTCACAATAATTCAAATGTTCTCTGATTTCTTCTTTGTTTGTGCTGTGCAGTTTATGGGGCGGCAGGTAGCTTAGTGGTTAAGAGCGTTGTGCCAGTAACCGAAAGGTCGCTGGTTCTAATCCCCGAGCCGACTAGGTGAAAAATCTGTCGATGTGCCCTTGAGCAAGGCACTTAACCCTAATTGCTCCTGTAAGTCACTCTGGATAAGAGCGTCTGCTAAAATGACATAAAAAAATAAATAAAAAAAAAGACCATTGCAATAAATGCTACAAAGTCCACAATGTAATATATCAGGATCCCTTGATTGCCGAGAAACATTCACTGGTGCAGTCTCAATTACTATTGTGTCTTCAACGCCACTCGCTCCTTCCACTCTTCTCACAGTCTCCAGATAGGAGACACGCTGGACAGCCCTGATTCTCACCACCTCTGTCTCCTTCCCCCTAACAGGGCAATCCGGGGACTCGGGCTCATGTTCGCCACCACAGTTGCAGCATATAACCTCAGCTGGCATACAATATTCGCCCCGTCTGCTTACACTTGATACATGCCCAAATCTTTTGCATTTATAACACTGGAGGGGCTTGTGCACAAAAGCCTAGTTTTGTTTTACATGAGAAGGGAGAGACTCATCAAAAAACAATAATATGGACAAAGTGGGTTCCCTTACACCATCCACCATACAGGTCAGTCTACGTGCACCAATCAAATCAAATCAAATTTGATTTGTCATATGCACCGAATACAACAGGTGGGATCTTACCGTGAAATGCTTACTTACAAGTCCTTAACCAACAATGCAGTTCAAGAAATAGAGTTAAGAAAATATTTACTAAATAAGCTAAATACATTTAAAAAAGAAAAAGTAACACAATAAAATTACATAACAATAATGAGGCTATAGACAGGGGGTACAGGCTAGTCAAGGTAATTTGTACATGTAGGTAGGGGTAAAGTGACTATGCATAGATAATAAACAGCGAGTAGCAGCAGTGTAAATAGTCCGGGTGGCCATTTGATTAATTGTTCAGCAGTCTTATGGCTTGGGGGTAGAAGCTATTAAGGAGCTTTTGGACCTAGACTTGGCACTCCGGTACCGCTTGCCGTGCAGTAGCAGAGAGAACAGTCTCTATTACTTGGGTGACTGGAGTCTTTGACAATTTTTAGGGCCTTCCTCTGACACCGCCTAGTATGGAGGTCCTGGATGGCAGGAAGCTTGGCCACAGTGATGAATTGGGCCGTGCACACTACCCTCTGTAGTGCCTTACGGTCGGACGCTGAGCAGTTGCCATACCAGGCCGTGATGCAACCGGTCAGGATGCTCTCGTTGGTGCAGCTGTATAACTTTTTGAGGATCTGGGGACCCATGCCAAATCTTTTCAGTCTCCTGAGGGGGAAAAGGTGTTGTCGTGCCCTCTTCACAACTGTCTTGGTGTGTTTGGACCATGATAGTGACTTCATCCACTTCATGAGCAACCCCAGAAATAACCCCCTTGACAGGTGCCCTGTTTCGGAAATCCATACACAAAACATTCCATTCAAAAATATTTTTGAGGTGCAAAGCTTGCTTCTTGTGTGCAGCGGACATACGAAAAGTCAGAATAAGTCCAGCTCTTGTGACTCTCACCGACACCACCTCACCCAACGCCTCCACGATACTCCTCATGACTTCAAACGGATCCCCCAGGTAACATTGATCCAAAACCCTCACTCCGACTATAAACGAATCTAGGGATTTCTTAGTTTCCATCACAACTTTACTTATTTTGTTTCCTTTATTTTTCATGACTGTTTCCCACCCGTTCTCACTCTCGGTACTCTCATCTTCACCTGACCCACCATCAGTTTCTAACAGAACATCAGTTTTTCGCCATCTTACCCTCTAGAGCTCCTTACCTTGCTCCTCAACCTGGTCTCAGAGAATTTACATTTACTATATTACGTCTAGTCTATGAGACCAGGCTGTGCTCCTCTAGCTTGTTCCCACAACAACTATTCCTTCCAATATCAGGAAAGATTTTAATTCAGAAACCAAAGCAGTAGCTGCCTTTTGTGTGATGACAGACTTGTGTGATGACAGTGCAAGAGATCAGACTAAATACCAAACCAGACAAAATGTAAAGTGTTTAAAAAGGTAGAGCCTACTCCACATGAGCAATATGGCTACACCTTTCCACTTTCATAAATGGAATTAAAAGGGCAACACCTAAAGTGCTATAACCAATAGGATGAGAAAAAGACAAACAGTTGGTAGACACATCGGGTTGTTTTCTAACAATTGACGAAAAATAGATAGTAGGCTGAAATTTGGGTTGGTACACTGACTTTGGACCATATTGTTGCAGTGCAAACGGAATTAGTTATTATCAAATGATTGTACAGGACATAAAAGCATTAAGGCATTGGTATTTAACCACTGGGCACACACTGGCTAGTCTTGTTTTGCACATTTCATATTCAGATTTTTATCAGATATAAATAGTTACATTTTTAAGTGGCATTGTGGCCTACCGTAGGCCTTCAGATACAACAATACCCACAACACATGATTGTTTGAAGGTTTATTAATAGTACTGATATGTATCATCTTATGCTCATGCTAATGACCCATGCACAATGTCTACAATAGTCACATTTTTAAATGAACTGCAATGCTGCTTTAGTTAGAGATACGACAGACACAGTAGGTTTGAACTGTTAATAACATTTTTTCTCTTTAAAACAGATTTTCTACATCCCTGTTGCTTAGTCTTCAAGGAAAAATCTTGCCTTCTTTTGGTGCATTATTTCTCAAAACACAATACAGTCAAAGTGTAACCAGTGACTGACCGCTCACATCTGTGCATATACACACCAAAATTACTTAATTTTGAAAACACAGCAACTGGATTCCATCTTGCAAGTCATCTAACATTCAAATGATACCAGCTCACTGGTTTCAGACTTTTGAGGGATCAGAAACAGCTCAGTACATTGTTGATCCAGGAGGAAAGAGAGAACAAAACCAGCAATGCATTGGTTGGTGACAATCTGGATTATAATGAGGAATGTTACTGTACATGTTCTTTATGTTGACTTTTGAGTTGCAGTAGGGCTGGGTTCAGGTATTATGGCACACATGCTACAATCCCAATCGCACAGCAGGTTGGATACATACATTGTGACAACAAGCTTGAGTCTCTTGGGAGTTAATCATGTCCAGGGAGATACAAGCTAGCTTGAGGCATCCACAGCCAGAAAACTGTGGACTTTTCCATGAAACAATCTAAGTGAAAGATCAGTGCATACTAAACTACATTGGGTGGAAACAGAGCTATATTAATCTTTCAATCATTAAAGGAACAATACTTCCGTCTTTAGAGGAACAATACTGCAATAGCAAAGGCAAATTACTGATATGATACTCTACATGGGTATGTGGGGTCTTTCACCATAACAATTATTTAAAGAGAGGAGAGGCTATCACCAGTCTGTGTTTCTACCCAACTACAGAATAAGAGCTTTTGTTTTAAAATTAGATTTAACTATCTTAGCTAACTGCTTCATATCATAACAGGTAGTCAAAAGTAAATTGCTTCGTGGGCACTTTGTTTCATTGAGACAGTCCTACACACACGTTTCAGACACCATACTAACAACTGCTCTATGCAATACATGACATGACACAGATAGTTATAACTATCATCAGGGTATTATCTGACAAGTACAGTAAATCTATGAATATTATTGTCACTTATGTTCCGTGGTACAAGGCTATAAAGACAGATGTATGTAGGAGGTTGAAGGTTAATGGACATTCAAGGTTGGAGACCAACAAGGAGGAACAAAAACTACATTCAGAGTGATTTCTCTCTCATCTCAAGAGGTGCAGAGACTTCCATCCTCAATAACATCAGACAACACAGATGATTTCCCTCTGCTCTCTCCATCTTGTCTTGCCAGTCTAGGGCTCTGAAAATAAAAAGGTCATCATAAGATTCTGTGTGTTTGAGAGAAGCTAGTGTGGGCGAGGTACTGTATGTGACAACTTTAGTGTGTGATTTAAAGTGTGCAAACATGCACATAGATTCACATTCTCATCCTCACATGCATGTTTTAGTACCGACTACTGGATGTTGAGCTTGTGTGAGGGTGGAGGATGAGTTTGGATGAGCTTGGAATCGGCACCGGGGCTGCAGAGCCCCCCGATCAGGTTCTTGTTGCAGTCTCCTAGGTTTCCCATGGGGGACAGTTTGGGGTAGGCCACATGGCCTGTCAGGTCCAGCAGATCCTCCAGGGCTCGGGCATTACTCATGCCGTTGTGCTGGACCTCATTGACTGGGGAGTACTCTGGGATGGAGACTAGCTCCTCCTTGGAAATTGGGCTGAGAGAGGGAGCAAGTTTGTGAATTTCATAATGGTTATTCCCTCGATGGTATACTACTATGGGGCATGCTGCCCGTGAGTAATCAAGGGCGGATATGAGGTGAATAATTTATTATGCAAAGTGTTAAATGTGAAGCCATTTTCATTATCAATATTCCTCAGGGTATGACAAAGTGCTGTGGTAAAGCTCCAAATAGGATTGTGTTGATACAAAACCCTTAATATGCTGTGAGGGTAACACACATAGGTTGCTGGCATGGTGGGCAATGCATATGCACATTTTCATACTAAACAGTATCTGTTGCATTTATTGGTTTAATCAGTTATACGTACATCATCATGTCTTCCTGTAGATAGACATGGCCTTGCTCTGATGGCTTACCTGACCTCCATGTACTGCACTTCGTCATACGCCCCGCTGCTCTTCACAACCAGAGGCTCCAGGTTGATGAGTGGAGGTGGGGGTCGGCCCACCGGTAGGGACGCCACGGACGGTTTCTTGGGCTGCACCCCTTGTCCGATTTTCTGTGTGGTCAACTTCACGTTTACTTGGGTACTCTCCTGGATTTTGAGCTGAGCAGTGGCTTGGCTGCTCACCTGGGTTTCCTCCGGTTTCTTCACCTGTACATTCGCTTGGACACTCTCCTGTTTGCCCGCTTGGGGAGCATCGTGTTTCTTTGTATTATCCAGACGACTCATTTGGACAGTGGTCTTTGCATTCACCCGTCCCTTCACAAAGACACTCTCTTGCTTGAGAACCTGGGCTGCACCCTGTCCATTCACTTGGGCAGTCTGTTGTTTAGCATCCTGTCCCTTTTGCAGATCATTCTTCAGTGGGGTAACCTGGTCAGTGGCTTGTCCCTTCACCAGGGCACTGTCCTGCTTGTTGACATGGACAGTGACCTGTCCATTAACCTGAGACTCAACCTTTGGGTTTTCTTGCACATTCACCTGAGCATTAGTTTCAATCTTCATGTTTGAGTTCATTTGCATTTCCCCTGTAGAGAACAAAATGATCACATTGCACAGGACTATTCCCTGAGAAAGAGCACTACAAGACCTAACCAAGGACGGCTTAAAGATATGCTAATTATACACAAATCCCATGCCTTCCCTGTCAGAATGAGTTAAATCCCTGGCCACTGTTCTCCTTGAAATTGGTCCATTCCTTCACCTGTATGCACCACCGTGGCAACATATCATAGATGACTACCTTTGTGAGCCAGAGGGGTTTCCAAGATCAAGTAGACGGACAGATTTGCTACGGCCCTCTGTTCTACATCAGCTAATCAAATAAAAAAAGAAATACAGATTGGTCTTTCTCTTCAATTTCATTAAATTGTCTAAATACTGTATGTCCAACCTTTCTAGTGAAAAATAATAAAGGATGAAGTTACATGCTGAGGGCTGCATTGTGGCAGGAACAGAGGAGTTATAAATATCCAAAGACCTTGAACATAATCTAGGATGCAGAGCGAATCCGATCCTCTCCTGAGGACAGGTATTGGAAAAACACTGCTAAATCACAGACATGCAGGAGTCTCCTATATTGATGGAAAAGTACTGGGGTCTCTCACCCACCATGACCAGGCTACCCACTGCTGCCACTGGGTGGGACTCCTATACAACATGCTTTAGTAAGCATTTATACATTCATAAGGGGTCTTTCCTGCTGGGGTGAACAGGCAGGCAGAGTATCAGTGGGTGAGTGGAATGGATCACCTACCTGGTGGTGAGACAGGCTGAGGCAGAGTATCCACATGCCCTTCCTCATTCTGCTTCAATATGTAACACAGATGGAGGCAACATTTATTATTCCATTATTAAGAAGAAAATTGTGTATAATATTGTGTGATTAAGACCTGTAGTAATCAGGACGCATAAACCAATGTATCAACAATGATACAATTTAATCATGATAATGAGCACAACATAGATATCAAAACAAAAGCTCTTGGGGGGCAGCTGCAAAGCACATACTGTATTAGTATGCAAAACCTTACAAGATCACACAACATCACATGGATAATACAGCAGTCAGCAGGTCCCTTGGTTGAAGCCGTGCAGAGCTATGAGAACGGCAGGCATCTCTACAGTACCTTCATCTCTTCCTGGTTCTCATCACACTTCCTGGTTCTCTTCATTATCTCCTCAATTCTCTGTGGGGATAGCATCAACATTTGATTAAGGACTGGTACAGACTTTATATTTGTATTTGTATTTATTATGGATCCCCATTAGCTACTCTTCCTGGGGTCCAGCAAAATTAAGGCAGTTCATACAATTTTAAAAACATTACAATACATTCACAGATTTCACAACACACTGTGTGCCCTCAGGCCCCTACTCCACCACTACCACATATCTACAGTACAAAAATCCATGTGTACTTGTGTGTAAGTGCGTATGTTATCGTGTGTGTGTGTATGCATGTGTCTGCGCTTATGTTTGTGTTGCTTCACAGTCCCCGCTGTTCCATAAGGTGTTTTTTTTAATCTGTTTTTTAAATCTAATTTTACTACTTGCATCAGTTACTTGATGTGGAATAGAGTTACATGTAGTCATGGCTCTATGTAGTACTGTGCGCCTCCCATAATCTGTTCTGGACTTAGGGACTGTGAAGAGACCTCTGGTGTCATGTCTTGTGGGGTATGCATGGATGACCGTGCTGTGCGCCAGTAGCTCAAACAGACAGCTCAGTGCACCCAACATGTCAATACCTCTCATATACACAAGTAGTGATGAAGTCAATCTCTCCTCCACTTTGAGCCAGGAGAGATCGACATGCATATTATTAATATTAGCTCTCTGTGTACATCCAAGGGCCAGCCGTGCTGCCCTGTTCTGAGCCAATTCCTTTTTTGTGGCACCTGACCACACGACTGAACAGTAGTCCAGGTGTGACTTTGATGACGTGTACTGAGCGCTGCAGACTGGGTTTCAGAGATGCTGATTTATTCAATAATAAGAATTGATTTCGGAGTCATAAAAACCTTCTTCCGCAGCTGTCTCTCCTCTTCTTGTTGTAGCTTCAGTATCTCTCTCTCCTGACGCTGACGCTCTGCATCCTTCTGTGCCTGAAACTCGGCCTCCTCCTTCTGTATTGACGAAGATAAAGGATTTATGCTTGGAAGTGGAACAGTACTGTGCATACACACCATGTTAAACATGCACCAGAGTAGACAGTCACAACATAGTGACCCCACCTCTCTGTCCATCTGGACCTGTAGCTCCTTCTCCCGGACCTCCCTCTGCTGTTTCTCCTCTTCCTCTCTCGTCCTGCGGAGGTCCTCCTGTCTGCTCCTCTCCTCCTCAGCCCGTTGAGTCTCCAACTCCTGCCGTGCCCGCTCCTCTGCCTGTCTCCTCCTCAGCTGCTCCGCCTTCAGACTGAGTGCCACAGAGACAGACATGGTGACTTGCAGTATATGCCATCAGTCACATACACGGACAAGCAGACACACCATCTGTCTGTCATATACAGGTAAACAAAGAGATACACGGTGACACTAACCACTGAGACACACAGTCTCCTTACCGCTCATCCTCCTCCTGCTCACGACGTTGTTTCTCCTCCAACTCCTTCTGCACCCTGGCCAGACGCCTACGCTCCGCTAGCAGTCTAGATGCTTCCTCTGCGCTTGTCGTCCCGGCAACTCCTTTCCCTGTTGGTGTCACTGGCGATGGCTCTGTCACAAAGATAAAGGCAGACATCAGTGTGCATTGAAACTCGTGCCCTTTTGACAATGCACTGATAGATAGACTTAAATATTGATATACACAAAAAAGATTGGTAAAGAGTTTCACCTGTGCTCTTATCTGCAATCAGGTCGCTGCAGGCGGACTTTGGCATCTTCTTGTCTGGAGTGTCTATTTTGAAGGCTTTCCTATCAGCAGTCTCAGCCATAGGACTCTTCTTGTCTGGAGTGTCCTTCCTTTCAGAAATCTCACCTTTTAAGTTCTTATTGGGGGTCTCAGTTTTGGGGAACCTCTTTTCTGGGGTCTCCATGTTGGACAGTTTTTTTTCAGGGGTGTCGGCTTGAGAAGACTTCTCAGGGCTCTGGATTTCAGACATATTTTTCTCTGGTTTGGAGACATTTCTGTCACTGATGTTGTTGTGACCTTTGGCTTCTTCAACTTGTCCGACCTCCTCCTTGTTGCTGTCGGTAACCGGGGTGGTGGGTCTGTGCCTGTTGGGAGAGGAGTGGTACTGGCGCACAGTGCAGGGAGACTGGGTACAGCTCTTAGGCAGCAACCTACAACCAGAATATCATAACCCTCTGTCATAGTAACTAGGACAGACCACATGGATTCAGCAGCAGGACAGCGAGTCTTACTTGGGGTTGGTGGGGGAGGCTGAGCCTCTGGTGAACATGGCTGGGGATTCTGCTCTTCTCACAGGGGAGCCTGTCGCTGGGGAGCCAGTCCTTCTCTCTCTGCGCAACCTCTCCTTCTGAAAACACACCAGAGAGAATGCCATTGTGTGGGCATGCGTGTGTAATCCTGCCAACATGGCCCTACCAACTCAGTGCTAGCAAGGTTCTGCACTGGTTTCTGTCTATTCAACAACCAAGTGGGTAGGTAAAACAAGCCTGACCTTGGGGGTTTGAGGGGTGGAGATATACCCTCCTGCTGACTCCTCTGGAGAGCCCTGGAGCCTCCGTCGATTAGCCCGGCTTGGCGAGCCCTGATAGGGTGACCTGTGGGGGCTGCAGGGAGCTGCACAACGACAGACATCAGACACTCAGAGGTCAAAGGTCAAATTAATGATCAAGTTAAGATGTATTGTGGTCAGAGGAGATACAATGATGGTAATTCCATATTTTCCGATCAATACCCACAGTATAGGTATGGAGGAAATTAACTATACTATCAATTGTTTTAATGAATCATTCAAACTATTTTGTCTTTTCACATGGTCATCTGTCGCAAGTTAGAGTGATGTTTGCACAATCCCCCCAAATACATCACGAATACTAAATAGAGTTAATAAAGTTTATGCTGAAGCAACATTACTACTGCCATATTTACAGTGGTGTAGTGGAGGGTAAACACAGTTTACTCCCCTTTTTTTATTTCATACGAGCGTTACTTTACTCACTGCCAACGGCGATCTGTGTTCATCCACCTATTTTCTTTACCACTACATCACTGCATATTATGTAAGGCATGCACTGTTAAGCAACACTTTTGTGAAGCATCTTAGCATGTAGGTATTTTTTCTCCTTGTCACACCAAAACATACACACACACAAACACTGTAGACAGCAGTCACACACATACTGAATACACACATTTAAAACACATCTACACCCTCAGATACATACATTCACAAAAGCCAGACCTAGACAGAAGTAGAAACGCTGCCATGCTTTCCCGAGTTTCTATATCACTAATGCTGCACGATGTCACCGGTGTGTTACCTGTCTGGAAACATTTACTGCCTATGTGCAAAAACTTGTCAGTCCAGATGTTTTGTCTAGCTGTTACCTGTGCATCGGTGGCAGGGCAGATGGAGGTCTGCTGCACCTGGCCATAGAGGAGTGAGTGTGGGTAAGAAGGCGGTGGACCGTCAGGCTCTCCACAGAGTTCAGGTGACAGCACTGGGCTGATGGAGGGGTCAGGGGTCAATGGAGGAGTTGGGAGGAGGGGACGGAGATGAGGATGACGAACAGAACAAAACGCCATGAGGGACATGAGACGGATAAATTAAGGTGCTAGAAGCAGAAGGAGAGGAGGAACAAGACTAAGAATGCTTGTTCTAGACTAGTGAGTACTGTACACCCGGAGAATGGAAAGGATGTAGGATGGGTCTGCCTCAAAAATGTGTGATTGTCATTTGTAATGACACCAACAAGAGTAGCTATTAGCAGTGAGGGTGAGAGTAGCAGTTGCAGAAGTCATAGTGTTCAGGGTAGTAGTAGTAGCCGTGATAGTAGTAGTAGTAGTAGTAGTAGTAGTAGTAGTAGTAGAAGCCGTGATAGTAGTAGTAGTAGTAGTAGTAGTAGTAGTAGTAGTAGTAGCCGTGATAGTAGTAGTAGTAGTAGTAGTGGTGATAGTAGTAGAAGGAGTAGTACTAATGGTGATAGTAGTAGAAGGAGTACTAGTAGTAGTAGTAGTAGTAGTAGCTGTGATAATAGTAGTAGTAGTAGTAGTAGTAGTAGTAGTAGTAGTAGTAGAAGCCGTGATAGTAGTAGTAGTAGTAGTAGTAGTAGTAGTAGTAGCCGTGATAGTAGTAGTAGTAGTGGTGATAGTAGTAGAAGGAGTAGTACTAATGGTGATAGTAGTAGAAGGAGTACTAGTAGTAGTAGTAGTAGTAGTAGTAGTAGTAGTAGTGATAGTAGTAGTACTAGTGGTGATAGTAGTAGTAGTAGTAGTAGTAGTAGTAGTAGTAGTGGTGATAGTAGTAGAAGGAGTAGTACTAATGGTGATAGTAGTAGAAGGAGTACTAGTAGTAGTAGTAGTAGTGATAGTAGTAGTACTAGTGGTGATAGTAGTAGTAGTACTAGTGGTGATAGTAGTAGTAGTACTAGTAGTAGTAGTAGTAGTAGTAGTAGTAGTAGTAGTAGTACTAGTGGTGATAGTAGTAGAAGGAGTACTAGTAGTAGTAGTACTAGTAGTAGTAGTGATAGTGGTAGAAGTAGTAGTACTAGTGGTGATAGTAGTAGAATAAATACTAGTAGTACTTCTATGTAAAACTGGGGGACTACTTGTTCCTGTGCATGTTGAATGGCAAATACTGCTCATCACTTCATTATTATTGGGTTATGTTTCCAAATACTCATGGGGATAGGATGGGCTCTCTGAAATACAAAATATATAACACTGAGTATTGGAATGGGTGATATACAGATTGCTAAAATGCAGAAAGAAACACATTGCGAATGTCAAACCTCAACCAATGTGTTGTGACTGAGTGACATCATTTCAATGAGGAGCGAGAGGAGGTTTCAAACAATGAAAAGGACGAAGTGAAGTGGTGTACATGTGCCGTGTTCCTTGGTTATTTGTGTACTGTAGATCTCTAGTGCCTGTCCTTTCCTAATGGATCTCTCGTTTACTTTCTTCTCACTGTATCCTAAAACCCTACATCTCTATTGTCATCCCTTGCTCTCTCTTTTGCTCGACCCGGAACAACTTGCAAGTGCCAAAAGACAACTAAGACATCAAAATACCCAAGCTGAGCACAAACACCAACACATACCCTCACACATACCGTACACATACACACGTTAAAGAAATACATTGATAAAAGCAGCAATTATACAACATCAAAGTGTACTTTGTACATTAGTAATTGTTCCAGGCACACATTGACTCTTCACACACATCCTCATGCTTCCGCACACTTTCTGATTCAGCTGTTGCACATGCATTCTGGGAAATATACATAAAACCTTTGAGTTGGCATGACATTTCCCTCAAGCCAAACAGCCAATGAGAGCAGTGGTCACTGTGGGGTGAGAGCAGGATGGGGGACAGGGGATTGGTGGATCGAACGGGAGGGGTTCATAACATTACCGGATTCGCTGGCAGCAGGAAAGGGGGCGGCGAGTTCATGGGGAAAGGTGGAGGCGGGGAGAGGGGCATTCTCACAGTCACCTATAGGCAGCGGGCGGAGCAGAGCAGAGCAGAGAGAGCACAGCATTATGACCAGAGCTGCCACTCATGGCTTTACCTGATGACCCCCTGATACACCTCTGCAGCCAGCAGGGCGCTCCTGTAGACAACGGTCTGGGGAGGTAAACCCATGCAGCAAGGCTGGAGGCAATGAGCAGGCTCTCTCTCACATACACACCTTTATCCTCTATATACATGTATCCCTCTATGACCCAATCCAAATCACACGTACAAACACATTCATAAAAACAGCATCTACGTTTTGAACATTATGTTTTTGTATCTCAGTCCTCCATCATAATCCAAAAAGAACACCAAACTCCCAGTGCCCCATCGAAATGAAATCATCAATACCTGACTCAGGATATGAGCCCTCAATAATGCCCTAAACCAGCAGCAACTATGTTGTCAATTCTAAAACGGTCTGCTTTACTCCCCTCAGAGTTGACTGCACTGATGACTACACTGCTCAAAAAAATAAACGGAACACTTAAACAACACAATGTAACTCAATCACACTTCTGTGAAATCAAACTGTCCACTTAGGAAGCAACACTGATTGACAATACATTTCACATGCTGTTGTGCAAATGGAATAGACAACAGGTGGAAATTATAGGCAATTAGCAAGACACCCCCAATAAAGGACTGGTTTTGCAGGTGGTGACCACAGACCACTTCTCAGTTCCTATGCTTCCTGGCTGATGTTTTGGTCACTTTTGAATGATGGCGGTGCTTTAACTCTAGTGGTAGCATGAGACGGAGTCTACAACCCACACAAGTGGCTCAGGTAGTGCAGCTCATCCAGGATGGCACATCAATGCGAGCTGTGGCAAGAAGGTTTGCTGTGTCTGTCAGCGTAGTGTCCAGAGCATGGAGGCGCTACCAGGAGACAGGCCAGTACATCAGGAGATGTGGAGGAGGCCGTAGGAGGGCAACAACCCAGCAGCAGGACTGCTACCTCCGCCTTTGTGCAAGGAGGAGCACTGCCAGAGCCCTGCAAAATGACCTCCAGCAGGCCACAAATGTGCATGTGTCTGCTCAAACGGTCAGAAACAGACTCCATGAGGGTGGTATGAGGGCCCGACGTCCCCAGGTGGGGGTTGTGCTTACAGCCCAACACCGTGCAGGACATTTGGCATTTGCCAGAGAACACCAAGATTGGCAAATTCGCCACTGGCGCCCTGTGTTCTTCACAGATGAAAGCAGGTTCACACTGAGCACATGTGACAGACGTGACAGAGTCTGGAGACGCCGTGGAGAACGTTCTGCTGCCTGCAACATCCTCCAGCATGACCAGTTTGGCGGTGGGTCAGTCATGGTGTGGGGTGGCATTTCTTTGGGGGGCCGCACAGCCCTCCATGTGCTCGCCAGAGGTAGCCTGACTGCCATTAGGTACCGAGATGAGATCCTCAGACCCCTTGTGAGACCATATGCTGGTGCTAGACCTCATGTGGCTGGAGTGTGTCAGCAGTTCCTGCAAGAGGAAGGCATTGATGCTATGGACTGGCCCGCCCGTTCCCCAGACCTGAATCCAATTGAGCACATCTGGGACATCATGTCTCGCTCCATCCACCAACGCCACGTTGCACCACAGACTGTCCAGGAGTTGGCGGATGCTTTAGTTCAGGTCTGGGAGGAGATCCCTCAGGAGACCATCCGCCACCTCATCAGGAGCATGCCCAGGCGTTGTAGGGAGGTCATACAGGCACGTGGAGGCCACACACACTACTGAGCCTCATTTTGACTTGTTTTAAGGACATTACATCAAAGTTGGATCAGCCTGTAGTGTGGTTTTCCACTTTCATTTTGAGGGTGACTCCAAATCCAGACCTCCATGGGTTGATAAATTTGATTTCCATTGATAATTGTTGTGTGATTTTGTTGTCAGCACATTCAACTATGTAAAGAAAAAAGTATTTAATAAGATTATTTCATTCATTCAGATCTAGGATGTGTTATTTTAGTGTTCCCTTTATTTTTTTGAGCAGTGTATTTCCATGGTTTACGACAGGTCTGGGACAGGCTGGCACAGAGACATCACAGTCTGACCTTGAGTCTAGAAGGGTGGAGGACAGTCATCAGCTACCAGCAGCTTCCAGAACAACACCTATTGTGTGCTAGTTAATCTGATGGACTGCTTGTGTGCTTGTATCTGATAGAGAGGAGCACCCCACATGTTTATCCTAGAACTTTAAAAGCCACAAAGGGACATGCCAAATCGAATTAGCCTAGAACATTTAGTGCGGTCCCTCCCTCCCTCTCACCATTTCTCCTTCCAGTCACTGATTCATCATTCACACCTCATTGTCCTCATCTCCATCTCCCTGTTGTGGACTCACCCTGTGCTCCTCCAGCTCCACCCCATGTCCAGCGTTTGGGCCTCTGCTCCAGCTGCAGGCTGCGTTCCAGGGAACGTTTCATCAGAGCCTCCAGTCGCTCCTGGTTGTGCCGTTCCAGGACCGGGAAAACAAGGGACTGTCACTTAGCTGCTCCCCTGGACCTCCCACGAGGACCAGGCTGGTCGCTCCATAACCACCACCTCTTACACAGCACAGTACAGTCTCACTTTACCAAAGCAGGCAGATAGAGAGAGACCACAGCTGCCGTGGACTCCACCCCTCCAATCACATACACATGTAGATTTAAAGACACTCACACAGTCAATCTCCCAGCAAGCAACAGTATTGACACAGGTTGCAGACTAGCTCCCCTTCCTTTATACCCCCCCCCCCACCACCCCGCTCTTCTAGCCGCCTGTTCTACTCAGATTTTCCCCAGTAAATCATCTTTCCTCCAAGCTAGTTAACCCTTCACCACCCACTGTGTTGCCATGGTACACAGCCCAACAGAGCAGGAGACAAAGCCATCTGGTGGGTGATCAACCATTGCCAACATCTCTCCATTTACAATTGCTCCATCTTTTCCTCCTATCTATATCCCTGCTCTTCCTTTTCATTTCTTCCTATCGAACACATAACAATACATGGACATGCACCGGCAATATGAACTACACACACAGATGAAGCCAGCACAATAGCAAATATATTAATCAGAATGACACTGCAAAGACTCAAGAAAGGGTGAAAAGAAAGTGAAAGAATCTCAAATGAGTAACACAGAAAAGCAAATATGACATTAGCCACACCACATTGTTTCCTCCTGCATTTCTATTGGTCTAAAATGACATCATCCAGAGGATATAATCCATCCAATAGGAACACACAAACACACATTGCACGCACGCACGCACACACACAGATAATCGATCCAGGTGAGATTGATGCCCAAGGCAAATTCTGTATCATCCAAGTCTCAAAAATCCTCATTTTGCATGATCTAATGAATATTACCACTTTTACAAAGATATCAAGAGAACAGACAAAAATGATAATTCATGCTATTTCACTCCACTTTTTTTAGACTAACTTAATTCTCTATAGCATATATGTTTATGCTAGGTTTAAAGGCTAAACGGTGGAATCAATGTAGGCTACAAATCCCAAAAATAAATAGCCTCAGAGTAGTCTTCGGAAAGTGGCAGTGTGTGACATGGTTTAAAAAGACAAAGCTGTCAATGTCGTCGTGGCTGAGCAGATATTTTGGGAGGCATTGACAAATTGAGAGCAATGACATAGCAGGATTAGGATCAGATTAAACAAATGGAATGGCAGAGACATTCATTGATTAGTCTGATGAGGTCCCTGAGATTTACATAGAGATCAATACCAATGGCATCAGCTTTCCCAGAAGGGGGGGAGGGGGGAGAATCCCCGTTACATAACGGAGCAGAGGTCTATCCAATATTTGATTGGGAGACGACGTTAAGTACGGGGCATACTGTGATTAATGAACTACAGGATTTGAGTGAATTAAAGAGCATACAGTATGTCCCTGCTTATCTCTCTGAAGGGATGTCAACATCTGTCTGTTGGGGCTGTTGCTGCTCATGCCACACACACACACAGAAACAAAAACAGCGCATACAAACGGAATAATAAAAACACAAAAATGGAACTGAAACTGAACTGGAGCTGAAAGAGCTGTGTGTGAGTGTGAGCACAGAGGGAGCGTACATCATGAACTGGAAAATGTAGTGGCTAAGTGGTGAGTCTGACCTTTTCTTCCTCCAGCCTCTGTCTCCTCTTCTCCTCCACAGCAGCTCTGCGGAGCTCCTCTTTCTGTCTCTGTTCCTCCAGCCTCCTCCAGCGCTCCTCCACGGTACGCTCATACTGCAGCTGAGCCCGCCGCTCCTTCTCCATGATCACCTGCTCTCGCACCGCTGGAAACACCAAGCAACACACCCAGATTACTACACTTTCCAACACCACTATAAGAACCCACAACAATCTTTGTTCCTGAACCTCATTACTGGCTGCAAGTTTTATGGGGCAAAATTATAGAACATTTCTGCTAATATTGGCTTCAATAAGATATGACTTCCATCAGTCTCAATACTGACAGGAACATCACTTACCTAAACCTTTATCTCTTTCCTCACGTCTCTCTTTGGCTAAACGCATCCTGTCATCTGTCCTCAGATACCCTTCCACATCTGAGAGAATGAGATATAAAGTGATTTAAAATGGGATTAAAAAAAGAGAAACAGACAAGCTAGACAGAAACAGAGGGAGGAGAGAAGTTCAAAGATATGTGTTTATAGAGAGGACCCTTGAAGATCTTAAGCAGCTTTCATATCCAGAAAGAGGGAGAGATTGTGTAGGAGAGCTAACAGCCACAGTGTGGGTGGGACTTACACTGTTTACCTGCATGATTGTTAGTGTTGTTGCCTGGCAGACGTAAAGGGGAGGGGAGCCCATTGAGCTGGGGCCTCTTCTCTGTGACCAAGGCTGGGCTCAGCACCTCATCTGATATGGGAGAGATAACAGTCCCCACAGTTTATCAGCAGAGGAAGGCAGTGCTGTACATAGCACTAAACTTCAGTATTGGATGCACTGGATGTGCCTCAATCCACCACATCCGCCAGTGTCGCACTTCCGCATCTGCGGTGAAAGGTAACAGAGCTACAGCGGTGTTTGTCAGACCATGAGAAATCCCGAAAAATCGGTCTTCTCACAAAATCGTCTGTAGGGTCCGAACGGTCCTACAGATCTATGACCACTCTATGGAAAGATGAGACTCTCAGGAACATATGATGGTGTTCTCCGTTTTGCTCTACGACCCCCACAAATGTCTTGGGACTCGTCTGAAGTCGGTACAGTTAATCTGCCAGTTTGGGCTACATACTAATACAAATATGTATGGTGTTTTGCTCTAGAATGCCCACAGGCCTCACAAGACTCATCTGAAGGTCCCCCAGTACCAGTTTAAAAAAAATAATGGAAGTATACTGTATATGGAGACTGTATAGTGCCAAAAATATGGGGTTAAATACATGAAGAAAAAAAACTGTTTCCTGATCTTTCTTATGTCTCTCAGATATAGGACAGACACTTCAGAACAAACTTCCTTTTGATTTTTTTGAGGGGGACTATCTGTTGGTCAATGTAGTGAATCGGTTATTCAATGTGTTTGTATGGGCTAATAGCAGTAAGGCCAAATAAAATGTTTCATCAAATCATTTAAAAATATATATTTTGATACTTCAAGGGGTCTTCAAATTCAAAATCAAATAGCAAAATGATCCTTGGTATGACCTTCTTAAAACAATTCCATATAGCTTAGTAGAACTATAATGTTAATTTAGGCCAGTTTCTTTAATAATAAAACAATTGCTTTCGTTGTGGTCCCTGTAGGAAACTTGAAACCCATCTTCTTGGAAAATAGTCTAATAGTAATCCTTAAAATCTGAAAAAGACTCAACAATGACTCCCCTTCACATGCAAGTATCAAATCATTCAACTCAACTCCATTCTGCCATGGTAAATTGTGATTGTTGTAATTCTGTAAAGTAATTCTGTGAAGAACCTTTCCATTTCAGACAAGTAAAAATACAATATTTTAAAATGTTAAGAGTGTGAGCCATCAGTTGGAGAAGTTTACTGTTTTTCACAGCTGGGCTCCCTGGAGGAAGAACAACATGGGCTGGGGAGCCATGGCTGTTGTTTTGGGATCTCTTCTCCGCAACTGATGGTGGAGACAATCCTTCGGCTGGAGAAGAAAGGAAACATGCGAGTCAAGCGAAAAGACAGAAATAAGTCTGAATAGCTATTGTAGGTCAGTCTAGGACAAATAGCAGCCAGGCCATTGCTTTATTCTGGACTAGATTAAAAACAGCAGCCATTATCTGGTCCTGTTACTTCTGCATCACTCACCAAAATCTAATACAGCTCCCAGTCAAGGAGAAACCCATCAAATCACAACATTGGGTTGTACACGGGCAGCCTATAATGAATAGAACTGACTCTTGGGAAACTAGGAATTAACCTAAGAACTGAGGGGTGCTTTCCCAGACCCAGAGTAAGTAAGCCTATAAATTAAAAAGCACTTTCGATTGAGACGGTCCATATCATGCTTTTAGAGTATAGGCTAGAAACTTAATCAGGCATTATAGGTAGGCAACTAACAAGAACACCTTTTCACTGGCCAGGTCACATGTCTTTAACTGTTGATTAATGGTCTGTGTTCTGGTGAGAAACCATATGTCTCATGTCCCTGTTTAAATACGTATCCACCCTATAAAAACGAAATAAGGCCTCGAAGCCAGATGCAGCTATATGCCTTTGATCAGCCCTAAATTCTAGGCTACAGGGCAATTTCGATTGGACATACTCAGATCTAGCTGAGGAATGCTCAACTCCTCAGAGAACGGAGTTGAGTGTTCCTCAGCTAACTCAGATCAGGTTACATCTGACATCTAACTGGGCTTTTTGAGCACAAATCATACCTTTCTGATTGCACTTGTACAAGCAACTGAAAACAATTGTGTTGGACACAAAAATCTAGGCAACGGTTAAAATGTATCCAACAATATAATATGTGGGTAATGCAGCCTGCGACACAGCCAGGGGCGTGAAGCACCCCATCCATTATGTTTCTGCATATCTAAGCATACCTCTTGAGCTGTCTGTATCATCCTGACTGGAGGCTATTTTTAAAAACTAAATATACTTCTCTGCATCTCTGCTAAATCTGGGAAAAGGATTGAAAGGAATGTGAGTCTTATTCTGTGCATTTAGTAATTGCTTGCTTTTCTAATGTCCACCAACCTTGCCAGCAGGCATGCTAGCTAAGATACACTACATGTACTAAAGTATGTGGACACCCCTTCAAATTAGTGGATTCAGCTATTTCAGCCACACCCAGTGCTGACAGGTGTATAAAATCGAGCACACAGCCATGCAATCTCCATAGACAAACACTGGCAGTAGAATGGCCTTACTGAAGAGCACAGTGACTTTCAACGTGGCACCGTCATAGGATGCCACCTTTCCAACAAGTCAGTTTGTCAGATTGCTGCCCCGGTCAACTATAAGTGCTGTTATTGTGAAGTGGAATCATCTAGGAACAACAAAGGCTCAGCCGCGAAGTGATAGGCCACACAAACTCACAGAACGGGACCGCCGATTGCTGAAGCGCGTAAACACTCACTACCGATTTCCAAACTGGCTCTGGAAGCAACGTCTGCATAGGAACTGTTCGTAGGGGGTTCATTAAATGGGTTTCCATGGCTGAGCAGCCGCGCACAACCTAAGATCACCATGCACAATGCCAAGTGTCGGCTGGAGTGATGTAAAGCTCAGCGCCATTGGACTCTGGAGGAGTGGAAACGCGTTCTCTGGAGTGATGAATCACGCTTCACCAACTGGCAGTCCGACGGACGAATCTGGGTTTGGCGAATGCCTGGAGAACGCTACCTGCCCGAATGCATAGTGCCAACTGTAAAGTTAGGTGGAGGAGGAATAATGGTTCGGGCTAGGCCCTTTAGTTCCAGTGAAAATAAATCTTAACGCAGCATACAATGACATTCTAGACGATTCTGTGCTTCCAACATTGTGGTAACAGTTTGGGGTAGGCCCTTTCCTGTTTCAGCATGACAATGCCCCTGTGCACAAAGCAAAGTCCATACAGAAATGGTTTGTCGAAATCGGTGTGGAAGAACTTGACTGGCCTGCACAGAGCCCTGACCTCAACCCCATCAAACACCTTTGGGATGAATTGGAACGCCGACTGCGAGCCAGGCCTAATCGCCCAACATCAGTGCACGATCTCACTAATGCTCTTGTGGCTGAATGGAAGCAAGTCTCCGCAGCAATGTTCCAACATCTAGTGGAAAGCCTTCCCAGAAGAGTGGAGGCTGTTATAGCAGCAAAGGGGGGACTAAATCCATATTAATGCCCATGATTTTGGAATGAGATATTCGACGAGCAGGTGTCCACATACTTTTGGTAATGTAGTGTACTTAGACAAGCTAGCTACTCAAACTTGATTGATAGCCTGAAATTGCTTCTTAGTAGCTATTTATGAGGTTGGGAACCTATCTGGGCTTGCTAAAGCCAACTTCATAAAATTGCTAGGTGGCTAGTAGTATTACAGAGAAACAAAACAACAACAAAAAATCTAAAATTAGAATACAATTTTTAAATAGAACAAATCTGAGGGGGCATGTGCCCCTGTGCCCTCTATGGATATGACGCCACTGGGACAGAGCCAATCAATTTGGCAATCAACAAAGGTGCATGTTATCCTTTTGATGTAACAATTATTCATTGTTTAGGCAACTGACCTTCAATACAGTCAACGATATTTAGCATCGGCTATATAGGCTACATTAGGAATGACTGAATAGACTACATTGAAATGCAGTTTGCGGATACAGTGGTTCATGCCCGTAGCCCTATGCCAATGTCATAGAACCCTTGTCAAAATAGGCTACAGCAGAGAAACATTGGATATGGTAAACAATAGACTGTTAGCTTTTTACCTAGCTTACCTGTCAAGGCACTGGACGCTGTATTGACTGCCTTCTCCGCCATCGTCGTAGTCACCGGCGGATCACCCCCAAACGTATGGGTGCAATGTCACAAACACCCCGCAGCAAAAGGCTCCAAATCAAGCCGAGGGAAACCGCATCGCCAGCTTCTACTTTCAGGCGCAGGAGACCATATGCTGCGCTATCGGGGGATGTATCTGTTTCCCACTGCCTGCAATATGTGCGCTCCTTCAGAACTGTGCACAGGCGGTCAGGAGAGCAGTAGGGTATTCGGATGAATGCGGTTACTGAATGAGGCAATAGGCTGCTGTTTAGTGGACTAGTTTGAAGGTCAAAAGTGATCGTGGCTAGGTATCCTTGGATAACTGTTGGGACTGAGGGGAGAAAATGATGCGCTCCAGTTCAGGGAGTAGAGCTGGGTAGAGATTATGTGCGAATATTCGACAGCGCGTCAGTACTTCCCCTGCCGGCTCCCCATTACATCATTGATGGAAGGACAAACTGTAGCCTAATCAAATGCATGAAGTAGGCTAAAAACGAATGATTGAAATGCAATCAATAACATTACACGTTGCCATCAAATAATTGTATTGAATACATGATGGGAGTGGGACAGAGAGTTGTTTCGTGCGTTGTATTTTACATTGGGCTATATTTGGGGTTTAATAAAGAACTTTCTTTTTAAAAAACAATGTTAATTTGGAAATAGATATAGCTGCTAAGCCTTAATTTTAACATGATTAATATTTTGCTTCAAATAGGCTATTAGAGAAAGAAAGAACAGAACAAAGACAGCCTCAACTTTTGAGTAGACCTGCCTCTCATCCCCTCTGCCCAGAGATGTGAGCATGGATAAAGTGGTGCGCAGCATCCAAGCAAGACTGGGTACCCTGCGGCGGTCTCGCTGCGGACTCAAATGAACCTCGCCCAGTACTGTCACTCTGACTTTATAGCAAAGCCAGCCAAGTTCTGGGCGTCCCATCAAGCCAAAGCAAATAAAACGAATGTGAAGAGACTAGCCTTGCCTGAGTTCACCCGTGATCATGTTGTGGGTCTAGCACACATCCTTTTGAGCACTCCTAATTTGGTTACAAAACTGGGCGAAGTATCTGTTTCCTAGGCTTAAATGCAGCATTGTTATTGATAGGTGGAATACTGTATAAAAACAAAGCATTATTACATACTAGGTCCAGTGTTGCACAAATACTGTAAAGGCTAAATAAAAGGTTTACCAATAGGTCAGAGATATGAGAGTTCTTCTACCTGCTTTCACAATTTTTACAAGTTGAGACTTCTGTTGCCAGCCTTCATGGTTTTTGATTGAAAAAGGCATATCAAATTAGCACAAATATAAAATACTTACTTTATAGATAATCAAAATCAACAAAACAAAAGTTTGTTCTAAAAAACAGGGAGGGTATCCTTTGTTTTAGACAAAACAAATCTCCAGACCAAACATAAAATTATTGAAGTTTTTTATTTTAAATTCTGGTGTTCTGTAATTTGAGCCTATATTCCACATGAGGTGAAATAGAATATAAATACATTACAACTATAACAAAAATATGAAGTGTGTGAACTGAAGTAGGTGTGATGTTCTCAGTTGACAGAATCCAGGCTTTAAGCTGTCTCAAGAGAGAAAATAAGCTGCCTCAACTGACTTGAGGAAGCAGGGCATTGTTGGCAAGTATTATAGAAATGTCCACTTTCCTCTGCGTAAACGATGTGGCACACAATAGTCCTGATTCAGATCTGAGAGGAAGGGGAGAGAGTTATGTTACCAAGTGGCATTACTTGACCCAACAGCAGACAGACACAAAGACAAATCATTCAAGCAAAATGGACAGAGCGAAAATGCATTACACTCAATTGTATGTGATTTCAGTTGATTGAATGAATCAGTTATTATCCATTTGGGTTGCGAGGTATCTAGATTTTCATACCATAATACAGTTTCTGTAACATACTGGGGTATACGGTATTACCGTAAATGCATACAAGGGGCGCACAAAACAATTTAGGCAACAGGGATCTTGATCCAGGCAGGGATTGAACATCTCGGCTGTAACAAATAAGCTTGCTCTTGACATCTAGCCACTTGGTAAACTAAATGCACAGCTGGAGCCCTGTGCTCAATATAATTTATGACACATCTTAGAATTCTTATAGTTATACTTAACTTATAAGCAGTGGTGTAGCATGCGCCTCAACCCCACCCCAAAAAAAACAGTATTTACATTTTAGTCATTTAGCAGACGCTCTTATCCAGAGCGACTTACAGGAGCAATTAGGGTTAAATGCCTTGCTCAAGGGCACATCCACAGATTTTTCACCTAGTCGGCTCTGGGATTAGAACCAGAAACCTTTCGGTTACTGGCACAACGCTCTTAACCACTAAGCTACCTGCTTCATACCGTCGGTATTTCGAAATACCCCGGTATACGGTATATCACCCAAGCCTATTACCCATTGACAGCTTTCCTTGTGACTTGCAAGAGGAACCCTCTACTTACATCATCAATGTCCTCGTCGTCGTCTCCAATGTCATCAAACTGAATATCCTCGTCATCGCCAGGTCCAAACGTGTCAGTCTCATTGATTTTAGCTAGGGAGTTAGAACATACACTCACCATTAATGAACTAGTTTGCCTTAAAAAATATATATATATATACACATATAAAAAGAGTGCACGTGCCTATAATTTGAAGCAAGACATTACATTCCTGGCTTTGTGGCTCCAGCATCACATGGCGAATTATGCTTATCCAGAGGGGGTTATTTTCCTAGTCCTTCTTAAAAATTGTATTTTAGTCTTAGTGTGCGTTCGTAAATTCACCCTGGCAATCTACTTCAATTTTAAACCAGTTCTGCTAGGGCGAGTAAAACGTTCAGAGTGATGTGTTCTCTCATTTGTGTCTGGAACTAGCTAGCAAGCTAGCCAACGTTAGCCAGTTAGCTTGGCTGCTTTACTGCCATTGTGAGATCAGAACGTTCGGATCAACCCTACTCCTCGGCCAGAGCGTCTGGTGTGCGCTCTGAACGCTCCAAGAGCGAAACGCTCTGAATTTACAAAATGACAATCTGACAATGCTCTGAATTAACGAACTGCCCAAAAAGCACTGACATTCTAGAGTTAATTTACGAACGCACCCTTAGATTAGATGCTATTAACCACCCTGACTCTCTTTCAATCAAATGTATTTTTACATCAGCAGTTGTCACAAAGTGCTTATACAGAAACCCAGCCTAAAACCCCAAAAGAGCAAGCAATGCAGATGTAGAAGCACGGTGGCTAGGAAAAACTCCCTAGAAAGGCAGGAACATAGGAAGAAACCTAGAGAGGAACCAGGCTCTGAGGGGTGGCCAGTCCTCTTCTGGCTGTGCTGGGTGGAGATTATATGAGTACATGGCCATTAAGGCCAGACCGTTCTTCAAGATGTTCAAACGTTCATAAATAATAATCACAGTGGTTATAGAGGGTGCAACAGGTCAGCACCTCAGAAGTAAATGTCAGTTTGCTTTTCATAGCCGAGCATTCAGCGGTCGAGACAGCAAGTAGGTCCCAGATACTTACCATGTTCAGGAAGCTCCCCATAGGCCTTCAAACTCCTGGCCTCGTCTGCGTTGTACTTCAGGATAACATCAGCTTTTTGGTCCTTTAAGGAAGAATGCAACCATTAGGAGATACTGTTGGAACTTAGGGCCTCCTAGTGCGTTAGGTTGTATTATCATTCAAAAATAAAAACCATAGCTGATTTTTTCTCTCATAATTATTACCTGGTAATCTCGAAGTCCCACCAGGATGATGTCTGAACTGTTGATCCAAACCTGCCCAAGAGCGAATAACAAGATGTCAGCAAGGAGAATTTGGAGTATAAGAACTGTAATACTTTCATCATAGACCTGGACACAAACGGCCCAGGTAGAAGAGTCTGTCAACCCTCATGTCATGTCCAACCCAAAGCATTACGGAAGTAGCCTGTAAAGAACGATGACATCGGATTGCATTTATATGGTCTTCAGCCTCCAGTTATTTGCCAAATTGTGTGACTAGTAGCACTAACACTATATAGGCTACTGTGTACACAACTACCTTTTTCCGTAGCTTTCCTCGGATGTGGCATAGTCGCTTGACTCCATCAAAACACATAGCTTCCAGTCGTCCATTACCCAACATCTTAATCACCTGTGCATATTCTAGATTAGAACAGAAGAACAGAGGTTCAGCCAGTTAGTCAATTCATTTAGCGGAGGTCACGAGGTGGCTCAAATGTAAGTGCTGAACTGGTAACCAGGGAGCACACAAATATTGAATACATCTGAACGAGATAACTGTATTCGATTAGTAGCTACAATGTTAGTATGGTCAGTGTTAAAGCAGAGTAGTTGACAGGGAGGTTGAAATTAAGTCAGAAACTGTTTGCTAACCTTACAGACTAAATAAGGTTGAAGGGGGACCTCGCACTCACCTTGGCCATCCTCTTTGAATACCAGCTCTCTCTTTTCTGATTCATTCTCATTTTTACCACGTCGCCGATTCTTTCCTCCCTTACCTGTAAGGAGATGAGAGGATGAGAGATCGATAGAAAAATTGTCATTCCAATTCCACCAGTCATTGGCATCATGAGCCAAATAAACACAGATAAATAGGCCAACCAAATGGCTGTAGCCTAGCTACAAAGTTACTTTAATTAATCTCTTTTATCTGTGTTAGTTAGCTAGTGAATGTGACAGCGATCAGGGCAGAGGCTCAAGATGATGGGCACAGGTCTGGGATATTGTTGGCCTACCGCACTAGTTGATACGAACGTCATTCAGTTGCGCAAAAGAATGTGACAACAATAGGCAGTTCATAGTTCGCCTAAATTACTAATAGTCAAATTGCGATAAAATAAACAATATGTCGTTGGTGGTAATTAATGTTAACCAACGTTTCCACGCTTTTAAATACTTGTTAAATGCCATACGGTGCCTTCCTCCGGTCACGTTGCTAAGCATGGGCCCGGGCGGCTAGCTAGCTAGCATAAACGTCAAACCTGCCATGGAATAACGTTAGCTATCAACCAAAGGCAACATGTTTGCTGCTTACCTTTATTCTTCGGCATATTCCCAAACGAACAGGCTTTTTTAGATCAGTCCTGTTTTGTCCGTATCGAATTTAGTGTTATAAAAATGGAATGGAAACCAATCCGTGACGATGTCACACACTTACAAAGATAAGCTTGTTGGCTTAGCTTTCTTGGGGGAAACCTCTTCCGCTTGCAACACCGTGAAGCAGCATTAGGTTTTAAAAAGTGTTTTTCTACCCATGTTTCCTACCTCTGATCTGGTCTACTACATATACGCATTACAATTGACAGTTATGGGGCCTTTTTGTGGAGGAAAGAATGAACGATTGATACATTATTTTATTGTATATTTATTTTATGTATTCATGATAATTCTTTAGGTTACAAAAGAAGCTGCAGTCACTTGGCTGGCCCACATCTACTGAGACAAACATTTATCTGTAAAACATCACATCGAGACATTGAGGTCAAAGCAGAGGGGAAAGATAGTATATATTCGCCCCTCCATCTAACATGTTACATTTCCCCAGCATCTTCTTAGAAAGCCCTTATCTTTCCCTTAAAGAAAACTAAAGCTGTCCTGTGACCGTCATGCACACCAAGTAGAAAATGTTTCATTCATCAACATATACAAAAATACATTCTTAATGGTCTCTTAAAAGTAGACTGGAAAAGTAATCTTAATTGCTATAAGTATATCCCTAGTTCACGTTTCCCTTTATGATTATGAGAAAGACAAAAAAATAGCAAGACTAAGTAAAGCAAGAAAACCCCAACCCCTCTGGGCTCTGCCCCAACACAAAGGTCTGAGAGAAAGTGCAGCAGCAGATACTGGAGTGAGGAAGGTTAGCACATTTTCTCCCCCATGTTTGACAGAGTCTTGGTAAACTGATTGTTGCACAATCGAGGAATTTGTCACAGTGCCCAAACCCAAATTGCCCAATAAATAAGCAATATAGTAATAACTCCATATTGCTTATTCCCAGAGCCTTGTATTTAGAAAGTTGAGCCAATGCAGTTCCTGCATTATGATGCAATTACATGACACTTCAACATTCTATGGCAGCCATGTTATCTCACTATTAACATTAGCTAAATGGGGAATATATATATATATATATTTTTTACTGTATGTCTAGAATGAGCATTATGATGCATATACATGACACTACAACATTATATGGCAGTCATAATATCTCCATAGAAATAGAATGAATAGAACTGGTGTCCCCATTCAAGCCAATGGTGGCATAATGGCTGGACTGGCAGCCATTTTGAGTATACCCATGCCTAGGTTGAAGTGACAAAGGTTAAGACAACGGGATTCTAATATCCCATAACTCTTTGCAACAACGGGACCAGCTGCGCTAGTTAGCAACGAACACGGTTGGTCCCAGATTTGTGACGACGTTGTCTTAACCTGTATATTTTTACCCAAGACCAATGCCAGGAAGTATACCCTTCAATCTGTGCTTTGATTTGTTGAGTCAACTGACATTACAAAAAATACCTTCCATTGCATGAGCCACATCAGCTAGCTACACACATGTCAAACTCATTCCATGGAGGGTCAAGTGGCTGCGGGTTTTCGCTCCTCCCTTGTACTTGATTTATGAATTAAGGTCACTAATTAGTAAGGAACTCCCCACACCTGGTTGTCTCGGGCTTAATTGAAAGGAAAAACCAAAAACCAGCAGACACAAGGCCCTCCATGGAATGAGTTTGACACCCCTGAGCTAGCATCATTTGAATGAACATTCTACATTACCACGGCAATCCAGAATCAGTTGATAGAACATTCCAAATTACAAGGGAAATGATTTAATCACAATACCAGGCAGCCAGAGTACCACAGTATGTCAAAATACCCATACAACCTAGCAGTCAAACAAGGAAATGGTTCCAATCGTTTTTCCACCATTCATTTTTCCCATAGGAGTTTTAGAAACACTTAAAATAAGGGCTGTGATTCGTGTAGGCTTACATTGGCGTGACGTTTTGATAACGGTGTAAATCTCTCTAGGACAATGTGACTTTTATCAATATATTCACCAGTATTTACCCACAAAAAAGTAAACGCTAATTAGCTGCGAATGTGGCTATCATAAAGAACTACAAATGCCATGATCTGGACAACACAGCCGAATCGAGGAAAAGGAAATAACCTCTGGATTAAACTGTTAAGCTAAATTTAGTAATGAATAAATAGGCAAAATGTCTTTAAATTGACAATTATGTGAATTGTATTGACACACTACCTTTTTGCAAAGGTGTCAGCACGTGCAGGAGCTTGCAGGGATTTGTAGTCTCGCATGATGTCTACTTTGACGCTAATTAGCATTTTTGAATCAGAGTAAATAGAGACAAATATATTGGTAAGTCACCTTGTCCGAGAGAGATTTACATGGTTATCAAAACGTCACGCAAGGGTAAGCCTACACGAAACACAGCTCTTATTAAGTATTTAAATTCCCTATGGGAAAACAGTATGGTGGAAAAACGATTGGAACCATTTCCCTGTTTGACTGGTAGGTTTTATGAGTATTATGACACCTCCACTGTGGGGCTCTATAGTGAGTGTACCCATGAGTTTACCAGTCATATTGCCAGGGTTAGACCTTCCAAGTCTGTTCCATTCATTCTATTTATATGGTTAGCTCCCCATTTTACACGACATGGGGAATATTTAAACAATGCTATGTAACAGAATGTCTAGAATTAGAACAATAAAAACATTCTAAAAGTTGGCTTAACTAAAAATATGACTGCTTACACGTATCCAATCTTTTCAGATCTATACAAGTGCATAGGTGGGGGGGTAGGGGCTTAGCGGTTGCTTTGGAATAAGGGGGGAACTGACTGGTTTAACCATCTTGTGCTCCATGCAACTGGGGGAAACATAATTGTAACCATTTCCAAACCCCTTCATCCCCCAGTGCTTAACTCAAATCTCTATTTAAACACAGACCTATAGGAACCCGTATACATTTAATTATATTTTTGTAGTAAATATATCTCATTTTCATAAAATATACAGTTCAGCCTTTCCAAGAATTTGTAACTCTTGGTCTGTAGGCAGTTATGATTGTACAAGCAAATACATTATACATTTTCTCAGTGAATGGGTTACAGTTTCTTTTTGGTCTTACACACTGTTCTAACACAGCGGGAGTCGAAACACACTAATGCACTGGTGCAGTAGCATTAAACAGGTGAGATTGATCCTAGTGGCAGGTGGATCACAGGGCTGTTGAGGTCAACTTCTTCACTCCTCTTCGTTGAGCTAACGAGGAGCGTCCTACAGGGTCCAGCACAGGGAGAACATGCATGTTCAGAGCAGAGTAAGTGGCTGCCATCGCACCCTGTAGAGGGAGAACAGTCTCGGTGTTAATTAATCAATACCCAGCAGAGAAGCTTTCTTTCAGAGTGGCAGAAAAGAGACTCGTGCATTGAATGAAGTTTTGTTACCTTGACCAAATGAGGAGCATCATGTCTATTGAGCTGGTACTTGGGCAACTGGTCCTTGTGTAATATCCAGGGGTGTTGCAGCACCTGAGCAGCAGTTAGCCTCTGGTGGGGATCCACATGCAGCATCTTGGACACTAGGTCCTAAAGACAGCAATGCCAACGTTCAGATTGTGCATACTACCTCTTCCATCAAGTATACAATGCATTCGGAAAGTATTCAAACCCTTTCATTTTTCCCACATTTTGTAACGTTACAGCCTTATTCTAAAATGTATGAAATTGTTTTTTTCACCTCATCAATCTACACACAATACCCCATAATGACAAAGCAGAAACAGGTTTAGAAATCTTTGCAAATTTATTTAAAAAAATAATAATGAAATAACACATTTACATAAGTATTCAGACCCTTTACTCAGTACTTTGTTGAAGCACCTTTGGCAGCGATTACAGCCTTGAGTCTTCTTGGGTATGACGCTAAAAGCTTGGCACAACTGTATTTGGCACACCTCTGCAGATCCTCTCAAGCTCCGTCAGGTTGGATGGGGAGCGTCGCTGCACAGCTACTTTCAGGACTCTCCAGAGATGTTCGATTGGGTTCAAGTCTGGGATCTGGCTGGGCCACTCAAGGACATTCAGAGACTTGTCCTGGTGCCAATCCTGCGTTGTCTTGGCTGTGCTTAGGGTCGTTGTCCTGTTGGAAGGTGAACCTTCGCCACAGTCTGAAGTCCTGAGCACTCTGGAGCAGGTGTTCATCAAGGATCTCTCTGTACTTTGCTCCGTTCATCTTTCCCTTGATCCTGACTAGTCTCCCAATCCCTGCCGCTGAAAAACATTCCCACAGCATGATGCTGCCACCACCATGCTTCACCGTAGGGATGGTATTGGCCAGGTGATGAGCGCTGCCTGGTTTCCACCAGATGTGACGCTTGGCATTCAGGCCAAAGAGTTCAATCTTGGTTTCATCAGACCAGAGAAACTTGTTTCTCATGGTCTGAGAGTCCATTAGGTGCCTTTTGGCAAACTCCAAGCGGGCTGAGGAGTGGCAAACTCCTTTACTGAGGAGTGGCTGTTGTCTGGCCACTACCATAAAGGCTTGATTGGTGGAGTGCTGCAGAGATAGTTGTACTTCTGGAAGGTTCTCCCATCTCCACAGGGGAACTCTGGAGTTCTGTCAGAGTGACCATCTGGTTCTTGGTCACCTCCATGACCAAGGCCCTTCTCCCCCGACTGCTCAGTTTGGCCGGGCGGCCAGCTCTAGGAAGAGTCTTGGTGGTTCCAATCTTCTTCCATTTAAGAATGATGGAGGCCACTGTTCTTTGGGACCTTCAATGCTGCAGAAATGTTTTGGTATCCTTCTCCAGATCTGTGCCTCGACACAATCCTGTCTCGGAGCTCTACGGACAATTCCTTCGTCCTCATGGCTTGGTTTTTGCTCAGACATGCACTGTCAACTGTGGGACCTTATATAGACAGGTGTGTGCCTTTCCAAATCATGTCCAATCAATTGAATTTACCACAGGTGGAGTCCAATCAAGTTGTAGAAACATCTCAAGGATGAACAATGGAAACAGCACCTGAGCTCAATTTCGAGTCTCATAGCAAAGGGTTTGAATAGTTATGTTTTTAATAAATTTGCCAAAAATTATAAAAACCTGTTTTCGCTTTGTCATTATGGGATATCGTGTGTAGATTGATGAGGATTATGTATTTTATTTAATCAATTTTAGAATAAGGCTGTACTTTCCAAATGCACTGTATAGTGCTAGGAAAATGATTCCCTTTTGAAACCACTATCACAGAGTAATTGGATACTATGGAAAGCGCAGTGCTGCAGTCCAACCGACGTCCCAGACATACCTTGGCTTCTGCTGAGACTGAGTTCCAGTAGCCGCCCGTCAGAGAGAACTTTCCACTGCCGATCCGAGCCAAGATCTCTTCCGGAGTATCCTCTGGTCCATTGGCAAAAGGAGTGAACCTGAAACATCAAGATAAATACATACTTCAAAGGACTAATAAAATATGAAAGTACTATATTGTTCCTATTGTATTATGTGTTAATATTATATTTGCATGCACATCATTGGCTGCATTACTGTTGGTAAAGCCTGCATACCCAGTAAGCATTGTGTAGAGCAGCACTCCCAGACTCCAGATATCACAGGCTGCATCATAGCCCTGTTTCTTCAGCACCTAACAACAACAGGAAGTATTGCACACTGCATTAGAATACATAATGCCATGTCAGTTACTAGACAAATATATCGAAAACTGAAAATACGTTGGACTTTTTACAGTTAGACAACCATTAGCTTAACATGCAGGTACTAGTCACAGAAACATGTAGATGAAGAGACACCTCGGGGGCGACAAAGTTGGCCGTGTAGCAGGGAGTCATCAGGAGCCCGTTTTCAGCTCTCAGCTGTTTGGCAAAACCAAAGTCACAGATCCGGATCGACTCTGGGTTTCCAGACTCATCCACGTACAGTATGTTACTGGGCTTCAGATCTCTGTGGACAACCTGAGCAGGGGGACAGAAATTCCATCAGTGACACCGTGAGTCAGGGAGGCAAATATCATAGATGGCCAACTTGTATGGCTTATACAGTAGAAAGGTCCTGTGCATTGAATGTAGCGAAGTGCTCAAAATATAATATATACTTGGAACACATAATATATCAGTATTGTGTATCATTGTGATGATGAATTTTTTACCCCCTGTGCATGCAGGTACTCCACAGTTTTGGTGATGGTGTGGAGAACTGCACTGGCCTCCCTCTCAGAGAAGAACTTCTGTCTGAGGATCTTATCCAGCAGCTCTCCTCCTTTCATCAGCTCTGTCACTAGGTACACCGAGCGTCCATCGTCATACACCTACAGTCAACAGATCACATGACCTCACACTGTCACCCAGAGAGATACTCACAAATAGCGACTCATTATAGAAGATTATTCAGCACACAAAAAAATATTCCCATTACTCTCTCAGAACATCAACATACTAGCCAAACAACGAAAAAACAAATCAATTGTGAATCTACACTGAACACATATAAACTCAACATGACTTGCCTAGTTAAAAAAATAAAAAAAAAAATAAAAAAAAAAAATATATATATATATATATATATATATATTTTAAGTGTTGGTCCCATGTATCATGAGCAGAAACAAAATAACGTAGACATGTTCCACACGCACTAGGGTTGAATATTTTCCCGGTATTTTACAAAATGTTCCATCCTGAGAATAAATCACTTTCCTCCCGGGTAAGCTGTTATTTCCTGCCAAAACATGGAAGTGTCATTCAAAAGCATATAATGTCTGGATTTGATTAGAGCTTTGAGCAGCATGAAAATTCAAACCTGATGCGCCATATATTACATATACTGAACAGAAATATAAAAACGCAACAGACGATCCCGCAGGTGAAGAAGCCGGATGTGGAGGTCCTAGGCTGGAGTGCTTACATGTGGTCTGCTGTTGTGAGGCCAGTTGGATATACTGCCAAATTCTCTAAAACGATGTTGGAGGCAGCTTATGGTAGAGAAATGAACATTTAATTATCTGGCAACAGCTCTGGTGGACATTCCTGCAGTCAGCATGCCAATTGCACGCTCCCTCAAAACTTGAGACATCTGTGGCATTGTGTTGCGTGACAAAACTGCATATTTTAGTGGCCTTTTATTGTTCCCAGCACAAGGTGCACCTGTGTGAACGTTTGCCCCATTCTGAGGTCCTGAGCGCTCTGGAGCAGGTGTTCATCAAGGTTCTCTCTGTACTTTGCTCCGTTCATCTTTCCCTTGATCCTGACTAGTCTCCCCAGTTCCTGCCGCTAAAAAACATCCCCACAACATGATGCTGCCACCACCATGCTTCACCGTAGGGATGGTGCCAGATTTCCTCCAGACAAGTCTCTTGGCATTCAGGCCAAAGTGTTCAATCTTGGTTTCATCAGACCAGAGAATCTTGTTTCTCTTGGTCTGAGAGTCTTTAGGTGTCTTTTGGCAAACTCCAAGCAGGCTGTCATGTGCCTTTACGGAGGAGTGGCTTCTGTTTGGCCACTCTACCATAAAGGCCTGATTGGTGGAGTGCTGCAGAGATGGTTGTCCTTCTGGAAGGTTCTCCCATCTCCAAAGAGGAACTCTTGAGCTCGGTCAGAGTGCCCATCGGGTTCTTGGTCACCTCCCTGACCAAGGCCCCGACTGCTCAGTTTGGCCGGGCGGCCAGCTATAGGAAGAGTCTTCGTGGTTCCAATCTTCTTCCATTTAAGAATGATGGAGGCCACTGTGTTCTTGGAGACCTTCAATGCTTCAGATATATTTTGGTACCCTTCCCCAGATCTGTGCCTCGACACAATCCTGTCTCGGAGCTCTAAGGCCAATTCCTTCAACCTCATGGCTTGGTTTTTGCTCTGACATTCACTGTCAACTGTGGGACCTGATATAGACAGGTGTGTGCCTTTCCACATCATGTCCAATATATTGAATCTACCACAGGTGGACTCCAATCAAGTTGTAGAAACATCTCAAGGATGATCAATGGAAACAGGATGCACCTGAGCTCAATTTCGAGTCTTCTAGCAAAGGGTCTGAATACTTATGTGAATAAAGTATCTGTTTTATTTGTAACACATTTGCAAACATTTCTAAAAAACTGATTTTGCTTTGTCATTATGGGGTATTGTGTGTAGAGTGATGAGGAAAAATTAATTGAATCCATTTTAGAATAAGGCTGTAATGTAACAATGTGGAAAAAGGAAGGGAAGGGGTCTGAACTTTCCGAATGTGCGCACACACACACACACACACATACACAGTGAGGGAAAAAAGTATTTGATCCTCTGCTGATTTTGTACATTTGCCCACTGACAAAAGACATGATCAGTCTATAATTTTAATGGTAGGTTTATTTGAACAGTGAGAGACAGAATAACGCATGTCAAACATTTTAGAAAATGATTTGCATTTTAATGAGGGAAATAAGTATTTGACCCCTCTGCAAAATATGACTTAGCCCTTGTTGGCAATCACAGAGGTCAGACATTTCTTGTAGTTGGCCAGCAGGTTTGCACACATCTCAGGAGGGATTTTGTCCCACTCCTCTTTGCAGATCTTCTCCAAGTCATTAAGGTTTCGAGGCTGACGTTTGGCAACTCGAACCTTCAGCTCCCTCCACAGATTTTCTATGGGATTAAGGTCTGGAGACTGGCTAGGCCACTCCAGGACCTTAATGTGCTTCTTCTTGAGCCACTCCTTTGTTGCTTTGGCCGTGTGTTTTGGGTCATTGTCATGCTGGAATACACATCCACGACCCATTTTCAATGCCCTGGCTGAGGGAAGGAGGTTCTCACCCAAGATTTGACGGTACATGGCCCCGTCCATCGTCCCTTTGATGCGGTGAAGTTGTCCTGTCCCCTTAGCAGAAAAACACCCCCAAAGCATAATGTTTCCACCTCCATGATTGACGGTGGGGATGGTGTTCTTAGGGTCATAGGCAGCATTCCTCCTCCTCCAAACACGGCGAGTTGAGTTGATGCCAAAGAGCTCAATTTTGGTTTCATCTGACCACAACACTTGCACCCAGTTCTCCTCTGAATCATTCAGATGTTCATTGACAAACTTCAGACAGGCCTGTATATGTGCTTTCTTGAGCAGGGGGACCTTGCGGGCGCTGCAGGATTTCAGTCCTTCACGGCGTAGTGTGTTACCAATTGTTTTCTTGGTGACTATGGTCCCAGCTGCCTTGAGATCATTGACAATATCCTCCTGTGTAGTTCTGGGCTGATTCCTCACCGTTCTCATGATCATTGCAACTCCACGAGGTGAGATCTTGCATGGAGCCCCAGGCCGAGGGAGATTGACAGTTATTTTGTGTTTCTTCCATTTGCGAATAATCGCACCAACTGTTGTCACCTTCTCACCAAGCTGCTTGGCGATGGTCTTGTAGCCCATTCCAGCCTTGTGTAGGTCTACAATCTTGTCCCTGACATCCTTGGAGAGCTCTTTGGTCTTGGCCATGGTGGAGAGTTTGGAATCTGATTGATTGATTGCTTCTGTGGACAGGTGTCTTTTATACAGGTAACAAATTGAGATTATGAGCACTCCCTTTAAGAGTGTGCTCCTAATCTCAGCTCGTTACCTGTATAAAAAGACACCTGGGAGCCAGAAATATTTCTGATTGAGAGGGGGTCAAATACTTATTTCCCTCATTAAAATGCAAATCAATTTATAACATTTTTGACATCCGTTTTTCTGATTTTTTTGTTGTTATTCTGTCTCCCAATGTTCAAATAAACCTACCATTAAAATTATAGACTGATAATTTCTTTGTCAGTGGGCAAACGTACAAAGTCAGCAGGGGATCAAATACTTTTTTCCCCCTCACTGTATACATATATACACACACACACACACACAAACACACGTGTATATACATACATACAGTTGAAGTCGGAAGTTTACATACACTTAGGTTGGAGTCACCCATACGTATGGAGCCACCCATACGTAAAAATGTATGCACGCATGACTGTAAGTCGCTTTGGATAAAAGCGTCTGCTAAATGGCATATTATTTATATTATTATTAAAACTAGTTTTTCAACCACTCCACAAATTTCTTGTTAAACTATAGTTTTGGCAAGTCGGTTAGGACATTACTTTGTGCATGACACAAGTAATTATTCCAACAATTGTTTACAGACAGATTATTTCACTTAATCGCAGAGTACGACCCTGCCTTACACAGAAAATGGCACAGGTCCTAATCCAGGCACTTGTCATCTCCCATCTGGATTACTGCAACTCGCTGTTGGCTGGGCTCCCTGCCTGTGCCATTAAACCCCTACAATTTATCCAGAACGCTGCAGCCCGTCTGGTCTTCAACCTTCCTAAATTCTCTCATGTCACCCCACTCCTCCGCACACTCCACTGGCTTCCAGTTTAGGCTCGCATCTACTACAAGACCATGGTGCTTGCCTACGGAGCTGTGAGGGGAACGGCACCTCCTTACCTTCAGGCTCTGATCAGACCCTACACCCAAACGAGGGCACTACGTTCATCCACCTCTGGCCTGCTAGCCTCCCTACCGCTACGGAAGCACAGTTCCCGCTCAGCCCAGTCAAAGCTATTCGCTGCTCTGGCACCCCAATGGTGGAACAAGCTCCCCCACGGGGGTGGCAGCATCATGCTGTGGGGGTGCTTTGCTGCAGTAGGGACTGGTACACTTCACAAAATAGATGGCATTATGAGGAAGGAAAATTATGTGGATATATTGAAGCAACATCTCAAGACATCAGTCAGGAAGTTAAAGCTTGGTCGCAAATGGGTCTTCCAAATGGACAATGACCCCCAATCATACTTCCAAAGTTGTGGCAAAATGGCTTAAGGACAACAAAGTCAAGGTATTGGAGTGGCCATCACAAAGCCCTGACCTCAATCCTATAGAAAATGTGTGGGCAGAACTGAAAAAGCGTGTGTGAGCAAGGAGGCCTACAAACCTGACTCAGTTACACCAGCTCTGTCAGGAGGAATGAGCCAAAATTCACCCAACTTATTGTGGGAAGCTTGTGGAAGTCTACCCGAAACGTTTGACCCAAGTTAAACAATTTAAAGGCAATGCTACCAAATACTAATTGAGTGTATGTAAACTTCTGACCCACTCGGAATGTGATGAAATAAATAAAAGCTGAAATAAATCATTTCTCTCTCCTATTATTCTGACATTTCATATTCTTAAAATAAAGTGGTGATCCTAACTGACCTAAGACAGGGAATTTTTACTAGGATTAAATGTCAGGAATTGTGAAAAACTGAGTTTAAATGTATTTGGCTCAGGTGTATGTATTTGGCTAAGATGTATATACATACAAACTCAGCAAAAAAAGAAATGTCCCTTTTTCAGGACCCTGTCTTTCAAAGAATTCGCAAAAATCCAAATAACTTCACAAATATTCATTGTAAAGGGTTTCAACACTGTTTCCCATGCTTGTTCAATGAATCAATAAACAATTAATGAACATGCACCTGTGGAACAGTCGATAAGACACTAACAGCTTACAGACGGTAGGCAATTAAGGTCAAGTTATGAAAACTTAGGACACTACAGAGGCCTTTCTACTGACTCTGAAAAACACCAAAAGAAAGATGCCCAGGATCCCTGCTCATCTGCATGAACGTGCCTTAGGCATGCTGCAAGGAGGCACGAGGACTGCAGATGTGGCCAGGGCAATAAATTGCAATGTCCGTACTGTGAGACGCCTAAGACAGCGCTACAGGGAGACAGGACGGAGAGCTGATCGTCCTCGCAGTGGCAGACCAAGTGTAACAACATCGGCATAGGATCGGTACATCCGAACATCACACCTGCGGGACAGGTACAGGATGGCAACAACAACTGCCCGAGTTACACCAGGAACGCACAATCCCTTCATCAGTGTTCAGACTGTCCGCAATAGGCTGAGAGAGGCTGGACTGAGGGCTTGTAGGCCTGTTGTCTGGTGAGGACCTGCCTTACATCACCGGCAACAACGTCGCCTATGGGCACAAACCCACCGTCGCTGTACCAGACAGGACTGGCAGAAAGTGCTCTTCACTGATGAGTCGCGGTTCTGTCTCACCAGGGGTGATGGTCGGATTCGCGTTTATCCCATTGAGCAAATCTGGGACCTGTTGGATCGGAGGGTGAGGGCTAGGGCCATTCCCTCCATAAATGTGCAGGTGCCTTGGTGGAAGAGTAGGGTAACTTCACACAGCAAGAACGGGCAAATCTGGTGCAGTCCATGAGGAGGAGATGCACTGCAGTACTTAATGCAGCTGGTGGCCACACCAGATACTGACTGTTACTTTTGATTTTGACCCCCCCCCCCTTTGTTCAAGGACACATTATTCAATTTCCGTTAGTCACATGTCTGTGGAACTTGTTCAGTTTATGTCTCAGTTGTTGAATCTTATGTTCATACAAATATTTACACATGTTAAGTTTGCTGAAAATAAAACACAGTTGACAGTGAGAGGACGTTTCTTTTTTTGCTGAGTTCATATACACACAATAGTACCCGCAAAACACCAGTCTCAACGTCAACAGTGAAGAGGCGACTCCGGGATGCTGACCTTCTAGGCAGAGTTGCAAAGAAAAAGCCATATCTCAGACTGGCCAATAAAAAGAAAAGATTAAGATGGCCAGTCTGAGATATGGCTTTTTCTTTGCAACTCTGCCTAGAAGGTCAGCATCCCGAGTCGCCACTGTTGACGTTGAGACTGGTGTTTTGCGGGTACTATTTAATGAAGCTGCCAGTTGAGGACCTGTGAGGCGCCTGTTTCTCAAACTAGACACTAATGTATTTGTCCTCTTGCTCAGTTGTGCACCGGGGCCTCCACTCCTCTTTCTAATCTGGTTAGAGCCAGTTTGCGCTGTTCTGTGAAGGGAGTTGTACACAGCGTTGTACGAGTTTCTTGGCAATGTCTCGCATGGAATAGCCTTCATTTCTCAGAACAAGAATAGACTGACGAGTTTCAGAAGAAAGTTCTTTGTTTCTGGCCATTTTGATTCTGTAATCGAACCCACAATTGCTGATGCTCCAGATACTCAACTAGTCTCAAGAAGGCCAGTTTTATTGTTTCTTCAATCAGCACAACAGTTTTCAGCTGTGCTAACATAATTGCAAAAGGGTTTTCTGATGATCAATTAGCCTTTTAAAATGATAAACTTGGATTAGCAAACACAACATGCCATTGGAACACAGGACTGATGGTTGCTGATAATGGGCCTCTGTACGCCTATGTAGATATTCCTTTAAAAATCAGCCGTTTCCAGCTACAATAGCCATTTACAACATTAACAATGTCTACACTGTATTTCTTATCAATCTGATGTTATTTGAATGGACAACAAAATTGCTTTTCTTTTGAAAACAAGGACATTTCTAAATGACCCCAAACTTTTGAACGGTAGTGTATATACAGTGCTAAGATTAGGAGCACACTCTTAAAGGGAGTGCTCCTAATCTCAGTTTGTTACCTGTATAAGAGACACCTGTCCACAGAAGCAATCAATCAGATTCCAAACTCTCCACCATGGCCAAGACCAAAGAGCTCTCCAAGGATGTCAGGGACAAGATTGTAGACCTACACAAGGCTGGAATGGGCTACAAGACCATCGCCAAGCAGCTTGGTGAGAAGGTGACAACAGTTGGTGCGATTATTCGCAAATGGAAGAAACACAAAATAACTGTCAATCTCCCTCGGCCTGGGGCTCCATGCAAGATCTCACCTCGTGGAGTTGCAATGATCATGAGAACGGTGAGGAATCAGCCCAGAACTACACAGGAGGATATTGTCAATGATCTCAAGGCAGCTGGGACCATAGTCACCAAGAAAACAATTGGTAACACACTACGCCGTGAAGGACTGAAATCCTGCAGCGCCCGCAAGGTCCCCCCTGCTCAAGAAAGCACATATACAGGCCTGTCTGAAGTTTGTCAATGAACATCTGAATGATTCAGAGGAGAACTGGGTGCAAGTGTTGTGGTCAGATGAAACCAAAATTGAGCTCTTTGGCATCAACTCAACTCGCCGTGTTTGGAGGAGGAGGAATGCTGCCTATGACCCTAAGAACACCATCCCCACCGTCAATCATGGAGGTGGAAACATTATGCTTTGGGGGTGTTTTTCTGCTAAGGGGACAGGACAACTTCACCGCATCAAAGGGACAATGGACGGGGCCATGTACTGTCAAATCTTGGGTGAGAACCTCCTTCCCTCAGCCAGGGCATTGAAAATGGGTCGTGGATGGGTATTCCAGCATGACAATGACCCAAAACACACAGCCAAGGCAACAAAGGAGTGGCTCAAGAAGAAGCACATTAAGGTCCTGGAGTGGCCTAGCCAGTCCACAGATTTTCTATGGGATTAAGGTCTGGAGAGGGAGCTGAAGGTTCGAGTCGCAAAACGTCAGCCTCTAAACTTTAATGACTTGGAGAAGATCTGCAAAGAGGAGTGGGACAAAATCCCTCCTGAGATGTGTGCAAACCTGGTGGCCAACTACAAGACACGTCTGACCTCTGTGATTGCCAACAAGGGTTTTGCCACCAAGTACTAAGTAATCTTTTGCAGAGGGGTCAAATACTTATTTCCCTCATTAAAATGCAAATCAATTTATAACATTTTTGACATTTGTTTTTTTCTGGACTTATTTGTTGTTATTCTGTCTCTCACTGTTCAAATAAACCTACCATTAAAATTATAGACTGTCTTTTGTCAGTGGGCAAATGTACAAAATCAGCAGGGGATCAAATACTTTTTTCCCCTCACTGTATATATGTGTATTATAAATAAATATAGAACAGGATTATCTATTTTGGATGCAATTTTAATGGAGTTGGAAGGAGAGAAAGAGAGTGCTCGCGCGTGCACAGATTTAAAGCAACGGTATTCGAGTGATACGCTGTTTTAAAACTCTGTAGCTGCAATAAAAAAAGATATATTTACAATTAAAAAACAAGGTGACCCCTGAAAGCCAGATGGAGATGGGTAAATTAAACGCGCATTCTGTCTTTATATTCCTGTAGAATAGGCTATGCTGCCGCAAATGTAGGCCTACCTGTCACAAGAAAAAAAGTTACCATGATGAGATGATAGGTCTACTACATGCATTGTGAACTGCTGCTCCATACGGAGATGGGCTGTCTGTCCCCACCCTGAGCGTTGATTCATCATGCAGAGGCCGTTGAGAAGCCAGATTTAGACATCGCATATCATTTAACAGTTCCATTTCACGCCAGGCTGTTCATATAAACAACTTATTATAATTTACCGGTTTCTCGCAGTTATTTATACCGGGAAAAGGGTGTGGATTTGGGCGGTAAATCTAGGTAAATCTCAGTAACAGAGTTCCCGCCATTCAACCCTAATATGAAAAAGAAACCTTATTTCTCTCAAATGTTGTGCACAAATGTGTATACAGCCCTGTTAGTGAGCATTTCTCCTTTGCCAAGATAATCCATCCATGTAACAGGTGTGGCATATCAAGAAGCTGATTAAACAGCATGATCATTACACAGGTGTACCTTGTGCTGGAGACAAAAGGCCACTAAAATGTTTTGTCACACAACACAATGCCACAGATGTGTGCAATTGTCATTCTGACTGCAGGAATGTCCACCAGAACTGTTGCCAGAGAATTTAATGTCAATTTCTCTACCATAAGCCTCCTCCAACGTCATTTTAGAGTACATCCAACCAGCCTCACAACAGCAGACCACATGTATGGCGTTGTGTGGCCAAGCGGTTTTCTGATGTCAACGTTGTGAACAGAGTGCCCCATATTGACGGTGGGTTTATTGTATGGGCAGGCATAAGCTACGGACATAGAACACAATTGCAATTTATCGGTGGCAATTTGAATGCACAGAGATACCGTGACGTGATCCTGAGGCCCACTGTTGTGTTATTAATCCGCCGCCATCACCTCATGTTTCAGCATGATAATGCACAGCCCCATGTCGCAAGGATCTGTACACAACTCCTGGAAGCTGAAAATGTCCCAGTTCTTCCATGGCCTGCATATTCACCAGACATGTCACCCATTGAGCATTTTCGGGATGCTCTGGATCGGCGTGTACGACAGCGTGTTCCAGTTCCCACCAATATCCAGCAACTTCGCACAGCCATTGAAGAAGCCACAATCAACAGCCTGATCAACTCTATTCAAAGGAGATGTGTCACGCTGCTTGAGGCAAATAGTGGTCACACCAGATATTGACGGTTTCTGATCCACGTCCCTACATTTATTTTAAGGTGTCTGTGACCAACAGATGCATATCTGTATTCCCAGTTATGTGAATTCCATATATTAGGGCCTAATGTATTTATTTCAATTGACTGATTTCCTTATATGAACTCTAACTCAGTAAAATCTTTGAAATTGTTGCATTTATATCAATCTAGAATAATAGCACCATCTTGCTGTAACTTCAGTCAACAGTAACAATTGTTTGCTTTTAAGCCAACAGTGCTGCTTGCTTCATTAGCATACTGCTGATGTAATGACTCACATCTTTGAGAGTGATGATGTTGGGGTGCTGTCCGTAGTGCAGAAGAATCGCCACCTCTTCTGTGGGGTCCCTCTTGGCCTTACTGATGATCTGGGATAACAACATCAGTAATAACCGTTAATCATACCATTCTACCATGGGCAGCCCCAGGGTGAGATATTGACAGTGTTACAGCTCACCTTTACAGCATAATCCATACTGTTGCTCTTCTGAACACAGCGTTTGCATATGGAGTAAGAGCCCACACCGATGTCCTCCTTCACATCGTAGGCGTCACTAAACTGTACCGTGTTTCTGTGGAGTTGCTGAAGAAAGAGATAGATACAGAGACTGTTATTCTGTTATTTCCACACACAACCATATTATAATAAATCCAGGGACCTATCCCGTGCGTGTGTGTTGGTACCTGTATAGAGGTCATGTTGATGTTAATGTTCTGTGGCGGTTGACTCTCCTCATCTGAGATAGCCACGAAGCTGAAGCCTCTAAACAGCTGGTGGGCGTTGGCACTCGGGGGACAGCCGGGAGAGTCTGTGGGGACAATCCTCATGTCAATCCTCTCACTACTTTTCATTCACACACACACACACACACACACACAATTATGATATTGTATTGTAAAAGCGACAAACAAGAATCTGTTATTTACCCCGTGGGGTTTTTGCAGTGAATTCAGAGTCAAAGTAGATGGTGTCATCAGGTCTGCCACTCGCAGGTTTGAAGGGGGGATGGAGTTCTCTCCTGAATAATTTCTACAGGCATTCCAAGAAAAAGGGAAAAACATTGGAATAAACCTAAACATGTTAAAAACATCAAAAGCATTTATAAAACACATGGACAGAGGAGCAGGCAGACGGCACACACACACAAATGAAAAGGCAAACTTACATTCCAGTCAATAACGGAAAAGAAGGAATGTCTCTTGATCTCTTCCACTCCGTCTGGACCAGCACCTGTGAACAACAAATCCACACGCATTACATCAGGATACATGTAGTATCTTTTGTAATAAGATTGCAGTTGTGCAAACATTCAGTGATGACAAATGTCAAACACTATATTCTGACTAGAGTGTGAAGATATTTTTTCCATTTGAGTGAGATATATTTAAAGGGGCAATCTGCGGTTGCTACATACATCTTTGGACTTGTGAATTAATTATATGCACCCATTGATTCTTGAAGAAGATAACTTATAAAATGCCTCATGAGCTTAGTTCAACTGTTGTACCCCATCACAACTCAAAATATAAGCATGTTTTATGCCAATGTTTGTAAACAAAGTAAAATGTAAAACATTATATAGCCTAAAAACATTTAAAACTATAATTTTGATATCATGAATGGTCAGTCTTTGCATCCATAGCTCTGTCTATGAATTTGAGAGTGGTTATATTTCTCCAGCCCCATCCCTCAGCTTTTTACCGAAACAGGCAGGGATGCACTTTGTTATTGTTTCAACTGCCGATTGCTGCTTTAAGCACTCTTCATTTACAAGCCATGGCGCACAATACCATTTTAGTGATGGAGATTGATTACCTAGTCTGTTGCCTGGGTTGCGTTTGAAAAGGTTACGTAGGAGAGACTGGGCCTCTTGGCTCAGGAACTGTGGCATTCCCAGCTTGGCCCTGCAGTGCAAACAAAACAATTACGATGGTAGATTGAGATCAAACTGTTATTTGCTAACCGCCTGGTTAAACTGGTACTCGAGACAGGTTGAGTAAGACGCACTTCAGTATCATGGTCATGGTTTCCTTCCGATCCTTCCCTTGGAAAGGCAATGTCCCAGTCAGCATCTCAAACTGGGGAAGATGAAAACGTTTTAGTAACATGTCTAATCAGTGGCACTGTCAGCCATTGGACACATTGGCCCATCCAGGCAGATATGAATGAGGAAACACTTGATACCAGATATCAGATATTTCAACACATCCCAGAGTAATAAATGTCAAAGATCCAGATGCATTTGGAACTCCAGCACTCACCATGAGCACGCCGTAGGACCACCAGTCAGCGCTAAGGGTGTGTCCTCTGCGGTTTACGACCTCCGGTGCCATGTACTCCACTGTTCCACAGAAAGAGTAGGCCTTGTTCTCATGATCAATGGACTCTTTACTAAGGCCGAAGTCTGGAACAAACAAAGGGCAGCCAAATGAGAGTCGAGTTGAACACGAGCTTGTGCTTAAAGTCTATTCGTAGTCAAGCCAAAATGGTACATAGGCAGACTAAGGGCTCCTAAAATGACAAAGCCATTAAAAACACTGTTATTCTGCTCGGTGGCTGAGTCAGACGGAGTGTGAATATGAAACATGCATATGTAACAGGAGCAGAGAATCACCCACCAGTGAGTTTGATATGGCCCTCCTCATCTAACAGAATGCTGAAAGGACAGAGTGATCTCAGTCAGAGAGGAATACAACATCAGCCAGCAGAAACGCATACAGTAAATAGACAGTATATAACATCGTAACTTCTAAGCTCAAAATAACATTAGATTTATATAAAGAATACAAAATAATTTCCCAGGTTGCTGATTGGAAGAGAAACAAGCAACTAATGGGAAGAAGCAATGTTATAGCGTTAGTGTAATAGGTACTTCTCAGGTTTCAGGTCTCTGTAGATGATTCCCAGGCCATGCAGATGGTCCAGGGCCAGAGCCAGCTCTGCCAGGTAGAACTTCACATCCTCCTCTGTGAACATCACCTGGGAGGCAGACTGGTTAAAACAACACACCTAATACACAAACTCACCAAAACTATTCTAATACGGATATGAATTCCCAGGAAAAACAGACCATTTTAATTAATAAAAAATAAACGTAGGATTTTAATTCTGCTCACCTCTTTGGACAGCCGTGTGAATAGATCTCCACCTCGGAGGAAGTCCAGAATCAGGTACAGCTTCCCTTCTGTCTGGAATGCTGTGAAGAATCATGGGTACATATTTAAGTAAAAACTCATCTGTAAGGTTTGATGACCTGTGCTTATATCAGACGTAGAAATATGACAGGGCAGTCAGATGATGTCTGATAACTCACCGTAGTGTAGTCGGACTATGAAAGGATGGTTCACCTCCACCAGAATGTCTCGCTCCATCTTGGTCCGGACCCTATCTCGCACTGGTGATTCATGAAATAAATAAGTAAAACACGGCTGTAATTAATTCGACAAAAAAACATATATACTGTTGTTGTAAAGTAGTTCTAAACCTATTGCAAGCATGATATTCAATATAAACAAATTCACACAAAAAATAAATCCCTGCAGACTTGTGTACCTTTCAAAGTGGCCTTTTTCAGCACCTTCATAGCATACAGCTGTCCAACATCAGGCCCTGTTATTTTCTTCACAAGGAAGACCTGAACAGAAGAACATGAATAAAGAGACACAAATCAGTTCAGCTGTTAATCACAACAGCTTCCATGAATCAGTCAGTTTCATATAGACAAATGTTCAGAGATATGATCATACAGAAAACCATAATTAATATATTCATAATATTAACACCACAAACATTATGACCACTACACCGTTTCATCTCACACACTGTCATTTACCTTCCCAAAGGATCCCTCTCCCAGGACCTTGCGGACTTCAAACTGCCAAGGATCAGCCCTTTCAGAGCCCTCTTTGACATGATGTGTGATACTGATCTCATTCACTGAGCCCTCATCCTGTAAAAGACGAGACACACAGTCAAACCAAAGCCAGGGGCGCCCCAAATACACAGCAATGTAGAGCGAGTATAGCAATACACAGCAATTCTATAAACAAACACACACACACGTACAGAGACACGTCGCAAAGAATAATCAAATAAACAGAAGCAATGGAATGAATCAAATAAAATACATTCACAAGTTTTGAAGTAAAACCCTACCAAGAAAGAGACTGTTTCAGCCCTGCATACTCATAACCTTTTCTTTGCACTACAGCAGAGTCATACTGTGGGAGGATGGAGAAATAAACTCCCATGCTTTCCCACCCAAACATAACACATCACATCAGACACACGTACAGCACACCAGCTCTCAGCGAAGTCCTTCTTTGGCCCGTGTTCTGCCGAAGCGGAGGCCAAATCCCCCATGCCGGTGCTAGGCCAGCAGAGCCCCTCTCCCTGTGTCACAGTGTGGCAGAGCGGCTGCGGTGAGAGAGACTGCACTCTGATCTGCCGGGGGAGGGAGCTCCCGACTGACAGCTTGTAACCGGTTGCCATGCCGCCAACACCCCCTCCCACTGCATCAAAGGTGTGGAGGAGGATGACTAAAGACATAGCATGCGCTCTCCCTCTTTTACAGTCGCTTTCACGCTCTTTCGATACCCCTCATCTTCTCTTTAATCATTTTGCTCTCGTTTTACTCCCACCGACCCCACCACTAGTCCATATTAATACACAGTACTCAGTATTATTGTGGAGTGCCTGGATGTAGGAGTGTGAGTAGGTAAGATAGGACTGAAAGAGAGAAAACAGAACGAGAGAGAACATGGAAGATAAATACATATGCACGCACCAGTGGAGGCTGGTGAGGAGAGGACGGCTCATAATAATGGCTGGAACGGAGCGAATGGAATGGCATCAAACACATGGAAACCATGTATTTGATACCATTCCAATTTTCACTCCAGACATTACCATGAGCCCGTTCTCCCCAATTAAGGTGCCACCAACCTCCTGTGATGCACACCATCCGTGAAAATGAGCCAGTCTGGGAGAAGACAGGTGAGATTATTATTAAAATGTTTACTTACACTGCATACAGTTTCATCCTCCCCCATTGAGTCATCCATGACCTGAAACACAGAAAGCGATTTAAACTCTCCCTCTCACACACAAAATTGGGATGGGCTCGTGTTTTTGAAACTGTCTAATATGCTTCATGGACAATTGTTAGTTGATTAGAACATATAGCATTTCATTGGCCTAGTTTACACTTTAGAAATGGCAACTTGACCGATAAACATCACGTTCGCTGTGGTGAGTGTAGTAGTTAGCGATTCGTTTTTTTCCCCCTCACGATTTCCTGCAACAAATGGCTGTTGTTACAGTTATCAGCCTGTGCTTGAGAAATAAGACAGCTAAGATCACCACTATAGTCCTTTTATAATCGTTTACGTTTTAAAAACAGTTTATGCGAAACTAAATCGAAGTTGCTGTCCCACAAACTGTGGGAGGAAGTGAATTCACAAGAGACCGCGGCAATCATTGATGACAAATTAGAGCTAAGGTGGCCATGTTCATTACCTCGTTTTCCGAATTCCCCAAGGCCATTTTCTGCCATGGGTCTGCTCCAAACTGTGCCAAGGGCATCTTCGACAAGAGTTCAGTCGCTGCCGCGCGCTTTCAGTGACTTGACACTGTCAAGGGTGGGTTAAGAAAAAGTATTTCTTGAGGAGGGGGGGTCTCTCTTAAACGAGAAAAACAAAACAGTAAAATGGTTCCAATTCAATCGTAACTGTACGTTTAAACGACTTTCATTACTCTTTCCAATGTTTTCTAGAAACTACAAACACTTTTTCACATCAAAATTCACTCACTTCCGTTCTCTCTCAATATGGCGCCGTGGTTCGGTTTACCTGTCTGTCAGAACGAGGCTGAGGAATGCGTCACCCGGCCATACGTCATTGGTTGGGAGGGACAAGACATGGCATCAAAACAGGTGATAAGCAATCACTAGGCTACAGTTGAGCAAATATGCAGTAAGCCTTGATGTGACATGAAAAATGTAACATAGGACTTACGTCACAAAAGGGTCATATAAGTTGAATAGCCATGTCATTTTTTAACATTAAGCCTCACATAAATGCCTTTTGTTTAGAACAAGGATCACACACACACATTCACACACATTTGTACACAAAGCTTTCTTTCTAAGTTTATTTGTTTTGATAGACTGTACAAAGACAATCAAGGCACACATACACTTCCTGATTTCATTAGCATCTCTAGGGGAAAACCAGGACAGATCTGTGTGTAGTGCCCCACTGTTCTCTGTAGTCTGACCATTATCCACTGTAACAGTTGACCACCAAGACTCCCAAAAGAAGCATTTTCTATTCCTGCTTGAAGTAGTTGTAGTTTGAGCACTGGTATGTCAGTTAAACACATTCAGCAATAAATAATGAGGCTGATAGAACCAAAAAATAATTTCAGGGAACAAGAGACCAGGGCAAATTATGATTTAGAAGGAGAGTCAGTATCTACAAAGAGGGGGTATGACTGACAAGATAGTGAAGGCATGAGGTCAACAGGATTTAATAATCTCTCTCTGAAGCATCACACCACAATGTCCAGACTCAGCCTTAATCCATGTGAATCTGTAGTGTTTGTGTTCTGTTATGAGTGACCCGCAGCCTAGAGACATGAGACACTCATCGTCAAAACAGACAAGATCCCACAGGCACAGATTTGATTTGGCAAGACAAATAAAATAAAATCCTACTGTAAATCACTTTATTTAATATACCCTTTAATCTTATATATTTGGAGAGAAAACAACCACAATCATTGAATAGGAGTAATTACGCCAGTAATGTTGATAAGGACAATTGGTCCATGTGACCAGTCTCCAAACAACATTTGTAGAGGGACAATGAAAGGCTCTTCTACCTTCTCTGCTGTGTTAAGTGACCTTTCAACAGAAAAGATAAGAGCCAATAATGTGGCATGAGAAATGCAACTAGCAATGACTCCGAGTTAGTCAATGAGATATGACACCAACCAGACACTTTTTGGGTGTGGATTGGGGCTCTGGCAAAGGGTAAATGGAACATCAGTGGGTGGTATAAGTTATTGTTGGCACGAGATGATGTGTTTGGGGGGGGGAGAAGATTATAGTCCATGAAGGCCATTGGCTGAAATGGAGAAGGTGATGTGTGCAAAGATAAATGTGCGTTGATGGAGGATAGGGGAAGGGCCTGGGAGACAAAGGGATGGGGGCACGAGAGCCTTTAGCTCAGCGTATCCCAAACTCGGGCCTGGGGAGCCCAAGGGCTGCACGTTTTGGTTTTTGCCCTAGCACTGCACAACCGATTCAAATAATTAACTAATCATCAAGCTTTTATTATTTTAAATCAGCTATGTAGTGCTAGGGCAAAAACCAAAATGTGCACCCCTAGGGGTCATGAGGACCGAGTTTGGGAAACGCTGCTTTAGCTGGTTGACGTCAACTTGGTCCATGGGGTGGCACCACGCACTTCAAAGGGCTGATCGTTGGCGTAGATGTGGCTACACAGGTCATCCAGAGGGGGCTCAGGGTCTGTGGTGGCGAACTGTGCAGCATCTTCAATCTCCTTCCTGACCGCAATGTCAATCTCCTGCACACATACAGGACAAGGGAAGTTTGGTCTTTACATCCTCAAAGACATGCTTCTGTCAGCTGTAACTATTTTCAATGTGTCAATAATTATGCGTTTTTCAAACATAGACAATGATAGATTCAGATATTTGACTTTGTATCCCTCATTTAATCAAGTGTTTCCTATAATTTGGCAGTTACCTGTACAAAGTATATTGAAAGCAGGTCCTTCCACACAGATGTGGTTCCTGAGTTAATTAAGCAATTAACATCCCATCATGCTTAGGGTCATGCACAAAAATTCTCAGTTGCCCATTATTTTGACTACCATGGCTAGAAGAGGAGATCTCAGTGACTTTGAAAGAGGGGTCTCAAGGGAGCATAGGGGGTTTAAGGCTGTGTGTCAGTCACCAGATCTCAACCCAATTGAACACTTATGGGAGATTCTGGTGTCGCATCCCTCCAATAGAGTTCCAGACGCTTGTAGAATTTATGCCAAGGCACATTGAAGCTACTCTTGTGGCTCATGGTGGCCCAAGGTCTAGGGCTGGGTGATATGGCCTAAAATCATATATATACGAGATAGATATACAGTTATATCACAGTACCAGTCAAAAGTTTGGACACACGTACTCATTGAAGGGTTTTTCTTTATTTGTACTATTTTCTACATTGTAGAATAATAGTGAAGACATCAAAACTATGCAATAACGCATATGGAATTATGTAGTAACCAAAAACGTGTTAAACAAATCAAAATATATTTTATATTTGAGATTCTTCAAATAGCCACCCTTTGCCTTGATGACAGCTTTGCACACTCTCGGCATTCTCTCAAACAGCTTCATGAGGTAGTCACCTGGAATGCATTTCAACTAACAGGTGTGCCTTGATAATTTGTGGAATTTATTTCCTTCTTAATGTGTTTGAGCCAATCAGTTGTGTTGTGACAAGGTAGGGGGGTATACAGAAGATAGCCCTATTTGGTAAAAGACCAAGTCCATATTATGGTAAGAACAGCTCAAATACAGTGCCCTGCAAAAGTATTCATCCCCCTTGGCGTTTTTCCTATTTTGTTGCATTACAACCTGTAATTTAAATTGATTTTTATTTGCATTTCATGTAATGGACATACACAAAATAGTCCAAATTGGTGAAGTGAAATGAAAAAAATAACTTGTTTAAAAAAATTAATAACAGAAAAGTGGTGCGTGCATATGTATTCACCCCCTTTGCTATGAAGTCCCTAAATAAGATCTGGTGCAACCAATTACCTTCAGAAGTCACATAATTAGTTAAATAAAGTCCACCTGTGTGCAATCTAAATGTCACACGATCTCATATATATACACACACACATACACTTGTTCTGAAAGGCCCCAGAGTCTGCAACACCACTAAGCAAGGGGCACCATGAAGAACAAGGAGCTCTCCAAACAGGTCAGGGACAAAGTTGTGGAGATGTACAGATCAGAGTTGGGTTATAAAAAAATATCAGAAACTTTGAACATCCCACGGAGCACCATTAAATCCATTATTTAAAAAAATGGAAAGAATATGGCACCACAACAAACCTGCCAAGAGAGGGCCACCCACCAAAACTCACAGACCAGGCAAGGAGGGCATTAATAAGAGGCAACAAAGAGACCAAAGATAACCCTGAAGGAGCTGCAAAGCTCCACAGCGGAGATTGGAGTATCTGTCCATAGGACTACTTTAAGCCGTACACTCCACAGAGCTGGACTTTACGGAAGAGTGACCAGAAAAAAATAAGCAAACATGTTTGGTGTTCGCCAAAAGCCATGTGGGAGACTCCCCAAACATATGGAAGAAGGTACTCTGGTCAGATGAGACTAAAATTGAGCTTTTTGGCCATCAAGGAAAACGCTTGAGGGAAACCTGTTTCATTCTTCCAGAGATTTGAGACTGGGACGGAGGTTCACCTTCCAGCAGGACAATGACCATAAGCATACTGCTAAAGCAACACTCGAGTGGTTTAAGGGGAAACATTTAAATGTCTTGGAATGGCCTAGTCAAAGCCCAGACCTCAATCCAATTGAGAATCTGTGGTATGACTTAAAGATTGCTTTGCATCCAACTTGAAGGAGCTGGAGCAGTTTTGCCTTAAAGAATGGGCAAAAATCCCAGTGGCTAGATGTGCCAAGCTTTTAGAGACATACCCCAAGAGAGACCAATACAGATCAAGCGGACATCGGACATAAGCACTCATAAAAAATAAAAATTAAATTAAATTTGATTCTTGTGATACAGGCATTTGGAATATTGTGTTAAAACATAAACTTGAATAAATTTGATATATCGCCCAGCCCTACCAACGCCCTATTAAGTCACTTTACGTTGGTGTTTCCTTTATTTTGGCAGTTACCTGTATATACTGCCTATTCATACTGTGTTGAATGTGCAGTATATTAGTGAATGTTTGAGAATCACCTTGAGCTCCTCTATGCTGGCCATGTTGTTGCTGAGCATGCGGTCCTTCAGCATGGAGATGGGGTCGCTCTTACTACGGACCTCCTGGATCTCCTCACGTGTGCGGTAGCTGAGAAACGGGGAAGAGCGGGGTAGGGATCAGGGGAATGCAGTGTCACTATGGCGGGTAAGAGAGGGCAGGGAGGAGACTACTGGGGGACATAGCAGAGTGCAGGGGCAGCAATATATTAGAGCACTGAAAGCCTTGCTGAATCCCTGGTAGGTCGGCACTGATGGAGTTCAAATAACTTGGAGAAAAAAAAACATAGGTACGTAACAATAATCATGTCAATGACATCAACAATAGTAATCTACTAATCCAATAATAACAATATGGATTGGACTTTTACCTGACCCCAGGATCGCTCATGCTGTGTCCATGGTAACGGTAGGTCTGGAGCTCCATGAGGATAGGGCCCTGAACACAGGTGGTGCACAGAGAAAAAGTCTAAGTTGTGCTACTTTGACTAAAAACACACAAACCTGTGCACAGTACACACAGACACAAAATCAACCATCCTACATACTGTAAGATTGATGCTCACCTTTCCAGATCGGCAGTGATCAGCTGCAAACTTGGTGGCCTCTCTAACACACAGGACGTCCATCCCATCCACCTGGGTACAGATGCATTGTGTGAGATTACGGAATACATTTTGTAAGATGTACATGAGCTTGAATGTATTAGTTAGCGGTCTACCCTGATGCCAGGAATGTAGTCCCCTCTCTTGTAGTATTCGGTGCTGGCAGCAGAGCGCTCTACTGATGTCCCCATGCCATACTGGTTGTTCTCACAGATGAAAATGATGGGTAACTTCCAAAGAGACGACATGTTATATGTCTCAAAGATCTGACCCTGTGGATGAATACAAATTCAGTCAACAGTTGGGGTCAAATCCAAAATTGAAGCAAGTGTCCTTCATATGTTTAATGTATGCAGGCTTCAAGAAGCATGCCTTATGTCAAACCTGATTGGCTGCACCATCACCATAGAGACTGACACACAGCTGATCATTGCCCAGGTACTTGCAGGCCAGGGCTACACCGGCTCCCAGCGGTACCTGAGGGGAAATTAGGCAGGTGTTATATTTGTGAGGGAGAAATCCACCATCTTTGAATCGGATATAAACCGGATGCAAATGATGAGGTCAAAAAAAAGAAATCTAAACGGTATTCTTTCAAATCTAAGATAAAGGAATAATGCTAGGCTTTAGTGAATTACCTGAGCTCCCACAATGCCATTGCCTCCATAGAAGTTTTTAGTGTACATGTGCATAGAGCCTCCCTTGCCCTTAGCAATGCCTCCTCTACGACCTAAGAGAGACAGCAAGGGAACAAAAGACAAAAATAAGGGAAGAAAAAGAAAAGAGAGAAAGAGGAGAGTTTTAATGGTTAGGGAGATCAAATCAGAGGTGCAAAGTACAGTGATTAGATCTTATTAGGGTTCTCTATTGGACTGAGTCAAGTCAAGAACACTCACCAGTGAGCTCTGCCATGATCTCCCTGACCGTCCCGCCCCTGGTGAGGGTGTAGCCGTGGGCACGGTATGCAGTGATCAGGTGATCCGACAGGGTGATACCCCCCTCAACGCCAACCGCACAGGCTTCCTATCAAAGAATAACAAAAACATAATCTCTGAGAGTTTATATTAAATCAAATCAGATTTTATTGGTCACATACACATATTTAGCAGATGTTATTGTGGGTGTAGCAAAATGCTTGTTGCTATTTGAATGCAGTGTGTGTCAGTGGAAGCTGTTGGGAGGAGCTATAGGAGGACGCGTTCATTGTAATGTCTGGAATGGAATAAATGGAACGGAGTCAAAAATGTGGTTTCCATATGTTTGTGTTACATACTGCTCCACTAATTCCATTCCAACCATTACAATGAGTCCATCCTCCTATAGCTCCTCCCACCAGCCTCCAATGGTGTGTGTGTGTGTTCATGTGAAACTGTATGTTTGCTTATAAAACAGGTGAGAGTGATTGTGTGTTCTAACCTGGCCATCGGACAGGTGACAAAAGCCTCTGATAATCTTCTGCTTGTAGAGCTGGTCAGACTTCAGCTCCATGCGTCTTATGGTCTGCATGGTGCGGTAGTACTTCAGTCCCTCCTCCCGGGTCAGAGTGGCTGTCAGGGGTGGGCCCTCCTCCAGACGATGAAGGTCAACTTTCTACAGGAGGGAACACACACACACACACACACACACACACACACACAATGAGAACTCAACAAGGCAGACCGTGAGTATCAAAATCAGCTACACATTTTTAGTATATTTTTTGGGGTTTTACCTTTATGTCAAAGGTGGCCTCAGGAGTGAAATCAGCATACGAGCGTGACGCCACCACCATGCTGGTGGCCTAAAAAAAACAGAGGACACTTGAGAAATGCACTCCACATGTACATTTAACTAGACATCATCACGTCTTTTCACAACACAAATCTACTTCGCAAGACCTGCGTTTGGGCAAGCCAGGAGAGGCAGCACAAAAGCATCTGCAGTAGGACAGACCCAAAAAGTAAGAAGTAGAGTGAGAAACCATGGGATGGAACATAGCTATACTTCCAGAGGTTGATCCACACACCACAACAACGAGACTGAATAAACACTCCATTGCCACTGATAAGCACCAGTGAAAAGTCTGTCTCGAAAAACACTGAACCAATCAACTAACAGGAATGCCTCATTGGCTGAAAAAGACATATCCAGAATATTTCCGACACTCTGAAAATCAAATGTGTGTTCAAATGTGAATGGTTAATGAAGGAGAAATATATTATTGTGTTGTAGACCAAATGTTGAGGTGGGCAGGTTCACACAACCAGTCAATTCAAGCTCTAAGGAATATGGGTAATTATCACACCATGGGATAGCCTTAGTGTGAGAAAACAGGCAGATCACAGCACCTGTGCATCAGGGCATGCAAAGTACTGTAAAAGCATGAGTGGTGGTGAGCGGAGGAGTGTAAGATACAGAGGGGCTGCCAGTACTCACAGCAAGCTGTGGCTCTGGTAAAGGAGTGCCTTCAGTCAAGCTGAGGGTGATCTCAGGGCGTTGAAGCAACGCTATGTCAGTATTCTGGCTCCTCTCTGCCAGCTGAAGCTCAGATATGGCTGAGGCAGAAGCGTCGCTGTTAGTACTGATGTCAGGTTCCGAAACGTTTAATTCCTGAGTCGGTTGGTCCACGTTAAGAGGTAATTCTGGTGATGTTAGTTCTAGCGTTAGTCAGTCAGAGTTAATTTCTGCTTCTGTTAAATTGTGGTCTATGATGGGCGCATCAGAGGTTAATGGAGGCTCTGGTAAAATTGATTCTGATACTTGAGAGTCCATCGCAGCTGACTGTTCAGATAAGTTTGATTCTGGAATAACTGGGTTTGTACCGAGTGGTTCGCATAAAGTTAATTTTGAAACAGAGTGGACATTTAAGGGTTCTTCTAAAGGTTCTGAAACAGTCTGGGCAGTACCTACTAAGGGTTCTGCTTCTGAAACGATCAGGGTAATATCTGCTAAGGGTTCTGAAACAGTCAAGGCATTATCAGCTAACGGTTCTGAAACAGTCGGGCCAGCTGCAAAGGGTCCTGGTGAGTTAAGATTTGGTTGCTCTGATAAGGATAATTCTGAGACTGGCGGGTCTGTATTTATCACATGCTGAAGTGATGTTAGATCTGCAAATGGTTTGTCAGTGTCAAATAACTCCTCTTCAGATTTACTGCTAAAGGCAGGGGACCGATTGACCAGAGTGGGCCTCTGGGGATTCTTCAGGTATTAGTCTGTTGGCAATTGTAAGTTCTGTGATCAGTACAGCACTGTGGTCTGTTTGGTTAAATGTTAGATCAGTCTTTGGCCTGTTGAAATCGTCTACTAGAGGACTGTGTGAGACCGAGTATAAATCTGTGTCTGGCTTGTAGGGTAGTAGTGCTGGATCTGGGTCTGGCGGAGAGGTAATATCAGCATACTGACCCTGGACCGCCAGCAGCTGCAAAACAGCCCTGCGCATGGAGGACTGGGGAGAGAAGAGCCAGGCAGAACAGTCACTGCAGAGCCGAGAGCAGGGGTGTCAAACTCATTCCATGGAGGACCGAGTGTCTGCTGGTTTTTGGTTTCTACTTTCAATTTGTGTCCAATTAAGACCTAGACAACCAGGTGAGGGGAGTTCCTAACTAATCACTGACCTTAATTCATCAATCAAGTACAAGGTAGCAGTGAAAACCCGCAGACACTCGGCCCTCCGTGGAACGAGTTGGACACATGTGGTCTAGAGGTAAAGTCAGCACATTACCCACTGAGGGGTCTGAGAACAGCAGTTAACTACTGCAGCTCAAATAGCTAAAGGTCTGGTGGTTGTTCTGAAGGTGTTGATCCAGTCCAATAGTAAAAAGCTATTCTCATCTGCATCATCTGAGTGTTGGGCCAAGTCTTCTATGAAACAAAACTAACCTTTGAGCAGGAATACGGGACAAAAGGAAAATGTGTTATTCCACATAAAAAAATAAAAAAAACTGCACCAACGAAGGCCTTTCAATTGACTCAGACTTAAAACACATAGGCTAGTTCTAAACCACATTGTCCACACTCATTACCTTCCTAACCAAACAGTGGAGGCTGCTGAGGGGAGGACGGCTCATAATAATGGCTGGAACGGAGCAAATGGAATGGTTTCGGAGCCAACGTTGTTGATACCTTTCCACTTATTCCGCTCCATCCATTACCACGTGCCCGTCCTCCCCAATTAAGGCGCCACCAACCTCCTGTGAACTATAGCTAACTAGTACCTACCAATCAGATCACTTTTGTCTTTGCCAAAGCAAATGCACTAGGCGGTTGGCTCCGAGACCACTTTCCAATGTGAAATAACTAAGTAGGCCTAGCTAGTAGCTATAAATGAATGAGATATACCTATGTGTGCGTGTGAGAAAAAAGCCAACAAGACAAGCTATTAGGAGCAGATAGCAAAGCATAATTGCTTAAAGAGATCATTTCCAAATGAAAATTATTCTAGTGGGGTGGGTAAATGCAATGTTAAATGATGCCGTAATTGGACCCCAAATAAATAACTAAATGAACGAGTGAGTGAAAGTATAGAACATAACGGTGCCATGTGAAAGTGAAAGAAATCATTAGGAATAAAACTGGAGCACAAAATAAGCAGAGTTGGGTGTGCTACAGGGATTGTATCACGGACTACACTACAGTAAAACCACATCTTACCTCTGACACAACCTGGGCTCCCTACCAGGCAGCCAATGGGAGAGAAAACCAGAGAAGGGAAGGAGTGAGAGAGTACATTGGAAGACATCAAGAGATAAAGAGATGGATCAATTAGAGAATCACAGGAGAGATTATATTGTCAGACATGAAAGAGATAATTCTGACAATTCTGTGCCACATTAAATGTTTGAGTTGTGTTATTCAAGGTGATCAGCCAATCATTGAAAACAACAGGTGATTTTTGAACTCTCTGTGATGGCCGCCTTATGTTCCTCCGTCAGAAGCTTTTTATCAGCATTGAGACCTTAGCTACTTACCAATGGATATCTTGATTAAAAGCTGACGTTGTGGCAAAGAAACAAAACGCAACCACTGATGTGACATGAGGAGACACTCTTGAATCTAACTAGCTAGCCAGCAGACTACCATTGGCTGTGATAATGATGCTAGAGATTATGGTGTTTCAAGACAACGGGGAACTCTAGGAAAGAAACCGAGGTCAAATCATGACGCCAGTGATCTTCAGGTCGGAAAGTTGGATCACTAGAAAGATGCCACAGTTTCCGACTTGTAATTCTGAGTTGGATGACCGTTCAAAATATTTTTCCCAGTCGGAGCTGATTTAAAGGTAGTTTCACAAGCCAATGCTAACTAGCGTTAGCACAATTACTGGAAGTCTACAGGAACAGTTAGCATGCTAGCTGTTCCTGTTAATCCGACTCTGGGGAAGTAGATATATGGCTTCATTGCCAACATCTATCCATTTAATATGGAGGAAATTACAGTCATTGGAGCTAATTACAGGGTTTTTCCCTTTATAGAAAATTCTTAGGCGGGCCGTCTAAGTGGTAATTTTCCAGATGAAAAACAGTTTGTGTCAGCTTAAAAAACCAAAACCAGATAGAAAGCATGCAGAAAATATATTGAACTATATTTCTTTTGAAATAATACCATCTGAGAACTAACAATAAAAAAATGGTATAACTTCAGAAAATTTTCTTTACAAAAGCAAAATTTTCTCTACGCCACCAAGATACTTTTCTAGGTAATAGACTGTTAGAGTTTACACTTCCAATCAACTGTGGAGGTCAAAATAATGAAATTGTCTACCAAATCTATTCATTTAAAAATGTTGATTACAGGTACTTCTACTTGCCATTATTCACCTATGAGCCTCCGTCAAAAGCTTTTTCTCATCATTGAGACTGTAGCTACTTACCACTGGATATCTTGATTAAAAGCTGACATTGTGGCAAATATTTGTTTTGCTAACATACACTACTCTCAACCAGTTTCACCTGGAATGCTTCTCCAACAGTCTTGAAGGAGTTCCCACATATGGTGAGCACTTGTTGGCTGCTTTTCCTTCACTCTGCGGTCCGACTCATCCCAAACCATCTCAATTGTGCGTTGCATCTGGTTGCACCGGTGTTGTTGGAGGGAACTACCTGGGAGGTCACCACAAAGCCACAGCGGTTGGAACCAAAAATCTCCAATTTGGACTCCAGACCAAAGGACACATTTCCACCGGTCTAATGTCCATTGCTCGTGTTTCTTGGCCCAAGCAGGTCTCTTCTTATTATTGGTGTCCTTTAGTAGTGGTTTATTTGCAGCAATTCGACCATGAAGGCCTGATTCACACATTCCCCTCTGAACAGTTGATGTTGAACTCTGAAGCATTTATTTGGGCTGCAATTTCGGAGGCTGGTAACTCTAATGAACTTATCCTCTGCAGCAGAGGTCGCTCTGGGTCTTCCATTCCTATGGCGGTCCTCATGAGAACCAGTTTCATCATAGCGCTTGATGGTTTTTGCAACTGCACTTGAAGAAACCTTCAAAGTTCTTGAAATGTTCCGTATTGACTGACCTTCATGTCTTAAAGTAATGATGGACTGTCATTTCTCTTTGCTTAGTTGAGCTGTTTTTGACATAATATGGACCAAATAGGGCTATCTTCTGTATACCCCCTCTTCCTTGTCACAACACAACTGATTGTCTCAAACACATTAAGAAGGAAAGAAATTCCACAAATTAACTTTTAAAAAGGCACACCTGTTCATTGAAATGCATTCCAGGTGACTACCTCATGAAGCTGGTTGAGAGAACGTCAAGAGTGTGCAAAGCTGTCATCAAGGCAAAGGGTGGCTATTTGAAGAATCTCAAATATAAAATATATTTTGATTTGTTTAACACTTTTTTGGTTACTACATGATTCCATATGTGTTATTTCATAGTTTTGATGTCTTCACTATTATTCTACAATGTAAAAAATTGTAAAAATACAGAAAAACCCTTGAATGAGTAGGTGTGTCCAAACTTTTGACTGGTAGTGTATGATGGGGGTCCCTGGGATACTGGTTTGCCTGGGCGGGGGTTTGAAAACCCCTGATCCAACGCACTGAAGTCAGTGATTTCCGAGTTGTCTTGAACTTTGCCTGGAAACTCAACTTTGAATTGCATAGAACTCTAAATCTGGCAGAAATGAGAGTTTGAATTAGTTAAGTTCTCTCGCGACCTCAACAAACCAAAATGTTGAATAAAATTATATTTTAGGGTTGTCCGTGCTGTTGGTCCTTTTGGAGGTAAGAACGTGAGAATATAACCACAGGAAAGTATAATTACATCAACTTTTTAAAACACTGGTAGTGTATTCTGATTTCTATCACCTGAAGTGTAACTGGTGTAAAATGGCTAGCTAGTTAGCGGTGCGCGCTAGTAGCATTTCAATCAGTGACTTCACTCGCTTTGAGACCTTGAAGTAGTTGTTTCCCTTGCTCTGCAAGGGCCGCGGCTTTTGTGGAGCGACGGGTAACGGTGCTTCGAGGGTGACTGTTGTCGATGTGTGCAGAGGGTCCCTGGTTCAAGCCCAGGTAGGGGCGAGGAGAGGGACGGAAACAACACTGTTACAGAAGTATGCGCACAATATCAAAATAGATACACATGTTTACATGGTTCTGCGCATGCTTTAGGTCAGTACTGCCCAACCCTGTTCCTGGAGAGCTACCGTCCTGTAGGTTTTTGCTCCAACCCTAATCTAGCACACCTGATTCTAATAATTAGCAGGTTGATAAGATGAATCAGGTTAGTAACACCTGGGGTTGGAGCGAAAACCTACATGAGTCTAGCTCTCCAGGAACAGGGTTGGGCAGTCCTGCTTTAGGTAATAGAAAACTCAATGAACTACCAGCGCTTTGAAAAGTTGATGTAATTATGCTTCCTGTGGATAGATTCTCACATTCCTACCGCAAAAATGACAAACCGCACAGACAACTGGTAAATTACGTTGAAATACATATTTATTCAACATTCTGGCTTGTTGAGGTCGTGATAGGAAACTTTCCTGAGTCAAACTTTTCTGCCCGACGTACAATTCTATGCAATTGAACGTCGAGTTTCCAATCCATGAGGACAACTATTTTGACAAGTTGGCAGCTAACGATTGGTTAACTAGCTAGGTAGGTATGTGATTCGCTAGGATATTAGCTAGTTAGCTGATTTACATAATTTGCCAAGTCATATTTATGTGAAGCCAAGGGCGGCTGGCTAGCTAGCTACTGCGGTATGGGTACGAATCGGGGCCTATCGTATTGGCAAGGTCAGGACGGCAACTTAACTGGTCTCGGTACTTTGTATCCTATGCTAAAATACTATACATAAACAATACTTACATTTCTGCTTGCACTACCCCTCAGCACGTTGGAGATTATTGTCAACATCTTTTGCATACTATTTGGCAGCCAGCTATCTGCAGAAGGTTTTCCCCTCCGTCCTTCCTGTCAAAACGAACGCTACCAAAATGACGTTACGGACAAACCAAACGTCGACTGCAGATGACGACATGCGCTACTCTCCCAAAAAATGCACGCTCTTCGAGATATAGCAGAAGCATAGGCCTCTGCACGAGCGAGCGAGTTCCTCTTCAAGCATTTGATTGTAAAATGAATTACCAGGCACTTCGATTATGTTTAACGGCGGTAGGCATCCAATAAATGTTGCATTACCGTCGCCAACTAGACTGGGGTATAGCTTATACTTTACGTGGGGAAAAGAGAAAAAAAAAAGTAAAATAAAGACCCTACCATAACCCTACACTCATTAAAAACCCACAAACCTATTCCACTATTTAAATCTATCTAATCCTACCTCAGGCCAACAGCCTGGAAGGACGGGACTCCGCCACTCAACACACCCTGTAACACGTCAAATCTCGTACACCCAAATACATTTCTGCAGCTGCCACCACAACCTCTATTTTCTGTGACTTACGTGCTATCCCTGCCGTACAGTTGATAACCATTGCTATGAATGCTAAAAAGCCAATCTTACTATAGCATATCACTCGTTGGCCTATGACTCTGTACTGGCACAGACCTACTACTCACACAAATCCTCCCAGGATCCCTCCCCCTTGACCCATCTTCCTCTACTTTCTTCACTGCCTCAGCAAATGACAGACACCCTCTGCACTACTCTAACCCTAATAACCTCAACCTGCCTCTCTTGCACCAGATATTTCTGATCCCCATCCTCATGGGCAACGGTACAATTAACACATACTGCTTCTTTCTCCAATACTACACATTCCTTTGTCTCATGCCCTTCTGCACACTTCTCACACTTATAAACCTCTCTCCTACACACTGCTGGCACATGCCCATAAGCTTGACACCTGTAACAACGTAATGGATTCGGCACAAAAGCTTGTAGTGGATAACTGAAACAATCTAACATCACTTTGTCGGGCAAAGACTCAACATCAAAACTCAAAAGAACAGACAATGACTCTTCTGTTTTACCACTCACTCCACCCTGTCTGCTTCGCACCAAATGATGAGCATCACAAACACCAGGAATCTTCCCCTTCAGTTGGTCCACTTTCACATTAACCGCTACCCCAGTAATCACTCCTTTCAATGGCGCCGTTCTTGAGAGAAAAACAAGTTACAGCTCTTGTCCCCATTCGTGTGGCGCGGGACGCCTGCTCCCTCTGACCAGCAGAAACACAAACAATTATCACAAGACCACTTCGGGTTACCTTAACCGATTCCACAGCACCCAACTCCGTTTTCACCCACCCTGAAACCACATATGGATCAGTCAAAAGCCAGCAGTCAACTTTCTCCAAAAATGTCACTCCTACCATCACAGACTTATCTTTATCATGACCATTGGTGCAAGCCTCGGGAATTACTAGGCACATACGAAACAAAATGGCAAATGGTCATGAATAGAGACTGGTATATTATTTTTTCTTATATTTATACAGGGACCTTCAAGGAATAAAGTGGATAGATGAGTGTATTACAAGTACTCTTTTTTTTCATTACTACTTGTTATTTTTGGACTTTTGCATTTGATTCTTGATTGATATTGTTATTGTACTGCATTGTTATTGTACTGCATTGCTGAGGAGAGATAGCAAGCAAGTGGTTCACTCTACCGTGTGCACGTGACCAATTAACTTCAATTGGATTCTATACATCCTTCACATCCCTGCTTAAGAATAAGTAACACAATAGGAACTATATTGTGAGGACCCTTGAAAGCAAAAATAAGAATCATCAAATAAACAAAATAGGAAATATTGCAATGATTTCATCACATCATTTTCTTATAGTTTGATTTACACAAATCGATCATTATCAGACACTAAAAACCATTTATGTTGTCTTGAACAAGGAGGACTACTTCCTTTCACGAGAAAGGGAAAGTACATCTGGAAAAGGTTCTTTCGATCGAGGCCATAAACTGCGCGTTCACGTGAAATAATAGCGCCCCTGTACTTTCTTAGACGCTAGCTCGCTACGTGCTTTTAGCAAGACAGTGTAATGGACGTCATGCTTCATATGAAGATGTTAAAGGACATTTTAAGTGTGCTTTGCACAATTTGTGTTGTCACCAATTTTTCCACTGCAGCCCAAGACGGCACTAATGGGAAAAAGGACCAAGAGTGTCACAACTACGCTGGAGGACACGTCTACCCCGGAGAGGCTTTCCGTGTGCCCGTCTCTGACCATTCCCTACACCTCAGCAAGGCAAAAAGTGAGTATTGTCCCCGTCCCTTGCACGACTTGTATTTTGCACGACTTGTATTTTAACAATCGCGTTGACTCTAAAATACTTTTAAATAACGTTTTTTTTTTTTACTCAACATTACATGAATATGGTACTTTTGTTTTTAGCTACGGCTGGCTAAATAGCTTGACTGCAGGCAACTTAATTAGCTGACTTGATTAACTAGACACCGTGCCAATTATGCTGCAAATTGGCCAGTTTTCCCTTGCCAAGTTCACCACTGAAGTTAGCATGACATTTGTATGCGTGTTATTGTAATAATATGCCAGATTTTACTTGTAGATCAAAATTCACAAGTAGTAGTTAGTACATTTGGACACGTCATGCCAAAAAACTTGGCTCCAACTACTGTCTCGAGGACAGGAGTACCCGCGCAATTACAGTTGCTGCGCACCACACAATCCCAATGGATGCATCTCAGTCAGTGTTATGTTAGCTAAGTGGCTTCCTCTATAAGAGTTTACACCTTCATCTGCATTCGTTAAAAAAGGCAGGTGAAATGTAAATTGTCAGTAGATGGCCTCCATTATATCTTTCACATTTCCTGCGTTTTCCAATCAGAAGATTGAGATGTGACAAGGAAGCCAATACCAGACTTCTGAGACGCACCTAGCCAGAATACACTATATATACGAAAGTATGTGGACACCCCTTCAAATTAGTGGATTCGGCTATTTCAGCCACACCTGTTGCTGACAGCTGTATAAAATCGAGCACACCGCCACGCAATCTCCATAGACAAACATTGGCAGTAGAATGGCCTTACTGAAGAGCTCAGTGACTTTCCAACAAGTCAGTCAAATTTCTGTTCTGCTAAAGCTGCCCCGGTCAACTGTAAGTGCTGTTATTGTGAAGCGGAAACGTCTAGGAGCAACAATGTCTCGGCCTCAAAGTGGTAGGCCACACAAGCTCACAGAACGGGACCGCTGAAGCGTGTAGCGCGTAAAAACCATCTGTCCTCGGTTGCAACACTCACTACCGAGTTCCAAACTGCCTCTGGAAGCAACGTCAGCACAAAAACTGTTCGTTTGGAGCTTCATGAAATGGGTTTCCATGGCCGAGCAGCCGCACACAAGCCTAAGATCTTCATGCGCAATGCCAAGCGTCGGCAGGAGTGGTGTAAAGCTCGCCGCCATTGGACTCTAGAGCAGTGGAAACACGTTCTCTGCAGTGATGAATCACGCTTCACCATCTGGCAGTCCGACGGACAAATCTGTTTTTGGCGGATGCCAGGAGAACGCTACCTGCTCCAATGAATAGTGCTAACTGTAAAGTTTGGTGGAGGAATAATGGTCTGGGGCTGTTTTTCATGGTTCCAGTGAAGGGAAATCTTTACGCTACAGCATACAATCTAGACGATTCTATGCTTCTAACTTTGTGGCAACAGTTTGGGGAAGGACCTTTCCTGTTTCAGCATGACAATGCCCCCGTGCACAAAGCGAGGTCCATACAGAAAGTGTAATGTAGATTCCAACCCTACAGCTTGCTTACAGCTACACTGGGGTCTGACAAGCTTCCTGTTTAGATTAAAACATTGCGGAACCGGCACGAGATATGGCTTGGGAAATGTACCTCAATCCAGGGATAAGAAACATGTTGTACTCTGAATTGTCCCATTATCCCAACTGTTAAACGAGAAGATTGAACAACTGCTTGTTTTTCCAGAAAACTGCCCTTTTTGACCTCATGCTAGGTAGCATAAGCCACACCAGCCATTTTGGAATGGCAGTGTCAGCCTTCTTCTTCGAGGTTTAACGGCGGTTGGCATCCAATAAATGTTACATTACCGCCACCAACTAGACTGGAGTATAACTCCCTTATACTTTGCTTGAAAAAAGGAAAATAAATCAACAAATATCTAACCCTACACTCATTAAAAACCCACCACCCTACTCCACTGTTTAAATATATCTAGTCCTACCTCAGGCCAACAGCCTGAAAGGACGGGACTCAACACAGCCTGTAAGTCTTTTAACGTCAAATCTCGTACACCCAAATACTTTTCTGCAGCCATCACCACAACCTCTATTTTCTGCGACTTATGTTCCATCCCTGCAGTACAGTGGATAACCATTGCTATGAACGCTAAAAAGCCAATCTTACTATAGCATATATCACTTGTTTGCCTGTCCCCCTGTACTGATACAGATCTACTACTCAAACGAATCCCCTCAGGATCCCTCCCCCTAGACCCATCTTCCTCAACTTTCTTCACTGCCTCAGCATACGACACCCTCTGCTCTACTCTAACCCTGGTAACCTCAACCTGCCTCTCTCGCACCGGACATTTCTGATCACCAGCCCCATGGGCACCCCTACAATTAACACATACCGCTTCTTTCCCCACATTTCTCACACCTACGGTAGGAACCTCCCTCTTACACACTGCTGCCACATGCCCATAAGCTTGACACCTGTAACAACGTAATGTATTTGGCACATAAGCTCGTACGGGATAACTGAAATATCCTAACATCACTTTGTCGGGCATAGACTCATCAAAACTCAAAAGAACAGACCATGACTTCGGTGTCATCACTCATGCCACCCTGTCTGTTTTGCAACACACGGCGAGCATCATAAACACCAGGAGTCTTTCCCTTCAGTTGGTCCACTTTCACATTTACCGCTACCTCAGTAATCACTCCTTTCAATGACGCTCTTTTCTTGAGAGCAAAACAAGTTACAGCTCTTGTCCCAATTCGTTTGGCGCGGGACGCCTGCTCCCGCTGACCAGCAGTGTCAGCCAATCGGCTCCTTTGTTCTTCAACATGACATGCCATTCCATAATGCAGCTGTGGCTACTGCTAGCTAGCATGAGGATGAAAAATGGCAGTTTACTTAAACTAGTAGTCGTTCAATCTTCTTGGTGTAACTGTTGGGAGAATGGGACAATTCGGAGTACAATGCAGCTCTCATCCCTGGCTTGAGGCTTGTTTTCCTAGCCATATCTCGTGCTGGCTCTGCGTTGTCTTAATCTAAATAGGAAGCCTGTCTGACCCCAGTGTATCCATAATCAAGTGTAGAGTTATTTACACTACACTTTCTGTATGGACCTCGCTTTGTGCACGGGGGCCATTGTCATGCTTAAACAGGAAAGGGCCTTCCCCAAAATGTTGCCACAAAGTTTGAAGCATAGAATCGTCTAGAATGTCATTGTATTCTGGCTAATATGCACCCAATGATGTGATGCACCCCATGGGGTAGCCAAGTGTGCCCCAAGCCTGCCCTGAGACATAGGCCTACCTGCACACTGCTCACCAACAATGAACAAATACTATTAGTTGTCTGCCAAGCATACTATACTGAACAAAAAAACTAAAAGCTTATTTCGTGCAGAAATGTGTTTACAACCCTGTTAGTGAGCATTTCTCCTTTGCCAAGATAATCCATCCACCTGACAGGTGTGGCATATCAAGAAGCTGATTAAACAGCATGATCATTACACAGGTGCACCTTGTGCTTGGGACAATAAAAGGCCACTCTAAAATGTGCAGTTTTGTTACACAACACAGATGTGTCATGATTTGAGGGAGCATGCAATTGGCATGCTGACTGCAGGAATGTCCACCAGAGCTGTTGCCAGAGAATTGAATGTTCATTTCTCTACCATAAGCTGCCTCAAACGTCGTTTTAGAGAATTTGGCAGTTCGTCCAACCGGCCTCACAACCGCAGACCATGTGTAACCACGCCAGCCCAGGACCTCCACATCCGGCTTCTTCACCTGCGGGATCATCTGAGACCAGCCATCCGGACAGCTGATGAAACTGAGGAGTATTTCTGTCTGGGGAAAAACTCATTCTGATTGGCCTACGCCCTCCCAGGCCCACCCATGGCTGCACCCCTGCCCAGTTATGTGAAATTCATAGATTAGAGCCTAATTTATTTATTTCAATTGACTGATTTCCTTATGAACTGTAACTCAGTAAAATCGTTGAAATTGTTGCATGTTGCGTTTTATATTTTTGTTCAGTATAAATGCAGGAATCATGTGCACAGCAGTAGTCGTATACTTCCTGTTTCTTTTTGATTTTGGATCTAAAGACTTTTGATTTGTTTGTCCCTAAAAGGTGAGAAGCAAATATCTTGCTTGCTCGTGCTTTGAACCATTATCAAAAAAACTAACTTATTTTTGCAGTTTCAAAGCCTGCACCTTATTTTGAGGGATCAGCTGTCATCGATGGAGAGTTTAAGGAGCTCAAACTGTCTGACTACAAAGGAAAATACCTAGTCTTCTTCTTCTACCCCCTGGACTTGTGAGTACTAGCTCTTACTGACCTTCATCCTAAAACAAACCTCTTTGTACTGTTCGTTGCAACTCTTAGTTGGCTAGTAACTCTAACTGTTAGAGGGGGGGAGCGAGAACCGACTGGGGAAAAAACGTTTTGAACAGTCATCCAACTCTACATTTCAAGTAGGAAACTCAGGATCTTTCTAGAGCTCGGACTTTCTGACCTGAAGATCACTGACATCATGATTTGACCTCTTTTTTTTTTTATGTTCCCAGTTGTCTTGAAAGCACCATGACAATCAGATGCAGGTACCATCCGTCCAGTAAAATAAAAAAGGCAATTATTTCAATTTATGTTCTGCAGTGCATCGCAAGTGCTACACTAACTTATCTATTTTGTTATCAAAGCTCACATTTTGAAATATAATATGGTCTGAGAATAACAATATTGGCAGGCCAGGCATATAGGCAATATGCTGTATTCATGTATTAGGCCTCCTGCCCAAACCTCATTCGTACAGAACTGTTTTCATTAAATTAATGTTTTAAAAAATGTAAGCCATGATTTTTAAAAAGCAGCAATCTGAGCGGTAGATCTCTGCTTGCTTTTTGACTGTGAAAGTTATCTTGACTTGAAAGGTTGGTGACCACTACTCTATAATATCAAATAGAAAACTAAATCGTCCGGGGTGTATTAATTACCTCTTGCAATGGAAACCGTTTACTGTTTTAAGAACCAAACGGAAGCAAACAGAGAACGAAACGGGGAGGGACCTACCTGAATTTATCCAATAGAAACTCTTGTTTTTGGTACAAAACGTTTACTTTTGCAACAGTATCGGGTAAAGAATACACCCCAGCTTTTAAATGGGAGAGTCTGGCCTATTTTTCTCTTAGTAGCATATCATAAAATGTACACTGTAGTAACTGTTTATACATATTTTTCTGAGTTACCTTACCTTTACATATTCTATATTATAGAACCATTGACTGAATGAAAATGCAGTATGCTATGTCTAAAGTAATAATGCTGTTGACTATGTATTATTCTGATGACGCTAACTCTGTGTACCTGCAGCACGTTTGTCTGCCCAACTGAGATTATTGCGTTCAGTGATCGTGTGCACGAGTTCCGTGCCATCAATGCTGAGGTTGTTGCCTGCTCTGTCGACTCACAATTCACCCATCTAGCATGGTAAGATTATAAGCATCACACCCCTCTTCAGAGGTGCTTGGACTTATTCAAAGAATTTCAGATTTGTTATGTTGTTAACAGGATCAACACACCCAGGAAGCAGGGTGGACTTGGGCCAATGAAAATTCCTCTGCTGTCTGACCTCACACACCAGATTTCCAAGGACTATGGAGTCTTCCTGGAGGACGCAGGACATACACTCAGGTGCAGTTAGAAACTCACACACATGGAGTAGAAACTACTTCAAAAGACCATGACTAGTCTGGGTTTGATACAACTTCTATAGCCAGAGCATTCATCCTCATTAACTTAAAAAAAAAAAAAAAAAGGGTTCAGTGAGAAACTGTACAACAAAATACCTGTTACCTGTTTTAAGTTCATGAAGTCTAAAGTCATGCAGTTTGAAACTGAAGCAATCATTGTTGTCATTCTCCTCCACAGGGGCCTGTTCATCATCGATGACAAGGGAGTCCTGAGGCAGATTACCATGAATGACCTCCCTGTAGGGCGCTCTGTAGACGAGACCCTGCGGCTGGTCCAGGCCTTCCAGTACACTGACAAACATGGCGAAGGTACGGTTCAGTCTCAACACATAACACATTCTCAGATAAACTCAGCAAAAAAAGAAACGTCCTCTCATTGTCAACTGCGTTTATTATGTGTAAATATTTGTATGAACATAACAAGATTCAACAACTGAGACATAAACTGAACAAGTTCCACAGACATGTGACTAACAGAAATTGAATAATGTGTCCCTGAACAAAGGGGGGGTCAAAATCATAAGTAACAGTCAGTATCAGGTGTGGCCACCAGCTGCATTAAGTACTGCAGTGCATCTCCTCCTCATGGACTGCACCAGATTTGCCTGTTCTTGCTGTGAGATGTTATCCCACTCTTCCACCAAGGCACCTGCAAGTTCCCTGACATTTCTGGGGGGAATGGCCCTAGCCCTCACCCTCAGATCAAACAGGTCCCAGACGTGCTCAATGGGATTGAGATCCGGGCTCTTCGCTGGCCATGGCAGAACACTGACATTCCTTGCAGGAAATCACACACAGAACGAGCAGTATGGCTGGTGGCATTGTCATGCTGGAGGGTCATGTCAGGATGAGCCTGCAGGAAGGGTACCACATGAGGGAGGAGGATGTCTTCCCTGTAACGCACAGCGTTGAGATTGCTTGCAATGACAACAAGCTCAGTCCGATGATGCTGTGACACACCGCCCCAGACAATGACGGACCCTCCACCTCCAAATCGATCCCGCACCAGAGTACAGGCCTCAGTGTCACGCTCATTCCTTTGACGATAAACGCGAATCCGACCATCACCTCTGGTGAGACAAAACCGCGACTCTTCAGTGAAGAGCATTTTATGCCAGTCCTGTCTGGTCCAGCGACGGTGGGTTTGTGCCCATAGGCGACGTTGTTGCCGGTGATGTCTGGTGAGGACCTGCCTTACAACAGGCCAACAGGCCCTCAGTCCAGCCTCTCTCAGCCTATTGAGGACAGTCTGAGCACTGATGGAGGGATTGTGCGTTCCTGGTGTAACTCGGGCAGTTGTTGTTGCCATCCTGTACCTGTCCCGCAGGTGTGACGTTCGGATGTACCGATCCTGTGCAGGTGTTACACGTGGTCTGCCACTGCGAGGACGATCAGCTGTCCGTCCTGTCTCCCTGTAGCGCTGTCTTAGGCGTCTCACAGTACGGACATTGCAATTTATTTCCCTGGCCACATCTGCAGTCCTCATGCCTAAGGCACATTCACGCAGATGAGCAGGGACCCTGGGCATCTTTCTTTTAGTCAGTAGAAAGGCCTCTAGTGTCCTAAGTTTTCATAACTGTGACCTTAATTGCCTACCGTCTGTAAGCTGTTAGTGTCTTATCGACTGTTCCACAGGTGCATGTTCATTAATTGTTTATGGTTCATTGAACAAGCATGGGAAACAGTGTTTAAACCCTTTACAATGAAGATCTGTGAAGTTATTTGGATTTGTACAAATTATCTTTGAAAGACAGGGTCATAAAAAAGGGACGTTTCATTTTTTGCTGAGTTTATTAAAGCTAGACACTTAACTACCTTTGGTTTCTATGGATGGTCTTTGTTTACAGTTTGTGTAAATTCAATCATTTTTCTTTTTGCAGTGTGCCCAGCAGGATGGAAGCCAGGCAGTGACACGGTGAGTTTCATGCTGTGCGTGTGTGTGTTTCCAAGTAAATGTGTGCATGAGAGAGAGAGAGATTATTTTCATAGACATTTCTTGAGACTCTTGCACTAATTCAGTGTATTACTCTCCATAGATAATCCCAGACCCATCGGGCAAACTCAAGTACTTTGACAAGCTGAACTGACCCTCCTTTGCTCTCTAAACACTTTGGTTGAAGCTCAGAATAAAAACAGAGTTTTGATAATCTGGTGTCTGATTGTTTTAGCAATGTAGAGGCATATTTGACATAAATCTAATTAAATCTCATCTAGGGATGTCGGAGTAAACTGGTGACCTTTGAGATGAGAAACAGGCCAGGAGCTACAACAACAAAATAATGCCTTTTGGAAATGGCAGTCACCCTCTCCTAAATGGGAGACACTAGATGGCGATGTTGATGAAATTAATGAAATGCATGTTTTCATGTTTGCATAGTTGGTGTATTGGCCGTGGCCAATGGCCCGCTCTCCGATTATTACTTTTTTAAAGGCCCTCCTCTTGGCTGCAGAGACAAAATGTTGCTGTTTTAAAACTAATTTCCTGCAATTATACACATTTTACCATGGCTTATGCCGTGTTCTTATGCTAAATGAGTGACTCAGACGTAACAAAATGAATGGGCTTCCCATGTCATGACATTTGGAATTTTAGATTCTCCCTGACTTTAATTTTATTTTGGTGATGGTTAGTTCTCAAAGATGATCTTATTTAAAAATATATAACACCATTCTTTTCTAACATACTTTATATCTAGTATTTATATTTGGACGTTTACATTTTTGGAGTCTAAATGAATATAGGGGAAACACTGGTCTTAAATATATTTTGAGCGTGCCAAATATGTCCCACTCCAATGGACTAGACACCAGATAACAGTTAATAGACACCAGATAATAGACAACAAATAAATTGTCTGGAATATGATGGACATGCACTCTGTAAATAATTTGTGAAACTTTTTTAAAATGTAAATTAAACTACAGTACATCCATAACATGTACCTCTTGGCACACACACAATTCAACCTTCCCATTTACACAACATGTACAGTGGGGAGAACAAGTATTTGAAACACTGCCGATTTTGCAGGTTTTCCTACTTACAAAGCATGTAGAGGTCTGTAATTTTTATCATAGGTACACTTCAACTGTGAGAGACGGAATCTAAAACAAAAATCCAGAAAATCAAATTGTATGATTTTTAAGTAATTTATTTGCATTTTATTGCATGACATAAGTATTTGATCACCTACCAACCAGTAAGAATTCTGGCTCTCACAGACCTGTTAGTTTTTCTTTAAGAAGCCCTCCTGTTCTCCACTCATTACCTGTATTAACTGCACATGTTTGAACTCGTTACCTGTATAAAAAACACCTGTCCACACACTCAATCAAACAGACTCCAACCTCTCCACAATGGCCAAGACCAGAGAGCTGTGTAAGGACATCAGGGATAAAATTGTAGACCTGCACAAGGCTGGGATGGGCTACAGGACAATAGGCAAGCAGCTTGGTGAGAAGGCAACAACTGTTGGTGCAATTATTAGAAAATGGAAGAAGTTCAAGATGACGGTCAATCACCCTCGGTCTGGGGCTCCATGCAAGATCTCACCTCGTGGGGCATCAATGATCATGAGGAAGGTGAGGGATCAGCCCAGATACATGGCAGGACCTGGTCAATGACCTGAAGAGAGCTGGGACCACAGTCTCAAAGAAAACCATTAGTAACACACTACGCCGTCATGGATTAAAATCCTGCAGCACACGCAAGGTCCCCCTGCTCAAGCCAGCGCATATCCAGGCCCGTCTGAAGTTTGCCAATGACCATCTGGATGATCCAGAGGAGGAATGGGAGAAGGTCATGTGGTCTGATGAGACAAAAATAGAGCTTTTTGGTCTAAACTCCACTCGCCGTGTTTGGAGGAAGAAGAAGGATGAGTACAACCCCAAGAACACCATCCCAACCGTGAAGCATGGAGGTGGAAACATCATTCTTTGGGGATGCTTTTCTGCAAAGGGGACAGGACGACTGCACCGTGTTGAGGGGAGGATGGATGGGGCCATGTATCGCGAGATCTTGGCCAACAACCTCCTTCCCTCAGTAAGATCATTGAAGATGGGTCGTGGCTGGGTCTTCCAGCATGACAACGACCCGAAACACACAGCCAGGGCAACTAAGGAGTGGCTCCGTAAGAAGCATCTCAAGGTCCTGGAGTGGCCTAGCCAGTCTCCAGATCTGAACCCAATAGAAAATCTTTGGAGGACCTGAAGGATCTGGAGAAGGTATGTATGGAGGAGTGGGCCAAAATCCCTGCTGCAGTGTGTGCAAACCTGGTCAAGACCTACAGGAAACGTATGATCTCTGTAATTGCAAACAAAGGTTTCTGTACCAAATATTAAGTTCTGCTTTTCTGATGTATCAAATACTTATGTCATGCAATAAAATGCAAATTAATTACTTAAAAATCATACAATGTGATTTTCTGGATTTTTGTTTTAGATTCCGTCTCTCACAGTTGAAGTGTACCTATGATAAAAATTACAGACCTCCTACATGCTTTGTAAGTAGGAAACCCTGCAAAATCGGCAGTGTATCAAATACTTGTTCTCCCCACTGTAGGTCTGCATGGTCACATGTATTCTGTTGGTAGTTCATTAATTGAGACAACATGCAGGACCAGTCAAAGAGAAACTAAACGGGAAGAGTTCCGTGGCAGTTTGAGGTCATAGGTTCATGGAACATCCCAGCGTCTGCTTCCCTGGAGATTGGATAGTACATCTGAGTCACGTGAATTTTTGCTGAGCACGGACTGAGTTATCATAAATTACTTAGACTTTTATAACTGACACTTCCAATAAATCCTGGGATTTCAAATAACTCAGACTGGCAGTAGAATATTGCTACCAACAGGTTTGGCTAAGACTGCGGGCCTATTTGACAAGAATAGGTGTTTTTTTTATTAAGCATATCTGAGATTTTGTTGACATAAAGGAAAAGAAGAGATGAAGGGCCCTTAACCCGAGTGATTCACGTTTAAGTGGCCTGAAGCCTATGTATTTCCTATGAAGTTACACAGGCAGGTACTGCGTAATTACAGTGTAGGTACACATGGTTATGGTACTTACAACTGTGACATGTTCGTGGTTTTTGCAATTCAGTGCAATTACATATTGCCATTTTCATAAGATTTTGTAACAAACCCAAATTATTGTGACTAAACCTCTCCTCACCCTTAGTGTTTTAGATCACCTAGTTCCATTGTGAGTTTATTTGCATTACCGTTCAATTGTGCAAGCCACAAACAGGTGTAGTTAAATAATGTAATAAATGTATGTGAATAAAAAATTTGGATATATATATATATATATATACAAATTATTATATATACACTGCTCAAAAAAATTAAGGGAACACTAAAATAACACATCCTAGATCTGAATGAATGAAATAATCTTATTAAATACTTTTTTCTTTACATAGTTGAATGTGCTGACAACAAAATCACACAAATATTATCAATGGAAATCAAATTTATCAACCCATGGAGGTCTGGATTTGGAGTCCCCCTCAAAATTAAAGTGGAAAACCACACTACAGGCTGATCCAACTTTGATGTAATGTCCTTAAAACAAGTCAAAATGAGGCTCAGTAGTGTGTGTGGCCTCCACGTGCCTGTATGACCTCCCTACAACGCCTGGGCATGCTCCTGATGAGGTGGCGGATGGTCTCCTGAGGGATCTTCTCCCAGACCTGGACTAAAGCATCCGCCAACTCCTGGACAGTCTGTGGTGCAACGTGGCGTTGGTGGATGGAGCGAGACATGATGTCCCAGATGTGCTCAATTGTGCTCAACAGTTTGGTTTTTGCCCTAGTACTACACAGCTGATTCAAATAACCAACTCTTCAAGCTTTGATTATTTTAATCAGCTGTTTAGTAGGGCAAAAACCTAAATGTGCACCGAGGCGGGGTCCTGGACCGAGTTTGGGAAACCTGACCAGAAAGGAAGAGGCGAAGCGAGACGATTTACTCTTCTCAAAATCTGTCCGTGTGAGATAAGCAGACCAAGTGGGGATTTTTTTTGTGTGGAGGTCTATGAGTGTCGAATTACATAAGGCTTATTTGATCTAATAGAGGTTTGTAATGTTTAGGCTGTTACAAATGTACTGATATGAGTGGATGTACGTGGCATTCCGGCAACTTTGAGAAAAACTACTTAGTTGTGCCTGATGTTCACACGCATATCTGCCCTTTCATTGGCTAGAATGGTCCCACTTGATCTCGCCTCCTCTCGCCTGCCTTCCATCTTTGAGGACTTGTATTTCCATTGTTGGAGCAGTCACTCGACTATCTTGTCAATATAATAGATAATCTTTGACGTGACCAAAGACGTGATTAAAACACGAACCAACTTTGCCGTTATTCAAAAGGCTACAGGGGATACCTCTATAAAACAATTAATTGTACGCACGTTATGTTTTCAGTTTGTGAGTGTGTGATATGTGGGTATAGAAACGTTTATTTCGACATTTGTAAAGAAAAACGTTTATAAACAATATCAGTTATGTTGACACTGACATGTTGATCTGAGCCTTGCTGTTAGAAAACACACCAACGTAAGTGTTCGACTGTCGCAGATGCACGTTTCTGAGTTTCCTAATTCCGACTAGTACTTGAACGCGGCATTACTGCTCGCACACACCCAATGAGTCATGGAAAGCAGAGACCCTATGACGTAAAATTATTTGTTAGGCTATTTTCCCGTTTAGTCTGATTTCCACTAGATATCACAGCCACAATTTCAAAATTGGCTTTATCGTTAACGTTTATGAAAACAACATTTAGCTTTTTGGTCTTAATTTAAGGTTAGGGTTAGGCACAAGGTTCGCAGTGAGGTTAAGGTTAGGTTTAAAATCACATTTTAAGAAGATTCATTTTAGAAATGACTTTGTGGCTGGGGTAACTAGTGACGACCGTTTAGTCTTCCGGATGTGATTGTGAGCTGCTTGTGTCTTTCTTTTTCCCAATGCAGTTAAGCGAAAACCACGCCCCGTTATTCAGAGGAGCGTTCGACATTGCGCTTACAAAGTGCGTATAAAAAGGGGTGAAGCGCTCCAGAACGTTATTGCGCTGCCAGCAACCAATGCGAATGTAATTCCGCGCGAGCTGGAATTCTAAACTTATTGCGGGGGGTGAACTCCTGAGAAGCGGATGAAGAAACACGTTTTGCTTCTTTTTACATTCAGAGGACTTGTAAGAAAAGGAAAAAAGAGTAAAAGAAGAAAATGGCCAACTTCATATTACGGAAAGCTGAGCCCAAGGACGTGTCAGACATATTGCGACTCATAAAGGTAAAATGAAATTCCATTCCCTGTGTTTAAGGATTTGTGTATAAATGTCTAGTCTTTCTCAAATCACTGTTATAAACGTTTTTGTTTTTTTCATGAACAAGAAAATTATCAAACAGCCTAGGCATATTTCTCAATATTATTGTATGGAACACCGTTTGGGTCTTTGCGTGTCAAAAAAGATACACGTCAAATTACACTATTTGACGTGTCAAATAACACGATTTGACTCGTCAAATAAGCTTTTAATTTGACACGTCAAATAGTACAATTATATTATAGAATGTCGTGTGTGCTGAATTTGCATGTGCAAGCCAAGCACCACCACTACGATCAGTAGCACTGTCAAAACTGTACCAAAAAAAAAGTATGCAAACAAGCACACACCGGCCACCAAAGATGTGTTTACAATAGCGCGTCGGTAATAATGCATTATTTGTTCGACCGAATGGGAAAACGTCTGTGTGAGCATTTGAAAGAAGGTCCGGATCAAAATATTTTGCAAATATCTTTGATACAGATGTTATTAGCAGCTTCTGGGGTAGCTAACTATCTTTAGCTTGGTAACGTTACCTAGCTAGCACCAATACAACTGACCAATGACCAATAGAAAACAATGACCAATAGAAACTGCAGTCATTTTCAATATTCTTAGCAATGATTTAGGAATCCACGTGAGTGAAAATAACTAGCTAGCCAGCCACTTTAACCCTGTTGCCCAAAGCTAACGTTATAAGCAGCCAGTAAACTTCATCTGGCTGGTGAGGCTTGACAGGACCGGGCTATGTGTTGTGAAAATAGCCACAATAAGGATTAGCCACAATAGTGGAATTGTCGGTTTGCCTTCAAAATAAAAGTACCTCTGTGACGCAGAAGGTTACAATTGGTGAAATCATGCAATATTTAGACTAGATAATGTTAAACAAGGTTGGAATGTGGAGCAATGAAATGGGGTGTCAGTCTATTCGGTGACACCCACAGAACACAACTGTGAAGAGTTTACGCAAATATTAGCGTTGTAGCGGGACAGTGACTGTGAAATCACCTCCCCAGTCAGCCTGTTGTGCGTATTGACATTCATATTGCACTGTACAGCCTTACCTAAGGATTGGGGATCAATTAAATGGGGTGTCAGTCTACTCAGTACCAAGAGCGTTTTTCCCAACGTCCTCCTCAGAGTTATCAGACCCCAAAGCATCCAGGTTATATTGTTTTTCCTCTGGAATAGTGTTCAATACACATACTCGGGTGACTGGTACAATAAATGTGGCTCAATTCAGTGGTTTCAGTCCCGCAATAAGAGCAACGACGCTAATGTTCTCTGGGTGTCACTGAGTAGACTGATACCCCATGTCATTGGGGTGAATAAATATGCCCTCAATGCTATTTTAAAGTCTAATACATCCAGTGTGATTAACAGATTTTTGTCAAATTAACAAATTATTTTATGTATTTGTATTCATTTGCATCACTGTCAATGACATACTATTATTTTGAAGGCTAATCGCAAATTCCACTATTGTGGTTAGCTTCACATAGGTGGGTCCGATCACCATTATTCAAATAAGAACAGTTGTATAAATTAGGGTTATTTTAGATGATGACACCTAGCTAGGTAGTTAGCTAGCTAACTATAGCTACTGAAACAGATTATCTTGTTTTGCTATGTTTTGGGGGAAGAACATTGTTTGCATCCATCAGCTAACGTTAGCCTGCTTTATTTATGACCAGCCCTGTCCACAGCTTGGGGAAGGGCAGGTGCGTGAGACAAAACTTTACCAGCATAATAGCATACGTATCGATGAGTCGTTGTGACATATGTAATTCGAGTGATAGTGTAATCAATGTGTAACAACTACGTAAAAAATGTGTGAACGTGTTAAATTGTTATGTGACGTGCAGTCATATTCAGGTCCTGAATGGTCAACAAGCTTATTTGACACGTCAAATAGTGGTATTTGACGTGTATCTTTTTTGACAAGCAAAGACCCAAACGGCGTTCCATATTATTGTGACATATTTGACTAACAACAATACTTTTATGAACTATAATGATTATATTTTTTTTTCAGGAACTTGCGAAATTTGAAAAAATGGAGGAGCAGGTCATCTTGACAGAGAAAGGTAGTCTACTTTTAGGCACGTGTGTGGGTGATGGCCAATTATTGTGAACATATGAAATGTTTATCCAAATGTCCAAACAAATCCGTAGTCTCTTCATAATTGTCCTCGTTATTTACTTTCAGAACTACTCGAGGACGGCTTTGGGGATCATCCGTTCTACCATTGCTTCCTCGCGGAAGTCCCTGAGGATCATCAGAGCTCAGATGGTAAATTATGTTGTAACTCTGTTTCCTCTCTCTCTCTCGCTCACACACAAACACAACTTTCAATGACAGTTTGTAAGGAAATAGTGCAATGGTTAAATTATTAAAGGGAAAATCCACTCAAACTCTTATTTTTTTGTTTGTTGCATTAGTCCAATGTTTATATAGTCCCAAAAAGTTTTGCATGTCAGCAGGTAAGTTTTCAAGATATTGGACTTTCAAGAAGCAAAGTGTCAGGTGCCACATCATCAGGATGATGCAAAATGCGTTTGAGTGGCGTTTCCCTTTTAAAAATTCCAAACTTAAAATGTGCAGTGCATAACTCGAAGTCCAGTTCCAACACCGGCAACCTTGCAGTGCATGATGCATCCATATGGCAGGCATCTCAAGGACCAACCTGACCAAGCATTTACTCGGATATGAATCATGATGTGGTTTGTAATGTCAACCTATCAATTCTCTGAAATACCTCATAGTAATATCATAACTAGGCCCCATAGATTTTCCTGACTGAACATGTGACCTGACAAGGAAAATCGCCTTTATCATAATAACACAAGATCATACATAATAAGCCCAGTGGGATTTAGCATCAAATCCTAGTAGTATAGTAGTTTTACACAAATACTTCCCTGCCGGCTTTGATGTGGATGTTTTCACTGTTTTAGGATACACTGTCATTGGGTTTGCCATGTACTACTTCACCTATGACCCCTGGATTGGAAAGCTGCTCTACCTAGAGGACTTCTATGTGATGAAGGAGTTCAGGGGTAAGTATTGTCTACTCTGAGTCTTGTCCTAACATATGCTGTGTTATTTACATTGAAGGCAAGGCAACTGAATCAGTGTCCATAGATCCAGGGCTTAAACATCAATCTAATGTTTGATCCTGTTTTCTCTCAGGTTATGGTATTGGGTCAGATATCCTGAAGCATCTGAGTGAGGTAAGTCTACTTTTTTGCAATCAATTTACTGGAAGGACATTTGCTTTTCCAAACATGGAAAAGTCCAGCCTATGGAACAGTCCATCAGGCTATATGATAACCCTGTCCTGTCTAACTTTGTCCCCCCTTCAACAGACGGCAGTTAAGACTCGCTGCAGTAGCATGCACTTCATCGTAGCAGAGTGGAACAAGCCGTCCATAGAGTTCTACAAGCGCCGTGGAGCCTCAGACCTGTCTGATGAGGAGGGCTGGCGACTCTATGCGATTGAGAAGGATGACCTGCTTAAGATTTCTACCAAGAAGCGCTAAATTCAGCAAATGACCACTGATTACTGACTGCAAAGCCTTCCCCTTTGTTTGTTGATTCCATTGTCAATGTTATTTAAAAAAAATATTATATCAATAAATACAAAAACTGATTTAAACTTCTTCCTGCAGGACTGGTTATATATCTGGGGGGTTTTATAACTAGAAGTCAGCAAGTTTAATTTACTCTGTCTGAGTGACCTTCCTTCATCAAGGAGAAATATGTTGACATCAGCTAGTCATGTGATCGTGTACTGGAACATAGAGGAATTCAACATGAATCAGCATGTTTTCTATAGGTTATAAGAAAGCAACGTTTTTCTACCAATGATAAAGTCTGGCTCAGAAAGAGAAGTGGGGGCTTGTTTATGGAAGGACAGAGCTCTTAAATGTCTTCAAACAAGTTTTTCTTCACTTATTTGTCCTCACACATGCTTCGGGTGCCTTTGTGCAAAACCTCTACAGTATTTTTACGGCCTTTAGTTTTACTTTTAAAAAGCAATGCTGTCAATAGATACATTTTCAGGTCAACATAAATACAGTACATTCAAATCACAAAGCTGAACCTTCAATACATCAAGTTTATAACCTAAGTGACCGGTCCTGCGCCCTACTGCGTAAATGCCAGAGAGAAACACTGGGCTATTGCAGAAGCAGGACATAAGAGTGGCAGATGGGAGCGAGCCTAACCATGACGTACAGTAGCATACAGGGGGATGGACCTGTTATATCTGGGAAGACTGATAATCTTGTTTTGTTGTCAATGATACTATCACACCTTATCTGAAAAAAAGATAAGTCATTATAAGCCCTTTTCTGCAATTTGTTAGCATAAGCACCTGATATGCAAAGTACACTGATTTGAGCTATCACAAAAAAATATATATTTATAATGAATTGACAACATTAAGTGAGAAGTGATTGGGGTGTTCCATAAGTCTGCAGGCTGATAAAGAGGCTTATTGACCACCAGGTCAATTAAGGTGTTGGGCACTGGCAGACTGGTATTGTGCAGAAATGGTCAGGTTTGTTGTAACTGCTGTGATCAGGGTTTGGACTCTGCAGTTGGGCTCTTTTCCTCTGGTTTTTCGTTTTTCATTGGCTGTGAAAGGAACCAAGGCACGATGTGAAAATTCAGACTTTACAACCCATTACAAATAATCTGTACTAATTGGCACTGTCACTCTGTACTATCTCCATCCTCTTGGATCAAACTGTTTTTTGACCTGACAGGATGAGCTCACCTTCCCCTCAACTGTTGTGGTTGCGGACTTGAAAACGTTCTCTACATTAACATAGCCCTGAAGGGCGAAATCGTACAACGAGTCTCCTGTGTTCTGTGGGAAGGAGGGGGATGGAAAAATAGGCTTAAACAAAACAGTATACTGTACATTGAGAACTGAACATCACAAGATTACCCTACAACACTGTATGTCTTGGCATGGAACAATATACATTTTCTCCCACGTGCATGTACAAGTAAAAACACCACATATGATATATTGACACGCTCGCTCACCTTGGCGATTGATGCGGCCGCCTGGGGGTAGTACATAGAATAGCCCGCAGCCATCAGCCCTGTAGGGTAGACAAGCTTCTTCACCCTAGAGCCTAGGAGACAGAAGAGAGAGGACCACAGACTATTTTTATTCAAGGAGATAGATTAGAAACAATAAAGGGAAAGCGGATAGGGCAACAGGAAGCAGTAGTAGGCCTGATATTTGATATGGTCTGGAGGCAACAGCTCTACCTCTAGACTAGCCTCTGGCTCAGCGACTGATACAGAGTGTTTGTTTACCACAGAGACAAAGTGGATAAACCCAAACACACAATAGAGATCAATAACAGGGTACTCGTCATCCAAACTCAACTAATACCTCTTGCAAGAAAGAGTCCAATGATACCAGAAAATCCAATGACTGCAAGCCGGGGGTAGAATTCAGCAGGAGGGTTTTGTAGGAATGTGAAGGTCTCTGAAACAACAGAAAATAACTCTGGTACCAAACTGAAACTGATATTCTATTTGTACAAATGGGTCTACGAATATAATAACAAATGCCATTTTGCAGATGCTTTTATCCAAAGTGACTATTATACAGTCATGCGTGCATCCATTTTATATATGGGTGGCCAGAGTGGGATTTAAACCCACAACACTTGGCGGTGAAAGCACCATGCTTTACCGACTGAGCCACACAGAACCACAGTAATGAGTAATGTGTGAACTTTGTGTGTATCATGGGGCGTGTGTTCTCTTACCACTTCCTAATTGGATGGCACTTTCAACCTTGGGCTTCACTTTTCCAATGGCACCCTGAATCCCACAGGAGAGAACAGTACAGTGAACATGTAACATATATCCGCTAATATCACCCAATATCTGCACTTTGAGAGCCATTCAAGAATGGATAAATGCTTATTTTTAATTGTTAAAAAATATGTTCACATTTAATAATAACATGATAATTCATAGTAAATATGCTCTTGCTGAGTAGTCTTCAATTTAAGTTTACTGAGCACACAGTGCCCCTGTGATGCTTTACGTTGTTTGTACTCTGATGGGTATACTGGTAGTATAACTAGTGGTAGGACTGCCATGCCCTCAGAAACCTCATCCAGTTCTGTTCGCCTAAAGCACAGGCCATTCTGTTATCCAGTAGAGGGCTTGAGTTAAAACATCAACCAACAGCACTTTGTGTACCCTTGACCCATTGTAAAGACATTCTGCACTGTACAAGAACAACTACCAATAAAGTTCCAGCCACGGCACTGTACTGACAAACATGTGCTGTGTGTTAATGAGCTGCTTATCTCCGGACTGAAGGAGCCAATGGGGAAGAGGTCAGGTGGGTGACTAAGAAACGGTGATCACAGCGACAAACACAGATGTCATGTTCCCCTGCTCAGACGTTGCATGCATCAACCAATGGTTGCGTGCCACGTCATCGACTGTGTCATCGACTGACGGATTGCTATAACATATGATGTGGTTAGCTGATACTTAAAATACCTATCCAGGCGTTGTAAGATCTGGCAGGTGTCAGCAATACCTGGGCAGAGGAACGCACCCAGAAGCTTCTAGAGCAGAAATGAAACAGCCTGGCACAGCAGAAATAGAGAGGCTGAATGGGTTTTTGAAATTCTTTACAGAGTACTTTACCAGTCTCTTAGACTTAACAACTAATCAGCTTAATCTTAATCCCCCTCTGTGAGTTTATGATGATTCAGTGTGTGTGTGTGTGTGTGTGTGTGTACAAGTGTATGTGTGCGTGGCTATGGGGAGTACCTGAACCTTTTCCACTGCCGAATGGCTTGTTTGCTGAAAGGGGAGCAGATCGTTGGTGTGATCACAGGGGCAGAAGCAGAGCAGCACAATCACGACTAACACTTCACAGCAGACAGACAAAATCATTCCAGCACGTGCAATGATTATCGATTGCAGCATGGATTCACAGTAAAGGTCTACTGGTCCATGTGAAATGCGCAGTACAGATTTTTGGGCCATGTTGAAACACAATGTACAGTATTTCTAGACCAGGGGTTCTTAAACTTTTTCAGCTTGAGACCCAAATTAGAAATGTACTGTGCTCCCATGACCCCAAATCTTCCTCCAACGACCCGAATTAAGAACAAATAGTGTGTTATTATAGATGTATAACTCACGACCCACCTCTCACATGCCCTGGGCCCACTTTGGGTCCTGACCCATAGTTTAAGAAACCCTGCTGTAGACTCATAGGAATACCAGTAAATATTAACTGGTCTCTGGGAAAACAATTACTGTGGATACTCAATACGCAAAGAGAAAATGAGATGAATGACATTAGTGAGACCTACTGTAGTTAATATTTACCGGTCACAACTAATCACAGTAAATCTTTGGAGGTCACAGGAAAAAGGATGCATTGTAAAATATGTAAAAGCAGCTGGGATTATCATGTAAAGCATGGCAAAAACATTTCACATTTCAGTGCCCATGTGAAGTTATTTTGGGTCCATGCAGTGAGGTTGGGATATCAGACATTATGAATCTTACCTAGAGATACAGTTGAAGTCGGAGGTTTACATACACCTTAGCCAAATACATTTCAACTCAGTTTTTCACAACTCCTGACATTTAATCCTAGTAAAAATTCCCTGTTTTAGGTCAGTTAGGATCACCACTTTATTTTAAGAATGTGAAATGTCAGAATAATAGTAGAGAGAATGATTTATTTCAACTTTTATTTCTTTCATCACATTCCCAGTGGGTCAGAAGTTTACATACACTCAATTAGTATTTGGTAGCATTGCCTTTAAATTGTTTAACTTGGGTCAAACGTTTCGGGTAGCCTTCCACAAGCTTCCCACAATAAGTTGGGTGAATTTTGGCCCATTCCTCCTGACAGAGATGGTGTAACTGAGTCAGGTTTGTAGGCCTCCTTGCTCGCACACACATTTTCAGTTCTGCCCACACATTTTCTATAGAATTGAGGTCAGGGCATTGTGATGGCCACTCCAATACCTTGACTTTGTTGTCCTTAAGCCATTTTGCCACAACTTTGGAAGTATGCTTGGGGTCATTGTCCATTTGGAAGACCCATTTGCGACCAAGCTTTAACTTCCTGACTGATGTCTTGAGATGTTGCTTCAATATATCCACATAATTTTCCTTCCTCATGATGCCATCTATTTTGTGAAGTGCACCAGTCCCTCCTGCAGCAAAGCACCCCCACAGCATGATGCTTCCACCCCCGTGCTTCACAGTTGGGATGGTGTTCTTCGGCTTGCAAGCGACCCCCTTTTTCCTCCAAACATAACGATGGTCATTATGGGCAAACAGTTCTATTTTTGTTTCATCAGACCAGAGGACATTTCTCCAAAAAGTACGATCTTTGTCCCCATGTGCAGTTGCAAAACATAGTCTGGCTTTTTTATGGCAGTTTTGGAGCAGTGGCTTCTTCCTTGCTGAGCAGCCTTTCAGGTTATGTCGATATAGGACTTGTTTTACTGTGGATATAGATACTTTTGTACCTGTTTCCTCCAGCATCTTCACAAGGTCCTTTGCTCCTTCCTGAGCGGTATGACAGCTGCGTGGTCCCATGGTGTTTATACTTGCGTACTATTGTTTGTACAGATGAACGTGGTACCTTCAGGCGTTTGGAAATTGCTCCCAAGGATGAACCAGACTTGTGAGGATCTAGAATTTATTTTCGGAGGTCTTGGCTGATTTCTTTTGATTTTCACATGTCAAGCAAAGAGGCACTGAGTTTGAAGGTAGGCCTTGAAATACATCCACAGGTACACCTCCAATTGACTCAAAAAAAATGGACTTATGTCAATTAGCCTATCAGAAGCATCTAAAGCCATGACATCATTTTCTGGAATTTTCCAAGCTGTTTAAAGGCACCGTCAACTTAGTGTATGTAAACTTCTGACCCACTGGAATTGTGATACAGTGAATTATTGTTGGAAAAATTACTTGTGTCATGCACAAAGTAGATATCCTAACCGAATTGCCCAAACTATAGTTTGTTAACAAGAAATTTGTGGAGTGGTTGTAAAACGAGTTTTAATGACTCCAACCTAAGTGTATGTAAACTTCCGACTTCAACTGTACATATTTAAACAAACACCCAACAACTGTCTTTATTTTCTGAGACGAAAGACTGTTCCTAACAAAATAAATAATGACTGTCACCCAGTAGCTCACTGGTGAGTAGGGTTATCAATGTACCTGACACCAAGTAACATAGGGCTCTGCCAGTTTCCTTAGAGTGGTAACACCTTGCTCCAAGTGCCCTATATCTGGCTCCACATAGCGGAACTTCTGCTGTGGTGTAGTGTAGAGGGAGAGCTGTAACAAACAACATTTTACATTGGTCAGTTACCTCTTCCCAATGTTGGCTTGATAGGAAGTATGCTGAAAGACTTCAGAAAGTGTGATTCTGTGCACAATGCAGTACCTCATCTGTGTTTAAGGTGACATTGGGCTTGTCCTCGGTGGCAGCAAACACAGTACCTGACATCAGGCTGAGAGTTCCAGGCACAGCAGCCACCCCTGCTACCTGGGGAGACACGGGACAACTGGGACATCAACAGTTTGGTCTACACCCTCTCAGTGACACAGAGAAATGGTAGGTCTCAGGACTGTTATTCCCGTTTTGCAGTTGAGAGCATACCCACTCTACAGCTTAGTCTGTTCAATAACCTGACGATAAGCAAACACACGTCACATTTTGGAATAAAGAAACATTTATACAACACACTCAATTTCACAAAGTTAAGATTTCTTTCTGAAACGCATAATAACAAGAATTTGTATTGGAAGCACTTCATTAATTTTGATCCCCTTGTGAGCTTTCCTGTTATTTTTTTAAATGACAGTCAATAATTAACATGAATTTAGTTTGACACTGTTCCATGGATTATAGACTTGGCTCCTGTTTCTGTACAAAGGTCAGACACATGAACATACACACACATTTTAGATAATGTGAATATTGCTTTCATTAATAATAAATATGAAAATTAAAAGGGAAAAAAACAATTCCAAATTGCATACTGAATAAATACATTCCAAATATTTGACTAAAAAATTACATTTAGCAACTGAGACTAAAGACTGTTGCTGTATTAAAGATCTGATGATCTGCACAGATTCTGGGTGCTGTGTTCCACTTTATATGGCTGCTGTGCTACACTCGTTCCATTTAGATCCCAGGCCTTTCCTAGCCCCTACCCTTTTAAATGCACAGCTTTGAATAGACTGGGACTGGGTAGGTAGATGAAAACTACTGTATATGGCAGAAGCTCAGCTAAAATAGTCAACCTATTCTACTATTGGAGGGCACAATGGAGCCATTACACTGTTGAACGTTTCAACGGTCCAGCAGTCCATTCACCTTCAAACACCCTAGGAGTAGAAGCTAGAAGTTGTAATGAAATTCAGAATTGAGGCCCTCAAGTATTACAAAAAAATGTTGCCATCTAGTGTCAAATAAGTGTATTGTTGATCCCATTAAGTGGGGACGTGATAGTTACACACATTTACCGGTTTATCGAGTGTCCGTCCAGTTCATGAACTTCTAGCATTCACATCGTAGCCTAAAGCATTTCCCCACTGTAGCAACAAGATGACAACATGGTAAACTCACTAGTTAAATAACACTTGTGAAAAACTAGCTAAGAGAGTTTACTCACTTTTGACTTTAGCTGGCTATGCATGACTGGTGACATTTAACTAGCTACCTTACAGTAGGTTATTAATGTGTCCGACATACTGCATTTTTAAAATTACATTTTGTATTATAGGTTTTATACTGTTATGCATTTCTTGCAATGCAATGCCCTTGATAGTCTGGTGTATGGCTCGCTGTCCTTAAAAGCACTCTGGTGCGTCACCGGGAGTTCGAGTCCCCTAAATTATTTTAATTAAACAGATCGCTATTCAATTCAAAGAATAAAATGAAAAAACACGACAATAAATCTATGTGGACTGAAGACGACATACGTGAATGCAAGTGATTTAGTTGTTACGTAGTATATAAAGTTGATATTCTCACCTTGTACATGATCCTTTTTGCGGTGACAAGCTTCAAGTACCTACGGTGTCTGAGAGGGGACATGCTGCTTCTCTGGCTGCATTCCAATCTGTAACTCGTTTACCTTCGCTCAATTCTGGTTAATCTACTATAGGCCGGTGCTCTCGACCCATGAATAACCTGATAATTACTTGATAGTAACTTGTTTATTAACAAATATCAGAATGCAAATGTCGACAATTCAGTTTACTGTTAAGTTGTTGTGGTCTTTTTCCAGTGCTCATTAGCTCAGGAAATGTGGCTTTGACATTGGCTCCTGAAGTCAGTATTCTAATCATCCCTTAGCAACTCTTCTCTAACAAGATACAACACAGCAGGAAAATGCACTGTCAGTAGCCTAACAACATTACAGGAGTGGATAATGAAATATGGGTAAGGGGCCATATATTCATTACACAAGACGAGGCTCACATGATCAAGTCTGCCTTTGTTGTTAAATGTCTCACTTAGATACACTACATGACCAAAAGTATGTGGACACCTGCTCGTCGAACATCTCATTCCAAAATCATGGGCATTAATATGGAGTTGGTCCCCACTTTGCTGCTATAACAGCCTCCACTCTTCTGGGAAGGCTTTCCACTAGATGTTGGAACATTGCTGCGGGGACTTGCTTCCATTCAGCCACAAGAGCATTAGTGAGGTCGGGCACTGATGTTGGGCGATTAGGCGCAGTTGACATTCCAATTAATCCCAAAGGTGTTCGATGGGGTTGAGGTCAGGGCTCTGTGCAGGCCAGTCAAGTTCTTCCACACCGATTTCGACAAACCATTTCTGTATGGACCTCGCTTTGTCACTGTCATGCTGAAACAGGAAAGGGCCTTCCTCAAACTGTTGCCACAAATTTGGAAGCACAGAATTGTCTAGCATGTCATTGTATGCTGTAGCGTTAAGATTTAACTTCACTGGAACTAAGGGGCCTAGCCCGAACAATGAAAAACAGCCCTAGACCATTATTCCTCCTCCACCAAACTTTACAGTTGGCACTATGCATTCGGGCAGGTAGCGTTCTCCTGGCATCCGCCAAACCCAGAATAATCCATCGGACTGCCAGATGGTGAAGCGTGATTCATCACTCTAGAGAACGCGTTTCAATTGCTCCAGAGTCCAATGGCGGCGAGCTTTACACCACTCCAGCCGACACTTGGTATTGCGCATGGTGATCTTAGGCTTGTGTGCGGCTGCTCGGAAATGGAAAACCATTTCATGAAGCTCCCGACTAACAGTTCTTGTGCTGACGTTGCTTCCACAGGGAGTTTGGAACTAGGTAGTGAGTGTTGCAACCGAGGACAGACGATTAATGAAATATGGACAGACTTTGACAGTGCCACATTAAATGTCACTGAGCTCTTAAGTAAGGCCATTCTACTGCCAATGTTTGTCTATGGTGATTGCATGGTGTGTGCTCGATTTTATACACCTGTCAGCAACGGGTGTGGCTGATATAGCCGAATCCACTCATTTGATGGTGTGTCCACATACTTTTGTATATATAGTGTATATTCTGAGTCTGTAATTATAATTTAAATCATGCAGATGCAACCAAGAGGAGCGTGTGTTTGCCGCGAAGAAGATCAAGACATACTGGCGGTCTCACCAAGACAGGAGACTTTTCCAACTGATGTTGCTCACTGTTCCCGTTGCTGAATGCTAGAGATGCAGGCAGCCTTGTTGTCAACATTGATCAACGCAACATTCCAATTCAGATTTAAATAGGCTATAGCCTTTATGTAAACTAAATTATATAGGCCTATTGCGAGGTGTGTGAAAATCTGATATAATAGGCTAGTCATTATATAAAATGTTCACCTATGTAAGTGTGCCAAAAAGTAAAGCCAGTCATTTCTTTCCTTTTGTCATGGCACTGTTTAGGAGCACTGTTTTGCACCTGTTATTCCCCACCAACTCAGCCCCAGAGAAGGTGACCAGTTCTACTGTATTTTTACATTGTTCCCCTCTAATCAGGGACTGATTTAGACTTGGGACACCAGGTGTGTGTGCAATTAATGATCAGGTAGAACAGAAAACCAGCAGGCTCTGGACCTCGTGGTGTAAGAGTTGATTACCCCTGATCTAAACCTGTATGTGCTTCCATGCAGGCCACAACAGACACCTGCAGGATGATGGGAAATAGGATATTCATCAATCACATTATTGCTCATGAGATCCAGAGACAAGGCAGGAAGATTGCTGACATATCTGACATTACCTGTATGAGGGACTTTATGCAGGTGAGATTGAGAACATTTTTGATGAGTAGCCTACACCAGTGTTTTCCCAACTCCAGTGCAAGTATCTCCAACAGCACACATTTTTGTTGTAGCCCCAGACGAGGCACGTCCGATTCAACTTGTCAACTAATCATCAAGCCCTCAATGAGTTGAATTTGGTGTTTTTGTCCGGGAGCTACGACAACAATTTTGGAGCAATGATTTTATGTCATACATGGAACAACCGCACCATATGCAATGGACATAATTCCCAGACAAATCTATGAGCACTATGTATGACCATTTTAGTACTCAAATCACCTTGACGAGCTGCCTGCACACCTTGGAGGGCGAGAGAACAGCTGGAGGTCGCTCTGTCTTCGGGACTGTCACGGAACATCCAACAGTGGGATGGCTTGGAGGTTGGCGGGAAGTGTACTGTGGCAGGCAGGATAAGGGAAGAGCTTCTGCTTTTAGTGCCTCGAGTTCCTTGCCCTCTGATTGGAGGAGAAAATGGAATCCCTCCTCGGATGCTCAGGTAGGCATAAAGTCGAGTTCTGGAGGGCGTTCCGAGTGAAACTCGCCACTGTATAACATCTACAATGTTTTTACTTGATATAGGCTGATATAGTTTGAAGTTTTATTTGTGTCATGCACAGGTAAAGTGAAATGCTTAACTTGCAAGCCCTTCCCAACAACACAGTATTCAAAATCAAAATGGTACAGTGGGGGGAAAAAGTATTTAGTCAGCCACCAATTGTGCAAGTTCTCCCACTTAAAAAGATGAGAGAGGCCTGTAATTTTCATCATAGGTACACGTCAACTATGACAGACAAAATGAGAAGAAAAAAAATTCAGAAAATCACATTGTAGGATTTTTAATGAATTGATTTGCAAATTATGGTGGAAAATAAGTATTTGGTCAGTAACAAAAGTTTCTCAATACTTTGTTATATACCCTTTGTTGGCAATGATACAGGTCAAACGTTTTCTGTAAGTCTTCACAAGGTTTTCACACACTGTTGCTGGTATTTTGGCCCATTCCTCCATGCAGATCTCCTCTAGAGCAGTGATGTTTTGGGGCTGTCGCTGGGCAACATGGACTTTCAACTCCCTCCAAAGATTTTCTATGGGGTTGAGATCTGGAGACTGGCTAGGCCACTCCAGGACCTTGAAATGCTTCTTACGAAGCCACTCCTTCGTTGCCCGGGCGGTGTGTTTGGGATCATTGTCATGCTGAAAGACCCAGCCACGTTTCATCTTCAATGCCCTTGCTGATGGAAGGAGGTTTTCACTCCAAATCTCACGATACATGGCCCCATTCATTCTTTCCTTTACACGGATCAGTCGTCCTGGTCCCTTTGCAGAAAAACAGCCCCAAAGCATGATGTTTCCACCCCCATGCTTCACAGTAGGTATGGTGTTCTTTGGATGCAACTCAGCATTCTTTGTCCTCCAAACACGACGAGTTGAGGTTTTACCAAAAAGTTCTATTTTGGTTTCATCTGACCATATGACATTCTCCCAATCCTCTTCTGGATCATCCAAATGCACTCTAGCAAACTTCAGATGGGCCTGGACATGTCCTAGCTTAAGCAGCGGGACACGTCTGGCACTGCAGGATTTGAGTCCCTGGCGGCGTAGTGTGTTACTGATGGTAGGCTTTGTTACTTTGGTCCCAGCTCTCTGCAGGTCATTCACTAGGTCCCCCTGTGTGGTTCTGCTCACCGTTCTTGTGATCATTTTGACCCCACGGGGTGAGATCTTGCGTGGAGCCCCAGATCGAGGGAGATTATCAGTGGTCTTGTATGTCTTCCATTTCCTAATAATTGCTCCCACAGTTGATTTCTTCAAACCAAGCTGCTTACCTATTGCAGATTCAGTCTTCCCAGCCTGCTGCAGGTCTACAGTTTTGTTTCTGGTGTCCTTTGACAGCTCTTTGGTTTTGGCCATAGTGGAGTTTGGAGTGTGACTGTTTGAGGTTGTGGACAGGTGTCTTTTATACTGATAACAAGTTCAAACAGGTGCCATTAATACAGGTAACGAGTGGAGGACAGAGGAGCCTCTTAAAGAAGAAGTTACAGGTCTGTGAGAGCCAGAAATCTTGCTTGTTTGTAGGTGACCAAATACTTATTTTCCACCATAATTTGCAAATAAATTCATAAAAAATCCTACAATGTGATTTTCTGGAGAAATTTTTTTTGTCTGTCATAGTTGACGTGTACCTATGATGAAAATTACAGGCCTCTCTCATCTTTTTAAGTGGGAGAACTTGCACAATTGGTGGCTGACGAAATACTTTTTTCCCCCACTGTAGGTCAGTATTGTGGGGTAAATACAATGTTATTGATCCATCATCAGTTCTCTCATATCACAACCATTAAACTCTGTAACTGTTTTAAAATCACCATTGGCCTCATGGTGAAATCCCTGAGCAGTTTGCTTCCTCTCTGGCAATTGAGTTAGGAAGGACACCTGTATCGTTGTAGTGACTGGGTGTATTTATACACCATCCAAACCTAATTAATAACTTCACCATGCTCAAAGGGATACTCAGTCTCTGTTTTTTTTTTGTCTACCAATCGGTGCCCTTCTTTGCGAGGCATTGAAAAACCTCCCTGGTCTTTGTGGTTGAATCTGAGCTTGAAATTCACTACTCGATTGAGGGACCTTACAGATAATTGTATGTGTGGGGTACAGAGATGGGGTAGTCATTCAAAAATCACATTAACCACTTTTATTTAACACAGAATGAGTCCATGCAACTTATTGTGATTTTGTTAAGCACATTTTTACTCTTGAACTTATTTAAGCTTGCCATAACAAAGTGGTTGAATACTTATTGACTCAAGACATTTCAGCTTTTCATTTTTTATTAATTTGTACAAAATTCTAAAAACAAAATTCCATCAGTGACACAAAATCTCAATTTAATACATGTTAAATTCAGGCTGTAAAACAACAATGTGGAAAAAGTAAAGGGGTGTGAATACTTTTTGAAGGCACTGAACAAAAATATAAACGCATGTAGAAATGTAAAGTGTTGGTCCCATGTTTCATGAGCTGAAAGATCCCAGAAATTTTCCATAGGCACAAAAAGCTAATTTCTCTCAAATTTTGACCACAAATTTGTTTACATCCCTGTTAGTGAGCATTTCTCATTTGAACAAGGGGTGGGGGAATTGGATGAAAAATGTAACGGCACATTGCCTTGGCTGAGTCGCTCAAACCTTTTTTGTTTCGGTACATTTCAGCGAGTAACCACATAGATTTATTCACATTGCTGGACTATGAGGATTAAGACAGTAATGTATTTGCATGGCTGAAAACATCTCTCGTTATGTCAAAGCACATTACAACAAAATTATGATATTCTCATTCCTATCATAGATGTAATAACCCTAATCACATAGCTGCTAAAATAATCCATCCACCTGACAGGTGTGGCATATCAAGAAGCTGATTAAACAGCATGATCATTACACAGGTGCACCTTGTGCTGGGGAAAATAAAAAGCCACTCTAAAATGTGCAGTTTTGTCACACAACACAATACCACAGATGTCTCAAGTTTTGAGGGAGCGTGCAATTGGCATCATGACTGCAGGAATGTCCACCAGAGCTGTTGCCAGATAATTGAATGTTCATTTCTCTACTATAAGCCGCCTCCAACGTCATTTTAGAGAATTTGGCAGTACATCCAACCGGCCTCACAACCGCAGACCACGCGTAACCACGCCAGCCCAGGACCTCCACATCCGGCTGCTTCACCTGCGGGATCATCTGAGGGGGTGCTGAAAAGTATTTTGGTTTGTAATAACGCCATTTTGTGGGGAGAAACTCATTCTGATTGGCTGGGCCTGGCTCCCCAGTCATGTGAAATCCATAGACTAGGGTCTAATTAATTTATTTCAATTGACTGATTTCCTTATATGAACTGTAACTCAATAAAATCTTTGAAATTGTTGGATGTTGCATTTATATTTTTGTTAAGTATAGTATATACAGGGTCAGTGCCAGTACCAAATGTACAATGTGCAGGGATTATGGAGTAGTTGAGGTACATGTAGGCAGGGAGAGGTGACTGGTAGCAGGATTAATAATAATAATAATAATAATAATAAGCAATATGGCAGCAGCATAAGTGGTGTGTGTGGGTGTTATTGTGAGTGTGTGAGAGACTGGTAGCAGGAATATATAAATACTTATGGTAATATCCTTATGGTAATATAATGTATAAACATGTAAACAGGAGAAATAGTGACCAGTAGCAGGATAAATAGCTAGATACTAATGGCAATTAATAAACAGTGAACATCAGCAGAATGGTAGTAATAAATATAATAATTTAGCAGCAGCGTATATGTGAGGGGTGTGTGCGTGCAAGTGTAAGTGTGTGACGTCAGTAGTGTGTGTGTGAGTAACATTATTTGAGTAACTGTGGGTTTATGACTCGTGACAGTTGGCATCATGGCAATATAGTCTTCACTTGATTACAGGTCTCCTGCTGCGCCCCCCTCTTCTGTGGTTTCTACAGCAACCCATGCCTCACAACCTGCCACTAGCTCCTTACCCCTCCCCTCAACTCGCCACCCTGCCCGTGCACGCACCACAGCTGCCCGCATGAGACATCTGTATATCCTTGGGGGTACACTGAAGGTGATATGCACACCATACATTTTACTTGCTCGGTTATTTTACATGAATCAATACCCTGTGCATTAGAAAACAGGACATAGAAGAGGAAGCAACTTTCAAGTACTGGTATCCATTCTTGAATCCTGATCAGTTTATTTCTACGTCTTTCTACAAGACGAGAATATGGAAGTAACAGAGAAAAAACACAACCATAAGAGAATGGAACCTGCAAAAAAATAGACGAGAAAAACATGGAAGGAAGTGTTGTTAAGCCTGAAGCACCCCAGATAGTTGTGCCATTGGCACTGGAGGAAGAGTCCAGTGAGGATTCACTCTCAGATTTTGAGTGGGAAGAGGAAGCAGAGAAACTCTGCTCGTGGATAAGGCAGCTTGCTCTGGACGATATGGACAATGTGATGCCCACCTGAACTAGAACTTCAACTGGAGCAAGACTAAAGGATACAGAACTAAAATAACTATGGGTAGAATTACCCTGTTCCACTCGAATGGGTGTGTTAGTTTTTTATTTTCTTTGCACACAAATCGTATAAAGTATTCTTGTGTAATACAGTGTGTGACTGTGTGTTCTATTGCCTCTAGCTGAGGCCTGTGTATTACAGGTGGTAGAGCAGTAGCCTCTGCACCATAAGACTGTAAAATCGATGCTGTCCGCTGTTCTCTCTCCCGCTGCCACACTAGTGGCAGTGGTGGGATTATTATTGTGTCATGGGTGCTGGAGAAGTACGTGCCCCCTGCTAACAGGTTGGGTTTTGTGTACGGGGACACTTCTTGGGGAATAGACTACTGTTCGTTTAAGCATTCTACTGCTTCTACCCGAGACCTGGGCTTTCACGGTACATGTGGTAGAGCGTGTCCCTCTGCACAGGAAGAAATCGAGCCCCCTGTCAGCTGGTCTCTCTCTCCTGCTAAATTAAAAATATGTTATTATCTCAAAAGGCATCATCAAATTGCAGGCAAGAGAGAAGATCGAGGGATATCAACTGTAAGAATAAAGAGTGTCGTGATTTGACCAAGAAGTAGAAGTGGTCAATCACGGGCAAATATGTAGTCGTAAAGTTAACCTGTAGTGTAACAAGCCAAGGGTTTAATACATGGCTAAATATAGATGTAAAATAACAGTATCTTGCTAATTAATGGCAGCAGCATTTAAAGTTCTCGCAGTTTGTTGTTGATTTTTTGAGACACAATGAACCGACACATGAACAAATTAAGCTCACTAAACCAGTCTTTCAAATGGTATGCAAAGCAAACAGACGCGGTGTTGAGTCCCTGATCGTGGCCTGCCTGCAATTACCAGTTGGGTTTCCAGACTTCTTCCGCATTTTCCTACGACTATCGGGCTGTGACGTGAATGCTGACGGCGGCCTTGGGTGCTGGCGGAGCTGGGGGCTGTAGCGATTCTGAGTATCAGTGGAGCTTCGAAAGTCTCGGCCCCTCCCTCCCTGCGCCTCAGCGGCCCGCCCAGCTAGCGCAAACTCCCGATTGAATCCTGCCCGAGTCTGGGGAAACCGGACGGCCTGGAAATCGAGCGACGGAGAGAGGCCAACCCGTACTACAAAATCTGGTAAGCAGGTTATCTTGCGCTTTTTTATGTGCACGGAGCATATGAAATGCCTTGCATATGTGATTGCATTTACATTATTCTATTTTTCTATCTGACAAACGGAGAAGCGTACGAGGAGTTGGGCCTTTCTTGCTTATTTGGGCCCAGGCCTCAAGCAGGCCACTATTACGGCCTAGAAAATACGGGAGGGGATTTTTCTAAACATCGGTAACGTTAGTCTGCTGGTCAGATACCCCCACAAATTACAATAGTAGCCACCGTGTTCAAATATGATATTGTGCATGCATTATTATGCATTAGTGGCCAAAATGTTTGTCCAGTGATCTCCAACACAAAATGGCGTACCTCTGTTTTTGAAAACACTGAAGGAAATGGGCGTTAGCTAGGCAGGCTAGCCGCCATAGTTACCTAGCAATAAACCTTTCAGATGGCTCGCTATCTAAATGTATTGATATTGACTATCGGATGGATGTGTGCGCTCTGTCATGAAACTCATGTTTACATTGATGTTAGTTAGCTAAAGCTTCTTTTTTTTAAACAACATTGACCACATTTAGCTAGACGATCTACTATTTGATTGATGTTAGCTATGACGTAACCATTTTACTACGACAGACAGATAATTTGGTGAAATTTCCTCATTTTGTTTGCTTGCAGACCTTTTGTCTTAAATGTTGGCTTCTTGCGTAAATAGACATTATACCAGTCGTTTTTGTACTGAGTTTGTTCCTATTTTCATGTAAGGCTAGCTAATGGTTTTGAGTGTGATCAGCTCATTTTGCATCTGTCCGGTGAGCGTCATGCAGCAGCACCGCCTGTGTCGCGCTCCCACACTTGTGCGCCACACCTGCTGTCAGATTTGACCAAGGGGTGGGGGAATTGGATAAAAAATGTAACGGCACATTGCCTTGGCTGAGTCGCTCGAAACATTTTTGGTTTCGGTACATTTCGGCGAGTAACCACATAGATTTTTTCACATTGCTGGACTATGAGGATTACGACAGTAATGTATTTGCTTGGCTGAAAACATCTCTCGTTATGTCATTTACATTTTTGTCATTTAGCAGACGCTCTTATCCAGAGCGACTTACAGTTAGTGAGTGCATACATTTTTTTTCATACTGGCCACCCGTGGGAATCTAACCCACAACCCTGGCGTTGCAAGCGCCATGCTCTACCAACTGAGCTACACGGGGCCCATGTCAAAGCACATTACAACAAAATGATGATATTCTCATTTTTATCATAGATGTAATAACCCTAATCACATAGCTGCCTATACCCTTCCTCCTTTTGGTTTAGGCAGTGGGCCAAGTAATATAGCTAGCTAGCTTAGATTTGCCCCAAATAAGACCAATATAATTGGTGTCTAGACAGATTGGGACATGGCTACATTTCACAGGATGTGAAATACATGTGCTTAATGATATCCGTTACATTGTAACAAGATTGTTTCTTGTTAGAGAGAAAAATATGTTTGAGATTTAGGATTTGAATATGGTAGACTAGGGGCGCAACTTTGGTTTAAGAAGTGTGGGGGGGGCATTACCTGGAGGGGGGACCTCCCTCTGGATTTTTGGGGCATTTCTACCAGGGCTGTATTTCTACCAGGGCTGTATTTCTACCAGGGCTGTCCCTGACACACACAACAAATCTTGGTCGACCAAGAGTACCCTTTTCTTTCGACCAATCGATTTGGTCGTAAATTTAATGTGTATTTTTCCATATACAGACACACCCTCCCAGTGTGTTTTAATAAAATTGACTATATGTAGGCTACTGAACTTGTCTGATGCTTTAAGCACACTGTTTGATTAAATAATTAAGACACACAAATGACTCAAGGGAGCCAGAGATCAAGATAGCCTAACCATAAGAAAAAAAACCTGTTCCCGACCCCCTCCCCCCCTGGTCCCGCTGCTGCTGGCCTTACCAGATTTTGCCGATACGCTCCTGAAGTTGCCGGTAATAGACTACACCGGTGGTCAGCAACTTTTTCCATTTGTAGTGCCATTTTAGCTTACAATTTCTAATGTTTTCATATGCACATTTTTGTGGAACAGTTTCATTTAATTTATAATAGTCTTTGTATCTCAAAATCATTGTTTGTAGTTAATTGACATTCTATCTAAATCTAATTGATAAAAATAAATATCCTATAAATTACATTGGCAATGAATGGCTTTTCTGCAAAGAACTTGAAACATTGTATCAACTGGGTGGCCCAGAAACTCCTGCTAGCAAACTTGAAACATTGTATAAAATATTCTGGGCCCTCCAGTTTCCTGCGCCAATGAGCTCGGGACAGACACAGTTGTAGGCTATTTGTGCAAGGGATAAGAAGTAATATGAAGTATTTTTTGACGTTTCCACTGGATCAGAGCATTCAATTTTTCCATTTCATGCCGAGTGGTTATCGAAAGGGAGAGAGCTGGAAATATTGTTCAAATACTTTGAGGAACTATATCATTCTCAATTGATTATAAAGACAGACTTTGTTTACTTGCTGTTTGAGGTGAAAAATTACTTTGAGAAGCTCCACAGCTCATTAGTGGTGGTGAGTTAAGGCAATCAGAAATACTCAGACATCCCCAAATGGGCACATTTTATAGGCCTACAGTTGTGCGCAGGCCAAGTAGACTAGTCCTACTTCTATATGCGTAATCGGGTGTGCATCCTTACTCAACATTGACAAACAGGAGCGTTTCGAACAAAAGACAATAAATAAATTGACAAAACTCGTAAATGGAATAAAATAAACAAAAACGTGTTTCTCAAGTGTAGCATAAGTTGTGAGTTCTGCAAAACACATGTCCATTCCGACAATGAGAACGGTAAATGACTAATAATAATAGTATATTGGATGCATTAACAGAGATTAGCATAACCAAACAAACATTGCAGAATAGAAATTATGGGAATTAACGGTAAATGTAGGCTACTACTGGTGATGATATATGTAATGGGGAATTGATAGACACAGCAAACAATGCACACAATTAAATTATGAAACAATGAATACCCACAAAATGGCGGGAGAGAGCAGCGCATTCTGGAGAGAGATGTGCCTTGTGCATCTGAGCCACAATCCCCATATTCTTGGACCGTGGCATCCCTGTGGCCTCCAATGGATTAGTCCACTGAGACGGGCGCAAATCAGACAGGTGCAAATCAGACAGGTGTTTCGTGTGCCATGAAAAAAATTATCTATTTGCGACTGCTCGACAAAAAAAAAATATTGTTTTCAATACAGACCTGTACTGTCATACAGTATTCCACATAAGGCACCCAGACCTTATGAAAGTTGCACAGTATACACTTAATCTTGTAATAAATCAATTTTAGTGATACATAACTTGACATTTCTGCCATCCATTGTGACATTGTGGGAGGATAACCAACCTTCCAATTAATGGCAATGCATTTCTTAGCTGCTATAAATGAACATGACTGGGCATTCAAACATATCTATCCATTCATCATCATCAATAGTGTTTCCCAGGTCTTCCTCAGATTTTTGCTTGATGTGTTTTGTGTCATAGAGAAAAGCCTCTTATCAACTCTTGATACTGTTTGGAAATCAACTTTTGAGGTTTGTCAGACTGCCTTAAAGTAGTTTAAATCTATGAAGCTTCTTGCTTGTCCAGTGTTTGCTGCACAGAGAAAATAAAGTGTTGTATCTGCAAAAGTTCACCTCAGCGCCGTCACAGACTGGTCTTCCCTGGTTGCCTGACCCTGATGAGACCCCTGTCACCATCTGGTCCTGCTCAGATGAGGCATGACAAAGAAGTACCTTGGTGTACATTTATACATTATATTATCCAAGAATATAATCAATGGTTCAATAATTGAAATTACCATTATTCCCAGATCCCAGACTGTACCCTACCCATCAACTCAAGATGGAACTTTGTATCATTCACTGATTGTTATAATATAATGCAAAATTCACCTGAGCTCCGTAGACTGGTCTTCCCTGGCTGTCTGACCCTGCTGGGACACCTGTCACCATCTGATCCTGCTAAGACATGATGAGCATAGTGTTGTGTACTGACTGTGCACCATGACAGTGTAGCCTGTAGAGCTGTTTATACCGCGTCAGAGAAAAGTAGGGAATTAGCTAGGGAAACTGACAGATCAATAATGTTAAATTGCTATACTGACTAATAAAAACTAACATTGCGCTGTCAAAAAACGTCAGAATATCGGTCCTCATTCGTTTGGCCACTGGTTTCATCGTTTGATTCAGGTCTGGTGTGATTGAGGCAAAAATAATAGATACAGTTAGTGAGCTGGCTAGCTAAAGTTAGCCAACTTTTGACTAGCTCTAATTGTACATCAACTGGCGAAAACTAGCCAAGTTAATTGACTTCGGTTGAAACGGGACAAAAAAGGCTGCAAAACATTTCCATACACACAACAGCTGTTAGATGCTACTACCTGACAGATAGCTAGAGCTGAACTGGCTGTGGTAGCTACTAGCTAGCTAGTTCATTCAGACAGAACTTCAGTGGAGAGGGATGAAACATGTCATGTTACATCCTACCCGACCGCTCTGAGGCGTCCGCATGGTCCTAAAGCACATGGATGCCGCTTTTTGTATCACACAACAATGTTTAAACTGTGTTGGACAAAAATGCAATTTTAGAATGGGGGGGGTCATGCCCCACCCTGTCCCCAGTGAAAGTTGCGCCCCTGTGGAAGACTCACATTTTGGTTGGTCATTAGGCCTATGTGACTGATTTGACTGGTAAATTCTTGCCTCCAGTGCTGCAGTGACCAATGAGGTGTAAGGACAATGGATGAGGACGAGACCAGGCTGGCACTACATTCCCAAGAGCCTAAAATCATTCTCCATGGGTCAGGTAATAGCTACATTTTTTTTGCACATTCAACTAATTCCCTGTACTGTTCTTTGTTCTGCACAAAAATTTAACATTTCTTCAAAGCTTTTTTTGTTGTTGTCTAAGAGTGGATGAATGGGTCTTGTGCAGTATGTTTATGTAGGCCTATGCTAAAGATATCCAACTGTTCCTGTGTTGATGTGTTCCAGATGAAGGCGGTGCTGCAGGGGAGGAGTTTGTGGTGGAGTTGCAGGAGACGATGCTGGTGTCGGAGGGGGAGGGGGAGGGGGAGGGAATGGCGGTGCATGGATTCGCTCCAGACGAGCTGGTGATCCAGGATGCTGTTGAGGACGTGGTGTCTGAGTATGTGCACTGCGATGAGGACGAGGAGGTTGCTGTGGAGACGTGCGTGATGTCACTGGAGGGGGAGGACGAAGGCGTTGCCATGGGGGAAATCCCTGAGGATGTGATTGTCGCAGACGGGCATACCCAGGATGAACTGGACCCAGAGCAAGACACAGACGGCTGTGGTGACTACCTGATGATCTCCTGTGAGTACCAGGCTGCTTCTCTCCTCTCCAGTTCTACATCAATACCACTGTCACCTGGCCTCTTATAAAGAAAACTTTGCAGTTAAACTAATGACCAGTAGTGAATGGATCTCTCACTCTGTCTGTCTCTTTTCATCTCCTTCCAGTGGATGAGGCAGGCAAGATGGTGTCAGACGATGGTACAGAGGTGACTGTGGAGGGAGCCGTGGAGGACCAGGAGGTGGAGAAGGATGAGGATGGCCAGGAGGTGATCAAGGTGTACATCTTCAAGGCAGACTCTGGGGAGGATGACCTGGGTAAGGAGACATTTGAATAATGTTTAATACCCTAAGAAAGAGGGATTCTATAACCTATAGTAGTTGATCACCAAGAAGTATTATATCAGTGTGTGGTTGTCTGTGTAGGAGAAACAGTGGACATCAGTGATGGAGACACAGAGGACGTGGCACTGACGGACTCTACAGGCCGAACGCTTCGAGAGAAGATGGTGTACATGTCTCAGGGGGGCCATGGTAAGAAATACATTCTGTGTGTGTGTGTGTGTGTGTGTGTGTGTTTTACGGTTGTGTTGTAACTAGTATGTTCCCCTGCAGGTTCATCAAAGATATCTGATGAGGTTTATATGGAGGTGGTGGTGGGGGGTGAGGAACCAGTGACCCACGAGCGGTCGTACGACGGCACGGCTCTCAGCAAGGACTTCATGCCTGTGGCCTGGGCAGCCACGTATGGTCAGTAACACACTATTTATATACAAGCATACAGTTTAACAAGGCAGAGAATGTCTTCTTGCTCTCCTGTCCTCTGTAGCGATAGGTACAGTGAGGGGGAAAAAGTATTTGATCCCCTGCTGATTTTGTACATTTGCTCACTTACAAAGAAATGATCAGTCTATATATTTTTAATGGTAGGTTTATTTGAACAGTGAGAGACAGAATAACAACAAAATAATCCAGAAAAACGCATGTCAAAAATGTTATAAATTGATTTGCATTTTAATGAGGGAAATAAGTATTTGACCCCCTCTCAATCAGAAAGATTTCTGGCTCCAAGGTGTCTTTTATACAGGTAAAGAGCTGAGATTAGGAGCACACTCTTAAAGGGAGTGCTCCTAATCTCAGTTTGTTACCTGTATAAAAGACACCTGTCCACAGAAGCAATCAATCAATCAGATTCCAAAGTCTCCACCATGGCCAAGACCAAAGAGCTCTCCAAGGATGTCAGGGACAAGATTGTAGACCTACACAAGGCTGGAATGGGCTACAAGTTGGTGCGATTATTCGCAAATGGAAGAAACACAAAATCACTGTCAATCTCCCTCGGTCTGGGGCTCCATGCAAGATCTCACCTCGTAGAGTTGCAATGATCATGAGAACGGTGAGGAATCAGCCCAGAACTACATGGGAGGATCTTGTCAATGATCTCAAGGCAGCTGGGACCATAGTCACCAAGAAAACAATTGGTAACACACTACGCCGTGAAGGACTGAAATCCTGCAGCGCCCGCAAGGTCCCCCTGCTCAAGAAAGCACATATACATGCCCGTCTGAAGTTTGCCAATGAACATCTGAATGATTCAGAGGAGAACTAGGTGAAAGTGTTGTGGTCAGATGAGACCAAAATGGAGCTCTTTGGCATCAACTCAACTCGCCGTGTTTGGAGGAGGAGGAATGCTGCATATGACCCCAAGAACACCATCCCCACCGTCAAACATGGAGGTGGAAACATTATGCTTTGGGGGTGTTTTTCTGCTAAGGGGACAGGACAACTTCACCGCATCAAAGGGACGATGGACGGGGCCATGTACCGTCAAATCTTGGGTGAGAACCTCCTTCCCTCAGCCAGGGCATTGAAAATGGGTCGTGGATGGGTATTCCAGCATGACAATGACCCAAAACACACGGCCAAGGCAACAAAGGAGTGGCTCAAGAAGAAGCACATTAAGGTCCTGGAGTGGCCTAGCCAGTCTCCAGACCTTAATCCCATATAAATTCTGTGGAGGGAGCTGAAGGTTCGAGTTGCCAAACGTCAGCCTCGAAAACTTAATGACTTGGAGAAGATCTGCAAAGAGGAGTGGGACAAAATCCCTCCTGAGATGTGTGCAAACCTGGTGGCCAACTACCAGAAACGTCTGACCTCTGTGATTGCCAACAAGGGTTTTGCCACCAAGTACTAAGTCATGTTTTGCAGAGGGGTCAAATACTTATTTCCCTCATTAAAATGCAAATCAATTTATAACATTTTTGACATGCGTTTTTCTGGATTTTTTTGTTGTTTTGTCTGTCTCTCACTGTTCAAATAAACCTACCATTAAAATTATAGACTGATCATGTCTTTGTCAGTGGGCAAATGTACAAAATCAGCAGGGGATCAAATACTTTTTCCCTCACTGTAACTCTGCTCTAGCAGGGGTGAGAGAAGGTGTGCATTTGCATTGAATGTTTGCTGTGTGATTCCAGGTTCTGAGGACAGTGAGAGCTGTGAGAACCGAAACGGTGCTGCCAGTGCTCTGCTACACATTGACGAATCAGACGGAGTGGACAAGGTCAACAGGCAACGGAACAAGAGAACAAGGGCTGAGCCTCGCCAGGTCCAGACAGGTATGCAACTGTCAGATGGGACAAAAAAACTGTCTGGTACTGATTCTATGACTGCAGGTCACTTATAATGTTTGCCAAACACACTGCACAGGCTTTCACATTTAATTTCTGAATACAAGACCGTCTTGTTTTTGTACCGTCAAGTGATATCTGGGAGTCATGAGCTTTGTATCTATCCTAATTTTCTTCTCTCTCGCCGTTTCCCATCCTAGCCATCATCATTGGTCCGTATGGCCAGCCTCTGACAGTATACCCCTGCGTGCTCTGTGGCAAGAAGTTCAAGTCGCGAGGCTTCCTGAAGCGCCACACCAAAAACCACCACCAGGATGTCCTTAGCAGGAAAAAGTACCAGTGCACGGACTGTGACTTCACCACCAACAAGAAGGCCAGCCTTCATAACCACATGGAGGTGCACACGCTGAGCAACAAGGCTCCGTTTGAGTGTGAGGTGTGTGGCAAGGAGTTCCACCAGCAGGCGGCGCTGTTCTCCCATCGACTGCAGCACCACCACCGTGAGCCCAAGAGCCCGGTGCCTTCACAGGCCAACAAGATGCACAAGTGCAAGTTCTGTGACTACGAGACGGCTGAACAAGGACTGCTCAACCGCCACTTGCTGGCCGTCCATAGTAAGAGCTTCCCCCACATCTGTGTGGAGTGTGGCAAGGGCTTCCGGCACCCCTCCGAACTGAAGAAACACATGCGCACACACACCGGCGAGAAGCCTTACTCTTGCCTCTACTGCGACTACAAGTCGGCTGATTCCTCCAACCTGAAGACGCATGTCAAGACCAAGCACAGCAAAGAGATGCCCTTCAAGTGTGAACGCTGCTTCCAGACCTTTGCTGAGGAGGAGGAGTTGCTGCAGCATGGACTGACGCACGAGGAGGCCAAAACCCACCAGTGTGCCCACTGTGAACACAAGAGCTCCAACTCCAGTGACCTGAAGCGCCACATCATATCGGTGCACACCAAGGACTACCCCCACAAATGTGCCGTCTGCGATAAAGGCTTCCACCGGCCGTCTGAACTGAAGAAGCACTCGGCGTCGCACCGTGCCAAGAAACTGCACCAGTGCCGGCACTGCAACTTCAAGATCGCAGACCCCTTTGTGCTCAGTCGCCATATCCTGTCGGTTCACACCAAGGAGCAACAGGCCTCTCCTGAAAAGAACGGGGCCAAAAGGACCTTATTGGGGCCTTCCCCTGCCTCTGCCTCTGCCAGTGCACCGGTGGCAAAGAAGCAGGTTTTGGTGCCTGGTGCTAGTTCTAGTGCTGCGGGCTTGGCCACAGGGCCCAGGGAGAGGAGGGTGTACCAGTGTCAGTACTGTGATTACAGCAGTGGGGATGCCTCAGGCTTCAAGCGCCATGTGATCTCCATCCACACAAAAGACTACCCCCACCGCTGTGAGATCTGCTCTAAAGGCTTCCGCAGGCCCTCAGAGAAGAACCAGCATATTGCACGCCACCACAAGGACTTGGTGCAGGCAGAGTGACCCTGGCACTGCCCAGTCCTCATACCACCAGAACAACACTAATGCAACCACCACACCGTAATCAATTGTATGTATGTGTGTGTGTGTATACTGCATTAACAGGGAACATCTATTATTTTTACCGCAATGACTCTCAAGCCAACTTTCCTGCAACTGAAAATGAATTTAAATGTACATATACCGGTGTAAGGCCTATGGAATAAGGTGACAAAGCCCTGTACAGACTTGCACTTTATCTGCATGTCCCCCTGCTGGTGACAGTATTGCATGGCAGAATGTGCAAGAGTCTCGGGTCTCTGAGGTCTTTGTAGAATCATCGTTTTTACTCCACAGCCACAATCAGTTCTTTATTAAAGTGGCGATTTTTAAGCCTACTTTAACTTGGCACACGACTAAGATAAAATATGATCTACAAGCTGTTTGTATTCACACAATAAAATGGACACTCACCTGCTGAGAGAAAAAGCAGATCCACTGAGCAGAGTAGTCGAGATGAACTCAATTCTAATAGCACTTGCCACCAATTTATTTTAAGAATTATGAATGCAGTAATCATGAACTCATGAATTATACCTGATGCTTTGAACGCTGAGACACGAAGAGTATGTGTGTTGTATGTAGTTGAGTTCTTGCTTGTATGTATGCCTGTTGTGAGAGATGTCAGTTAATGTATCTATTGTGCTTCCTGGTAGTCTGAACCAACATCTCCCTGTTGTCTTATCTTTGGTATTCTGAGGAGAACTGTCTGTCCGGTCATGTACAGTGTCTGGAGAAGGAGTTGACTGCATCATAGCAAATAGCCAAGGCCGTTGTAAGGCTTCAGAGAAGGTTTCTTAGTTGATTCACTTCTTAACACAGTGAGATACTACATGTGGCTGACCATGCCATCGGGGTAGGGGGATCTAACATACAGGTAAGCAGTATCATTTAATGAACTCCATCCCATAAACCCCTCTTCATACACATTATTTTACCCCTAATAAGCTTGATTATCAGACACCTGACTGAAGTGTGATGCAACGCCAGCAAGGCCTTCAGAGTGAGGATGCACAATATCTGGTACTGCTGATTCATAACCACAACATCTCCTCGCCTCCTCAAAACCCATTGGAAGAGAGTGCCAGAGGTCCGTCCCCTCTAACCTTCTCCTTCAATGGGTTTTGAGAAGGAGAGAGGATGCGAGGAGTATGCGATTTGAGATTCTCCCATCAATTTATGTCAGTGTCCAGTGAGCGGTATTAGTTCCCTGAAGAGAGATGTAACTCATAAAGACTGGTGGTATATTTGTACTCTGGCTTCGACAGTTACTTCCCCTGTGATAATTTTTAGTTTTTATATTTATTTCATCATCATGAAATTTGTTGTATAGTTCAGTGTAACTAGAATTCTATGGGACGTAAATTATTGTTTTGTACACGAATCTGTAAAAAGTGTGTAGATGTAAACACTTAAACAAAAGGAGGAATCAGAACTGTGTTGTTATGGATGTACTTGACGTATTTGTTAAAAAAAGCTATGAAAAAAGTTAATAAAAGCAAAGTATTTTACCTGCATGTTTGTCTTTTTAATAATTGACCAACATGTACAGTGCCTTCAGAAAGTATTCATACCCCTTGACTTATTCCACATTTTGTTGTGTTACAGCCTGAATTCAAAATGGATTAAATGTTTTTTCTCACCTATCTGCACACAATACCCCATAATGACAAAGTGAAAACATGTTTTTAGATATTTTTGGAAATGAAATACAGAAATATCTCATTTAGATAAGTATTCACACCCCTGAGTCAAAACATGTTACAATCACCTTTGGCAGCGATTACAGCTGTGAGTCTTTCTTGGTACGTTTCTAAGAGCTTTGCACACCTGGATTGTACAATGTTCGCACATTATTCTTTTTAAAATTCTTTAATCTCTGTCAAGTTGGTTGTTGATCATTGCGAGACAGCCATTTTCAATTCTTGCCATATATTTTCAAGCTGATTTTAAGTCAAAACTGTAACTAGGCCACTCAGGAACATTCATTGTCATCTTGGTAAGCATTTGACCTTGTGTTTTAGGTTATTGACCTGCTAAAATGTGAATTTGTCTCCCAGTGTCTGTTGGAAAGCAGACTGAACCAGGTTTTCCTCTAGGATTTTGTCTGTGCTTAGCTCTATTCCATTTATTTGTATCCTAAACAACTCCCTAGTCCTTGCCAATAACAAGCATGCCCATAACATGATGCAGCCACCACCATGCTTGGAAAATATGAAGAGTGGTACTCTGTGATGTGTTGGATTTGCCCCAAACATAACATTTTGTATTCAGGACATGAAGTTCATTTCTTTGCCACATTTTTTTTTTTTACTTTAGTGCCTTATTGCAAACAGGATGCATGTTTTGGAATATTTTTATTCTGTAGAGGCTATCTTCTTTTCACTCTGTCATTTAGGTTAGTATTGTGGAGTAGCTACAATGTTGTTGATCCATCCTTAGTTTTCTCCTATCACAGCCATTAAACTATTTTACAAATCAAATTTTATTTGTCACATGCGCCGAATATAACCAAGAAATGCTTACTTACAAGCCCTTAACCAACAATGCAGTTCAAGAAATAGAGTTAAGAAAATATTTATTAAATAAACTAAAGTAAAAAAGAATAGAAAAAGTAACACAATAAAATAACAATAACGAGGCTATATACAGGGGGTACTGGTACTGAGTCAATGTGCGGGGGTACAGGTTAGTCGAGGTAATTTGTACATACTGTTTTAAAGTCACCATTGGCCTCATGGTGAAATCCCTGAGCGGTTTCCTTCCTCTCCGGCAACTGAGTTTGGAAGGACGCCTGTGTCTTTGTTGTGACTGGGTATTTTGATACACCATCCAAAGTGTTATTAATCACTTCACCATGCTCAAAGGAATATTCAATGTCTGCTTTGTTTATTTTTTTGCAATCTACCAATAGGTGCCCTTCTTTGCAAGGCATTGGAAAACTTACCTGGTCTTTGTGGTTGAATCTGTGTTTGAAATTCACTGCTCGACTGAGGGACCTTACAGATAATTGTATGTGTGGGGTACAGAGATGAGGTAGTCATTCAAAAATCATGTTCAACACTATTACTGCACACAGAGTGAGTCCATGGAACTTATTATGTGACCACTTAAGCACATTTTTACTCCTGAACTTATTTAGGCTTGCCATAACAAAGGGGTTGAATACTTATTGACTCAAGACATTTCTAAAAACATATTTCCACTTTGACATTATGGGGTATTGTGTGTAGGCCAGTCAGTGGTGTAAAGTACTTAAGTAAAAATACTTTAAAGTACTACTTAAGTAGTTTTTACGGTTATCTGTACTTTACTATTTATATGTTTGACAACTTTTACTTTTACTTCACTACATTCCTAAAGAAAATAATGTACTTTTTACTCCATACATTTTCCCTGACAGACAAAAGTACTTGTTACATTTTGAATGCTTGGCAGGACAGGAAAATGGTCCAATTCACACACTTATCAAATGAACATCCCTGCTCATCCATATTGCCTCTGATCTGGCGGACTATCTAAACACACATGCTTCGTTTGTAAATGTTTTTGGAGTGTGCCCCTGGCTATCTGTAAATTTACAAACACAAGAAAATAGTGCCATCTGGTTTGCTTAATATAAGGAATTTGAAATTATTTATACTTTTACTTTTATTATTGATACTTAAGTATATTTTAGCAATTACATTTACTTTAGATAATGAAGTATATTTAAATCCAAATACTAATAACTGCAAGGAGTAGGATAACATTTTCCATAGAATGATGGTACTCCAAGGTTGCTTTTAGAGCTGCGTTTACATTAGGGCCTACATGTGATCAATTCAGACTTCTAAAGCAGCTTATATTACTTAGGATCAGAGGTATTAAATACCTGTCATATACAAGAGTAGAATAACTGACAAACTGATAAAGCACCAGACAGTATTTTATTGGAACAAATCGGGGAAGTGAAAAACTGGGCTTCAGTGGGCAATGTAGCGTAGCTGCAGGTTAAGGCGGAACCTGATGGGTCACCGCAGCTAAAAGTGGTTCCTGGTTGCCACAGTTGCCATGGGTATGCCTGCCCATCAAGTAGCAAAGCCATGCAGAAGGATCAAGGGAGGATGCTTTGGAAGTGAAGAACATTGATGAAATTACGCAGCGGGACACTCATCTGCGGAAAGAACGAAAGAAGGTTCATATTTATAGGTCTGAGACACTCCACACTTCTAACCATAAATATTGTTCATATAGGGCCCTATTCAACCGGTATCGCTGAAGCCTTACAGATTGCAGGCTAGAAATGTTAAGGTCATTCTGATTGAGCAGACATATGCTGCAGCCTCCGCTAACGCAGGAACATTGCCTTTAAATTTAAATCACGCTGTAACGCTGAACTTCCACGATATGGATTTAATAAAACCCTTTTAAAAAATCAAATCAAATCAAAACAAATGTTATTTGTCACGTGCGCCGAATACAACAGGTGTAGACCTTACCGTGAAATGCTTACTTACAAGCCCTTAACCAACAATGCAGTTCAAGAAATAGAGTTAAGAAAATATTTACTGAATCAAATAAAAGGAACACAATAAAATAACAATAACGAGGCTATATACAGGGGGTACCGGTACCGAGTCAATGTGTGGGGGTACAGGTTAGTCAAGGTAATTTGTACATGTAGGTAGGGGTAAAGTGACTATGCATAGATAAGAAACAGCTAGTAGCAGCAGTGTAAAAACACATGTCACAAACAGAAATGGAACAAACCGTTTTTGGGGAGGATAGCAATGTTCTCAGGCAGAATGCCAGTGTCCAGGGAGAACTGCTTAAACTTCTGAAGCAGGTCAGGGCTCAGGTCTGTCCCACGGGCTGTAGACACCGCACATACAGAACATGGCAGACTAAATATACTATGAAGGATACAATACAATTTATAATATAAGATTACTAACAAATTATGGAGGAAAAAATAGTGACAAAATGAGACTGAGTTATAGGAATTGACAGAGAAGTGGAAAGGAACTTACCATACAGTTTGTTGAGCACAGTTGAAACACCTCCCTTGGTCTTGATGGTGTGAATGAGGGCGTACTCATCATACTTAACATCAACGACACGCATGTCATTTTCATTATTCCAGCCTAGAGAGAAAAATAAGATGAATTGACACACATATTGGTGCACTTTGTGTGTGTGTGTGTGTGTATGAACAGGGCCGGTTCCAGGCATAAGCAACATACGTTTGTTTTTTAGGAACTGTCGGGGTCTCAACAAATGATTTATATGTACACTAGATGACTGACAGGGGGCGATGTCTTGAAGCCACCGCGACTCCATCTTGGCACTCCCCCACCGTTGTAAAAAATATTTTGGAAGCTATACATTTACATTTACATTTTAGTCATTTAGCAGACGCTCTTATCCAGAGCGACTTACAGTTAGTGAATACATTTTATTTTTATACTGGCCCCCCGTGGGAATCGAACCCACAACCCTGGCGTTGCAAACGCCATGCTCTATCAACTGAGCTACATCCCTGCCGGCCATTCCCTCCCCTACCCTGGACGACGCTGGGCCAATTGTGCGCCGCCCATGAATCTCCCGGTCGCGGCCGGCTGCGACAGAGCCTGGATAGAAATGCTTTTATAATTGTTTACATTTGTTTTTGCAACACTTATTATAAAGACACCTTAGTACATACTTTTAAACTATATTATGTGAGCTAAACATATATTTTTAGAAAATATATATAAAAAACATGTCTATATAATATTTAGAAAGTACTAATGTTACTTTCCCCACTACAACAACAAAAATACTTAAATACATGTAATTTTACCTTGAAACAGTTAAATGAAATACTGTTGAATTCCATTTATTCCTATGGAGGACTGCTTTTCTGAGGAGTGCCAATATGGCCGACCAGTGGCTTCAAAGCCTCTCATTGGCCAATAAATAGCATCAGCAATCCAGGGTTTACACACATCATTGGTCTCAACTTACTATTGAGAGTAAGAATAGAATAATACACCAGGTGCAATTTGATTGTGCATCAGCAGTTTTTCTCTTGTTATGTTATGTCAGTCACTGACAGTCAGCTAACAATTGGATGGCCATATTGGCACTCCTCAGAAAAGCAGTCCTCCATAAGCCATTAAAAAATGTGTAGAATTTCAAGAAATTAGCTTTAAAACGGCAAACATTTCTCTCCACCCCATGGCAAAATGAGTAGAATTGCATGACGTTTGTTATAAAATTGCAACAATTTATTTACGCCCCATGGCGAAATGTGTAGAATTGCAGGAAATGTTTCTCTCCACCATCAAGAGGGGGGCCACTAAAATGTTTTTCTGCGAGGTGGGGGGCTCTGTAACCAATTCTCACTTAGGGCCCCCAAAAGGTTAGACCCGGCTCTGTGTGTGTGTGTGTATAGGTTCTAGACTTACGCTGGCTCTTGAAGATGAATTTCCCAGGAAGGTTTGTCTTCTCAGCCAGGTGGTTCATTCTCCAGCAGGAGCCATCAGAGCTACAGAGACAATATAGTTAATACAGTATCAGCAGAAAGTCTCTCTCTCTCTCTCTCTCTCTCTCTCTCTCTCTCTCTCTCTCTCTCTCTCTCTCTCTCTCTCTCTCTCTCTCTCTCTCTCTCTCTCTCTCTCTCTCTCTCTCTCTCTCTCTCTCTCTCTCTCACTCTCTCACTCTCTCTCTCACTCACTCACTCACTTCAGGCTAGCATATGCCATGTCCAGGTCTCCATCAGCAGTTGGTGTCAGAATGGCGGTGCCCATCTTCATGCCGGCCCTGTGGCTGACAAACCACTGGGCATTAGTGGCAAATCCAATCAGGTACCACTTTCCTGCCACCTGAAAAAAAACTGCCCTGATTAGATTACATCACCTCCTCATTCACTGAATTTTTCAATCCTAAATCTGTGAGAGCTGATACCGAAATATCCCTGAATCATTTATAAATGAAAATCTCAATAACTACTGTCTCAATATGAGCATCTGAAAATGTGTCACTAGAATTCCTACATTTCTCTTAATCCTTTCCATTTGTATCTTGTTTTCATCACAATTCCCTTGTTTGTATTTTTTCTCCTCCAGTTAATCCCTTTCTTCATTCTTACCCCCTGTAGATTGAAGTCTCCTTGGGGCATAACCTCAGCGGTGACAACCAAGGAGCAGAGCAGTGCTCCTAGCGCTCTCAGCAGCATGGTCGTCATGGCTACAGCAGAGCAGGTTCCAAATCAATAATTTTAAAGTCAGGGGTTGTACGAGGAAGAGGACAGAACAGGAGATCTGTTTTTCTTCGCTGCCTCTCACTCCTATATATACTGTAGAGCATGGGTTTACATAACCCCCCCCTCCTTCCCATACACAACCTGCTACCTGCCACCTTCTCTATTCCCCACCCCCTAGACACACACACACACACACACACACACACACACACACAATACCAACGGGTGGAGATGGGGCTTGTGGGGGGTGGGGCCGGGACCTCCCAGTTACTCCTCCCTCTATGAACCCTGGAGGTGGGATGGGTTCAAACAGGAGCAGTCCCCCCCATCCCCCACTGCCACCAGGTGAACTGATCCACATAAAGGAATATCCTGAACTGCATTTTGAGATGATGAGAGAGAGATTTCATCAAAGTGCAAGTGTGTATACACATTTAATCTAAAATACATTTGCATAACTTGAGAAATTATATCATGAGTTGTGATGCTGATTGTCAAGCCTCAGCCCATCAATTTAGAAAAATAACACCAGCAAAAATTGACAAAGACTGTGATGAACAATGCAGTGTCTGCCTCTCCAGTGCTTTCTGTGGGCAGGAACCAGAGAATCAAAACAAACTGTCAGCACTTTGGATGGTAAACAGAGCTCCCCCTAACACAAGCCCTGTATCTATTTTCGTGTGTGTGTGTGTGTAGTTTAATGTGAACTCTAACTATCTGTGTAAAACCTTGCTGGAGGAGGTAGAGCAAGCCTTCATGTAATATAAGTTTCATATCATCTCAGGTCAACATTTTTAAACGTATAGTCCACTCAAAACACAACCTAACATGATTTTCCACTTATCTTTTGAGTGGTCTATCCCTTTAAATCGTATACTGCTTCAGGCAAATAATCCTTATATAAGTTCTAAGAAACTATATGTTCTAAGAAACTATTTGCCAGTGGTTAATTCTCCACTCTTTTGGCTGTTGGGCTTAAGGTAAGGCCGTAGACATACTGTTATGGAACACCAGAAACAGGTGTGGACAAGTCTATAAGTCACAGACACACCTGCAACCCACATACCTTGCCAGTTGAAACAGTGTTCTAGAAACCAATATTGAGAAATCAAAACCAAGAAATGTACTCAGCATCTGACAATATTTGTGTGCTTATTTCAAGTGTGCAAATAAAATCAAACCACTTGATTGAGGGGACAAAATAGTTTATTGGAACATTCTCTTATTCACATTTAAATGTAATTAACATGTTAAGTTTGACATAAGGTTGGCACTTGAAAATAGATTGACATGTATTACGTTCCAAAAAATAAAACCACAAAGGATTGTAGTCTACTGACTGAACAACCATGCAAGTTTGGGTATTACTATGTTATGTTCTATGTTATAGATTAACTAGTATGTACTATGAGCAAGAAAACTGAGTCATCAATTGTACTGGATCACTATAAGATAGTGTGCCATTATGTTCATACTGACAGATGGCAGACTCAGTATGTGTTACTGCAAGTCTTTTTACTCCAACTATGCTCCCAGCTGCACCATAGCATATTTCATGAGGAAGATGATCTCTGCTGTCCATCTACAGTACTGACATGGTGTTCTTCAAGTTGAGGACAGAGGAGAGTACACGTCTTTGAATCATTAGACGATAGAAAACAGAACATCTAATACCAGGGCTATTCAACTCTTACCCTATGAAGTCCGGAGCCTGATGGTTTTCTGTTCTACCTGATAATTAAATAATAATTGCATCCACCTGGTGTCCCAGGTCTAAATCAGTCTCTGATTAGAGGGGAACGAAGACAACAAAAAGTGGAACTGGCTTTGTGGTCCAGAGTTAAGTTGGAGGGCTCTATTACATAAATTATACCAAATAGGTGGGTACTCAAGCTCTATATTTATTACGTGCTCATATAGTCTGTTTACTCACCGTCTTGTCAAGTCTGGCTTCAAATCCCTGACCTTGGCCGTGATCCCACTCTCTGAGGGTGTCTCAGGGGGTTGGGAAATGCAAAAAACACATTTCCAATTCTCTTATGCAAATTATTACACACTTGTACATGCATGAAATAGGACAAATATAAGCACCCACCGGATTATAATTTGTAAATGAAATCCCTGATAAATGGATGACTAGGGATAAATTACATGAGGAAACGAATCAGACAACAGGCCACTCTAAGACGTTCATATAGAATGAACAAGATATGTAGTTGACAGTACAGTGGGGAAAAAAAGTATTTAGTCAGCCACCAATTGTGCAAGTTCTCCCACTTAAAAAGATGAGAGAGGCCTGTAATTTTCATCATAGGTACACGTCAACTATGACAGACAAAATGAGAAAAAAAATCCAGAAAATCACATTGTAGGATTTTCAATGAATTTATTTGCAAATTATGGTGGAAAATAAGTATTTGGTCAATAACAAAAGTTTCTCAATACTTTGTTATATACCCTTTGTTGGCAATGACACAGGTCAAACGTTTTCTGTAAGTCTTCACAAGGTTTTCACACACTGTTGCTGGTATTTTGGCCCATTCCTCCATGCAGATCTCCTCTAGAGCAGTGATGTTTTGGGGCTGTCGCTGGGCAACACGGACTTTCAACTCCCTCCAAAGATTTTCTATGGGGTTGAGATCTGGAGACTGGCTAGGCCACTCCAGGACCTTGAAATGCTTCTTACGAAGCCACTCCTTCGTTGCCCGGGCGTCGTGTTTGGGATCATTGTCATGCTGAAAGACCCAGCCACGTTTCATCTTCAATGCCCTTGCTGATGGAAGGAGGTTTTCACTCAAAATCTCACAATACATGGCCCCATTCATTCTTTCCTTTACACAGATCAGTCGTCCTGGTCCCTTTGCAGAAAAACAGCCCCAAAGCATGATGTTTCCACCCCCATGCTTCACAGTAGGTATGGTGTTCTTTGGATGCAACTCAGCATTCCTTGTCCTCCAAACACGACGAGTTGAGTTTTTACCAAAAAGTTCTATTTTGGTTTCATCTGACCATATGACATTCTCCCAATCCTCTTCTGGATCATCCAAATGCACTCTAGCAAACTTCAGACGGGCCTGTACATGTACTGGCATAAGCAGGGGGACACGTCTGTCACTGCAGGATTTGAGTCCCTGGCGGCGTAGTGTGTTACTGATGGTAGGCTTTGTTACTTTGGTCCCAGCTCTCTGCAGGTCATTCACTAGGTCCCCCCGTGTGGTTCTGGGAATTTTGCTCACCGTTCTTGTGATCATTTTGACCCCACGGGGTGAGATCTTGCGTGGAGCCCCAGATCGAGGGAGATTATCAGTGGTCTTGTATGTCTTCCATTTCTTAATAATTGCTCCCACAGTTGATTTCTTCAAACCAAGCTGCTTACCTATTGCAGATTCAGTCTTCCCAGCCTGGTGCAGGTCTACAATTTTGTTTCAGGTGTCCTTTGACAGCTCTTTGGTCTTGGCCATAGTGGAGTTTGGAGTGTGACTGTTTGAGGTTGTGGACAGGTGTCTTTTATACTGATAACAAGTTCAAACAGGTGCCATTAATACAGGTAACGAGTGGAGGACAGAGGAGCCTCTTAAAGAAGAAGTTACAGGTCTGTGAGAGCCAGAAATCTTGCTTGTTTGTAGGTGACCAAATACTTATTTTCCACCATAATTTGCAAATAAATTCATTAAAAATCCTACAATGTGATTTTCTTGATTTTTTTTCCTCAATTTGTCTGTCATAGTTGACGTGTACCTATGATGAAAATTACAGGCCTCTCTCATCTTTTTAAGTGGGAGAACTTGCACAATTGGTGGCTGACTAAATACTTTTTTTCCCCACTGTATGTGTACAGTCGTGGTCAAACGTTTTGAGAATGACACAAGTATTGGTCTTCACAAAGTTTGCTGCTTCAGAGTTTTTAGATATTTTTGTCAGATGTTACTATGGTACACTGAAGTATAATTACAAGCATTCCATAAGTGTCAAAGGTTTTTATTGACAATTACATTAAGTTTATGCAAAGAGTCAATATTTGCAGTGTTGACCCTCCTTTTTCAAGACCTCTGCAATCTGCCCTGGCATGCTGTCAATTAACTTCTGGGCCACATCCTGACTGATGGCAGCCCATTCTTGCATAATCAATGCTTGGAGTTTGTCAGAATTTGTGGGTTTTTGTTTGTCCACCCGCCTCTTGAGGATTGACCACAAGTTCTCAATGGGATTAAGGTCTGGGGAGTTTCCTAGCCATGGACCCAAAATGTCAATGTTTTGTTCCCCGAGCCACTTAGTTATCACTTTTGCCTTATGGCAAGGTGCCCCATCATGCTGGAAAAGGCATTGTTCGTCACCAAACTGTTCTTGGATGGTTGGGAGAAGTTGCTCTCAGAGGATGTGTTGGTACCATTCTTTATTCATGGCTGTGTTCTTAGGCAAAATTGTGAGTGATCCCACTCCCTTGGCTGAGAAGCAACCCCACACATGAATGGTCTCAGGATGCTTTACTGTTGGCATGACACAGGACTGATGGTAGCGCTCACCTTTTCTTCTCCGGACAAGCTTTTTTCCGGATGCCTCAAACAATCGTAAATGGGATTCATCAGAGAAAATGACTTTACCCCAGTCCTCAGCAGTCCAATCCCTGTACTTTTTGCAGAATATCAGTCTGTCCCTGATGTTTTTCCTGGAGAGAAGTTGCTTCCATGTTGCCCTTCTTGACACCAGGCCATCCTCCAAAAGTATTCGCCTCACTGTGCGTGCAGATGCACTCACACCTGCCTGCTGTCATTCCTGAGCAAGCTCTGCACTGGTAGTGCCCCGATCCCGCAGCTGAATCAACTTTAGAAGACGGTCCTGGCACTTGCTGGACTTTCTTGGGCGCCCTGAAGCCTTCTTCACAACAACTGAACCTCTCTCCTTGAAGTTCTTGATGATCCGATAAATGGTTGATTTAGGTGCAATCTTACTAGCAGCAATATCCTTGCCTGTGAAGCCCTTTTTGTGCAAAGCAATGATGACGGCACGTGTTTCCTTGCAGGTAACCATGGTTAACAGAGGAAGAACAATGATTTCAAGCACCACCCTCCTTTTAAAGCCTCCAGTCTGTTATTCTAACTCAATCAGTATGACAGAGTGATCTCCAGCCTTGTCCTCGTCAACACTCTCACCTGTGTTAACGAGAGAATCACTGACATGATGTCAGCTGGTCCTTTTGTGGCAGGGCTGAAATGCAGTGGAAATGTTTTTTTGGGATTAAGTTCATTTTCATGGCAAAGAGGGACTTTGCAATTAATTGCTATTCATCTGATCACTCTTCATAACATTCTGGAGTATATGCAAATTGCCATCATAAAAACTGAGGCAGCAGACTTTGTGAAAATTAATATTTGTGTCATTCTCAAAACTTTTGACCACGACTGTACGTTGTCTTCATAACGTTTCTCTCAATTGTACTGTGCTCACCTGTCTTTCAGACACTGTTAGCAATACCTTTTTCTAAGTTGAAAGATCAGAAATGATTGTGTTAATCACTGATAGATGCCAGACAGAAAAACAGACAGACAGGACAGACAGAAAGGACAGACAGACAGACTGACAGACAGATTGCTCATCAACGTCAACCACTTTATGAAGCCAGTTCATCACTGAGGGGGAAAAAGTACAACACAGTAACTACATAGTCAACCCTGTAAATATGGATATGACATCCTCTCTTCCATGATCGTAACTCACCTTGGGTCGTTACTAGAACAAAGACAAAATAAATACCATCAGTTTTGTCCATAATATCAGAAGAAATATTGTATTACTATCGCATAGTAATTGATATGCCGCAATACTTTTTAAACTTACATCTCAAATGTTTATTTACAATGGTGTCCTCTTTTACTTTAGCTAAATAAAAAACTAGTAAACAATGTTTGTTTAATGATATAATTCAAGTGAACTAGAAGCTGGTATACTAGGGACTAGATATGAATGAGTATGTAAGACAAGTGTTTAATTATTGTTTAGGGACATAAGAAGTCCTGTTAATCACTGTTTAAGGTACAGAAATAAATATTGCGTGTAGGATCCAGTTCTGTTTCAAAGTACTTACAATGCCACTAGGTTTGCAAGAGACACAACCAACCACCTCATGAACAAATGAATGGCCACAACCACAACACTTAAAAATATGGACATGAAACAGTTTGAACATCAAGGCTTTCAATTCTTAATAAAGTTGGAATCACCACACAGTGTCACATGTAAGGAATCACCCAAAAAAGACAGTGGTGGTGTGAGAGAAACAGAGGAAGAGGACACAGGCAAACAAGTAAAGTTATAATGTATGACTCCCCCAGGGCTTCTTGAATCTTCTTCACTCCTCTGGGTAATGACATCCTCTTTTTCTTGGTTTTGCGTTTCCCAAAATAAATATATATAAAACAGGGAAGTCCCGTCAACTGTGAGTCAGTCACTCAGGGTTGTCCTGTAGCCTACCCTGTAACACTGTTATCATAATCACATGATTATGTCCTGTGTGTCATGCTGCATACTATGTTATGTCATACTCACCAGCTTCAGTAAGCAACAGACACACCACCACGAGCATCACGATCAGCATTGACCTTATTCAGGGGTGCATGCTTTTTTCCTTCCTGTACTCCCTGTTCACCCATGACTGCGTGGCCAAGCACGACTCCAACACCATCATTCAATTTGCTGATGACACAACGGTGGTAGGCATGATCACCGACAACGATGAGCCAGCCTATAGGGAGGAGGTCAAAGACCTGGCAGTGTGGTGCCAGGATAGCAACTTCTCCCTCAACAAGAGCAAGACAAAGGAGCTGATCGTGGACTACAGGAAAAGGAGGGCTGAACACGCCCCCATTCACATTGACAGGCTGTACTGGAGCGGGTCGAGAGCTTCAAGTTCCTTGGTGTCCACATCACCAACAAACTATCATGGTCCAAACACACCAACACAGTCGTGAAGAGGCCACGACAACGCCTATTCCTCCTCAGGAGACTGAAAAGATTTGGCATGGGCCCCCAGATCCTCAAAAAGTTATACAGCTGCACAATCGAGAGCATCCTGACCAGTTGCATCACCGCCTGGTATGGCAACTGCTCAGCATCCGACTGTAAGGAGCTACAGAGGGTAGTGCGTACGGTCCAGTACATCACTGGGGCCAAGCTTCCTGCCATCCAGGACTTCTATACCAGGCGGTGTCAGAGAAAGGCCCTAAAAATGGTCAAAGACTTCAGCCACCGAAATCATAGACTGTTCTCTCTGCTACCGCACGGCAAGCGGTACCGGAGTGTCAAGTCTAGGTCCAAAAGGCTCCTTAACAGATTCTTCCCCCAAGTCATAAGACTGCTGAACAATTAATCAAATAGCTACCTTGACTGTTTGCTTTGAACACCCCCCCCCCACACACTTTGTTTTTACACTGCTGCTACTTGCTGTTTATTATCCATGCATAGTCACTTTACCCCTACCTACAAGTACATATTATCTCAATTACCTCGACTAACCTGTACCCCCACACAATGACTCGATACCGGTATCCCCTGTATATAGCCTCGTTATTGTTATTTTGTGCTACTTTTTTTTTAACTTTTGTTTATTTAGTAAATATTTTCTCTAATTTTTTAAAAACTGCATTGTTGGTTAAGGGCCTGTTGTATTCGGCGCGTGTGACAAATACAATTAGATAATTCTAGTGCTGTGCTCCTTTGTTCGCCTACTCTCTTATTCTGGTGGCTTTTAGGTGACTTACTGAGTGTACAAACATTAAGAACACCTGCTCTTTCCATGATATAGACTGACCAGGTGAAATCTATGATCCCTTATTGATGTCACTTGTTAAATCCACTTCAGTGTAGATGAAGGGGAGGAGACAGGTTAAAGAAGGCTTTTTAAGGCTTGAGACATGGATTGTGTATGTGTGCCATTCAGAGGGTGAATGGGCAAGACAAAAGATTTAAGTGCCTTTGAACGGTGTATGGTTGTAGGTGCCAGCACTGCCAGGCGCACTGGTTTGTGTCAAGAACTGCAACGCTGCTGGGTTTTTCACACTCAAAAGTCACCCGTGTGTATCAAGAATGGTCCACCACCCAAAGGACATCCAGCCAACTTGACACTACTGTGGGAAGCATTGGAGTCAACATGGGCCAGCATCCCTGTGGAATGCTTTCGACACCATGTAGAGTCCATGCCCCGATGAATTGAGGCGGACTGGGGGGGTTTAATTTAATATTAGGAAGGTGTTCCTAATATTTTGTACACAGTGTATATTCCTCTCCTCCCCTCAACCTCTACTTTTTATTCCCCTCATCAAACCCCCAAAGACAAAGGGACGAGTTTTCAGCTTCGTGTGGGTTTTGGTGAAATTTAACAGGTAAAAGCTGCCATCAGCCAATCATATGCTGTCATTACAAGTTGTGATCACCTCTTAGAATGGGTGTGGCCCTCTTGAGTTGCATTCAGTAGACAGGGCAAATGTTTTCAGCAAAAAAGAAAAGGAAGTCTGTTTCTATCTTAAATGCAAAACATGCTCAGACAGAGCTACAATCTGAGTCTTCTTCCATGAAGGAAAACTGCACCACATGAGGGTGTCAAATCTCTTCCCCCAGCTGTACCGATTTTAAAAGGAGACCACCTTCATTTGCGGCCTCGATTGGAAGACTGCACTGTATAGGAGCGTTGGGCCAGTAACCGAAAGGTTTCTGGATCGAATCCCCGAGCTGACAAGGTAAAAAAATCTGTCGGTCTGCTCCTGAGCAAGGCAGTTAACCCACTGTTCCCTAGGCGCCAATGACGTGGATGTCAATTAAGGCAGCCCCCCGCACCTCTCTGATTCAGAGGGGTTGGGTTAAATGCGGAAGACACATTTCAGTTGAATGCATTCAGTTGTACTGACTAGGTATCCCCCTTTCTTTTCCTTTATTTAAAAACTTTCAGAGAGAAAAAAATATATATATCTACTGACAATCTCTCCTCCCCGAAATGTACCATGCAATCATGAGAAACATGTTAGTGGCTACTAACCTCCGCATAGATTGACAAAAACAACAGTCGGCTGTCAAATTTGTATTTATGTTCTAACAAAAGCCATTTAGTCAAAAGATTTAGACAGCTTTTAGTACCAAAGACAGACATTTACCAATGGAAGTATATAATGCAGTACAGGTGACCATAATAAACAAGGGTACACATGATCCAGGCATGGAGTAGAGGTGTGGCATCCTCTGCAGGGAGTTACAGGTAATCAGAAGAAACCAATGGGGTCATGGTGAGCTTTGGGAGTCTGTACTCCATGAAGCTCCAGTTTCCCGCCAGCGTGGGGTAGAGTTCTATGGACCCGCAGGTGCATAAATTCATCTCCACCAACATGGACCTTTGAGAAAAGGAAGGAAGGAAGGAATAGGGCCTGGTTAGTGAAGCATAGCGGATGGGGAGTCGAGACTGAGTAATGATCTGTTTATTTAGAGATCACATAGCTCTTCCAGTATGTACATGTTCACTCCACAGGAGGCTGTTGAGGGGAAGACGGCTCATAATAATGGCTGGAATGGAGTAAATGGAATGATATCAACCACATCATGCGTTTGATACCATTCCATTCATTCTGTTTTAGCCATTACTATGAGCCTGTCCTCCCCAATTAAGGTGCCACCATCCGCCTCTGGTTCACTCCCTATACATTCTTGATGCAGCCAAATGCTTTGAACCCCACACAGGGGCTGTGAGGGTGTGGCAGGCTGTCACAGCTCTCACAGAGCTTGAAAACAAAATAATGTATTTGTTGTAGTGGGGACAGTAACATTGGTACTCTAAAAAAAATGGTTCAGGAATTTAAGGATTTTTTTTTTTTTTTTTTATGTTAAATGTTCAGTTCCCTTAATATAATTTAAAAGAAGGCCTATGCATTAAGGTGTCTAATATATTAGTCAAACAAATCAATGCATTTCTTTTATAGCTTCCTAAATCTTTATTTTGATTTACAATTGAGGAGTACCAAAATTGTTGTGCAGCAGCTTCACAAGAGCGCCCCCCTGTCAGTCATCTAGGGTTAATAAATATCGTTGAGTGGAACTGGAGACATTTAGTTTAGCAAAAAAATTGGCTAGAAATTATATTTAAATTAAACACTCTCACTTTAATGAAGAAGTTGGTCCCCGCCACAACTTGTGTTGTGAATGTTTTGGCAGCAAAAACATCAAACTTCTTTCCAGCTTTCTCCTCTGCATATGGCTTCATCTAGAAACATTTAAAATACAGTAAGGCAATGACTCAGTTGTTCCCACAGCATTCCACATTTACTCCAAATAGCCTACGCAAATGCACGCCTACAGGCCTATAAGTTGGACATTTACCATAATACCAGAGACCATATATAACATAACACTGTAGAGCTGATTATTCAACAACGTCTAGGTTTAAGATTACACCTTCATCAAGTCTGAGTATCAACTCTTAAAAATTGAGGATGTTCAGTGGGACAGCTGAGGAACGTTCAACTCCATTATCTTATATCAAGGCGGAGTTGAGTATTGATAACTGGTCACGCGATTTGATAGCAACAACATTCAGTCACCATCAGTCGATACTTGTAAAAATCACAATTCTGAAAAAGTTTACCTGCAGCTGTTTGTCCTGTACAACAGCGGTCCTTCCGCAGGGTGCTGAAATTCATACTTTTAATAAATACTTCTATCGAAAACCACCATCGATTTTTTCCTAATTTGTGTTACTCATATGGAGACGTAGCGGCCTTGACGTAGTAACTGCGATTCAATTGGCACTCTCGCGCAGAGTTAAGCAACAAATGATTAAAAAGTCGGTGATTGTATTCGTTTTTAAGTTATTAAAAGTGAATGTCAGCACCCCGCAGAAGGACCGCAGTTGTACAGGTAAGCGTGTACAGAATTTATACTTTTACAAGTATCAACTTATGGTAAGTCCATGTGGTTCCTAGCAAATCGCGCGACTAGTTTTCCGCCTCGAAAACGGAGCTGAGCGTTCCTCAGCTATGGGACAGCTGGACTATGCAGGATAAATTAAGGAAATATGCTCACCTCATCGCAGATTTTCTGCACTTCGGGTGTGGCATCCTTTACCTCGGCGGTACCGCCACACTTCATCATGATTAGTTGCAGAAAGAAAGTTACTTACAGCTTAAAATATTTACGACTGAAATATTTCACAAATGGATGTTCACTTCCCTGTTTATATAGTCACATCACATGACTTGAGTCATGTTTTTTTAGAAGGTACCATTATGTTTATGAAGTGGAAAAACTGCTGCTGTATCCTATAACGAAAAAAACATAGGGCACTTAAACCAAGCTTTAACATTTGAAGTTAATACATGTTTAAATTAATATATTATGTCATTGAAGGTATATATGACCAGAAAGGCACTATTTTGTTAATGTATAAAAATTGCTAAACCCCCTTCCACCTTAGAATAGTTTAGGCGGAGGTGCGGCTATAGCAGTGGGCGGTTCAATCACGAGGCAAATTGAGCAAAAGTGATTTTTTAAAATCTATTGACACACCAGTAAGTAATAATAATCCATCAAAATCCGTCAATTTAAACTAGAGATATCCATTTTTGCATGGGCTGCGTCTCAATCCACCGCATGTTGCCCTTTCGCATTTGTGGTGGAAAGTGGCAGAGCTACAGCGTGTTTTTCAGTCCAGGAGACATCCCGAAAATCGTCTTCTCACGAAAACGTCTGTGACATCTGATCGGTTTGGCCTAGAAAAAATATGACCACTCTATAGAAAGGGGAGACTCAGGTGTCATGGGACTCGTCTAAAGGTTACCCATACAAATTAATGGAAGTATGGAGGTAGTTTTGTGCCAACAAAAATAAGGGGTTAAATGTGTAAATATATATATTTCCTATAGGACAGACACTTCAATAGATGATTCCTTATGATTTCTTTTTTTGTTGCCATTTATGTATGTGTTATTCAATGTGTTTCTATGGGCTATAGTATAAAGGCCAAATTCAATATTTTACCAAATCATTTAAATATTATTTTATGATACCTAAAGGGGTCCTATAATTCTAAATCAAATAGCTAAATGAGCCATGAAATGACCTTCTTAAAACAATTCCATGTCAGCTTAGAACCCCCCCCTACAGCTTAGACTTTTAAGAATTAACTGAAAATAACAAAACTGAATTTTCCAGTAGGCCTAGCCTAATTAGGATCTTTCTGGTTAATCCCCATTGTTTAAGTGAATAACATACAATTTATGGCAGTCGGGAAAGTGTGGTTACCCCATTAGGCAGGTAAAAAAAACAACAACTGAAAACAACCAAACTGCAAAGAATTCCAGTAACCTGACAAAGGAGATAAACTGGGTCACTGCTAAAGCAGTATATTTATTTTACCTGCTACACTGGAAAGAAGTAGAAGGTGCTCAACCAACATGAGTAGAGGTGCAACCTAAAAATGTGTAGACTTCATTGGACAGGAAAAGGTGCAACGTTCGCTCACCATGAAAAATACGTAGTTTTATTAGACAAGTTTAAAATATTGACGTTTCGGCTTTCAATGGCATCCTTCAGAATAATCACAAAGGGAATGGACAAGTTCATATAGGGCAGGACTGCCCAACCCTGTTCCTGGAGAGCTGCCGTCCTGTAGATTCTAATAATTAGCAGGTTGATAAAAGGAATCAGGTTAGTGACACCTGGGGTTGGAGCGAAAACCTACAGGAGGGTAGCTCTCCAGGAATAGGGTTGGAGTTAAAACCTACAGGAGGGTAGCTCTCCAGGAACAGGGTTGGAGTTAAAACCTACAGGAGGGTAGCTCTCCAGGAACAGGGTTGGAGTTAAAACCTACAGGAGGGTAGCTCTCCAGGAACAGGGTTGGAGTTAAAACCTACAGGAGGGTAGCTCTAAAGGAACAGGGTTGGAGTGCAGTGGTCAATGTCTCTACCTAGTGATTAAATACAGGAGTGAAACCAATAAACAACAATTGGAAAACTGGACAAGCTTTTTTCAACTACAGTAGGGGTAATAGATACACAACCACTACTACTGTATATAATACATGTTGAATATGTTGTGTATTGAAAAATAAACAACAGGGCTAAGCAGAACTAGGGATAACAACAAAAAACATCAAAAGCAAAGAGGTCTAACAACTGGTTCGGACAACAGTTAGCGAGCTAGTAAGCTCCTTCCATGTGTAAACAAGAAGTGCAAATGGGGGGAGGGGGTTGTCACTGGACCAACAAAGGGATGGGGCCTTTCACAAAAGCATACTATAGTCCTTCTCTAGATTAAGACCTCTGGGGACTAAAGTATCTAAGGAATGGATCCAGAATGTCTCTCTGGACCTTCAGTGTTTGTCAACATCGCCACCGCGTTTGTTTTTACTTACTTGTTCAATTCCAAAATAAATAAAAAACTCACAAAGCGAGTGTCCTCTCTCTTTGAAATGGAGGGCCACTGGGCTGTTGGGTTCAGCACGTGGAATGGCACTTCGGTGCTCACACATTCTAGTGCGCAACTCCCTTGAAGTTTCTGCTAGGTAAAATAAGATGCACAATCACATAGATCACATTGCGAGAATTACAATTGATGGTACTTTAGATTTTGATGTCTCGACCTGATTTGGGGTGCGAGAAACTTTTCATATGTTTGGTGTACTGGCATTGAGTACAATTGCCACACTTGTAGTTGCCGGGGGGAATAAGCAGGAGGCTGGTCTTGTTTGCGCCTTGGCTGATGTCGGATCGGACAACACTGTCTTTAATGTTTTTAGCTCTACGGTAGGCGGCCGCAGGAGGCTGCTGAAATGTATTACCTAGAGCTGAGTCTGAGCGTAGAATATGCCAATGTTTTTTTTAATGATGCCTAGTAGTACTGGACTTTGTGGGGTGTAGATAGGGATCAGTTGGATAGGAGGTCTGGCTCTCTAGGGTTTGTGGGCTTTCTCAGTAGTTGTGCTCTAGGGACATCCATGAGTTTACTTTCATGAGTTTACTTTCAGCTTGAACCATGTCTGATTGTAGCCGTTTGCTCTGAATCTTTCCAGGAGTTCATCCTTTCTTCTATTGAATGCGCTTTCACTGGAGCAGATGTGCTTGACCCTATGTACAGTGGGGGAAAAAAATATTTAGTCAGCCACCAATTGTGCAAGTTCTCCCACTTAAAAAGATGAGAGAGGCCTGTAATTTGCATCATAGGTACACGTCAACTATGACAGACAAATTGAGAAAAAATAATCCAGAAAATCACACTGTAGGATTTTTTATGAATTTATTTGCAAATTATGGTGGAAAATAAGTATTTGGTCATCTACAAACAAGCAAGATTTCTGGCTCTCACAGAATTGTAACTTCTTCTTTAAGAGGCTCCTCTGTCCTCCACTCGTTACCTGTATTAATGGCACCTGTTTGAACTTGTTATCAGTATAAAAGACACCTGTCCACAACCTCAAACAGTCACACTCCAAACTCCACTATGGCCAAGACCAAAGAGCTGTCAAAGGACACCAGAAACAAAATTGTAGACCTGCACCAGGCTGGGAAGACTGAATCTGCAATAGGTAAGCAGCTTGGTTTGAAGAAATTAACTGTGGGAGCAATTATTAGTAAATGGAAGACATACAAGACCACTGATAATCTCCCTCAATCTGGGGCTCCACGCAAGATCTCACCCCAAAAATCCCAGAACCACACGGGGGGACCTAGTGAATGACCTGCAGAGAGCTGGGACCAAAGTAACAAAGCCTACCATCAGTAACACACTACGCCGCCAGGGACTCAAATCCTGCAGTGCCAGATGTGTCCCCCTGCTTAAGCCAGTACATGTCCAGGCCCGTCTGAAGTTTGCTAGAGTGCATTTGGATGATCCAGAAGAGGATTGGGAGAATGTCATATGGTCAGATGAAACCAGAATAGAACTTTTTGGTAAAAACTCAACTCGTCGTGTTTGGAGGACAAAGAATGCAGAGTTGCATCCAAAGAACACCATACCTACAGTGAAGCATGGGGGTGGAAACATCATGCTTTGGGGCTGTTTTTCTGCAAAGGGACCAGGACGACTGATCCATGTAAAGGAAAGAATGAATGGGGCCATGTATTGTGAGATTTTGAGTGAAAACCTCCTTCCATCAGCAAGGGCATTGAAGATGAAACGTGGCTGGGTCTTTCAGCATGACAATGATCCCAAACACACCGCCCGGGCAACGAAGGAGTGGCTTCGTAAGAAGCATTTCAAGGTCCTGGAGTGGCCTAGCCAGTCTCCAGATCTCAACCTCATAGAAAATCTTTGGAGGGAGTTGAAAGTCCGTGTTGCCCAGCGACAGCCCCAAAACATCACTGCTCTAGAGGAGATCTGCATGGAGGAATGGGCCAAAATACCAGCAACAGTGTGTGAAAACCTTGTGAAGACTTACAGAAAACGTTTGACCTGTGTCATTGCCAACAAAGGGTATATAACAAAGTATTGAGAAACTTTTGTTATTGACCAAATACTTATTTTCCACCATAATTTGCAAATAAATTCATTAAAAATCCTACAATGTGATTTTCTGGAATTTTTTTTCTCATTTTGTCTGTCATAGTTGACGTGTACCTATGATGAAAATTACAGGCCTCTCTCATCTTTTTAAGTGGGAGAACTTGCACAATTGGTGGCTGACTAAATACTTTTTTTCCCCACTGTAGTTGACTTATAGGGAGACTTTTCTTTAGGGTGGGAGGGTGGCAACTTTGAGCGTGGAGGAAATTGTTTCTGTCTGTGCTCTTTCTGAATAGATCAGATGTGAGGAAGGTACCGGTTTTGTTGACACGTATGTCCAGGAAGTATAGTCCTCCCTCGTCATGTTCCATAGTGAAGCGCAGGTGTCCTGTAATGGAATTCAGAAATTGGTGAAAGCACCTCAAGGACTTTAGGTCACCCTTGTAGACAACAAAAATCAGGGGCGCGACTTTGGTTTTAGAAGTGGGGGGGACGACATAATACAATTAATTATCCACTCAGATAAATACTCCAAACAGCCTACCGCTCTGAGGCATTCCCATGGTCCTAAAGCACACCGTTGCCTCGTTTCGTACCACCTTCCAATGATACAACTGGGGGGGACAAAAATGCAATTTCAGAATGTGGGGGGGACATGTTCCCAGTGAAAGTTGTGCCCCTGACAAAAATGTAATCGATGTAAAGTTTCCAAATGACCAGGTTATCTAAAAAAGGGTTGGACATCTCATTTAGAATGTGAGCTTTTTCATCACTAGGTGGAGACATTGACCACAGCACACCACACCCTGAGTACCAACCTGTATGGTCTACCACACTGTCTCTCATTAGCACCACCAGCTGAAGAGTTTTCTCCCTAATTGTCTTCCCTGTGCCCTTTATGAACTTGTCCATTCCCTTTTAAACTTGTCTAATAAAACTACATATTTTTAATGGTGAGCGAGCGTTGCGCCTTTTCCTGTCCAATGAAACCTGCTACACTGGAAGCATAACTTTGGGTCAGGGCAAGCAGAGTGAGAACCACTTTATCCTATTGCTCACAGGCCTGAGCTGGGAGTCGAAATCTTATTCTCCTAACCCTCAGAAACCTGGACACAGGAATGTTCTTGCAACATAATAGACATGGGTCTCTACTGGTGACTCCCTCTGATAATTCAATAAGGCTTATAAATGGCTGTTGAATACTGCTCAAAAATGTTCATCTTACTTTATTGTCCTCACTGTTTGATTTAATTTAATGTGGGTTAAAAGGGTGCTACCTGGAACTTGTTCTACCTGGAACCAAAAAGTGTTCTCCTATGGGATGGGCTACATCCAAACCGCAAAGGTCCAGTGTACTCTCCAGCAACATTGGTCCAGTGTACTCTCCAGCAACATTGGTCCAGTGTACTCTCCAGCAACATTGGTCCAGTGTTCTCTCCAGCAACATTGGTCCAGTGTACTCTCCAGCAACATTGGTCCAGTGTTCTTTCCAGCAACACTGGTCCAGTGTACTCTCCAGCAACATTGGTCCAGTGTACTCTCCAGCAACATTGGTCCAGTGTTCTCTCCAGCAACATTGGTCCAGTGTACTCTCCAGCAACATTGGTCCAGTGTACTCCAGCAACATTGGTCCAGTGTACTCTCCAGCAACATTGGTCCAGTGTTCTCCAGCAACATTGTTCCAGTGTACTCTCCAGCAACATTGGTCCAGTGTTCTCTCCAGCAACATTGGTCCAGTGTACTCTCCAGCAACATTGGTCCAGTGTTCTCCAGCAACATTGTTCCAGTGTACTCTCCAGCAACATTGGTCCAGTGTTCTCTCCAGCAACATTGGTCCAGTGTACTCTCCAGCAACATTGGTCCAGTGTACTCCAGCAACATTGGTCCAGTGTACTCTCCAGCAACATTGGTCCAGTGTTCTCCAGCAACATTGTTCCAGTGTACTCTCCAGCAACATTGGTCCAGTGTTCTCTCCAGCAACATTGGTCCAGTGTACTCTCCAGCAACATTGGTCCAGTGTACTCTCCAGCAACATTGGTCCAGTGTTCTCTCCAGCAACATTGGTCCAGTGTTCTCTCCAGCAACATTGGTCCAGTGTTCTCTCCAGCAACATTGGTCCAGTGTTCGCTCCAGCAACATTGGTCCAGTGTACTCTCCAGCAACATTGGTCCAGTGTTCTCTCCAGCAACATTGGTCCAGTGTACTCTCCAGCAACATTGGTCCAGTGTACTCTCCAGCAACATTGGTCCAGTGTTCTCCAGCAACATTGTTCCAGTGTACTCTCCAGCAACATTGGTCCAGTGTACTCTCCAGCAACATTGGTCCAGTGTACTCTCCAGCAACATTGGTCCAGTGTTCTCTCCAGCAACATTGGTCCAGTGTACTCTCCAGCAACATTGGTCCAGTGTACTCTCCAGCAACATTGGTCCAGTGTACTCTCCAGCAACATTGGTCCAGTGTTCTCTCCAGCAACATTGGTCCAGTGTACTCTCCAGCAACATTGGTCCAGTGTACTCTCCAGCAACATTGGTCCAGTGTACTCCAGCAACATTGGTCCAGTGTTCTCTCCAGCAACATTGGTCCAGTGTACTCTCCAGCAACATTGGTCCAGTGTACTCTCCAGCAACATTGGTCCAGTGTTCTCTCCAGCAACATTGGTCCAGTGTACTCTCCAGCAACATTGGTCCAGTGTACTCCAGCAACATTGGTCCAGTGTACTCTCCAGCAACATTGGTCCAGTGTTCTCCAGCAACATTGTTCCAGTGTACTCTCCAGCAACATTGGTCCAGTGTTCTCTCCAGCAACATTGGTCCAGTGTACTCTCCAGCAACATTGGTCCAGTGTTCTCTCCAGCAACATTGGTCCAGTGTACTCTCCAGCAACATTGGTCCAGTGTACTCTCCAGCAACATTGGTCCAGTGTACTCTCCAGCAACATTGCCAGCTGTTTTAAAAACTGACTGTCTGTCTGTAGTGAAGAAATTGCTTCTTTGCAAACTTTGATTCATTCCATCCAACCTGTATACCCCATGCCCAGACTACAAAGAATACAAAAACAGCCTGGATCAAATGTGAGTAATCTCATTACCATTCAGACCCATCAAATCTAATCAATTTATCACACTGGCCTATTGAATATTATATCTCTCAGTCCTAAAACTGCACTTAAAAATGAACTTATTACTGACAGTAAGATAAATGTTATCAGTTTAACAGAGACCTGGTATTACAGACAGTAAGATACACTACATTACCAAAAGTATGTGGACACCTGCTCGTCGAACATCTCATTCCAAAATCATGGGCATTAATATGGAGTTGGTCCCCCCTTTGCTGCTATAACAGCCTCCACTCTTCTGGGAAGGCTTTCCACTAGATGTTGGAACATTGCTGCGGGGACTTGTTTCCATTCAGCCACAAGAGCATTAGTGAGGTCGGGCACTGATGTTGGGCGATTAGGCCTGGCTCGCAGTCTGCATTCCAATTCATCCCAAAGGTGTTCAATGGGGTTGAGGTCAGGGCTCTGTGCAGGCCAGTCAAGTTCTTCCACACCGATCTCGACAAACCATTTCTGTATGGACCTCACTTTATGCACGGCGGCATTGTCATGCTGAAACAGGAAAGGGCCTTCCCCAAACTGTTGCCACAAAGTTGGAAGCACAGAATCCTCTAGACCGTTATTCCTCCTACACCGAACTTTACAGTTGGCACTATGCATTGGGGCAGGTAGTGTTCTCCTGGCATCCGCCAAACCCAGATTAGTCTGTCGGACTGCCAGATGGTGAAGCATGATTCATCACTCCAGAGAACGCGTTTCCACTGCTCCAGAGTCCAATGGCGGCGAGCTTTACACCACTCCAGCTGACACTTGGCATTGTGCATGGTGATCTTGAGTGCGGCTACTCGGCCATGGAAACCCTTTTCATGAAGCTCCCGATGAACAGTTATTGTGCTGACGTTGCTTCCAGAGGCAGTTTGGAACTCGGCAGTGAGTGTTGCAACCGAGGACAGATGATTTGTACACGCTACGCGCTTCAGCACTCGGCGGTCCCGTTCTGTTAGCTTGTGTGGCCTACCACTTCGCGGCTGAGCCGTTGTTGCTCATAGATGTTTCCACTTCACAATAACAGCACTTACAGTTGACCGGGGCAGCTCTAGCAGGGGCAAAATTTGACAAACTGACTTGTTGGAAAGGTGGCATCCTATGACGGTCCCACGTTGAAAGTCACTGAGCTCTTCAGTAAGGCCATTATACTGCCAATGTTTGTCTATGGAGATTGCATGGCTGTGTGCTTGATTTTATAGACTTATCAGCAACGGGTGTGGCTGAAATAGCCGAATCCACTAATTTGAAAGGGTGTCCACATACTTTTCAGTTTAACAGAGACCTGGTATTACTGAGAGTAAGATAGATGCTATGAGTTTAACAGAGACCTGGCTGAGACCTGATGAGTCCTCTAAATGAGACATCTCCAGTGGCTTTTTTAAACTCACAGACATCTGGTGAATCAGGAAGAGGTGGTGGGATAGCCATGATACACGAGCCCGGACACTGTTTAAAACCTACTGCTGCTACTGACTTGTCCTCCTTTGAGGGACTCACTCTGAACTATACCATGCCTAAGGCAAAAGACTACTTGGATGATTTTATTCTTGGCACTGTTTACAGACCACCTGGTCCTTATACTATGTTTTTGACAGAATTTGCTGAATTTTGCTGTAATCCTATCAGACAAAATAGTATTTGTAGGTGATTTTAATGTACATGTGGACAATAACAGTGATGCCCTGGGTATAGCGTTTTCCTCTCGTATAGAGTCTTTTGGCTTTGCTCAGAATGTATCCGTGCATAGCTGCGGGAAGTAGGGATGCTGAGGGTGCTGAGGGTGCTGCAGCACCCCCTGAATTTGTAAAAAATTAATAATAATAATAATAATAATTAAACTATATATTTTTTGAAAAATGTATTTTTTCACAAAAATACTGCACTGGGCCTTTACTAGTGCTGTATTAGACGTCTGTAGCGTCGGCAAAACATTTTTTTTCAGCATCTCCGCTTTGGCAAAAAAGGTGTAGTTGTATAATTAAGAACAGTATCTTGCAGGATTCATAAATTGGAATTGTAAGAGTTGTTGCCCTGTCCCTTTCTCTGCGATCGTCGTTCTAATGGAATCCAGAAAGAACAAAACCCTGTCCTCAAACATTTACATCAAAAGGTGCAAAGTTATGGGCAAAGACCCAAAACATCCACATCAAATTAAATATTTTTCTTTATCAAATAACATAGAAAACAATCACTTTTTGTGCAGTATTAATTTACCATCCTTACAAACCACTTAATGTAAATGTACATTCCTGTATTGTACATAGGCTGGTCATCTAGGTTTGTACCTGTAGACTTTCCATCACCATGAAGAAAAACTATGTACAATACAGTAATTGAGTACATTGAGACATCAAATGGTTTGTGATAATGTGATGTGATAATGTGGCTCAGTTGGTAGAGCATGGCGCTTGCAATGCTAGGGTTGTGGGTTTGATTCCCACGAGGGACCAGTACAAAAAAGTATGAAAATGTATGCACTCACTACTGTAAATTGCTTTGGAGTAGAATGTCTACTAAAATGTAAAATGAAATAATAGACCATTTCAGTTTTCACATAGAAATAAGTAGCATTTGCAAAGTATTTCAAGAAACTGGAAAAAATATCAAGCAAGTATTTTTATATTCCACAAGTATTATCAGATTAACTGTTTTGTACAGATAATTATCAGACTCAAGTTACAAATGCTGGTAAACACTCAAATAGAAATACATTTAGTTAAACAATTTTGACAAAAGTAGTGCACTGGGCCTTTACTAGTCCTGTATTAGCGGACCAATATAGACGTCTGTAGCACGGGCAATTTTATTTTCCTGCATCGCTGCCCAAATCACAGCACCCCACCCCCAAACTACTTCCCGCGGCTATATATCCGTGCCCACCCACTGCCATAGCCATACACTAGACCTAGCCCTGTCCTATGGTATTGATGTTTTAGATGTATCAGTCTCTCCTCATAATCCTGTACTCTCAGAACACTTTCTTATAACTTTTGAAATTAAATTGGCAGTCCGCCCTAGAGCTGAACCTGGATTAGATTTTAGCCGCCTTGTAAATTCCTCCTCACTTCAAAAACATATTGACATCCTCCCAGATGTTACAGATTCTAACATTCTTACCACAGTTCACCACATGACGGATGATTTACTCTTACAACAGCCCTAGATACAGTGGCACCTATTAGAAATAAAAAATGTACCCTAAGAAAGCTTGCCCCCTGGTACACTGACCATACCCGAGCCCTGAATCGTGCCGCCAGAAAGCTAGAGCGTAAATGCCGTTCCTCCAAGTTTGAGGTATACCGGCTGGCATGGCAAGACAGCATCACCGAATACAAGCAAGCCCTAGCATCTGTGCATGCGTCCTACTTCTCTAAATTAATAGATGATAACAAAAATAACCCTAGATTTCTCTTCAGCACTGTAGCCAGCCTCAGAGAAGAATGCCCCAGCCTGCCCTGAGCCAGCCTCACAGAGAAGCAGGCCCCACTCTGCCCTGAGCCAGCCTCACAGAGAAGCAGGCCCCAACCTGCCCTGAGCATTTTTCTAGCCTCACCTGTAATGATTTTATTACAAGTTAGAGCTAAAATTACTACAATTAGAGCTAAAATCTCAAAGAATCCATCTGCTATGCCACAAACCCTACAGGATTATGAGGAGATCACAGCTCTTCTGGATTGTTTAACACCCCTGATTTATGATGGCATGGTTGAACTTATGATGCACTCCAAGCCTACCACCTGCCAACTTGACCCTATACCCAAAAAGCAAGCCAAGGCTTAACATTTTAAACACATCTCTCCAAAGGGGGATACTTCCTGAATCTCATAAATTGGCTGTAATTAGACATAAAAAATAAATACTAAACTTGAACCAGATGAACAAAAAACTATAGGCCCGATCTCAAACCTCCTCTTCCTTTCTAAGATACTAGAGAAGGCCGTAGCCCAGCAGCTGACATTGCTTTTAAATTCACACAGTATCTTTGAAACCTACCAATCCGGTTTTAGACCATTTCACAGCACTGAGACTGCACTTGTCAAGACAGTAAATTACCTACTGCTGTCCCCTGACCGTGGTCATGTCTCTATTCTTGTTCTTTTAGATTTAAGTGCTGCCTTCGATACGATTGATCATGCTATTCTCACTAAGAGGCTTGAAGACTTGGATGGTCTACAAGGACAGGTTCTCAATAGTTTTAAATCATACCTCTCTGAGCGGTATCAATTTGTTCAGATGGGCAATAATTCATCTGAACGTTCCAAGGTTGAATGTGGCGTTCCCCAAGGTTCTTTGCTTGGATCCCTTTTATTTTCCTTGTACATGATACCCCCTGGTAATGTCAACTGTTAGTACAACATGCACTTTCATTGCTATGCTGATGATACCCAATTGTATTTATATTTTAAACCAGACGATGCTTTACAGTCAACCAACTTATTGCTTTTAAACTCTGATAAGACGGAAATTATACTACTTGGTCACAAGAAACTTACAAACAAAGTGTCAGACCTCACTCTCAACATTGATGGTTACCTCATTACACCAAACATGATTGTTAAAAACCTTGGTGTTACCTTTGACCCCGGCCTAACTTTTGACAACCACATAGAAAGCATATCCAGAACAGCATACTTCCATCTCAGGAATGTTTCCAGAATTAGAAACTGGTCCATGCATTTGTTTCATGTAGGCTAGACTACTATAATGCCCTCATCTCCAGCTGCTCAGACTCTACTATTAGAAGCCTACAACTTGGGGGGCTTTTAATAAGTGATTGTTTTGCTTTCTATGTCCTTTTACTATTGTTTTAATGTAAAGTGATTCTAAATGCACTTTAAATAAAGTTTGATTAGATTAGATTTATGGGGACAGCCAAAGAACCCTTTTCTAAGAGTGTAGTGTTTAAATCATGCTTCAGGACCATTCTGTGTGTTTGAGACACATTGAATTCTGTTTCATTAGAAAACACAAGATATTTAGGAAGCATAACCAGCACAATAAGACTGCTTCTTACGATGATCAAATCTGACATAAAATCTTTACTTCAGAATAGGGGAGATGCTACACTGGAAATTGTCCCAAACCAAATTAAGGTAAAGTGTGTGAATGTTACTGCTTTTGTGCCAGTGAGTGTGTGTATACAGTATATTGTGTCTTTATGAATACATGTCTTTGTTTGTTTGTATTTTATTCTGTGTGTATGAGAGTGCAGTATTCTCTATCTCTTCCCCGAGGCAGTAGGCGGAATTCTGGGGAGGCGAAGCACTGCAATGTTCAAGTAATCCATGTCCCTGTCCTCCTCCTCCTCCTCCTCATTGTTACTCCTCTGTGGTGGGGGAGCATGGGCCTGGCTGTTCTGGAGGATGGAGGGGTGGTTTTGTGGAAACCCCTGTGGATGAACTGCCACATGCACAGGGTCCTGCACTGGTCTTCTACACCTCTGTGAATATAGGAATGTGCCATTAAACACTTTGGAGAGAAATTGGGTTGTATAGCAGCTTGGCGTCACAACATGTATCAATCGCAGCCACCAAGCTACACTGCAGTTCCGATTATAGCCACCTAAGGGCATTAGATAATTTAATCTCTAGCCCTCTCTCAGAACCAGGCTGAAATAGCTATGAAGTGAGAGAGGTGTTATGGGTAGATGTGTGGGTCTCACCTTACAGAGCAACAGTGCCATTATGGTCCCTCCCAGCACCAGCACTCCCAGAATCCCACTCGCAATGGACACAATCATTATGAGAGGAGATTCACCGAAGGCTGACAAAACAGGAGGGAACTAGTTAGAAATATCTTATATTTTCTACATCCAGATTATTACAATAGCTGACGTATAGGTTAGTGTGACAGTTCCGAAAGCACGTGCGTGGTGGCTGTGGGTGTCATCTTGGTGACTAGGTGGCTGTGGGTGTCATCTTGGTGACTAGGTGCTTCTGTGGCAGAACAACTTGGCGTAGAAGAGAAATATGTGAGGTACATGCTAGCCTGGTTTGGAGTTGGTGAAGGTGGGCAGTACCTGTTTGTGTGTATTCACTCAGATACAAATAAAGGCGACCATTCAGAGTCCCATGTGGGAAGGTTGTGAGAGAGCAGCAGTACGGCCCAGCGTCATTCCTCTGTGTTTCTAGTAACGTGTATCCACGCATCGTCACAGCAGAGACACGGTTGATATAGTCCGGCTCCACGACAATTGGGTTGTTTGTGTTAGAAACCAGTATCCTATGGCCATCACACCCTCCAATTCTCCACTCAACCTGGGACACCTCCCCGTCTCCAGACAGCTCACAGGACAGAGTCACAGCATGACCAATCTTTGCTGTGATGTTACCAGAAGTTATCACCCTGCTGTCTGCAAAACAACCTGGAGGGGAGGGGGGTGTCTTATTTTGGGACGATCTTACACCAACATGAAAATATCGACACACGTTTCTAACTTTGTTCTCTATAATCATGTAAAATGAGAGATACAGTGCATTCGGAAAGTATTCAGACCCCTTCACTTTTCCACATTTTGTTACCTTACAGCCTTATTCTAAAATGGATAAAAAAAAAAAAATCCTTATCAATCTACACACAATACCCCATAATGACAAAGCGAAAACAGGTTTTTAGAAATTTTTGCAAATGTATTAAAAATGAAAAACAGAAATGCCTTATTTACATAAGTATTCAGACCCTTTGCTATGAGACTCGAAATTGAGCTCAGGTGCATCCTGTTTCCATTGATCATCCTTGATGTTTCTACAACTTGATTGGAGTCCACCTGTGGTAAATTCAATTGATTGTACATGATTTGGAAAGGCACACACCTGTCTATATAAGTTGACAGGGCCTCTGGGGGGAGGTCGAAGGAGGAGGTCGTCGGGTAAGCTTGGCGTCGGGTAAGCTTGGCTTTATACATAGCTTGGGCTTTGTCGAGTAAGGCTTAAACTATGTATTTAGATTGTAGTTAGGTATTGTAGGTAGTTATCGTGGGTTGTTGTATGTATTTATTGTAGGTTAGTATTGTATTTGGCTGTGCCCGGTGTAGCACGAAGCTAGCTAGCTAGCCCACCACCTGGACTAGCTGGCGAGTAGCTATTAGCAACGGTATAGTTGTTTCACGCCTGAGAGTGCCTGTAATTACGCCAGCTGGCTGCCTACAATAATTACATACAATAATTGCCTACCATTCAGCTGTTTTCTAACCTCATTGTCTGAACCGTTAACGTTAGGTAGCAAGTGGCTACTGTGCTTGAAATTTAGCTAGCGTGTTGCTACCTGGATAGCTACTAGTAAACAATAGCTGGAACGACCTAGCGAACAGACGCGAACTGGCTGAGTCAATTCAGTGGCTAGCTTTGCACTTGGCTAGCTAACAGTAGCTGCTAGGGGTAAGTCATAACCTACATTCGTGTTTTGTTTTTTACATATTGGTAGCCCGAGTCATTCAAGGAATTCGGGACATGGGTGACTAGTTAACGTTAGTTTGGCTCTCTCTGTGTGTTTGTGCCGTGAAAGGAGGGGTTCTTCTTTGTCTGAAAGCAATGGCTAGCTAGTTTGCTAACTATTCTAGCTAACTAACTGGCTGAATAAGTTGACGACGGACTCGCTCAAGCTGTCGGGACTAACCCACAACGTTAGACACGGACACGAACGATCTGCTTGCGTGTTGATACACTAGTGGTTTGTTGTGGCCGAGTATTGGCGCTAAACCGTGTTGTTGGAGTCCGGCATGCTAGCTGGCTGTGGCGTCTTATGACTAGGTGCCCGGACGATTTTCATGGAATAATACTGTACCTAGTTAGCTAGCTGAATAAACTAAGTTAGTCTATTCCTAGAAAACATTGAACCGCTGTAGTTTACAACAATTATAGTTTCTGAGGTGGAAGTTGGGAGAGTTATATTTGGGAGTTGTGGTGAGGGAGGCCCCGCTCTCTCCTTTCCCAGATGTTTAGTTCATTTCATTCCGATCTCCTCTGCATTATTGTAGCCATTTGCTGCAGCCTGTCAACTATGCCTCTGCCTATCCCTGTTCTCTCCTCTCTGCACAGGCTATACAAACGCCTCACACCGCGTGGCTGCTGCCTCTCTAACCTGGTGGTCCCTGCACGCACCACCCACGTGGAGTTCCAGGTCTCAGGCAGCCTCTGGAACTGCCGTTCTGCTGCCAACAAGGCAGAGTTCATCTCAGCCTATGCTACCCTCCAGTCCCTCGACTTCTTGGCGCTGACGGAAACATGGATTACCACTGAAAACACTGCTACTCCTACTGCTCTCTCCTCGTCTGACCATGTGTTCTCGCATACCCCGAGAGCATCTGGTCAGCGGGGTGGTGGCACAGGAATCCTCATCTCTCCCAAGTGGACATTCTCAATTTTTCCCCTGACCCATCTGTCTATCTCCTCATTTGAATTCCATGCTGTCACAGTCACTAGCCCATTTAAGCTTAATATCCTTGTCATCTATCGCCCTCCAGGTTCCCTTGGAGAGTTCATCAATGAGCTTGACGCCTTGATAAGTTCCTTTCCTGAGGATGGCTCACCCCTCACAGTTCTGGGGGATTTCAACCTCCCTACGTCTACATTTGACTCATTTCTCTCTGCCTCCTTCTTTCCACTCCTCTCCTCTTTTGACCTCACCCTCTCACCGTCCCCCCCTACTCACAAGGCAGGCAATACGCTTGACCTCATCTTTACTAGATGCTGTTGTTCTACTAATCTTTTTTTATTTAAATATATACATGCTGTTGTTCTACTAATCTTTTTTTATTTAAATATATACATTTGCAAAAAAATCTAAAAAACATTTTTGCTTTGTCCTTATGGGGTATTGTGTGTAGATTGATGAGGGAAAAAAACAATTTTATCCATTTTAGAGTAAGGCTGTAACATAACAAAGTGGAAGAAGTGAAGGGGTATGAATATTGAAATTGTCCTGTCATTTCAGCTCTGTTCGACAATAGTTTGTTCCTAATTGCTGTACATAATGCTATTTGCACTATGCAGTGACCCTGTTGATGATCAGTTGTGATCTTCCACAGTCTTAGTTGGCTAACGTTGTTATGTGGTATTCATGATTCATTTATAACAAGTCCTCTTCTATGCTTTATAGAATTATCGCCAATACTAATTAGCTCACAAATTTTGGCATATTCGTACACAGAGAGAACCAGTCAGAATATATTTGCCAGTACCTATACTCTATACCTTATCACAACATAACACATTTATCAACACCAAGTCTCTCCAGTGGGAATGTGGGTCTCTTACCAGAACAGAGGAGCAGGAGGACGAGTGGTGCTGAGGACCAGTAGTGGACAAGCAGAGACTCTTTAGTACTGACACTCATGATGTGAAATACAGCAATGTTGGGGGGATAGAGAACATCTCAGAGGTTTATGCAATGACAGGAAATGACAGATTCAACACCAGAGAGTAAGAAGGGTCAATCAAGAAACAGAAGGCACACCACGATATACAGTCACTGTGTGTGTGTGTGTGTGTGTGTGTGTGTGTGTGTGTGTGTGTGTGTGTGTGAGAGAGAGAGAGGGAGCGAGCGAGAAAGAGAGAGAGAGAGCATGTGCATACAGTTGAAGTCGAAAGTTTACAAACACCTTAGCCAAATACATTTAAACTCAGTTTTTCACAATTCCTGACATTTAATCCTAGTAAAAAATCCCTGTCTTAAATCAGTTAGGATCACCATTTTATTTTAAGATTGTGAAATGTCAGAATAATAGTAGAGAGAATTATTTATTTCAGCTTTTATTTCTTTGTCACTGTTGAGTGTAGAAGTGGTGTGGAATCAAGCGCAGGACACCCAGAGGCTTCGTACTGACGTCTTTAGTGAAGACAAAAAAGAGCAAGCCAAACACGGCTACATACAACCTGGCAGGCAAGCGAACTTTACGCACACCGGTAAAGTACATACAAAGGCACAAAAGTGCGGAGCTCTCTACTACATCGAACAGAGAGACAAAAACGAACTAGCATCCCACAGTGACAACGAACAATTACACACAACACATGACAAAACTCAAGAGAACTTATAGGACGCATAATGAACACTAACAAGGAACAGGTGTAACAAAACAGACAAAACCAATCAAACATCGAAACGGTGGCAGCTAGTACTCTGGAGACGACGACCGCCAAAGCCTGCCCGAACAAGGAGAAGGAGCAGCCTCGGCCGAAACCGTGACAGTACCCTGGAGCCGACCCCGGCCTCGAGGACGACCAGGAAGACGCGGAGCAGGGAGCGTGGGATGACCACGATGGAACTCGGTCAGAAGAGACGGGTCTAGGATGTCCCTCCTCGGCACCCAGGACCGCTCCTCCGGGCCGTACCCCTCCCACTCCACGAGATATTGGAGACCCCCCATCCGGCGTTTCGAATCTAGGATGGACCGAACAGTGTAAGCCGGAGCCCCCTCGATGTCCAGCGGGGGCGGAGGAGTCTCTTCTATCTCATAGTCCTGGAGTGGACCAGCTACCACCGGCCTGAGGAGAGACACATGGAACGAGGGGTTAATATTCTTGTAATCAATTGGCAGTTGTAACCTGTAACACACCTTGTTCAATCTCCTCAGGACTTTAAAAGGCCCCACAAACCGCCGACCCAGCTTCCGGCAGGGCAGGCGGAGGGGCAGGTTTCTGGTCGAGAGCCAGACTCGATCTCCAGGTGCGTACACTGGCCCCTCACTGCGGTGGAGATCGGCGCTCGTCTTATGTCGACGGATGGCTCGCTGCAGATGGATGTGTGCAGCGTTCAACGTCTCCTCCGAGCGCCGCACCCACTCATCCACCGCAGGGGCCTCGATCTGGCTCTGATGCCAAGGTGCCAGAGCCGGCTGGTACCCTAACACACACTGGAAAGGAATTAGTTTAGTGGAGGAGTGGCGGAGAGAGTTCTGTGCCATCTCGGCCCAGGGAACATACCTCGCCCTCTCCTCCGGCCGGCCCTGGCAATACGACCTCAGAAACCTACCCACATCCTGGTTGACACGTTCGACCTGCCCATTACTCTCCGGGTGGTAACCCGAGGTAAGGCTCACCGAAACCCCCAAACGCTCCATAAACGCTCTCCAGACTCTGGAGGTAAACTGGGGGCCTCGATCAGACACTATATCCTCGGGTACCCCGTAATGCCGGAAGACGTGGGTGAATAGAGCCTCAGCGGTCTGTAGGGCAGTAGAAAGACCCGGCATGGGAAGGAGACGACAGGCCTTCAAGAACCGATCCACAACGACCAGGATGGTGGTATTCCCCTGTGAGGGGGGAAGGTCTGTAACAAAATCCACCGAGAGGTGAGACCAGGGTCGTTGTGGAACGGGCAGGGGTTGTAACTTACCCCTGGGCAAGTGTCTGGGCGCCTTACACTGGGCACACACCGAGCAGGAGGAGACATAAATCCTCACATCCCTGGCTAACGTTGGCCACCAGTACTTTGTGCTAAGGCAGTGCACTGTCCGGCCAATACCTGGATGCCCAGATGAGGGTGACGTGTGAGCCCAATAAATGAGTCGATCCCGGACCTCGAGCGGGACGTACGTCCGACCCACCGGACACTGTGGAGGGCTAGGGTCGGTGCGTAACGCCCGCTCGATCTCCGTATCGACCTCCCACACCACCGGTGCCACCAGACAAGACTCAGGTAGTATGGGAGTGGGCTCAACGGACCTCTCCTCTGTGTCATACCGCCGAGACAGGGCGTCTGCCTTCCCGTTCTGGGACCCAGGGATGTAAGTGATCTTAAACACGAACCGGGCTAGAAACATAGTCCACCGAGCCTGGCGAGGATTTAGTCTCCTAGCTGCCCGAATGTATTCCAGGTTACGGTGGTCAGTCAAAATGAGAAAAGGGTGTTGAGCCCCCTCAAGCCAATGCCTCCACACCTTTTTTTTATTATTATTTTTATTTATTTTTTTATTTCACCTTTATTTAACCAGGTAAGCCAGTTGAGAACAGGTTCTCATTTACAACTGCGACCTGGCCAAGATAAAGCAAAGTAGTGCAATAAAAACAACACAGAGTTACATATGGGGTAAAAAACATAAAGTCAGAAATACAACAGAAAATATATATACAGTGTGTGCAAATGTAGCAAGTTATGGAGGTAAGGCAATAAATAGGCTATAGTGCAGAATAATTACAATAGTATTAACACTGGAATGCTAGATGTGCAAGAGATTATGTGCAAATAGAGATACTGGGGTGCAAAAGAGCAAAATAAATAACAATATAGGGATGAGGTAGTTGGGTGGGGTAATTTCAGATGGGCTGTGTACAGGTGCAGTGATCGGTAAGGTGCTCTGACAACTGATGCTTAAAGTTATTGAGGGAGATAAGAGTCTCCAGCTTCAGAGATTTTTGCAATTCGTTCCAGTCATTGGCAGCAGAGAACTGGAAGGAATGGCGGCCAAAGGAGGTGTTGGCTTTGGGAATGACCAGTGAGATATACCTGCTGGAGCGCAGACTACGGGTGGGTGCTGCTATGGTGACCAATGAGCTAAGATAAGGCGGGGGATTTGCCTAGCAGTGATTTATAGATGGCCTGGAGCCAGTGGGTTTGACGACGAACATGTAGTGAGGACCAGCCAACAAGAGCGTACAGGTCACAGTGGTGGGTAGTGTATGGGGCTTTGGAGACAAAACGGATGGCACTGTGATAGACTACATCCAATTTGCTGAGTAGAGTGTTGGAGGCTATTTTGTAAATGACATCGCCGAAGTCAAGGATCGGTAGGATAGTCAGTTTTACGAGGGCATGTTTGGCAGCATGAGTGAAGGAGGCTTTGTTGCGAAATAGGGAAGCCGATTCTAGATTTAACTTTGGATTGGAGATTCTTTATGTGAGTCTGGAAGTTGAGTTTACAGTCTAACCAGACACCTAGGTATTTGTAGTTGTCCACAGACTCTAGGTCAGACCCGTCGAGAGTGGTGATTCTAGTCGGGTGGGCGGGTGCCAGCAGCGTTCGATTGAAAAGCATGCATTTAGTTTTACTAGTGTTTAAGAGCAGTTGGAGGCTACTGAAGGATTGTTGTATGGCATTGAAGCTCGTTTGGAGGTTTGTTAACACAGTGTCCAATGAAGGGCCAGATGTATACAAAATGGTGTCGTCTGCGTAGAGGTGGATCTGAGAGTCACCAGCAGCAAGAGCGACATCATTGATATACACAGAGAAAAGTGTCGGCCCAAGAATTGAACCCTGTGGCACCCCCATAGCGACTGTACCACGGCTAACAGCTCCCTGTCCCCTACGTCATAATTTCGCTCCGCCGGACTGAGCTTTTTCGAGTAAAAAGCACAGGGGCGGAGTTTAGGTGGTGTGCCGGACCGTTGCGAGAGAACGGCCCCGATACCGGCTTCTGACGCGTCCACCTCCACTTGGAATGGTAAAGCGGGATCCGGATGCGCCAGCACCGGAGCCGAAGTAAACAGGTCCTTCAGTCTCCCAAAAGCCCTGTTCGCCTCAGCTGACCACCGCAAGCGCACCGGACCCCCCTTCAGAAGGGACGTTATGGGAGCTACCACCTGTCCAAAACCCCGGATAAACCTCCGGTAGTAATTCGCAAAGCCCAAGAACTGCTGCACCTCTTTCACTGTGGTTGGGGTTTGCCAATTACGCACGGCTGACACACGGTCAACCTCCATCTTCACCCCTGACGCGGACAACTGATAACCCAAAAAGGAGACCGACTCCTGGAAGAACAGACATTTCTCTGCCTTGACATACAGGTCATGCTCCAACAGCCTCCTCAACACTCGGCACACCAGGGCTACATGCTCGGCTCGGGTAGAACTGTACACTAGAATATCGTCTATGTACACGACCACTCCCTGCCCCTGCATGTCCCGGAAGATCTCATCCACAAAGGATTGGAAGACTGATGGAGCATTCATTAACCCGTATGGCATGACGAGATACTCGTAATGACCCGAGGTAGTACTGAATGCTGTCTTCCATTCATCGCCCTCTCTAATGCGCACCAAGTTGTATGCGCTCCTGAGGTCCAATTTTGTGAAGAACCGTGCCCCGTGTAATGACTCCGTCATAGTCGCAATCAGAGGGAGTGGATAACTATATTTCACAGTAATCTGATTGAGACCGCGGTAATCGATACACGGGCGCAAACCTCCATCTTTTTCTTCACAAAAAAGAAGCTCGAGGACGCAGGGGAAGTGGAGGGCCGTATGTATCCCTGTCTCAGAGACTCGGCAATGTATGTCTCCATTGCCCTCTTCTCCTCTTGTGACAAAGGATACACATGGCTCCGTGGGAGCGCAGCTCCCTGCCTGGAGGTCTATCGCACAATCCCCCGTCTATGAGGTGGCAATCGCGCTGCCCTCGCCTTGCTAAACACGAGTGCTAAATCCTCATACTCGGGGGGAACATGCATTGCGGGCATTTGGTTTGGACTCTCCACCGAGGTCGCCCCTACGGAAACACCCAGACATAGCCCCACACACTGGGCAGACCACCCCTTAAGAGCCTTCTCTCGCCACGAAATGGTAGGATCGTGAGTAATCAACCAGGGAAGCCCCAGCACCACCGGATACGCAGGAGAGTCAATCAGGTATAGCTGAATCGTCTCCTCATGACCCCCCTGCGTCTCCATCCTAAGTGGCACTGTGACCTCCCTGATCAACCCGGATCCTAACGGACGGCTATCTAGGGCATGTACAGGCAAGGGATTATTAACCGGTAGGAGAGGGATCCCTAACTCTATACAAAATTTACGATCTACAAAATTCCCAGCTGCGCCTGAATCTACTAGCGCCTTATGCTGGGAACGAGGTGCAACCTGTGGAAAACAAACAGGTATGGTTATGTGCACGACAGAAAGCTCTGGGTAAGTGGGGCGCCTACTCACCTGGGAGGACTCCCCAATGTGTGGCCTGCTGTCTCGTCCTCCAGGAGACCCTCCCCAGCACCTAGCCGCGGTGTGCCCTCCACGGCCACAGTTGGTGCAGGGGACGGCCCCCCTCGGGCTCCTTCTCCTCCGTTCTCTAGCGCCAGCACCCCCGAGCTCCATAGGACTCGGCTCAGAGGTGCTGGAGGGTGGAATGGGCGACCCCCACCCAGGACGGGTGGCGAGCAGGGTGTCTAGCCGAATGGCCATGTCAACCAATTGGTCAAACGAAAGAGTGGTGTCCCTGCACGCCAACTCTCTACGGACGTCCTCCCTGAGGCTGCAGCGGAAGTGATCTATGAGGGCCCGCTCATTCCACCCTGCATCTGCCGCTAGAGTCCGGAACTCCAGTGCAAACTCTTGAGCGCTCCTCATCCCCTGCCGGAGGTAGAATAGACGCTCCCCCGCCGCCTTCCCCTCAGGTGGATGGTCGAACACTGCCCGGAAGCGGTGGGAGAACTCCGCATAGGTGATCGTTGCGGCGTCTATCCTCCTCCATTCGGCGTTGGCCCACTCCAACGCCTTGCCGGTGAGATAGGAGATGAGGGCGGAAACGCTCTCATGTCCCGAGGGCACCGGGTGTACGGTGGCGAGGTAGAGTTCGATTTGCAACAGGAAACCCTGACACCCGGCCGCGGTGCCGTCGTACGCCCTCGGGAGCGAGAGCCGAAACCCACTGGGTTCCGGAAGTTGGACAGGTGGACTGACCGATGGTGATGGTGTGGTAGGTGGGGGCGTGGGTACCCCGCTGGCCTCCCATCGATGGAGGGTGTTCATCACCCTATCCAGAGCGTGGCCGATCTGGTTGATCCTGTCCTCCTGTCCACGAAGGCGCTCCTCAATAATCTCGGTAGGTGCGGCTGCTCCTGCTGATTCCATAGTAATGGTGTGTAATTCTGTCACTGTTGAGTGTAGAAGTGGTGTGGAATCAAGCGCAGAACACCCAGAGGCTTCGTACTGACATCTTTAGTGAAGACAAAAAAGAGCAAGCCAAACACGGCTACATACAACCTAGCAGGCAAGCGAACTTTACGCACACCGGTAAAGTACATACAAAGGCACAAAAGTGCGGAGCTCTCTACTACACCGAACAGAGAGACAAAAACGAACTAGCATCCCACAGTGACAACGAACAATTACACACAACACATGACAAAACTCAAGAGAACTTATAGGACGCATAATGAACACTAACAAGGAACAGGTGTAACAAAACAGACAAAACCAATCAAACATCGAAACATAGAACGGTGGCAGCTAGTACTCCGGAGACGACGACCGCCGAAGCCTGCCCGAACAAGGAGAAGGAGCAGCCTCGGCCGAAACCGTGACATTCTTTCATCACATTCCCAGTGGGTCAGAAGTTTACATACACTCAATTAGTATTTGGTAGCATTGCCTTTAAATTATTTAACTTGGGTCAAACGTTTCGGGTAGCCTTCCACAAGCTTCCCACAATAATTTGGCCCATTCCTCCTGACAGAGCTGGTGTAACTGAGTCAGGTTTGTAGGCCTTCTTGCTAGCACACGCTATTTCAGTTCTGCCCACACATTTTCTATAGGATTGAGGTCAGGGCTTTGTGATGGCCACTCCAATACCTTTACTTTGTTGTCCTTATGCCATTTTGCCACAATTTTGGAAGTATGCTTGGGGTCATTGTCCATTTGGAAGACCCATTTGTGACCAAGCTTTAACTTCCTGACTGATGTCTTGAGATGTTGCTTCAATGTATCCACATAATTTTCCTTCCTCATGATGCCATCTATTTTGTGAAGTGCACCAGTCCCTCCTGCAGCAAAGCACCCCCACAGCATGATGCTGCCGCCCCCATGCTTCACGGTTGGGATGGTGTTCTTCGGCTTGCAAGCAGCTCCCTTTTACCTCCAAACATAACGATGGTAATTATGGCCAAACAGTTCTATTTTTGTTTCATCAGACCAGAGGACATTTCTCCAAAAAGTACGATCTTTGATCCCATGTGCAGTTGCAAACCATAGTCTGGCTTTTTTATGGCGGTTTTGGAGCAGTGGCTTCTTCCTTGCTGAGCGGCCTTTCAGGTTATGTCGATATAGGACTCGTTTTACTGTGGATATAGATACTTTTGTATCTGTTTCCTCCAGCATTTTCACAAGGTCATTTGCTGTTGTTCTGGGATTGATTTGCACTTTTTGCACCAAAGTACGTTCATCTCTAGGAGACAGAACGCGTCTCCTTCCTGAGCGGTATGACGGCTGCGTGGTCCCATGGTGTTTATACTTGCGTACTATTGTTTGTACAGATGAACGTGGTGCCTTCAGGCGTTTGGAAATTGCTCCCAAGGATGAATCAGGTTTGTGGAGGTCTACAATTTTTTTTCTGAGGTTTTGGCTGATTTCTTTTGATTTTCCCATGATGTCAAGCAAAGATGCACTGAGTTTGAAGGTAGGCCTTGAAATACAACCACAGGTACATCTCCAATTGACTCAAATTATGTCAATTAGCCTATCAGAAGCTTCTAAAGCCATGACATCATTTTCTGGAATTTTCCAAGCTGTTTTAAGGCACAGTCAACATAGTGTATGTAAACTTCTGACCCACTGGAATTGTGATACAGTGAATTATAATTGAAATAATCTGTCTGTAAACAATTGTTGGAAAAATTACTTGTGTCATGCACAAAGTAGATGTCCTAACCGACTTGCCAAAACTATAGTTTGTTAACAAGACATTTGTGGAGTGGTTGAAAAACGAGTTTTAATGACACCGACCTAAGTGTATGTAAACTTCCGACTTCATCTGTATCTTCAACAGTAGCCACGTTTGCAATCCAAGTTGAGGTGGATTTTAAACAGTTAAAATATAGAATTTTTTTTTTACGTTTACTAACGAACTAGTGACAGTTCTACACAGACTCTCATTCTGTAGGTTTGTTTCCATGATGACACAGATGAGGTCTCCTGAGCTCACTAGCCACTTCCTGTGAACACAGCAGCCCTGGTCGACTGGTTTTTTATGCCCCCGCAATCAACATTGTCTCTCACCGTTAGCCGTTAGATAAGATATGCTTTATTGGCATGACAAACAAACAAGATACAAAGGAAGATGAGTCTTAGTCTTATACAAGTAAAAGGATAGTTGAAATATAAATAATTTACTATACATTCAAACTTAACAATAATAGCACTTCAACTACAAAGAGTGTATGTGTGCGTGGGTGAGAGGATGTGTGTCTGTCATCTCTGTCAGAACATGCAGAGCTTTCCTCCCTTTGAAGTAATCTTATAGTCAGGTCAAGTAGTCTACAGTTTCTTAAACATGTTCTCTAACTTATGTATTTCTATTAATCTATTGCTATTTAGTCTACCATGGTTACGAATCTTTACATCATTTTGGAAAAAGATAGTGACAGCAAAATCAAACAGATATTTGTCAGAGGTTAAAACATAAAATCCTATTAGTCAGAGCAACCCTTTATATTAACACCATGCTATTACATAACTAATATTAAGAGTGTCATATCCATGACAACCTGGAGGATCATGGTTATTTTCTCTAACTGGAGTGTTTGGAATGTAGAGGTCTATAACAATTAAAAATGAACACCTCTGAGTTGCAATATGTCGAGTTCCAGAGCATCTCACAGTCCCTAAAGCAACACAGCTCACCAGCAGCATGGCTGAGAAAAGGCATTGCCAGTTGAAACCCAGCAAGGTTGACCTGCTTAGGCAGAGTGGCATGGTGTTAAGCCAAGGCTAAACCAAGTCAGTGAGGACGGAGGATGGTCTATCAACAGGCTCTCCCATGGCCAGGAATTCAGCCCAGTTCTGGCAGAAGCCACGTGAGTAGACCCCTGTGTCGACAACGAGGCCACACGGACGACTCTGGCCATTTTTCTTCCGCAGTGCAAGTTGTGCCTCCCGCTCCGTCACATTGTAGCTGATATTGATCATTTGCAGCACCAGCAGGTTTAGCAGGCCTGCTGTGACAATACTGCTGTACCAGGCACAGGTGAAGCACAGGGCTGAGCTGGAAAAACATCAGCATGAGCATAGTTACACTTAGAAAACAACATAACACTTTATCTTTCAGTTCTATTTCAGTTGGTTTTAGTTAATTGATTCTTTAAGTAAATCTTCTAGTACTTATTTCAAGTAACTCAAAATATTTGGTAACTACCTGGTGCCAAATAGTAGGTATTATAAACTGGGTGGTTTGAGCCCTGAATGCTGATTGGCTGACAGCCATGGTATATCAGACCGTATACCACGGGTATGACAAAACATTTATTTTTCCTGCTCTAATTACATTGGTAACCAGTTTATAATAGCAATAAGGCACCTCGGGGGTTTGTGATATATGGCCAATATACCACTGCTAAGGGCTGTGTCCAGTCTAAGAACAGCCCTTAGCCGTGGTATATTGGCCATATACCACACCTCCTCGGGCCTTACTGCTTAAATATAGTGGTTCTTGTTTCAATGAATGCTAAATAAACCCAAAGTAATTATTAGATAATTACTATGTAGTTACAATTGTCATTTTGTAACAAATTTTTCATGTGTGTAAATTTTAAGCAAATACCAGGTGTACCTGTACTGACTGTAGACGCCAGGGCAGTAGAGCAGGGCGGTGAGCAGGTTCTGTTGAGGACACACGCTGCGCAGCACCAGACTGATCCCATACAGAGAGGTCAACAGGAAGAGGAGCAGGGTCAGCAGGAAGCTGCGATGATTGGCCTGGCCCACACAGCTGTTTATCCTGCCTCAGCAGTGACAGACACAAGACAACACAACACCACACACACACACACACACACATACCCTCAGTTCAAATGACCAACTTCTGCTGTGTTTACATGTGAGAGTACAATTAGCATGAATGTGAGAGAATGTGACTACATGCTCTAAATGTGTCTGGTTGTGTTGGTGCATGTATCTAAATGCCATAAATAACAGATTGTCCTGGTTTGAGGTCGCCTCACCCTGCTGAAGGGTGAACCCCTGTGGGCACTACACATGTCTCTACAGCCTGGTCTGCTTTGGTGACGTCTTTTTGGCCTGACAGTATGACACTTAGTGAGATCATGATTATGTGTGGAAGAGAAGTGTTGAGCAAATATAATTGTGGGGGATCTGAGAGATGAAAATATTGCATGTGTGTATAGCAGGGAAGTGTAGTCAGGCTGTGGTTATCTGAGTGTTGCAGAAAGGTATTTTTCACAAGTCATCCTGTCGCTGCACAAATAATGGTGTACTAAATGACTGGTCCTCCACAACAGACAAAGGTGTTTAATGACACTCACCAGATACAGTGGTGGTCCAGGCGCTGGACACAGCCTCCACAGATCCGGCAATGTCCCGCCCGAGGGGGACGCACCACTTTGCACAGAGGACACCTGGCCCCCTCTGCTTTCAGGGACTGTGTCTGCTGTTCCACTGGTCTGGCTGGGGGGGCTGGCACCACCGACTGGTCCACTCCATTCTGAGAGGCAGAGTCTTTGTCAGGCAGTTGGTAATGATTGGTGCTGGTGCTGTCTGTGTCAGCCAGGGAAGGCTGCACGAAGCCTGGCCCCCTCTTGGTGCGCACAAGAGAGATAAGAGTAAGAACCACACCCGTAGTCACGGTCACCAGCTGCAGGTGACTTACGTCCCCACGAGGTAGGATCTCTGTGATGAAGAGGAAGTACATGTAGGCTAGGGAGAAGAGTGCCAGGCTGAGGAAGAAGAGGGTGCGGCCCTTCTTCCTGTGTGTGGTGTAGTAGTACCACAGAACCAGGCCAGGCAGGGCTGTCAGAATGACCAGGCCCAGCAGGAAGTGCAGGGCTGCCAGCCGCAGTAGCAGGGGAAGCAGCACTAGAGCTGGGACCATGGAGATCTCCACCCGCCTGTCCCCTGATAACAGTCTCAACCTCAGCCGGTCCATCACGGCACCAAACACAGGCAACGCACAGTCAGGTTTCTGAGGCTTACCCTTCAGCCACCTGGAAAAGACATAAGGGTAGGGATGACAGAGAGGGAAACACAGAGAGGGCAGGGGGTTAGACCAAGTGCTTGACTTGGGTAGGAGCTCACCGGAGATGAATACCAGCACCTCAAATGTTCTACTGCTTGAACTCCTGTTCCTTTTATAGAATATTAGCTCAAAAGTATTGTGGAGCTGCTGCAACTAAATATAAACAGTACCAGCACCCAAAATGAATACCGGCACATATTTCAGTCCATGTCAAGCACTGGTTAGACCTGAACTTGGACTGCTGAGTCCTGCCATGATCCTCCCCATTCCACCTATTTCACCTGCTGCAAGCTTCATCCAGATCGTCACAGTCACAGCAGCATTCATGTGGGTCCAAATCACACTCACAACAGCACATGGGATCGTCTGGCTCTGGAGGCTTAAACTTCTCCCATTTCATTCTGGCTGTTCACAGATCCACTTGAAGGTCCTGTGCAAAAGAATAGCAACAGTAGAGAGACAGTCAAACCACATGATAACTATACTGAACAAAAATATAAATGCAACATGTAAAGTGTTGTCCCATGTTTCATGAGCTGAAATAAAAGATGAGACATTTTCCATTCGCACAAAAAGCTTATTTCTCTCAAATTATGTGCACAATTTTTTTTTACATCCCTGTTGGTGAGCATTTCTCCTTTGCCAAGATAATCCATCCACCTGAAAGGTGTGGCATATCAAGAAGCTGATTAAACAGCATGATCATAACACAGGTGCACCTTCTGCTGGGGACAATAAAAGGCCATTCTAAAATATGCAGTTTTATAACACAACAAAATGCCACAGAGGGCTCAAGTTTTGAGGGAGTGTGCAATTGGCATGCTGACTGCAGGAATGTCCACCAGAGCTGTTGCCAGAGAATGTAATGTTCATTTCTCTACCATAAACCGCCTCCAACGTCACTTTAGAGAATTTGGCAGTATGTCCAACTGGCCTCACAACCGCAGACCACGTATAACTACAACAGCCCAGGACCTCCACATCCCGCTTCATCACCTGCGAGATCGTCTGAGACCAGCCACCCAGACAGCTGATGAAACTGATGAGTATTTCTGTCTCTAATAAAGCCTTTTGTGGGAAAAACTCATTCTGATTGGCTGGGCCTGGCTCCCCAGTGGGTGGGCCTGGTTCCCAAGTGGGTGGGCCTATGCCCTCCCATGGCTGTGCCCTGTCAGTCATGTGAAATCCATAGATTAGGGCCTAATGAATTTATTTCAATAGACTGATTTCCTTATATGAACTGTAACTCAGTAAAATCATTGAAATTGTTGTATGTTGCATTTATATTTTTGTTCAGTATAGAAATTATTTGTTATTTGGGTGTGGTAAGGATATCAAATCAAATTACATTTTATTTGCCACATGCGCCGAATACAACATGTGTAAACCTTACAGTGAAATGCTTACTTACAAGCCCTTAACCAACAATGCAGTTTTAAGAAAAAAAGTGTTAAGTGAAAAAGAGATAAATACAAAATAATTAAAGAGCAGCAGTAAAATAAATACTAGTAGGGAGGGTATATACAGGGGGTACCGGTACAGAGTCAATGTGCGGGGGCACCGGTTAGTCGAGGTAATTGAGGTAATATGTACATGTGGGTAGAGTTAAACTGACTATGTATAGATAATAAACAGAGTAGAAGCAGGGTAAAAGAGGGATGCAAATAGTCCGGGTAGCCATCATTAGCTGTTCAGGAGTCTTATTGCTTGGGGGTAGAAGCTGTTAAGAAGCCTTTTGGACCTAGACTTGGCGCTCTGGTACCGCTTGCTGTGCGGTAGCAGAGAGAACAGTCTATGACTAGGGTGGCTGGAGTCTTTGACAATATGGAGAGTAGTCTTCAGTCTTCATTCAGTGAAGTGCTGCAGTAAATTGGACTGTGTTGGAAATCTTATTCCACCACTGAGGTAATGGTTACATAACATCTTAAACTTGCATGGTGACATCACCTCTGTCAAGGCCTGAAGTCAACTGTCGCCTCCTACAGTGCATTCGGAAAGTATTCAGACCCCTTGACTTTTTCCACATTTTGTTACATTACAGCCTTATTCTAAAATGGAGTAAATCGTTTTTTTCCCCTCACCAATCTACACACGATATCCCATAATGACAAAGCAAAAATAGGTTTTTAGAAATTTTTGCACATTTATAATTTAAAAAACCCTGAAATATCATATTTATATAAGTATTCAGACCCTTTACTCAGTACTTTGTTGAAGCACCTTTGGCAGCGATTACAGCCTCGAGTCTTCTTGGGTATGACACTACAAGCTTGGCACACCTGTATTTGGGGAGTTTATCCTATTCTTCTCTGCAGATCCTCTTAAGCTCTGTCAGGTTGGATTGGGAGTGTCGCTGCACAGCTATTTTCAGGTCTCTCCAGAGATATTTGATCGTCTGGGCCTGGGCCACTCAAGGACATTCAGAGACTTGTCCCAAAGCCACTCTTGCATTGTCTTGGCTGTGTGCTTAGGGTCGTTGTCCTGTTGGAAGGTGAACCTTCGCCCCAATCTGAGGTCCTGAGCGCTCTGGAGCAGGTTTTCATCAAGGATCTCTCTGTACTTTGCTCTGTTCATCTTTCCCTCGATCCTGACTAGTCTCCCAGTCCCTGCCGCTGAAAAATATCACCACAGCATGATGCAACCACCACGATGCTTCACCGTAGGGATGGTGCCAGGTTTCCTCCAGACGTGACGCTTGGCATTCAGGCCAAAGAGTCCAATCTTGGTTTCATCAGACCAGAGAATCTTGTTTCCTTTAGGTGCCTTTTGGCAAACTCCAAACGGGCTGTCATGTGCCTTTTACTGAGGAGTGGCTTCCGTCTGGCCACTCTACCATAAAGGCCTGATTGGCGGAGTGCTGCAGAGATGTTTGTCCTTCTGGAAGGTTCTCCCATCTCCACAGAGAAACTCTGGAGCTCTGTCAGAGTGAACATCAGGTTCTTGGTCACCTCCCTGACCAAGGCCCTTCTCCCCGAATGCTAAGTTTGGCCGGGCGGCCAGCTCTAGGAATAGTCTTGGTGGTTCCAAACTTCTTCCATTTAAGAATGATGGAGGCCCTGTGCTCTTCAATGATGCAGAAATGTTTTGGTACCCTTCCCCAGATCTGTGTCTCAACACAATCCTGTCTCGGAGCTCTACGGACAATTCCTTCGACCGCATGACTTGGTTTTTGCTCTGACATGCACTGTCAACTGTGGGACCTTATATAGACAGGTGTGTGCCTTTCCAAATCATGTCCAATCAATTGAATTTACCACAGGTGGACTCCAATTAGGTTGTAAAAAAATCTCAAGGATGATCAATGGAAACAGGATGTACCTGAGCTCAATTTCGAGTCTCATAGCAAAGGGTCTGAATAATTATGTAAATAAGGCTTTTCTGTTTTTTATTTGTACTACATTTGCAAAAATTTCTAAAAACCTGTTTTCACTTTTCATTATGGGGTATTGTGTGTAGATTGATGAGGATTTTTTTTCTTCTATCCATTTTAAAATAACTCTGTAACATAACAAAATGTGGAAAAAATCAAGGGGTCTGAATACTTTCCGAATGCACTGTATACGTAAAGCTAGCTTGTTGCTCTAGTGGTACATACGGTTGGGGCGTCACCTTTCTCAAATCCGGCCCTCAAGGTGTGCAGGACTGACTGGCGCACCAGATGAGGGGTATATATGGGTGCCAATCTGTGCCAATAATCAATCAATTAACTAGCAGGGAGAGAAAGACCTTGAAAATTACATTTGACTTGAGGACTCTCTTAGATGGTCTACTTAATGGATGGAATGAAATCATCCCCCCACAGACAGTTCTTCATCATAATGAAGACATCAAGGTTACGTTGTCTGAAAGGTCTCCATTACTTGCACTCAAATCGACTGCACGTACACATGCACGCGCACGCGCGCACGCACATTTTACTAGCCTTCCCAACTAGGAATACTTTGCCATCATCTGCCTCATGAAGTGACAAGGGGAGTCAATTAATGGAGTCAATTAAAATAGCTTTCGATTTTAACAAGTTTTATAATAAAACTACTTTCCTCTAATATGTCGCTTTTAGAAATAAGGCCGTCATGTCATTAGGGAAGACCTATCTGGGCCAACTAAACCCGGGTCCCCAAGCACGCCTATCTTACAGTGAGATAGAATGTACGTTGTTGGAGTGACTGCCAGTGTTGGACTTTGTCTTCTGGTATACTACTTCAAATATAGCCCAGCTCTTCGACAGTGGGTGAATTTAAGTTAAAACTGCAGAAGCAGTCTAAATATTGACTTAAATATTTTATTTCTCAATAAATGAACTTGAAATAACTGTAGGCTATAGTCACAGTTTAAAGGGAAAGGTTGAACAAACAATGTAAATGTATTAAACAATTATCAACTAAATATGATTAATGTTTCAATCCAATATTCTAAATCATTTACATTTACGTCATTTAGCAGACGCTCTTATCCAGAGCGACTTACAGTTAGTGAATACATTTTTTTTTTATACTGGCCCCCCGTGGGAATCGAACCCACAACCCTGGCGTTGCAAACGCCATGCTCTATCAACTGAGCTACATCCCTGCCGGCCATTCCCTCCCCTACCCTGGACGACGCTGGGCCAATTGTGCGCCGCCCATGAGTCTCCCGGTCGCGGCCGGCGGCGACAGAGCCTGGATTCGAACCAGGATCTCTAGTGGCACAGTTAGCACTGCGATGCAGTGCCTTAGACCACTGCGCCACTCAGGAGGTTAATGAATGGTATATCGCATACCAATAAACAAGGTAGTCAATATTTAGAATACTTCTGCAGTTTAAACTTGTTCCCAGAGAATTACATCTCATAAAGCCTGTGCCTGCTTCAGTAGCCTACATGGTTGTGCAAAATTGTGTGCCTCTAGCTTACCTTTGAGAAAAAAAAGTGCATAGCCTACATTTACCTGGACTGTAGATTTCTTCGGTGAAAGCACCTTTTCCTCGAAGACTAGGGTAAAGACCCTTTGTTTTAGGAACATCAATTATTTATTATTTCTCTTATGTTTTTCCTGTAACATATTTCAGATTTTCCATGTCAAACATGAGATCCGTTTCAATCTGTTTTAGTATAAGGTCCGTTGACGCGTCTACACTAGAATAAACTTCGGTCCGAATAGAAATTCCAGGTGGTACCGGGGTATCTGGCAAGCGTTGGTAGGTGTGATATCCGTTTCAGTCAAAAACTTTGTATACTGTAATATCCTGTAATCCAGCCGTTTTTTGGTGGGGAGAGCTTGATTAAGTTTTATTCCTCCTCATGGGAAAGCAACATGTCGGTCATTGAAGAGGAGCAGACATGATGAGAGGAGTTAGCCAGATTGGCTTGGGTGACAGTGTTGAAAAAGGACATTAGCATGCCTTGCAGTGGCAGCGACAGCGTGTGGCAGCGTATGGAGGTGCTATGCATGCCGCGGATTCTCAGGCGGAAAGTGTCACCACTGCGCCCGACTACTTTGGAAGGGGCAACATAATTTAAATAGCTCAAATGGTCTATTGCGATACACCATGGGGGAATGGTATTCTTTTAAATGTGCTGATGTAAACAGTAGGCTAAAAGCTTTGTTGGTCATTAACAAAATGTACTTGTCTGACATAATATCCCTACCTCCACTCAGTGCTGTGAATGGCTGAGGCTGATGGTCCTGGCAAAGTCAATGTTCTGCACCTGAGACATTGAATAGCTTATCATTTATCAACATCTCTATAGAAATACATGATATTAGACTATACTGAAATTGCCTTAAATTCCTAAGCACAGATGTATAGACCTCACCCCTGATATCACCATCACCCTGCTCTAACGTGTTATAGGTCAATCACCCTTCTCTAGCTAGTTGTTCCCTTCAATGGCCTTTAAAATTAGTTTGATACCATTTTGGTTTCACAGCTGCCGAATTGTTGGTTTGGTAAGCTTGTGTGCTGTTTTGTTTTGCTGTAACTTTAGGTAACTTTAGCCTGGTGTTGCTGTAGCTAGATGGAGAGTGTGGCATGGGTGTCCTTTTCCATGGATGATAACACTGAGGTGTTAAGAAGTCCAACAACAGCCCTGATAATCTACACTTGAGTTAGTGTGGGAGACAAGACAGACGACATACAGTCATGCAAGAGGAGAGTGGGAAGATCTGTGGGACACACCCACCTTTCAGAATCATATTTCCTCCAGCCAGCAACATGACCCATCCCCACTCTTCACTCACAGAGAAGACTCTGGAGGAGTCAAGCGTGTGTGTGATGGGAAGCAGGAATCCAACTCTAAGTGTATCTATGCCCTGGTCATGTATAACTCCAGTTAAACACTTTATGTTTATAGGTACAGTTATACAAAAGCAGTGCTTTCTGATGTAAGGTTATTCTCAAAATAAACAAAATGATAATTGACTTTTGACAAATAAAAATGTGCATATTCAGAGGTGACAAATTATAACTCTAACCTAAATGAGGCATCTGAGTAAACCAAGCCCCATGCGTGTGTATCAGAACAATGAGCAGCAAACAACCAAAACAGACAGTTGTCTACCGACTCACAATGCACACAAACAGTTGAAAAAAACAAACAGTTATGAAATTTGTACCCGTTTACATGGGATTCTGATTATAGGGTTATGCAAAAACGTTATTGTGCACAAGTCAATGACGTGAAATCAAATTTCAAAAGTGTGCATATTTTGATTTCACTATAGATATCACACAATAGGCGCACACACACACACACACACACACACACGTACACACACGCACACTACAGGTTCATTTGGATATCGGTAGACAGCTGAATTTTCTCTTTACAGTAATGTCCACTCTGGTGATGCTGTGTAGACGGACTGGATCAATACACAGGATGAAGCTCTCCCTGACATGGGCTATTGGGTATGCTCCCATTAGTCAAGCTGTAGTCCGGAACCATGCAGCAGTTAAAAAGCCTGGAGCACATAAGCTCTGTCAGATACAGACTCTCTAATCTATTTTGGTGGGGTTAATGCAGTCAGTCGCAGACAATAACAAGGGCAACGTCTGACTAGCATGTACAGCTGTTGTCAGCAAAAGTGGAATGAACGGAGTGTAGGCCAGTGGAGGCTGGTGAGAGGAGCTATAGGAGGACAGGCTCATTGTAATGGCTGGAATGGAATAAATGGAACAGAGTCAAACGTGTGGTTTCCACATGTCTGATATGTTTGATACCGTTCCATTTATACCATTCCAGCCATTACAATAAGCTTGTCCTCCTATAGCTCCTCCCATTAGCCTCCACTGGTGTGGGCCTATGTGTGAAGACATAATACAGTTGAGGAGGTTGTTGTATGGCATCTGCCTGTGTGTGATGACTTGAAGCCACCACTGAGAGTTTTTATTTGCTGTTAACCTTTCCTTTGAAATCCCATCATGATATCAAAATGTGAAAATATTCCAAAAAAGGTATTACTTATGCAAATGATAATAACATGCAGTACATACTCTAGATGCGTTGTAAATCCAGTTTTAGAATTTTGACACTTTCAGATTTGCTGTGATGTCTTTCTAGGCTGCCTATTCTCAGATGTAATTTCTGTGTAAATCCATGGTGTCCGTGTTGTCCTTACTAGAATATGTGAACTGTTGGAAGAGCAATATCTGTGTAGAGGGTGTGTGTGTGTGTTTGTGTTTGTGTTTGTGTGTGTGTGTGTGTGTGTGTGGACGTGTTTAACTATACTTGTGGGGACCAGAAGTCCCCACAAGAATAGCAAACCAAGAGAAATTTAACCAACTTGGGACATTTTGTTGGTCCCCACAAGGTCAAATGCTATTTCTAGTGGGTTTAGGGTTAAGGTTAGAATTAGGTTTAGGGTTAGAAGATAGGGTTAGTTTTAGGGCTAAGGTTAGGTTTAGGGTTAGGGTTAAGGTTAGGTTTTTTGGTTAGGGTTAGGGTTAAGGTTAGGGAAAATAGGATTTTGAATGGGACTGAATTGTATGTCCCTACAAGGTTAGCAGCGCAAGACTGTGTGTGTGTGTGTTAGTGGGTGTAGTTATTTGGTTGCATGTGTACCTGCGTGCGTGTGCGTGTGTCTAAACTGTGCCTCTCTTTGACAGGGGGGATTCTCTGGTGCTTCTAACCCCACTCAAGATGCTGCCCATACCGAAGGTCCTGTAACAGACACCATGGCAGTGACGGCACTATCGAGCCTGGCTCTGAGGTGTAGAGGGAATCTGCCCTAGGGTCAAATGGCTTGCTCTTACTTAAATCCATGGCTGTCTTATTTGATGAGAGACTGAAACTATCTTGTGGCCTTTTGTCTCTCTCTTCAAACACCGTGAAGGGAGCGGCACCAGGGTTGAATGGAGTTTGGGCTAGACCTTTGTCTCCTTGGTATCTTCTTGATTGATTACAGCATGATGGGGTGGGGTTTGTGTATGTTTCAAGGATTTAGGGCCTTGTCATGTTTAAACTAAACATGAGTGCGTGTGCAAGACAGGGGAGTGAGTGATTGGTTGGAGTACTATGTGCATAATAAAAGTCGAGTTTAGCCGCCCTCAGAGACAAAGGAAGTGGGCGTGGAGTGGAAAAGAGCGGGAAACTGTAGGAGGAGGGATTTTAAGTGAAGAGGGAGACGGAAGGGGGTATATATAGAGGGAGAGCAAGAGAGAGGCGGGGCTACTCTGCAGACCGGCCTGACTTTGTTGAAACTCTAATAAAGTCATTTTTGTTGCAACAAAAACTCTGAAAGTATTTTGATTTCTGATTGATTTTCCACAACACTCCATATCAGGACAATTATTTATGATTCTGTCCTGTGTGTTCCTTTTAAAAACAGCATTTAGAACTGTGGGAAACAGTGAATCCAATAGGATTACATTGCAAGTTGTTTAGGATTTATACAGTATAAGCTGATTTTGATGCAATTGAGAAAATACTTGTTCGTTTTTGTTTTCCAACTATTTTCTATTATTTACATATTTTGGTTTTGATGTAAAGAAACAATGCATTGTTTCAATACAGGATTTTTTAAAAACTATACATTTTTGTGAATTGTTTCTTTTGAAGGAGACAACTTTTATGACAGTAGCTAGGTTTCCATCCAATTGGCGACAGATTTTCATGCAAATATTCTAAAATCCACATAAAAACAATATGCGCATTTTCCCACCAGAAATGTGTTTCCATCAAATTGACTTGTTGCCGATAAAAGGCTGTGCATGATCACATAGTGCACATCATTTTTTTATTGAAAACATAAATACATTTGCACAATGAGCACTTGTTGTCTCTCAAATACATCATTACAGTTGTTGGTTAGCTAGCTAGCAAATTTTTGCCATATTAGCATTGACATGAAATCAGTCAAAACTCCTCAAAACAAGACATGGTATCAAGAACAAGATGAAACTAGCTGAAACGAGTCACTTACGATTCCCCACATGGCAGTTTCTTGTCATTGTTGGTAGCTATCTGGCCATCCAGGATTACAACAACACATGGACTTCTGCGCCATTGAAGCGTGCGCATCGTTTTCGTGACGTTGTCAGCTATCCCATCTATATAGTGAATGTGCCCACTCTGGTATTGGCACATGAACAGCCAACAGATACAGTGCGTGTATAGCCTACTTGATGAGATTATTATGGACAAAAGAGCGAGAAAATCTTTGTCCAATACGAGGTGAGTAATCGCTCGTAACTTTACAGTTGGCACTATGCATTCAGGCAGGTAGCGTTCTCCTGGCATCCGCCAAACCCAGATTCGTTCGTCGTACTGCCAGATGGTGAAGCGTGATTCATCACTCCAGAGAACACGTTACCACTGCTCCAGAGTCCAATAGCGGCAAGCTTTACACCACTCCAGCCGACGCTTGGCATTGCACATGGTGATCTTAGGCTTGTGTACCGCTGCTTGGCCATGGAAACCCATTTCATTAAGCTCCCGACGAACAGTTCTTGTGCTGACGTTGCTTTCAAAGGCAGTTTGGAACTCTGTAGTGAGTGTTGCAACCGAGGACAGACGATTTTCACACGCTACGCGTTTCAGCACTCGGCGGTCACATTCTGGGATCTTGTGTGGTCTACCACTTCACAGCTGAGCCATTGTTGCTCCTAGATATTTCCACTTCACAATAACAGAATTTACAGTTGACCGGGGCAGCTCTAGCAGGGCAGAACCTTGACGAACTAACTTGTTGGAAAGGTGGCATCCTATGACGGTGCCACGTTGAAAGTCACTGAGCTCTTCAGTAAGGCCATTCTACTGCCAATGTTTGTCTATGGAGATGGTATGGCTGTGTGCTCGATTCTATACGCCCGTCAGCAACGGGTGTGGCTGAAATAGCCAAATCCTCTCATTTAAAGGGGTGTCCACATACTTTCGTATAATGCATCTTCCTCATTCACTCCAGTATCTCTGCACATTGTAAATATGGGACTGGAACTGACCCTGCATATAGTATGCTAACTTACTTTCTGGTGTTCTTATTTTTATTTCTTGTGTATTTCTACCGTAAGTTATTTTTAGTATGACATTGTTATTGATTACTGCATTGTTGGTTTAGAGCTTGCAATAAAGGCATTTCACTGTACTTGTGCATGTGACATACAAATTTGAAACTTGAATAAGACCCTCGATAGTTATTGGAAAGGAGCATCAAGCTCACCACCCTGTGAACTTCATCATAATTTATTTAATCTGTAGCCTAATAAACTACATGCTTTCCGGAGTCGTTGGGGGAGAACCACACAGACTTGTTATCCTGTGACTCCAAATTTACATTGATATTATTTATTATATAAATATTTGAGCATAAAAGTGTTTCCACTGCCATTTGTCGCATAATTAAGTTTACAGACACAAAAAGATCCAACTTTGTTTAGCGTATTTTGTTTTGTCTACATTTGGAAAGTTTACCGACAAATTTGTGGATTCCATCAGGCCTGTCATGACATTCTTTATGCAACATGTACTTTACTCACATACAAAAGTTTGGATGGAAACCTGGTTACTGGCCTCTTCTAGTGGTTCAAATAGTTGCAGTATGAGGAGCTTCATTTAGTTGTGTCACATTCAGGTGCCCTTACCTTTTTCCATTTTGGATTCATCCAATAAAATGTTTTTGTGAAAGAGGAAATACATTAATAAAGTACAGTTGAAGCCGGAAGTTCACATACATGTCACAGGGTGCTGAAGGTGGGTGTGGTGCAGGAATCAAGCGCAGGACGCAGAAACTAAGTCCAAAAGACTTTAGTGAAATATTCACGTAGTACACGAGCAAACAAGCCCGGAGGCGGAGTAAAGGCCCACACAGGCGTCAAAACAATAGGCGCACTAACATGTGCGAAAACCACTCCAAAACAACGGAGGGAAACACGTAGCTCAGAACACCAAACATAAGAGCAATCACACACAACACCTGACACACACAACGAGAACTAAATAGGACACTAATGAGGACTAACTAGACACAGGTGTACAACATCAAGACACAACCAAACGAACATGAAACATAGATCGGTGGCAGCTAGTACTCCGGGGACGACGACCGCCGAAACCTGCCCGAACAAGGAGGAGGAGCAGCCTCGGCCGAAACCGTGACAATACACTTAGGTTGGAATCATTAAAACTCATTTTTCAACCACTCCACACATTTCTTTTTAACAAACTATAGTTTTGGCAAGTCGGTTAGGACATCTACTTTGTGCATGACACGGGTCTCGCACCAGTACCTCTTCAAGGTACTGCAAAAAATGGGATTTCCTGAAAGGTTTCTAGCTTGGGTGGGATTGCTGTATGGGGACATCACCAGCAGAATCCTTGTAAATGGGCATTTGTCAAGAGCAGTGGGAGTACACTGCGGCGTCCGTCAGGGATGTCCATTATCTCCCCTCCTGTTTGTGGCCTGCATAGAACCACTGGCACAGGTCTTGAGAAGGGACCAACGGATCAGTGGGGTGGGTATCCCAGGGAGTGGGGGGATGACCGCCAAGTGCGTTTTTTACATGGACGACGTTAACATTTTATGCACTGACCTTTTATCTGTCGACAGGACTCTGGACAGGACTGACTGGTACGGACGAGCCTCTGGGGCGAGACTGAACAGAACCAAGACGGAGGCCCAATTTTTCGGACCATGGGCAGACTCAGACTTGACAGGACTACCACTGACAGTTAGAATGACAGACATAAGGGTTCTGGGAGTTAAATTTGACAGAGAGGGAGGTGGTAGTGGTAATTGGACTGGGATGTTAGGGACAGTTAGACAGAGACTAGGGTTTTGGGGACTGAGACAGCTGACTTTGGAGGGAAAGGTTTTAATCATCAAGGCGGTGATTTTACCTGTCCTTTTATTGATCAGTTCTGTTTTTATCCCCCCACGAACAACTCTTTTAGCTCTGGACCGGATGTTGTTTTATTTTTTGTGGGGAAGCAAGTGGGAGAGGCTGAGGAGGGAGGTGGTAAAGAGGCCCAGGTTCAAGGGGGGGAAAGGCTTGCCTGACCTCTACTTGTTCCTGGGCAGCCGCTATACAGCGTTACATCTTACTCTTGCCACCTCCCCGGTCAACAACAAGACCCAGGCCCTCGCACGGTTCTGGCTGGGATCTTACCTCAGGTCTCTGAGGCTGATCCCAGTCGACCTGCGAGCCCCAGTCTCTTTCCTGCTCCCCACACACTATATACAGCTACAAAAGTTTTTAAGACATTTTAAACTGGAAAAGGAGCCTGTCACTGTTTTAACTAAACACCGCTCTCTTCTCTCTCTTGTGCAGGAACGGGAACCGGTGTGTCCAGTGCGCGGGCTTGCTATAGGGCGAGCCCTCAATGGTTTGGCGCAACGTGTCCCATCCTGCTCTGCTGAATCGGCACCGTGACCTGTCCTGGATGGTCGCCCACGAGATCCTCCCGGTCAGGGGGCCGTTATGCACTCCCGGGGCATGGCGAGGACATCCGCGTGCCCCCGACCAGGCTGCGGCCAAGAAGAGTCGGTGAGGCACTTGCTCTGGGAGTGCAGAGCCGCACGGGACCTGTGGAAGGAAGCAGGCCCCCTGATCTCCCCACGCCTGCCAGCAGGGGAGGACCTAACGCCCCAGCTCGTGCTGTATGGGGTGGGCCGAAGGCCTATTACAACAAAGGCCTTCGCACAACTCTGGCCCACCCTCACGTGTCTGAAGGACGCACTGTGGTCCTCCCGCAACCTGCTGGTAGGGAAACAGGTTGAGACCACCCCCCAGGCAGTGGCTTTAGTAGCCACGGAAGCCCTGGGGTGGTACGAACGACAGGGGGCCTCGACCCCAGGCGAAGGGTCCCCCACAACACCCAAGGTCCCGGCGGCCACGGCCTGACAGCGCTGCGGCGCCTAGGGCGATGCGCCTAGGGGGGGAGTCTCCTCTGGGCCCCGACGGATGGGTACGGAGTTGATTCAGGAAGAGCAAGAGGAGGCTTTTTCGATAAGGACTCACCCCGTTTTTGTACAAAGGACCGAAGACAGCTTTTTTAACAAAGTGACTTTTTTGACAGGCTTTTTATGTCTTAAAAAATGTTTTTACTTTGTTAAATCATGTACACACATTTTAAAATGGCTTTTACTAAATTGGCTTTTACAGGAATGGGTACTTTTATGTAGGATTGTTTTATTGTTTTAAATAAACAACATGTACCTTTTAAAATGTAACTGTAATGTAATGCTGGTTTTAATGCACTTTATGCCGTTTTTATGTGTGTAAATGTATTTCAAATGTGAGCTGTTTTAAAAGGAATTGACAAATAAAAACTTTTCCAAAAGAAAAAATCTACTTTGTGCATGACACAAGTAATTTTCCAACAATTGTTTATAGACAGATTATTTCACTTATAATTCACTATATCACAATTCCAGTGGGTCAGAAGTTTACATACACTAAGTTGACTGTGCCTTTAAACAGCTTGGAAAATTCCAGAAAATGATGTCATAGCTTTAGAAGCTTCTGATAGGCTAATTGACATCATTTGAGTCAATTGGAGGTGTACCTGTGGATGTATTTCAAGGCCTACCTTCAAACTCAGTGCCTCTTTGCTTGACATCATGGGAAAATCAAAAGAAATCAGCCAAGACCTCAGAAAAAAATGGTAGACCTCCACAAGTCTGGTTCATCCTTGGGAGCAATTTCCAAACGCCTGAAGGTACCACGTTCATCTGTACAAACAATAGTACGCAGGTATAAACACCATGGGACCACGCAGCCATCATACCGCTCAGGAAGGAGTCGCATTCTGTCTCCTAGAGATGAATGTACTTTGGTGTGAAAAGTGCAAATCAATCCCAGAACAACAGCAAAGGACCTTGTGAAGATGCTGGAGGAAACAGGTGCAAAAGTATCTATATCCACAGTAAAACGAGTCCTATATCGACATAACCTGAAAGGCCGCTCAGCAAGGAAGAAGCCACTGCTCCAAAACCGCCATAAAAAAGCCAGACTATGGTTTGCAACTGCACATGTGGACAGAGATCGTACTTTTTTGAGAAATGTCCTCTGGTCTGATGAAACAAAAATAGAACTGTTTGGCCATAATGACCATCGTTATGTTTGGAGGAAAAAGGGGAGAGCTTGCAAGCCAAAGAACACCATCCCAACCGTGAAGCACGGGGGTGGCAGCATCATGCTGTGGGGGTGCTTTGCTGCAGAAGGGACTGGTGCACTTCACAAAATAGATGGCATCATGACGAAGGAAAATTATGTGGATATATTGAAGCAACATCTCAAGACATCAGTCAGGAAGTTCAAGCTTGGTCGCAAATGGGTCTTCCAAATGGACAATGACCCCAAGCATACTTCCAAAGTTGTGGCAAAATGGCTTAAGGACAACAAAGTCAAGGTATTGGAGTGGCCATCACAAAGCCCTGACCTCAATCCTATAGAAAATGTGTGGGCAGAACTGAAAAAGCATGTGTGAGCAAAGAGGCCTACAAACCTGACTCAGTTACACCAGCTCTGTCAGGAGGAATGGGCCAACATTCACCCAATTTATTGTGGGAAGCTTGTGGAAGGCTACCCGAAAAGTTTGACCCAAGTTAAACAATTTAAAGGCAATGCTACCAAATACTAATTGAGTGTATGTAAACTTCTGACCCACTGGGAATGTAACAAAATAAATAAAAGCTGAAATAAATCATTCTCTCTACTATTATTCTGACATTTCACATTCTTAAAATAAAGTGGTGATCCTAACTGACCTAAGACAGGGAATTCTTACTCGGATTAAATGTCAGGAATTGTGAATAACTGAGTTTAAATGTATTTGGCTAAGGTGTATATAAACTTCCGACTTCAAATGTATATGAGAAAGACTAAATACAGTGGGGGAAAAAGTATTTAGTCAGCCACCAATTGTGCAAGTTCTCCCACTTAAAAAAGATGAGAGAGGCCTGTAATTTTCATCATAGGTACACGTCAACTATGACAGACAAAATGAGAAGAAAAAAATCCAGAATCACATTGTAGGATTTTTTTAATGAATTTATTTGCAAATTATGGTGGAAAATAAGTATTTGGTCACCTACAAACAAGCAAGTAACTTCTTCTTTAAGAGACTCCTCTGTCCTCCACTCGTTACCTGTATTAATGGCACCTGTTTGAACTTGTTATCAGTATAAAAGACACCTGTCCACAACCTCAAACAGTCACACTCCAAACTCCACTATGGCCAAGACCAAAGAGCTGTCAAAGGACACCAGAAACAAAATTGTAGACCTGCACCAGGCTGGGAAGACTGAATCTGCAATAGGTAAGCAGCTTGGTTTGAAGAAATCAACTGTGGGAGCAATTATTAGGAAATGGAAGACATACAAGACCACTGATAATCTCCCTCGATCTGGGGCTCCATGCAAGATCTCACCCCGTGGGGTCAAAATGATCACAAGAACGGTGAGCAAAAATCCCAGAACCACACGGGGGGACCTAGTGAATGACCTGCAGAGAGCTGGGATCAAAGTAACAAAGCCTACCATCAGTAACACACTACGCCACCAGGGACTCAAATCCTGCAGTGCCAGACGTGTCCCCCTGCTTAAGCCAGTACATGTCCAGGCCCGTCTGAAGTTTGTTAGAGTGCATTTGGATGATCCAGAAGAGGATTGGGAGAATGTCATATGGTCAGATGAAACCAAAATAGAACTTTTTGGTAAAAACTAAACTCGTCGTGTTTGGAGGACAAAGAATGCTGAGTTGCATCCAAAGAACACCATACCTACTGTGAAGCATGGGGGTGGAAACATCATGCTTTGGGGCCGTTTTTCTGCAAAGGGACCAGGACGACTGATCCGTGTAAAGGAAAGAATGAATGGGGCCATGTATCATCAGATTTTGAGTGAAAGCCTCCTTCCATCAGCAAGGGCATTGAAGATGAAACGTGGCTGGGTCTTTCAGCATGGCAATGATCCCAAACACACCGCCCGGGCAACGAAGGAGTGGCTTCGTAAGAAGCATTTCAAGGTCCTGGAGTGGCCTAGCCAGTCTCCAGATCTCAACCCCATAGAAAATCTTTGGAGGGAGTTGAAAGTCTGTGTTGCCCAGCGACAGCCCCAAAACATCACTGCTCTAGAGGAGATCTGCATGGATGAATGGGCCAAAATACCAGCAACAGTGTGTGAAAACCTTGTGAAGCCTTACAGAAAACGTTTGACCTGTGTCATTGCCAACAAAGGGTATATAACAAAGTATTGAGAAACTTTTGTTATTGACCAAATACTTATTTTCCACCATAATTTGAAAATAAATTCATTAAAAATCCTACAATGTGATTTTCTGGATTTTTTTTCTCATTTTGTCTGTCATAGTTGACGTGTACCTATGATGAAAATTACAGGCCTCTCTCATCTTTTTAAGTGGGAAAACTTGCACAATTGGTGGCTGACTAAATACTTTTTTTCCCCACTGTATGGTTTGGGAAATTATGTCCTTCGTGGCGTCAAGGTTACTAGCTGTAATTGTGTCTTAAAAGCACATTATCAATACATTTACAATGCATTTAGAAAGTATTCAGACCCCTTGACTTTTTCCACATTTTCTTAAGTTACAGCCTTATACTAAAATTGATTAAATAAATAAAAATCCTCAAATCTACACACAATACCCCATAATGAAAAAGCGAAAACAGGTTTTTAGACATTTTTGCAAATGTTTAAAAAAATAAAAATTACAGAAATTACTTATTTACAGAAATATTCAGACCCTTTGCTATGAGACTCGAAATTGAGCTCAGGTGCATCCTTTTTCCATTGATCATCCCTGAGATGCTTCTACAACACGATTGGAGTCCTCCACCTGTGGTAAATTCAATTGATTGGACATGATTTGGAAAGGCACATACCTGTCGATATAAGGTCCCACAATTGACAGTGCATGTCAGAGCAAAAGCCAAGCCATGATGTCGAAGGAATTGTCCGTAGAGCTCCGAGACAGGATTGTGTCGAGGCACAGATCTGGGGAAAGGTACCAAAAAATGTCTGCAGCATTGTAGGTCCCCAAGAACACAGTGGCCTCCATCATTATTAAATGGAAGAAGTTTGAAAACACCAAGACTCTTCCTAGAGCTGGCTGCCTGGCCAAACTGAGGAATCGGAGAAGGGCCTTGGTCAGGGAGGTGACCAAGAACCCGATGGTCACTCTGACAGAACTCCAGAGTTCCTCTGTGGAGATGGGAGAACCTTCCAGAAGGATAACCATCTCTGCAGCACTCCACCAATCAGGCCTTTATGGTAGAATGGCCAGACGGAAGCCACTCCTCAGTAAAAGGCACGACAGCCCACTTGGAGTTTTCCAAAAGGCACCTAAAGGACTCTCAGACCATGAGAAACAAGATTCTCTGGTCTGATGAAACAAAGATTGAATTCTTTGGCCTGAATGCCAAGCGTCACATCTGGACGAAACCTGGCACCATCCCTACGGTGAAGCATGGTGCTGGCAGAATCATGCTGTGGGGATGTTTTTCAGCAGCAGGGCTGGGAGACTAGTCAGGATCGAGGGAAAGATGAACGGAGCAAAGTACAGAGAGATCCTTGATGAAAACTTGCTCGAGTGCGCACAGGACCTCAGACTGGGGCGAAGGTTCACCTTTCAACAGGACAACGACTAAGCACACAGCCAAGACAATGCAGGAGTGGCTTCGGGACAAGTCTCTGAATGTCCTTGAGTGGCCCAGGCAGAGCCCGGACTTGAACCCGATCGAACATCGGAGAGACCTGAAAATAGTTGTGCAGCGATGCTCCCCATCCAACCTGACAAGAGCTTGAGAGGCTCTGCAGAGAAGAAACAGGAGAAACTCCCCAAATACAGGTATGCCAAACTTGTAGCGTCATACCCAAGAAGACCTGAGGCTGTAATCGCTGCCAAATGTGCTTCAACAAAGTACTGAGTAAAGGGTCTGAATACTTATGTAAATGTGATCGTTTTCTTTTTTTATACATTTGCAAAAATTTCGAAAAACCTGTTTTTGCTTTGTCACTATGGGGTATTGTGTGTGGATTGAGGATATATATATATATATATTTTAATCCATTTTAGATTAAGGCTGTAACTTAACAAAATGTGGAAAAAGTCAAGCGGTTTGAATACTTTCCAAATGCACTGTAAGTCAATACTATTTGACTATGACCATCTCCATCCAGCATAAAACACCAGGCAAATTGTTATTATTTCCCATTCATTTAATTTTCTTTAGACTCATACAATACATGTGACATAAATATACCTTTAAGGAGGAGACAACGGATTCTAACCCACACACACACACACACACAGAGTCTCCGTCTCACACAACAGAAAAACAACAACATTGACAACATCAAAATATCCACAGAGAGAAGCTATAACATAAAATCAAATCTGAGAGGCAGGGAGAGAAAGAGGGTGTCAACCTCCTGAAATAAACAAGGTGCCTCTGTCCCGTTACCCCTGTGTACATTCTCATCTTTTTTAACGATCACTATTGGTGGTGGTAAGTCACACCTGGGAGATGAAGGTAACACTCCACGTGTTGTAGCTAGTAGTTAAGTACAAGTGTAGCACCTGATCCGGGTCCACTGATTATTGGCTGTAACCAGGGCTGTAGTTGTGTGCTCTTCATGGATGACAAGGGGGCTGAAGGGAGAGGAGGAGCACATCCATGCGATGGGGTCAGGGATGATGGGATTACTAATGGTAATAGACTCTCAAATGTGAGATTTAGTATCCATAAATTCAAGTTTAAACCAAAACAAAGAAGAAAAAAAATCCAGTACTGCCTTGTACATGACAATGGTGTTTAAATAAAAAGAGCATGGTGGTAATAAAGGGGTTGAACATCATGTTGGAATGTGGAGGAATAGACACTTAGGAATGACTGAGGTATGACTGTCACTGGCCTAAGGAGATATTCACAAACAGGGGCCACTGAGAGCACTGGGGGCTGGGGCTAGGAGGGGAGGGAGGCGAGAGCTCAGTCCTCCAGGGTACGGAAGGCGTTCTGCATGTCCTCCAGCAGCTGGGAGTACTCTGCTTTGATCTTGGCCTCGCCCTCCTTCACTGGGTCCTGAAACAACATAGTTACACAGAGACACTGAGGTTAGGAGACACAGAGGCACATTGACACTTCAAGACAAAGTCCCACATTGGATGTACAAAGACCAGAGGTGGTAGAGGGATTGAGGAAGTTGATTTTGAATGCAGATGAACATGGATAAAGGGGCTGAACAAGCATGTACCTTGAACTTCATAGAGCTGAGTCTGTAGAGGATCTCTCCCATGTGCTCCCGGATCATGGACCAGGTGATCTTGTTGTCACTCTGAGCAGTGGTCTCCACTGCATGTCGCGCCAAGTCGTAGAACGCAATCGTGTTGGAAAGGATGCCCACCGTTTTGTAGAAAGGGCAGAACCTTCGGGAAAAGGGCAGAAAAGTCAATAAATTAACCAATATGTGCTTAATAACCGATGATTAAGTCATTTTTGTATGTTTATGACACAGATGAATGTGTGCCAGTGTGTGCATTTACCTGTCATATGGAGTATAGCCATTCTGCTGCAGGAAGTCATCCTTGAGTAGTTTAGCAACCTCCAATGTGATCTTGTCGGTTTCAGCGAGAGATGCCTGTTGTTAAGATGACATGGGGGACAGCAATAAGTGCCTAGTGCGTGCATAAATGGCCATCATCAACCCATAACCTTAACTCTTCCGCGCACGGGTTCAGCCTCACCTTGCCTACAAGCTGTACAATCTCAGCCAGATCCTCCTCCTCCTGCAGGATCTCCTTGGTCTTGGTGCGAAGTGGCACAAACTCAGGGAAGTGCTTGTCATAGTACTCGTCCAGCGCCCGTGTGTACTTGCTGTAGCTGATCAGCCAGTTGACTGAGGGGAAATGCTTTCTCTGGGCCAGCTTCTTATCCAGACCCCAGAACACCTGAGAGAGAGAGAGAGGAGAAAGAGAGAGAAGAAAGAGAGAGAGAAGAAAGAGAGAGAGAGAGAGAGAGAAGAAAGAGAGAGAGAGGAAAGCGAGAGAGAGGAGAAAGAGAGAGAGGAGGAGAAAGAGAAGAGAGAGAGAGAAAGAGAGAGAAGAAAGAGAGAGAGAAGAGAGAGAGAAGAAAGAGAGAGAGGAGAAAGCGAGAGAGAGAAAACGAGAAAGAGAGAGAAGAGAGGAGAAAGAGAGAGAGAGAAGAAAGAGAGAGAAAGGAGAAAGCGAGAGAGAGGAGAAAACGAGAGAGGAGAAAGCGAGAGAGAGAGGAGAAAGCGAGAGAGAGAGGAGAAAGCGAGAGAGAGAGGAGAAAGCGAGAGAGAGAGGAGAAAGCGAGAGAGAGAGAGAAATAGAGAGAAATAGAGAGAGAAAGAGAAATCGAGAGAGAGAGAGAGAGGAATAGAGAGAGATAGAGAGAGAGAGAATAAAAACAGTAATGAGGAGTAGGAAGAGTAAAGGTTTGAATTGTCCAAACTAAAAAATTGTAATATATACACAATTGAGGCATTACCTGTACAATACCCAGTGTAGCTGAAGTAACAGGATCAGAGAAGTCTCCACCAGGGGGAGACACACTAGGAGAAATAACACAAGGCCAAGGTATTCAGACAACAGTCTGCCATCACTGTATAATATGTTCCAAGGAGGATTACACTACATGGTCCAGGTATCTGGTGTTGCAGGACTGGTACAGGACAGAACCTGTCTGACCCTTAATGCCAGGAGGCAGGGGTGGTGATAGAGGTTCCCCCTGCTGGTAGAATGATGTAGTACTCACGCTCCAACAATACTGACGCTGCCCTCTCTCTCTGGGTTGCCCAGGCACTTAACCCTGCCAGCACGCTCATAGAAGGAGGCCAGTCTGGCTCCCAGGTAGGCAGGGTACCCGCTGTCTGTGCACAAACAGCACACAGAGTTGTGACTGGTTCAAAATGACAGACATGTTGCTGTAACAGTCTTAAAAAGAAGATACTTGATTGCTATTGGCTTATTGTACTCACCAGCAGGCATCTCAGCCAATCGTCCTGAGATCTCCCTGAGAGCCTCGGCCCACCGGGAGGTGGAGTCGGCCATCATACTAACGTTGTAGCCCATGTCTCTGAAGTACTCAGACAGAGTGATTCCTGCAGTGGCACAAAGTAGATACAGTCAGAATCAGAGGCACAGAATTCCAGTCACCACAAGGTTATGAGAATGAATGGTGACTAATCCCCCCACATTCCAGATTTACAACTACCAACAACAACGATAATGATTCAAAACAGCCGACACCAGCTTTCTAGGTTTCCATCTGTAATGTGATCGGCTGGTACCTGTGTAAATGGAGGCTTCTCTAGCAGCGACAGGCATGTTGGAAGTGTTGGCCACTAGCGCTGTTCTCTTCATGATACTTTCAACCTTTCCATCCACTTCCATTGTAAGCTATGGTGCAGGGAGCAATACCATTTGTCAGACTGAAAACACATCACAAACTGGTGATCGGCTATGCCAGACACCCAAGTAGAATAATTCACTGATCTCATGAACATGTTGTCAATGATTTGGAACTTGACACACAGACTGTCACTAACCTCAGGAAAATCTCTCAACACTTCAGACATCTCATTTCCACGCTCTCCACAGCCCACATAGATGATGACATCACTGTTGGAATACTTGGACAGCGACTGTGAGATCACAGTCTTGCCACAACCGAAGGCTCCTGGGATAGCAGTAGTACCACCCTGGACACACCTGTGAGCACAGACAAACACAGAGCCAGAAGCAGGTGACTTGTCAGAGGCCTCAGTCTAAGTAAGGGTCAGGATGAAAGGATATAAAGTGGGATGGGGTGAGTAGAAACAAAAGAAAAGAAAGTAGAGATAGGTATACTCACGGGAAGAGGGCATCCAACACTCTCTGGCCGGTGAGCAGGGGGTGATTGGCAGGTAGCTTCTCTGTGACCGGGCGAATCTGTCGCACTGGCCAGACCTGGATCATGGTAAACCTCTCCTTCAAACCCTCAAACTCCAGTTCCAGCACCACATCCTGCCGAAACACAGACACAATTGACCAAACAACAGAGACAAGACAATGGCATTATGCCATTCAGCTGTAAAGATGTTAGTAGGTGGGGGGTGACTCACACTTATGGCTGTGATGATACCAGTAGGGCAATATTTGTTTACATGGCAATTTAAAACATGAAGCAGACCAAACTCTTTGGTCCTTTAAAAACCTGCTGTATGTAACATTTGTTGTACTATAGTTTGGAAAATACTGTACATAAATGTGACTCTGGATGACAACATCATTATGTCTGTTTCCAACATTGGGGCTGTTTTCATAAAGAAGTTAAACCCATTCGTGTTTCGTTTCCTTGCCACAACACTAACGAGTATCGCGATACTGGTTTCGTCCCGGCTCTACTCACGTTGACATCATAGTTTCCAGGTGGGGCCACGTAGGTGACAGTGCCTCTGCTCCGGGGAGGGAGCATCAACTTGTGTTTGATCAGCGAGTTCTCAAACACTGTGCCGTAGATATCCCCACCTGTTATGTGACTGCCGGTCTGAGGCAGAGATGGACAGGGGGAGGGTGAGAACATAATATGTAGATTCAGGAGATGGATCATATTTCAGTGGAGACACATTCAAACACACCTTGCTTACTCACAAGGAAAGACATTGTTTTCTTACTCTAAGACTCTGGCCAGGTGTAAACTCCCACTTGAGGTCACGGTTGAGGGCTCCAATGTTGACTCCTCTGGGGATGTAAATGCTTTGAGTGAGGTCATTGATGTCTTTGAGGGGCCGCTGGATGCCATCAAAGATGGACCCCATGATTCCCGGCCCCAACTCTACAGACAGGGGCTTTCCTGTCCGAAGGACAGGGTCTCCGACAGACACACCAGCTGTGGCGTACATTCAGGAAAACGAACAACATAGCCTAGTATATGCCAGACAAGAGGACAGGTTAGAATACATCAGAATGGAAGTACACAAGAGTAAGTGAACAGTCAACGGTTAGTGAAGGTGGGAGTAACTGTATGTCTAGCAGCAGAGCAGGTATGACTGGAAAGGATACAGGTCTCCTCGTAGACCTGAATGGTGGCCATGTCGCCCTCCAGCCTGATGATCTCTCCCACCAGCTCACTGTGGCCCACACGCACCAGCTCGTACATGGCCGCTCCTGCCATGGCGGTGGCCGTCACCACTGTTGATTAAACAGGTTAGACAAAAAAAACACACGACAGACAACATGTTATTTGAAAGTAGCAGGCAGTCTGGCTACATGGTCAAGTCTAAATAGATAATATTTTTGCCATATTGGAAAATAGCAGGCCAAATTGACCAGGTGCTATTAAAACGTTGGTAGCTCACTGAACTAAAGCCCTAGGATCCTTGATTGGAACTGCAGACACTGACCTGGACCAGAAACTCCATGCACATATCCAAACTCGCTTTCCCGCTCTTCATCACGGATCTTAGGAAGCTTGGAAGTGTCCATCCTGAGCGTGTCTGCAAAGAGTACTGAGAGGAAAAACAGAGAGATCAATCATGCGACACTCCACTATGACGACACATGACACTAGCTATATATTGATAAACTGTTAAAATAAATGTAAGTACTTAATGAATATAATTCACCATAACCACACAGAATCAAAAGACACATTTCATTCATTGGTTCTGTGACATGTAAGCTTGCTCAGTGCTAATACCTGGAGATTTTCGATACCATCTGCTTTACAAAAGCAGGAGAAAAACAACAAGCTAGGAAGCTAGCTAATTAGTCTCTACAGACCATATTACAACTACAAAAGTTATGAAATACAGTCTTAGTTTTAGTTGTTTATCACACAAACCATATACCGTAGCTACTAGCTAGATAGAGCTAAACTAATCGTAGAGTCAGGCAGGTGACACTGACAGAACGGAAAGGTAACAACAGTTTGCTAGCTGGCTAAGGTTAGCTAATCTGCGTGGTTTATCATAGTTTACTAGCCAGTTGCAATGAATTGACAATAATGTTATCAAACTAAATTTGATTAATATGATTCGGTTTGATTACCTTCTCTTAGTATTCAATGGTCCAGGGCCCTTCAGAAATTTCTGTCGGATGAGGAGACTGATCAGCTGACAGACGCAAGACTATCTTGGGAAACAATCACCATTGTGGCTCGGAGGCCCTGGCTTACATTAGAAAAGACGAGCTCTGGGAGCCAAAATGGCGTAACAGCGCAACAGTTTCCTTACCCGTTCGGCTCTTTTAGTTCGAATGGGGCGGCGGCGGCTGCGTTCCAATATCATTGACGTTATTTCCTCGTCTCCTTTCCTCATTGACAAAGTTTACTTAGACACTCAGTCAAAATAAAGCTATTGCTTTGCAGTAGCAACACAGTCAAAATAAAGCTATTGCTTTGCAGTAACAACACAGTCGAATGATATCCAATCACTTAGACCGTTTTTGCTGTGATAGGGCTAAACTTGGGCGATCTATTAGCCGAATAAACTGTCCAGTTAAGATTTTAAGATTAAATTGGCCTAACTATGCTAGGCTATTTAATCAGCAAAATAGGCTACATATCTATACACACATATATCCATGTGCCCATACAGTATAGGCTAGTATCTGTAACGAATAGTCTAAAATTAGTGTGTCCCATGACACAAATTATGGAGAGAACAGATCCACATAGCAGAATGCACTCATGTTATGAAGCATCACACGGCGTGAATCCAATGGTAAGCCTTCATTTTACATAGCCTACCTATAGCTTCCCTGCATGATTTTATTAGCCTATTCTAGATATGTCTAGTTGCCCTTTTGAAATGGGAACAAGCACTGCGCTCATAACTTTTGATCGGTTTAAATAACCTAGTTGTCATAGGCCTAGCCTATGTGACAGTGATCCTAGCCTATCGCAGAAAGGGTGGTCGATTGAGCCTCATATGTTATTTATCATCTTTTAGGATTTATTTCCAGGTTATTTTGTAATAACAAAAAATACGGACACAGGATTCGTCTCTCAAGTTGGAACGGGATGTGGACCGTGCGTTTTGCTGTTGGGGCTTTTATCAGTATGATTTTCCAAGTGGGCATGACGCAACAGTGGACGAATGGTGAGTATTGCCATGGTTGGAAGGACGCGCAATCTACCTGGCGAGGGGGTTTCCATTGTCCGGAGCGCCACGATCAAAGAGAAGCAGTGATCTGCTGTGGAACTTGTGAGCTGCGCTACTGTTGCGCACTCATAGGCGCAAGACTGGATCAGGGAAACTGCATCAACCACGAGCAAGTTCTACAGGCTGGCACGTCTGATGACGAGAAAGATGCCAAGATCGCAGGTAAGTTGTAGCTTTGGCTACTGAAATAGGAACACATACTTCAATTTTTATCCTTGCTTGGTTAATTATTCTTTTTCATAAAGGCCTAATGTGCTAGCTATAGAAGGCCTATACTTTTTAGGCAAAGCTACCTATTCCTTGATTACACACACAGTGAAATTCCTTATAAATGGTATTGATGAATGAGAAAGCCTAATGCAGTGTGTGCTTGAATCCAACCCACCAAATTTGCCTTAAAGTGTGGCCTCATGTCCAAGCATTTATTAAATTCTTCAACATGCAGTTAGCCTACTCCTCACATCACGAGAATCATGTTAAGACTTGATCTGCTGCCAAGAAGCTTTTCAATGAACCGTTTTTTTTCTTCATGTTTTGCACAGTTTAATACTTTTCTTGGAATATGAACACATCCCCAGCCTTGCTAGAACTGAAGAACAGGGGAGTCTAATTCAAGTGCATAGTGTATACAACTCCAAAATATTTACACAGGAATGTCATCCTTAAAATGTATTTCTTTCCTTTCCACTCAATCAATCCTTCCACTCCTCCCCTGCCCTCTTTATTTTTGTGCTTTCTTTTCACTCTGTAGTACCTGTCTATGTTCCCTTTGTTATCGTGGGCTCTGTGTTTCTGGCCTTTATCTTTCTGGGCTCCATGGTGGCCATGGGTGTCTGTCTGAGTCGTAAACAGGAGATCTCCCAAAGCCCAGACGCTGGTCCCCAGGGTGGGAGTGGAGAGCAGCAGCAGGAGGTTGTACCCATGACTGTGAGTACAGGGACGTCCTGTGGTTCCACCTCATCTCTCTACCCTCCCAGTGCCAGCCAAGCCTGTTCAACTGGACCCACACGTGTCCACCAAACCTTAAAGAGGCAGGAAACTCCCACCAGCCCACAACCCTCCATGGTCCAACCTTTTACCATGCACCCCTCCATGGTGTTTTCCACCCTGGTTCACCCCTCCATGCTTCATCATTCCATAATGCATCCTTATATGGCTCAAATGCCTACTCTGTATACCTCACAAGGGGAAAGCCGTCATCTCCCATCTCCCTGCCCTCCATCCAGCTATACCAGCACTAAACCCAGGCACACTGAAGTGATCATATAATTTGTGACTTTGACTTTGAAAGAGTATTTGGGTAATCAAATAGGAAAATATGAATAAGCCCAGGAAATGTAATGTAAATGTGTGGCAGCCAGTTTAGACTAATAAAAATGTTTAGGAGAATAATTGCAATTGGTCAGTTACCAATAATTCAAACATTCATATTTTATTATTCCTTAAAATGTATAGTATTTCTTTGTAAATATCCTGTACTAATTTCTATAATTTACACAATTAAATTGTTGGACTTTTTCGGATGTTTTTTGTTGTTGTCCATAATATAGTTATATTAGGCCTACTGTTAAGTATTTCCGATGCAACAGCTACACTATGCACATAACCCTGTCACATAATAATAATAATTTAGTGGGGACTTATTATTATATTTTGTCCTATTTCACACATGTACAAGTGTGTATTAATAAGCATGAAGAGTTTGACATGACATCATGATTTAGATGACATGATACTGTATCATGATATCATGACACCATCATTTACCACTTATTTTATCTAAAACATTCCTCAATGTGATCTCTATAAATAATAATAATAATATGCCATTTAGCAGACGCTTTTATCCAAAGTGACTTACAGTCGTGCGTGCATACATTTTTTGTGTATGGGTGGTCCCGGGGATCGAACCCACTACCTTGGCGTTACAAGCGCCGTGCTCTACCAGCTGAGCTACAGAGGACCACTATACATCAACAGAATTTACTCTGGTGGTTGCAGAGTTTATCATCAGGCCTTTCTCAGGGGCGCAACTTTGGTTTTAGAAGTGGGGGGGACATAAAGTCAGTTCAACCGCCATGCTGCTGAAGTGGCGACCAATCCTCTGTTTTAGTTCGCGCTGATCGCATTGCTGTCCATGGTTGCTGAATGTTTGCGCAGCTAGTTAGACGTCTCGTGCCAACTTCTGCTTTTACAATTTAAGTTAAAACATTGTTTTTACGTTTTTACTTCCCATTTTAAGACATGTTTTTATCCATAATTCCTTATGTCCATCTGAAGCATCTATCTTCAGCAGTATCTTTTTATGGAGACCGTTTTAGGCCTAGGTAATCAGACAGAATCAGAATCATGTTTATTGTCCTACAAGAGGAAAATCTTGGCATAGCTCACAAATGACACAAAACATATAGAAAACACAGCAGGAAACAAGCTAAAGTCAGACATAAGTAGTAGCAGGAAGCCACCCATAGCAGGAAGCTGCATGGAATTGGTAATGAAACAAACATGGCTACCACAAGGGAACCTGAAGGATAATTGTGGGGTAATGGTGGTATAGGCCTAGCTATAATCATCACAGGGGGGAAAAAACTGTGATAAATGGAGGATACATGATATAGTGTATTGGGGCTCAGTGTCATGGATAGCCTAATAGAGGTATTAGTGACTGGGGGTGTACATGGGTGCGGTGATAGTGATGTGTGAAAACATTGGCATCAACAGTGGCATTGTCCCCTGTAGCTCAGTTGGTAGAGCATGGCGCTTGCAACGCCAGGGTTGTGGGTTTGTTTCCCACGGGGGGCCAGTATGAAAATGTATACACTCACTAACTGTAAGTCGCTCTGGATAAGAGCGTCTGCTAAATGACTAAAATGTAAATGTAAATGCATTGTCATTGAGGGTAAATACTGTATTACCCGACTGCTCGGAGGTGTCTACATGGTCCTAAAGCACACCATTGCCTTGTTTTGTATCACATTCCAATGATAAAACTGGGGGGGGGACAAAAATGCTAGTTCAGAATTTGGGGTGGACATGTCCCCCCTGTCCCCAGTGAAAGTTGCGCCCCTGCCTGGCTGGGACTACTTTGGCCCCATGGCTCTTCTGAGAGACAGAATCCAGCTGGACTAAAGAGAAGGAGAAACGAACAGAGAAAGGCATCCTTAGGCAAGCACTCACCTGTGTGCAATATTGAATTGCACTGGTTATATCAATTTAGTAGCAGGATAAGATTTTAAGAGAATGAGTATATGGTGATCTCCTTTCCAAAACTATAACGCTAATCATGCAATCTGAAAGATGAAAAATCTATCTTGTAATCACAAATTGTTATCTGACTGTAGAATTCCATCAAGCTCACTAATCGTGACAATTATTTTCTCATGTAGGCCTAGCTGAAATTAACTATTTGTAGAGCTGCCAGACACATGATTGAATGTGCCAAAAAAACAACAACTCGTAGGCCTAAAAGTAAGAAAATAGGTCGTCTGACAACGGGGTGTAGCCGTCGTGGTGGTGGGATGCCCGCTGTTGGCTGGTGTCATAAATGATCACCCCCTGGTTTAATCCGTTATCTTTTGAAACAATTAATTGACAATCCGAAAGGGGTCATATCTTCGAAGACACATTTTTCAGTGTTTATTTATACATTTCAGAAGAACTGGCCTAAACCAAAGTCACAAAGGCCTAATAATGCAATTTATGTAATGTAAGCTTGTGTTCAAAAATAGGGATCTCGTCATCATCCCGAAAACTCACTCACGTCGCGCTGTCAAACTGCCCATGGTTGTCATGATGGATGTTTTTGGCGAACCTGATTGGACGACACAACTAAATCTGCTAATTAAATCTCTGAGCCTGGATGCTGATTTGTGCGGGAGATTGCTCCTCACAGAAAGAATCCTGGTGAGATGAGGGGACAGAATAGCAACTCTACTGGTGGACTGCAGCTGAAAACTCCTAAAAGGACACATTTGGTGAGCGTCCCGTCTTTATCATGTTGTTAATCATATCCCGATATCTTCCCTCCTTTGTTATGTCTGTTTAAGTGTATTATATGTAGGCTACTACAATTAGGGTGCTGCTATTTAAAACCCTCGGTCACTCACGGATCACAGACCACCATTCGTCGGTCCATCTGGAGTTGCAGGCACTTAATTGTTACAATCAAGATAAGGTATCACTCTAAAGTGGTTTGAAACAAACAGTGCGCTGTTCGCTCAGTTGATACTGTTATACTTATTGGCTCTTCTAATCACCTCAGAGCATCTGGTTGGGACAACCTTGCTATTCTTGCTTGCTTAATTGCTAAATCTGTAGGATGCTTGCTCAAGGCTGTAGGATGCTTTGGATTCATGGTTTGTTGATAAATGTGTGCTCAAGCTTGCCATGATGATCAAGCCCACAGGGCACAGACGTCAATTCAACATATATTCTATGTTCGTTCAACGTAATTTCATTGAAATATTTTTTAAATTTTTTTATTGGATGGTGAGTTTAACATTGCTGAGGTTCCTCCCAGTCTTGCATGGCATGTGTCACCATTCATAATATGTTGCACAGCAAGGCCCCTAACTTAAATTTAGCATAATCCTTACTTCAAATAAGACTACATTCATATATACTTCCCTTATATAAGCCAAATAATAATTTATAATAGCAAAGGTTCAAAAATGATTCAACAGTTGTATTAGTATGCTTGCCTTGACTGAAAGCTAAAACCTGTGTCTCCCAGAGGTAACCCATAGGCTTTAGCTCAGTTGACTATACAACACAATATTGAAATACCAAAAAAACAGGGTTTGATACCAGGTTGTTTACAAAAAGCATAGTTTGAGCCTATAGTCACTCAGGGGGACCCCTTGTGATTATGTGTAAATTAATGTATTTTACTGCAGTTAAATGTCTGGAAACAAGTCTTGATTGGCTGTTTCAGGGTCTAATACAATGAATTGCCTCTAAGGAATTTTCCATGAATGAAATGAAAGGCTCTGGGGTGACGTAAAGAGTAGTTTGTTCCATGATGAAACTTGTATGTGCTCTGATGGCATTACATAAAGACGAATGGGATTTGGTTAGTAATATAATCCGGAGAGGTTTGAGTCGACTGCCTCTGTCTCATGCCTTAATCTGGTCTGAATTGTCTGTTTGTGTCTAATGGAACATGGAGGTTATTGTCAGTGGCTGTGTGTCCCAGCAGGTGGTGTGTGGCGTGGTGTGAGGGGAGATCATGCCCCTGGTCAAGAGGAACATAGAGCCCCGGAACCTCTGCCGCGGGGCGCTGCCCAAGGGGATTGGCAGTGAGCTGGAGTGCGTCACCAACAACAGTCTGTCTGCCATCATACGTCAGCTCAGCAGTCTAAGTAAGACACACCTTCCACACAGTCACACCCCCTCGTTATGTACATTAAGTAATCACCTATCATTTAACCAGATTTATGCATCCATCCTCCAGAATGGTGACCTATACACCCACATCCCTCAGTGTTACACTGGAAAAATGACCAGCTTATGCAGATAAATTAACTCAGTGCATTTAAATGTTTTTAATGATTGGAATCTATTTGGTAAAATACATGTTGATATTGACAGATGTGTGTGTTTTAGTGTGGGGAGGGATAGAGAGAATTAGAGGATGAGACATCTGGTCCATACATACCCATATTACTGTGTCTGTGTGGGTTGGGATTGTATGAAGTCACTGGAGATTAGAGCTTACTGTAGAGCTTAGTTTCACAGAAGCAAATAAAGGAGTGAGGGAGAGAGGGACAGAGAGAGAGAAAGAAAGAGATTGTGCTCTTGTCTCAGCGTTTTGACAAATCTCAATAATTTGGTTGGTTGGAAATCTCCATCACTAAGTTGCTCCTGTCTGTTCAACTTGACCTCAACTTATCTCTTTGCTCTTTTCTGTGTAGTATGAAGTGTACTTCTCCAATCATCTTGTCTGACCAGTTGGACACGGTGAAAGTCTGTAGTAATGACTACTCTCTGTCCTCATGCTTCAGGTAAACATGCAGAGGACGTCTTTGGAGAGCTGTTTAGTGAGGCTAACACCTTTTACGTGCGTGCAAACGGTCTCCAAGACCGCATCGACCGCTTGGCTGTCAAGGTCACCCAGCTGGATTCCACTGTGGAAGAGGGTCAGTTGGGGTCAGGGGTCAGGGGATAAGGGAAAAAAAGAATAATCTTCTCTGTAATGTTGAAAGAGAAGAACCGACTCATTAGTTGTCCTCCTTGTCTCTGGTTCTGCATGGCCCATAATCTACTTATCTCAGTATCTTCTTATTGCTTACCTTTCTATCAATCTCACATGCTCTGTTTTGCTCTCCAGTCTCTCTGCAGGACATCAACATGAGGAAGGCGTTTAAGTGTTCCACAGTCCAGGACCAGCAGGTGGTGTCCAAAAGCAGCACATCCAACCCTGTGGCGGAGATGTACAACACCAGCGACAAGCCTCCTCCTCTCAGCATCCTCTCTGCCTACAGGTTCGTGTGGATGCATCACAATCACCAGACGAGCTTTAACCTCCAGTCGTGACGTATAGCTAACTAGTCTCTCTTTTGACACAGAGATGACCACACTGATGGGATGAAGTTCTACACAGACCCGTCCTACTTCTTTGACCTGTGGAGAGAGAAGATGCTGCAGGACACGGAGGATAAGAGGAAGGAGAGAAGAAGACAACGGGTGAGAGACTCTTAATATCTCACTTTAAACAGCTCATTTCTTCTTAGCAACTTGTGTAGACAATATCCTGTATAACTCCACACCTATTTGCAAAATGACCTCGCTCTCTCTCTCAGGAGCAGAAGCGATGTGTTGACGGCACACTTCAGCGTGAGGTGAAGAAGGTTCGTAAAGCCCGAAACCGCCGTCACGAGTGGAACATGATGGCGTTCGACAAAGAGCTTCGCCCAGACCATCGCCACCCTCACTCTCTCCACCGGGGGGCGTCGTCTGAGGGCTCCCTCTCCCCGGAGAGCAGGTCAGTGGTTCCTTCCCCCAATTAGGACTATATTCATCTCTCCTGAGCAAAGGCTTCCTTCACCATTTGCTTTCCAAATGGCATATTAAAATATTATCAGTGTAAAGAGTTAATAATAATGACTTTTAATGTTGACTAGATATGATCTGCCAGACTACCCAACTGCTCCAGGCCTTCCCCATGCTACATCCAACCACACCCTGGCTCACCCCTACCAGCCTGCAGACATCCATGAGTCTGTGGAGCATGAGTACCACAGCATCGGAGTCAGCTACAGAGAGGGGACTCTCAATCGCACACACCACCCCACCCCTCTGCATCATTCCACTGAGAGAATGAATGGCACTATAACGCTTCCACCTGCAGACTACAGGTATTGTGACTGTAACAATAAGAAATCTGTAATATAGGTTAGTGAATCTGATTTGTTTATGCTAATTGTTCTAAAACTGAAAACCTTCTCTCTATCTTTCTCTCTCAGTATAATGGAGTACTGTGCCAGTTCCGGAACACCACCTCCTCCCCCAGCCCCTCTTATCCCATCTGCAGAGACAGCCTTTGGCTCTCCCATGGTATCCCCCACCCCCCTTACTGGATCCTCAGGCTATTGTCTCCCAATGCTATCTCCCCCAGGACCCCGTATGATTCCACCTCCCCCAGGTCCACCCCCACCACCAGTCCCTCCCGCCCCACCCCAACTGGCAGGACTCAGTGATCGGAAGAGACAGGACACCCAGCCTGTCACTGGTACTCGAAGTGACCTTCTGTCAGCAATTCGCATGGGTAAGTTTAGCTGTACTTAGATGTTTACCTATCTTCTGGAGACAGCAGAGGTTATTTTTTTTAATACAAAGTATTTCCACAGAAGTTCATGTTTAGACTGTGTGTGAATGTCTCTTGTGTGTGGGTATGTTTGTGTGGGTCTGTTTGTGTGGGTGTGGGTCTGTGTGGGTCTGTTTGTGTGGGTCTGGGTCTGTGTGGGTCTGTTTGTGTGGGTCTGTTTGTGTGGGTCTGTGTCTGTGTGTGTGTGTGTGTGTGTGGGTCTGTGTGTGTGTGTTTCTCAGGCATCCAGCTGAAGAAGGGGCAGGAGCAGCAGGAGCAGCAGGCCAAGCGGGAGCCTGTGGGGAACGACGTGGCCACCATCCTGTCCCGACGCATCGCAGTGGACTACAGCGACTCAGAGGACGATTCCGAACTGGAGGACAACGACTGGTCAGACTGACCCTGACTCCGCCCCTGACTCCGCCCCACACTGTGACCTCACACCATGGACACATCTCTCCTCCAGCCCAACTATCCCACAACGGTGATGTGGTACAGCTGTGCAGATGAATTATGGGAGTCTCGTATGCAGTATGCGGTCAGGGACACTGTTTTTACAGACCAATGACCATTTTATGGTTAATAATGATAAGTGGGCATAGGCTGAGGACCCACTTGCATTTTAATGTTAGCCATTGTGTCCAGTAGGTGAATGGACTTCAAATTAAGGCAAATTAGTTTCCTGATGAACTGAGATTCAGCTGAAATCACTCAAAGGTATGCGGACCAAATAACCAAGTGGTGAATTTCCCCCTTTCCCTACTGTACCTACAGAGCTGTCAGCTCTCTTTATCAGACACCAACATGATCATTTCATCTAAATACATCACCAACACTATACTCTCAATGTCACTTATCATCATTTGATTTTATCTGAATTCGTGATCTTCTTTTGATTACTCCCATGATGTCTGTGTCACGACCTGTGTGAAGGTAAATGTGTACACTCCTGATGCATAAGACAATTACAGCATTAGGGTACTTATTGTCTTACCGGTATGCCCTTGAAAATGTTGAAGTCAATTAAATTCCAACTATATTCCAACATACTTAGCTGATCTTCATGTGACTTCTCATCACCTCTGAACTTTCTCTTAGTCAACGATTAGAAAGATTTGAGGTTCTCTGTAGCATAAGAGACCGTCTCTGAACAGACATAGCGGTACGTTCCAGCTCGACTGTGTTTAAAATGAGTTGGAGTGCAACCAATGACACAAATTATGAATTGCTTGTCAATGGAAACATCTTCTTCTTCAAATGTATTCTAGCGCTATATTTAAGATGACTCCTGAGTGGCACTGTGCTCACGTTTTAATGTACCTTATTATACTGAACAAAAATATAAACGCAACAGGCAACAATTTCAAAGATTTTACTGAGTTTCAGTTCATAAGGAAATCAGTCAATTGAAATACAGTTGAAGTCGGAAGTTTACATACACCTTAGCCAAATACATTTAAACTCAGTTTTTCACAATTACTGACATTTAATCCTAGTAAAAATGCCCTGTCTTAGGTCAGTTAGGATCACCACTTTATTTTAAGAATGTGAAATGTCAGAATAATAGTAGAGAGAATAATTTATTTCAGCTTTTATTTCTTTCATCACATTCCCAGTGGGTCAGAAGTTTACATACACTCAATTAGTATTTGGTAGCATTGCCTTTAAATTGTTTAACTTGGGTCAAACGTTTCGGGTAGCCTTCCACAAGCTTCCCACAATAAGTTGGGTGAATTTTGGCCCATTCCTCCTGACAGAGCTGGTGTAACTGAGTCAGGTTTGTAGGCCTCCTTGCTCACACACGCTTTTTCAGTTCTGCCCACAAACTTTCTATAGGATTGAGGTCAGGGCTTTGTGATGGCCACTCCAATACCTTGACTTTGTTGTCCTTAAGCCATTTTGCCACAACTTTGGAAGTATGATTGGGGGTCATTGTCCATTTGGAAGACCCATTTGCGACCAAGCTTTAACTTCCTGACTGATGTCTTGAGATGTTGCTTCAATATATCCACATAATTTTCCTTCCTCATGATGCCATCTATTTTGTGAAGTGCACCAGTCCCTCCTGCAGCAAAGCACCCACACAGCATGATGCTGCCACCTCCGTACTTCACGGTTGGGATGGTTTTCTTCGGCTTGCAAGCCCCCCCTTTTTCCTCCAAACATTATTGCCAAACAGTTCTATTTTTGTTTCATCAGACCAGAGGACATTTCTCCAAAAAGTACGATCTTTGCCCCCATGTGCAGTTGCAAACCTTAGTCTGGCTTTTTTATGGCGGTTTTGGAGCAGTGGCTTCTTCCTTGCTGAGCGGCCTTTCAGGTTATGTCGATATACAGTGGGGAAAAAAAGTATTTAGTCACCCACCAATTGTGCAAGTTCTCCCACTTAAAAAGATGAGAGAGGCCTGTAATTTTCATCATAGGTACACGTCAACTATGACAGACAAATTGAGGGAAAAAAATCCTGAAAATCACATTGTAGGATTTTTAATGAATTTATTTGCAAATTATGGTGGAAAATAAGTATTTGGTCACCTACAAACAAGCAAGATTTCTGGCTCGCACAGACCTGTAACTTCTTCTTTAAGAGGCTCCTCTGACCTCCACTCGTTACCTGTATTAATGGCACCTGTTTGAACTTGTTACCAGTATAAAAGACACCTGTCCACAACCTCAAACAGTCACACTCCAAACTCCACTATGGCCAAGACCAAAGAGCTGTCAAAGGACACCAGAAACAAAATTGTAGACCTGCACCAGGCTGGGAAGACTGAATCTGCAATAGGTAAGCAGCTTGGTTTGAAGAAATCAACTGTGGGAGCAATTATTAGGAAATGGAAGACATACAAGACCACTGATAATCTCCCTCGATCTGGGGCTCCATGCAAGATCTCACCCCGTGGGGTCAAAATGATCACAAGAACGGTGAGCAAAAATCCCAGAACCACACGGGGGACCTAGTGAATGACCTGCAGAGAGCTGAGACCAAAGTAACAAAGCCTACCATCAGTAACACACTACGCCGCCAGGGACTCAAATCCTGCAGAGCCAGACGTGTCCCCCTGCTTAAGCCAGTACATGTCCAGGCCCGTCTGAAGTTTGCTAGAGTGCATTTGGATGATCCAGAAGAGGATTGGGAGAATGTCATATGGTCAGATGAAACCAAAATAAAACTTTGGTAAAAACTCAACTCGTCGTGTTTGGAGGACAAAGAATGCTGAGTTGCATCCAAAGAACACCATACCTACTGTGAAGCATGGGGGTGGAAACATCATGCTTTGGGGCCGTTTTTCTGCAAAGGGACCAGGACGACTGATCCGTGTAAAGGAAAGAATGAATGGGGCCATGTATCGTGAGATTTTGAGTGAAAACCTCCTTCCATCAGCAAGGGCATTGAAGATGAAACTTAGCTGGGTCTTTCAGCATGACAATGATCCCAAACACACCGCCCGGGCAACGAAGGAGTGGCTTCGTAAGAAGCATTTCAAGGTCCTGGAGTGGCCTAGCCAGTCTCCAGATCTCAACCCCATAGAAAATCTTTGGAGGGAGTTGAAAGTCTGTGTTGCCCAGCGACAGCCCCAAAACATCACTGCTCTAGAGGAGATCTGCATGGAGGAATGGGCCAAAATACCAGCAACAGTGTGTGAAAACCTTGTGAAGACTTACAGAAAACGTTTGACCTGTGTCATTGCCAACAAAGGGTATATAACAAAGTATTGAGAAACTTACAGGCCTCTCTCATCTTTTTAAGTGGGAGAACTTGCACAATTGGTGGCTGACTAAATACTTTTTTCCCCCACTGTAGGACTCGTTTTACTGTGGATAAAAATATAGATACTCTTGTACCTGTTTCCTCCAGCATCATCACAAGGTATTTTGCTGTTGTTCTGGGATTGATTTGCACTTTTCGCACCAAACTTCGTTAATCTCTAGGAGACAGAACGCGTCTCCTTCCTGAGTGGTATGACGGCTGTGTGGTCCCATGGTGTTTATACTTGCGTGCTATCGTTTGTACAGATGAACGTGGTACCTTCAGGCGTTTGGAAATTGCTCCCAAGTATGAACCAGACTTGTGGAGGTCTACAATTTTTATTCTGAGGTCTTGGCTGATTTCCTTTGATTTTCCCATGATGTCAAGCAAAGAGGCACTGAGTTTGAAGGTAGGCCTTGAAATACATCCACAGGTACACCTCCAATTGACTCAAATTATGTCAATTAGACATCATCTTCTGGAATTTCCCAAGCTGTTTAAAGGCAGTCAACTTAGTGTATGTAAACTTTTGACTCACTGGAATTGTGATACAGTGAATTATAAGTGAAATAATCTGTCTGTAAACAATTGTTGGAAAAATTACTTGTGTCATGCACAAAGTAGATGTCCTAAACGACTTGCCAAAACTATAGTTTGTTAACAAGAAATGTGTGGAGTGGTTGAAAAACGAGTTTTAATGACTCCAGCCTAAGTGTATGTAAACTTCTGACTTCAACTGTAAATTCCTTAGGCCCTAATCTATGGATTTCATGTGACTGTGAATACTGTCTGTTGGTCACAGATACCTTAAACAAGATAGGGGCGTGGATTAGAAAACCAGTCAGTATCTGGTGTGACCACCATTTGCCTCATGCAACTCGACATCTCCTTTGCATAGAGTTGATCAGGCGGTTGATTGTGGCCTGTGGAATGTTGTCCCACTCCTCTTCAATGGCTGTGCGAGTTGCTGAATATTGGCGGGAACTGGATCACGCTGTCGATCCAGAGCATCCCAAACATGCTCAATGGGTGACATCATGTCTGGTGAGTATGCAGGCCATGGAAGAACTGGGACATTTTCAGCTTCCAGAAATTGTGTACAGATCCTTGCGATATAGGGCCGTGCATTATCATGCTGAAACTTGGTGATGGTGGCGGATGAATGGCACGACAATGGGCCTCAGGATCTCGTCACGGTACCTCTGAGAATTCAAATAGCCATCGATAAAATGCAATTGTTCGTTGTCCATAGCTTATGACTGCCCATACCATAACCCCACCGCCACAATGTTGACATCAGCAAACCGCTCGCCCACTTGAGCGGTTTGCCCACTAAAGTCGGTTACGATGCCGAACTGCAATCAGGTCGAGACCCTGGTGAGGACGACGAGCACGCAGATGAGCTTCCCTGAGACGGTTTCTGGAAGTTCTTCGGTTGTGCAAACCCACAGACTCATTGGCTGCCCGGGTGGCTGGTCTCAGATGATCCCGCAGGTGAAGAAGCCGGATGTGGAGGTCCTGGACTTGCGTGGTTACACGTGGTCTGCGGTTGTGAGGCCGGTTGGACGTACTGCCAAATTCTCAAAAATGATATTGAGGCGGCTTATGGTAGAGAAATGAACATTCAATTCTCAGGCAACAGCTCTGGTGTACATTCCTGCAGTCAGCATGCCAATTGCACGCTCCCTCAACTTGAGACATCTGTGGCATTGTGTTGTGTGATATAACTGCACATTTTAGAGTGGCCTTTTATTGTCCCAGCACAAGGTGCACCTGTGTAACGATCATGCTGTTTAATCAGCTTCTTGATAGTCCATCCACCTGACAGGTGTGGTATATCTTGACAAAGGAGAAATGCTCACCAACATGGATGTAAACAAATTTGTTCACACAATTGGAGAGAAATAAGCTTTACATGATTCACACTTGAGTTTTGGCAATAAGAATTCTAGATTTCTCGCTATCAACAAACTGCAAATGTTTGTATCATGCTGAAATGTTATGACAAATGTAACTATTAGGGAAGAATTCACTCTAAATGATGACTCCTAAGTAGTTATGTACATGAAGTGACTTGAAGGGAGGAAACCATTTCCTGGATCATTCGGAATAGGATTACATTACATTTACATTTTAGTCATTTAGCAGACGCTCTTATCCAGAGCGACTTACAGTTAGTGAATGCATACATTATTTATTTTTTCCAACCCCCTGTGGGAATCGAACCCACAACCCTGGCGTTGCAAACGCCATGCTCTACCAACTGAGCTACATCCCTGCCGACCATTCCCTCCCCTACCCTGGACGACGCTGGGCCAATTGTGCGCCGCCCCATTACCCACTGCTGAATGGTCTCTTCACTGCACTAATCTTTACTGCTGCCAGACTGAACAGGTAAACAAACAGAGACAAATTAGGTCAGGAATAGACATGAATGAAGAGTGACAGAGTGAGTAGAGAACCTCAAGTAGAACTCAGACAAGTCAAGGACTTCGTACTGCATGAGCTGTCTAGTGTACTGACTGTATGGACAGGCTCCTATATGACTGAATGTACTTCCATGACACCTGTGCATGAGTTCCATACAAGGCATCAGTCATACAAATGGAATATTGGTAGGGTTTTGGTCAGTAGAAGTGTGCCAGTACAAGTAGCTAAGTGTAGGGCCAGGGACCCAGACACACTAAGCCCTCAGAAGCAGGCTTAGCAGTTTGAGAGGGTGCCTACCCAGGGTCCTAGACACTGTGGCTGTATTAACAAGTCTCCCTACAGGTACACAGTGCCATCTCTCCTCTCCTAATGCCTCTTCTGCTTGCGGGAGGGGGAGGGGGTAATCCCTCTAAACACAGACAGACCTATGCACGTATCAGGTAACTCTCTGTTGAGTGCGTAGTGCACACTCAGGATAGCGTGAGAGACTCTTGGATAAAACCAAGATGACGTCTGTGTGTTCACTTTTTGATGTCATGCGTCTTCCACTGCATCCATTTGTCACAAAGATGAGGAAGAGACATTAACAACACATTAGGGCAACCAACATGAATCTAATTGGGTCACAGGGTTTCCAGGAAAATACAAAGAAACGTTCCCTCTTGCATTGTGAGTGATCATGTTTAGTAATGAAGTTAAATGACTGAAAGAAATGTTGGTAACACTTTACTGTAGGTGTCCTTATTTATGCATTCATAAAGCCTTTATAACAGCTAGTGTATTCGGAAAGTATTCAGACCCCTTGACTTTTTCCACATTTTGTTACGTTACAGCCTTATTCTAAAATGGATTAAATTGTTATTTTTCCTCATCAATCTACACACAATACCCAATAATGACAAAGCAAAAACAGGTTTTTAGAACATTTTGCTGGGGGAAGGGATCACAATCTATGGAAGGGATCATCAACTAGATTCAGCCATGGGCCGATTTTCTTCTTGAGCGTATGGTCAGGGGGCCGGAACATAATTACAAATAATTTGTAGACTGCAAATTGACCGCAAGAAGCACAGACAGATATGTTTGATAAAACATCAATTCAAACCTTGCTTACACAATTAAAATCACTTGGAGCTGATGTCGTCAACCTTCTTTTCAAAGTGGTTGACAAAGTTGTCCGCAGTGAGGGAGGAGAAGGTGGAAAATAGTTTCCTAGGGTTAGAGGCAGAAGCTTGAAATTCAGAGTGGTAGAGGGAGTGAAAGGATGATAGGTTTAGTTTCCCTCAATTTCTGCTCAGCTACCCGCAGAAAGGGAGACAGAAAAGGAAACAAAAGTAGTGATCAGAGACCTGTAGGGGGGTTCCAGTGAGATTAGTAGGCGAGCAGCCTCCAGTAAAGATGAGGTCAAGTGTATTGCCTGCCTTGTGAGTTGTAGGGGATTGGAAAAGTGTGAGGTCAAGAGGCAAGGAGGGGAAAGAGAGAGTTGGAAAGAAATGAATTCGAAGGGAGACGTCGGGAGGTTGAAGTCGCCAAGTACGAAGAGTGGTGAGCCATCGTCAGGAAATTAGCTCATCAACGCATCAAGCTCATTGAGGAACTCTCCAAGGGCACCTGGTGGGCGATAGATGACAACAATGTTAAGCTTGAGTGGACAAGTGACAGTATGGAATTCAAATGAGGGGAGATGAACAGGTGAGAGGGAGAAAAGCGAAAATCTCAATTTAGGAGAAATTAGTAGACTTGTGCCACCACCGCGATGACCAGATGCTCTTGGACAATGAGAGAAAATGTAGTTTGATGAAGAAAGAGCAGCTGGAGAAGCAGTGTTCTCTGGGTGGATCCATGTCTCCGTCAGGGCCAAAAAGTCAAGGGACTGAAGGACAGAATGGGCAGAGATGAACTCAGCGTTCTTGACCGCAGATCGTCAGTTCCAAGCGCTGCCAGAGACCCGGAATTCCACATGGGTTATGCGCGCAGGGTACACAAAATTAGAAGGGTTGCTGCCAAGGGGTGGGGAGCATCTGTAAAGCCTACGGGGAGAGGAGCGACCATGGTAGGTCAGATGTCCATCTTGCTTGAGTTTGAGAGACTTAGGTTTCTGCTGTAGCTGCAGTGTTGCACTCTGCTAAACTGTTGCACCCTTTTCTGCTGTCCATGGGATGCAGTCTGGATAGGATGAAAGGATCCGGCACTGCTCCTCAGTGTTCTCCACAGGGCAGTTTGCCAATCTGAAGGCCTGGCTGAGGCTGAAGGTGTAGGTAGTTGGAACAACTTGTATGTTGTGAAAGCACCCTCTACGGAGGATAACAGGTTAGGACTGCTAGAACCTTGTGGTTGGGGTTTACCCAGTTGGAGGACTTCAGGGTCAAAGTGGGAAGCCTCTAGCTTCCGGAGGACCACTGAGGGGGATTGTCTTTGGGACCTGGTGTAGAGGTACCTACCTGGTGTAGAGGTACCTCTAAGGTGAGGAAGAGGCTTGTCTCTTGGAGCCTGTCTTGAGGTCCAGGCTCGGCTTCCTCTTGCTCTGGTTGCAAACCTTGAAATGAGACATAGGACTCATCGGCGTCAGAAGTGTTACTTTGTACTGTTGCTGGTTGAGGAGCAGTTGTGCGGGGACCAGACGGAGGCCCACTGTCCTGACTGTGGCCAGGGATTGAGTGACTGTGATTCTCCTCCAATAGGAATTAAGAAATGTGGTCAAGCACCTGATGCCTTCATGGCGCCTCCTGTACTGGCGCAGTTGGCTCCTAAAGTGCTCAGCCTGTGCCATCTCTTCAATTTCGGCTTTAGACACCACAAGCTCTCTTAATGACTTCATGTTCAGCTCTTGTTGCTGGTTCTGCTGTGGAGGTGGTGTACTGGTTGTGCCGGTGGTAAGCTGGTAGGTGCATCAGCTCTGTGGAGATGGTGCACTGGTTGTGCCGGTGGTAAGCTGGTAGGTGCATCAGCTCTGTGGAGGTTGCCATCCTCTAGGTGAAAGTGCTCATAGCCATACCGCTTTGGTGAATGGCACTGTCGGACTGGGCGTCCTTCCCGAGAGCTGGCTAAATGAGAATGTCCTGTATATATCCTTTTGTATAATCCGCTTGAAGGACCATGTAAAAAATGGTCTAGTTTTGAAAGGACTGTATGGCTGGTTTTAGTGCACAGTGATGGCCGCCCAAGGGTTCCTGTCAGAGAGATTCAGGACTTCTCTTTGATCCGTTTTATTTACGCAGGTCAATCAGAGGACATTTAAGTTATAAAATGTAGTATGTATGGTTCTAGGATCAAAGGAAACAAGTGACAGTTATCGACATAAATCCACAATAAGCTACAATTACCGAAGGCACAATTCATCAATAGACATTTCCCATATAATGCTACTCAAAGGGTGCTATAAGTAGCAGTACTGAAATTGCTTAAACTTAAATGAACAATATGCAACATGCTAAACAATAGGGCAATTACAGCATCATAAGTAAAGTTCAAGATCATCATCTGATAAATCGGAAACTATAGGACAAATGAAAGTACATAGTAAGACAAAACATCAGATAACTCACTTTTGGTCAGACGCATACTGCTGTTCTTCTTCTTCGAGGTTTATTGGCAGACTACACTCATAAGGTGTAATGCCGCCACCTACTGTACGAAGTAGTAAAAAAAATCCCCCAAAATCTGTTTTGGATGAACAAATTCATACTAATTACCAAAAACACGAACAAAATTTCACTCTACTACCCTGAATTTCTGTTGGATTTACATGTCTATTCAGATACCTACACAGGATCAGGAACCTGGGAGGGGGGAACCTCTTCATTCAGTACTCCCGGTAACATTTCGGCTGTAAAGTCCTGGAGATCCAGAAATCTATTTGCCGCCTTCACAATGATGTCTAGCTTCTTAGATGTTTTATTACAGTAACATGCTTCATCTGACTCTTCAACTATGACATATTTATTCCTTCGACAAACACTTGCCACCTGTCCAAAGTTTTTAAAATTGTAACACTGCAGTGGTTTCTGTACATACGGTCTCACCGCATATCTCACATACCCAAGTTTTATATGAGTCGGGAAAACCACTTCATCAAATGACAGTAAAACCGATAGGCATTGCTCCTTCTTTCCGTCTATCATTCGGGTCAAGCAACATGCGTCTACCACTCCTGGCATGTTATCCCTAAACCACACAGCCTCTATGTCCAACAAGACACCAGAGATGACGCCTTTAACTGGTGCCCTACTCTGACAAATCATAGCTTTCCACATCATACTTTAATATCTTGTAGAGCCACAGAGCTTTCTCCTTTTGCGCTTTTGACACATGCAAAATACACATCATACCGCTCCTGGTCTCTGACCGATTCCACTTTTCCCAATTCGTCCTTCACCATCTTCCAGACTGCAAATGTGTCACCCCAAAAACCATCCTTGCTGGTGAATCTCACTCCAACCATAACCTGCTGTTCTTTTCCAACTTTAGCCCCTTTTACTCCACTCTTCACCATCGTCCACTCATTCTCACCAACTGGACTCTCGCGCCAACAGAATCGCACAATGCTTCCGCTATTGCTACCCCCATATCATCCAGCTGTGTTCCTCTCTTCGCCTCGCGGATAATGTGCTTTTCATCGATGGCTGCTGTTCCATTAATTGTTTGGTGTGGTGTGTGTGTGGCGGCCATCTTAATATGGTCAGCTGGTGACCACCTGACCCGTCAGGTGAGCTGTCAGGTTACTGGGCGGACATTATGGAGAGGTACTTTGCCACTGTGATAGTGAGTTTATAGTGAACTGGGCATTTACTTCAGAATATCCGCAACAGTATACATTCCAGCAGTCTATGCTGATTATTACATACATTGGGGTCTGGATTTATTGACACCCTTGATAAAGATGAGCAGTAATGACTGTATAAAATAAATAATTCAAATACTGAGCTCATTTACAATTATATTATATTGTACTAATACAATTGCTCAGAGAAAGAGATGATGTTTTTTATTCTTATAAATAAAATAGTCAAATGTTTAGTATTTAGTCCCATATTCCTATAACACTTGTGACTCTACAAAGTTGTTGGATGCATTTGCAGTTCGTTTTGGTTGTGTTTCAGACTATCCTGAAGGAATAATGAATAATGATGAGTGAAAAAGTTACAGAGGGTGAAATATCATATCCCCAAGACATGCTAACCTCCCCTGTTATTAGTAATGGTGAGAGGTTAGCATGTCTTGGGGGTATGATCTTTGACCCTCTGTAACTTTCTCACTCTTCATTATTCACAATTCATTCAGGATTATCCGTAATCATGGTAGCATCCACATGAATGTAGAAGCGTTTAGAAACATATTATATTCTTATTTACAATAAAAGTGACTCCAAAATGACACAATACATTATTTACCATTAATTTCTATTGGGCACAAAATAATCTGAAACACAACCAAAACGAACTGCAAATGCATGCAACACGTTTGTAGAGTTACAAGCTTTATGTAGTCATTGTGGCTAGGAATATGGGACCAAATAAAACACTTTTGACACTTTATTTATAAGAATCTATAGCGGTGTCAATAATTTTTACCCATAACTTTGTGATTTTTTTTTATTACTTGTTGTTTTTGCGACTTTTTCCAAATCCAATCAATTTTCCAACATATCAATCAATAAAATGTATTTATAAAGCCCTTTTTACATCAGCAGATGTCACAAAGTGCTATACAGAAACCCAGCCTAAAACCCCAAACAGCAAGCAATGCAGATGTAGAAGCACCATGCAGCCCACGTTCTGATTTCTGAGACATTCTAAGGTTTGTATCATTCACAACTAATGTTTTCAAATAACACTAAATCTAGCATATAGGACCTGTTTCAAATGATCACTTTTCCACTCAACGTAGCTCATATGCGCACTCGCTCGGGAATGGGGAAAACGTGTTTATGTTCATTACCGGTCAATTACTGTGAGACCGGCAGTTACTGTCTAACAACATGTCATGACTGCCACAGCCCTAGCTTATATAGTATACATTCCATTAGTCTATGCTGATTATTAGTATTATTAGATATTTGACTATTCAGCAAGAAGGACAATCACACAACGGGGATATAAAAATAAAATATTATATTTGTCCTATTTCAAATCAAATATGTATAAGCGTGTATTGGAAATGTGTTTTTTGCATATCCCAACTCCCACTGAGACACACACAGAGAGTGGGGTCACGGTCTGCCATTATCAATGACGACGCCGGAGCAATTAGGGTTATGCGCCTTGCTCAAGGGCACATTGACAGATTTTTCACCTGGTCGGCTTGGGGATTTACTCTAGCAACCTTTACGGTTACTGGTTCAACGCTCTAACCACTAGGCTAGGGAAGGACCGGCATGAAATTAAGTTGACGTGTTGCTCGTATGCCCCTCCTCCCCCCTTATATGCAAATGTATTTTGAAAAAAGGAAAGAAATTGATGGGTGGATACTATAGACAACTTTGTCCGGCCCTGTAAACTACCACAAAGGAATCCTACAAGAGGAGGGCTGCTACTGGAATGGATTAGAGAATAAACCAGGAAAGTGCGTCCCCAAAGTGGGATGGGGCGCGAAGGCTGGAGGGTGTCACAGCAAAATTTAAGACAGCATAATCGAACCAGAGGCCATGGGGCCAAAAGCTGGCATTGGTACTGAGGTATCCCTGCTGTGTGTATAAGCGAAGGCCAAGGCGGAGCTCGTGAGTGCATCCGCGTCCCCGGGCCATCGAAGATCAAGACGGGTGTGGCCGTTGACACTGGCGTTGAGTTTGGTCAGACTGGGATCAATATCGAGGTGCTGGGAACTTTCCTATACGCTAGCCAGTGAGCACAATTTGTTAAATACAGCTTTCAATGGCTTTTTAACCAAAATTATGTATTTTCAATATTTTCTTTTGCTCTTTTTCAGGTCCTCTAATGCGTGCGTGTGTCTGTATGTGTCAGACCCGGCACCAGGATAAAGTGACGTCTGCATTAGATGCTCTGTGTTAGGGGCCCAGTGCTCTGGATCTTGCTCATGATGGACTGGACCACAGGTTGAACCCTGACCTCCCAAATCAGCTGTGTGGAGCTTGAGAAAGAGAGAGGGAGAGAGAGAGGAGATGAGGGGAGGGAGAGGGAGAGGGATAGAGAGGGGGAAGGAGAGAGGGAGAAGGAGAAGGAGAGAGTGAGAGAGAGGTATATTTCAATTATTTAATTTGTTATGGAAAGTTATAGTTATAGGGAAAATCTAATCAGTTGCACAACTGAATGCATTCAACCTAAATTCGTCTTCCGTATTTAATCCAACCCCTCTGAATCAGAAAGATGCTGCGGGCTACCTTAATCGATGTCATTGGCGCCCGGGGGGTTAACTGCCTTGCTCAAGAGCAGAAAGGCAGATTTTTCCACCTTGGGGATTCTAACTAGAAACCTTCCGGTTACTAATTGCTAGACTACCTGTCGCCCCTGCCGTCTAGACGATGTAGCTTCTATTAATATGGAGCTAGTCTGACCTCGGATCTCTGATTCAGAAATCACTGTGCAACAAAAGTGCATGTGTGTGTGTCCATGAGTGCGTGTGTATGCGGATGTATCCAGCCCCAAAAGAAAGTGTCCTGTTCTGCAGCAGCTCAGTTTGAACACTAGGGGGTGATATAGTGCTGTGGAGGAGAAGAGGCTTCTGTGATACATGTATAGGTTGATTGTTTAGCAACAAAACCGATGCATGCGCAACTATGGGGCAAAACAGACAGGATTGGTTTAGAATGTTGACAACATATAAAATATATTTAGTCTCCAAAGTTTGTTGAAAACATAAATACATTTGCATAATGAGCACTTTAATGTCTCTCAGATACATCATTACAGTTGTTGGTTAGCTAACTAGTGAATTTGAGCCATATTAGCATTAACATGAAATCAGTCAAAACATAACATGGTATCAAGAATAAGATAAAACTAGCTGAAACAAGCCAATTATGATTCCCCACATGGCAGTTTCTTGTCATTGTTGCTATCCATTTGGCTATCCAGAATCACATCAACTCACAGACTTCTACCCCATTGAAGTGTGCGCATTGTTTTCATGATGTTGTCTAACCCATATATACATGTACATACCTGTGTGTGTCTGTGTGTGTGTGTGTGTGCATAAAAAAGAACAGTCACCAATAGAGTTGATAAGAATATATTGTAAATTCAGTCCACTGATTAAGTACAATACATCAAGCTGTTTTCATTAAGTGTAAGTAAACCAAGCACATCTGTGGCCCTGAAGCCTTGTCTGTAGGCGATAAGAGAACTAAACAGGTGGAATGAATACATCTCCAAAGCAGTGGACCTCTGGGCTCTGAGTGGTGGTGTGTCACTTGCTGAAGTCCCATTCAAGCTTGGAACCAAACAGAGAAATTGATGTTTTCTTCCCGATAGAGAAGCCTGAACCAAGAAATTGTGCCCCGACCCCTTCCTTGCCTATATCAAAGCCGGTGGTAGCTGCCAGACCCAATGTGGCCTTCGTCGGCCCGGCGGATGCAGAGACACTTCCGACCTCAATTGTATGCATTACTTTTTTATGGTCATCCGACCACTCAACATCGGTGCTGTTCTTGGGCCCGTTCACCTCTATGCCGTCAACTGTGAACACAGAACAGAGAGACAGTCTCAAAAATCTGGAAGAGTTATTGTCACTCTGCATTTCCCATTCGCCAATCTCAATATTCCATTATTCTAAATATGATTATTTTAGCTTGCTCCTGTCCTGTGTGATTCATATTACATACCTTCAGGCTGGTTTCTTGACATGGTTTTGGTAACAGGGCTGTCAGTAGGGAGAGAAAAGAGACATTGGGAAACAGCCAGTGTAAAAAAGAAACTGAAAGTAAAATGTTTGCTGATTTGACACAGTTTACAATATTCAATCATAGCAAAAAATACATTTATCTATTGAGTTTTTCTAGTTTCAAATCAGTCCAGTTGTGATATCATGACTGTGTCAGGGCCTGGGGAAAGGCCAGTGCCACAGACCATCAAAAGTTAATTAGTATAACAATAACATATGTTTCACCATATCTCCTTTTTTCAAACACTTGTATATACACTACAGGTCAAAAGTTTTAGAACACCTACTCATTCAAGGGTTTTTCTTTATTTTTACAATTTTCTACATTGTAGAATAATAGTGAAGACATCAAAACTATGAAATAACACATATGGAATCATGTAGTAAACAAAAAAGTGTTATATTGAGATTCTTCAAATAGCCACCCTTTGCCTTGATGACAGCTTTGCACACTCTTGGCGTTCTCTCAACCAGCTTCATGAGGTAGTCACCTGGAATGCATTTCAATTAACAGGTGTGCTTTCTTAAAAGTTAATTTGTGGGGTGGGGTGGGGGGGTGGTATACAGAAGATAGCCCTATTTGGTAAAAGACCAAGTCCATATTATGGCAAGAAAATCTCAAATAAGCAAAGAGAAACGACAGTCCATCATTACTTTAAGACATGAAGGTCAGTCAATACGGAACATTTCAAGAACTTTGAAAGTTTCTTCAAGTGCAGTCGCAAAAACCATCAAGCGCTATGATGAAACTGGCTCTCATGAGGACCGTCATAGGAATGGTTGACCCAGAATTCCCTCTGCTGCAGAGGAACGGATGATCTCCGCATGTGTAGTTCCCACCGTAAAGCATGGAGGAGAAGGTGTTATGGTGTAGGGGTGTTTGCTGGTGACACTGTCTGTGATTTATTTAGAATTCAAGGCACACTTAACTAGCATGGCTACCACAACATTCTGCAGAGATACGCCATCCCATCTGGTTTGGGCTTAGTGGGACTATCATTTGTTTTCAACAGGACAATGACCAAACACACCTCCAGGCTGTGTAAGGGCTATTTTACCAAGAAGGAGAGTGATGGAGTGCTGCATCAGATGACCTGGCCACCACAATCCCCCGACCTCAACCAAATTGAGATGGTTTGGGATGACTCGGACCACAGAGTGAAGGAAAAGCAGCCAACAAGTGCTTAGCATATGTGGGAGCTCCTTCAAGACTGTTGGAAAAGCATTCCAGGTGAAGCTGGTTGAGAGAATGCCAAGCGTGTGCAAAGCTGTCATCGTCCTCACCTGTCCTATAATATTTTTTACCAATAAATCCCACAATCAAAATGTCTACTTAATTTCATGCCGGTCTTTTTATTTTTAGGGTGGCAGGTAGCCTAGCGGTTAAAGACTTCGGGCCAGTAACCGAAAGGTCTCTAGTTTAAATCCCCGAGCCGAAAAGGTGAAAAGCAAGGGCCTTAACCATAACTGCTCCAGGGTCGTCGTTGATATCGGCAGACCCTGGCCGTGAACCTCAGTCTCCGAGGGTGCATCAGTGGGAGTTGGGATATGCAAAAAACACATTTCCAATTCACATATGTGCATTAATACACACTTGTACATGTGCGAAATAACACAAATATAAGCAACCACCAAATTAATTGTAGTTTTTATTTTTATATCCCTGTTGTGTGATTGTCTTTCTTGACAAATCGTCAAATATGTAACAATACTAATAATCAGCATAGACTGCTGGAATATATACTATGTAAGACAATACTTGAAATCATGATGCTATATCTTTGAATGGACCAAGGGACACGTATCTGGAATGTGCACATGTTTGCATTTCATGTACTGTACATAGAGACACTGTACTATGCCTCCCACACACAAAAACCATCCCCAGCTGAGATTCTCCATTGAGTTTGCCACAGGTGAGATTCATTACACATAAACCAGAATAATTTGCCTCCAACGAAATGTAGGGCTCTATTCTATCTGTATTGCGGATGTTTAGCGTTACAGCATGATTGAAATTAAAAGGCAATGTTCCCGTGTTAGAGGAGACTGCATTCACAGTAAACAATGCATATGACAGCTCAATCGGAAATCACCTTAAATAACTTCTTACTTTTTTACCTTAATTAGCTTTCAATTTATATTGTGCAATCTCTAACGCTTCAGCAATATAGATTTAATAGATCCTTAATCCAGGCCATATTACGACTTGGAAGTGAAAAATCGCAATTTCCATTTAGATTGATTATAATTTTTGGTCCTGTGCAGTTGTAAATCAAACAAATACACGAATGAACCCCAAACATTTATTTAAATGTTTATTTTAAAATAAATAGTGAATCGTGCAATAGTGCCAATATATTTGGCTGCATCTGTGGTTGCTTCAAGGTTGGAATCCCAAAATAAGTGTAAAGTAGTACAAATAAATTAAGCTAGTTGTGCTAGACATTTTTTTAGATAAAAGTAGAATATTGTTTTTTAACATATGCATGTTTTTCTCTTCTGACAAAACAGCTGATTCAAAGGTGATGTGGCGGATCTCAAAACTCTTCCACGGAGGACTCAGGTAGGATACTCTTGAGCTTTCTTGGCAGGAGGAGACTATCGAGGAGGCGAGGACACTCCTCCATTCGCCTACTAACGAATTGACCCTTTCCTTGACCACTCAACCACTCATCGGTTTCCCGTTCATGAAGGAGAGGAGGACTGATGTGCCGAGGAGAGGACGGACTTTTACCCAATTGAGAATCTCCCATTGTTATTTTTGTTTGTGATCAGAGGGGTGGGAGCATATATTTCACTCATATCCTAGCAGTGATCCATTGAGTTAAAGGCAGATGTCAGAGGTTACGTGACCATAGGGCGGAGCACACACATGCCAAAGGAAAACCCTATACAGGTAGTCAGACATAATATATACACAGTCATCCTTTTCTTTTGTTCACACCCCAAGCTCACAAATACTTATGCACATAGTCTAAGTGATGTGACACTAAAAGTTTGTTCAGAGTAGTTTAGTTTGATCATTACCTTTCTGCTCAGTCTACAGGTGTTCTCAGGATGGGAATCTTGAAGTGGATGTGATGTCCTGCTGTTGTGGCTCAAACATATATAGTTCAACTTCTCTATCATTATTAGCCCATGAAATCGAACCAACCAATTAGAGTACATGGTTTTATCAGAGAAGGGGAGGGGGAAACTGATAGGCTGGGTACTTATCTGTTTAGATAACATGCCACTACTTGTAGAGTATAAACAGGAAAAGAAGTGGGCCTCCACCCCCAACCTCCCATCCCACTCCTCCAACGCCACCCAGCCAACATGTCTCCATCCTCCAGCCTAATTGGACAAACATGTTAACTTTGACTCTTACAATAACTCAGTAAAACCCGGTAGTGATTGTAGTGTCTGAAGGTCTATTGATTTTGCTGATGTTTGCAAATGGTGTAATAGATGAACTTTACTCTGCTTTGCTGAAGCATTTGGAAAAGCATTGCTACATAGGTTTCTTGGAATAGAGGACATTTGGAGATATGTGAAAGCCGGGGATTGGTTTATTAAAATCACGCCATATTACGTTACATTGGATATAAATACTGTGTCTTAAACAAAGGACTGGGAGAGAGACACCACATTTTAATGGCGACGAGGATTTGGGACGTGCTACGTCTTTTCTCAGCATTCCATTCATGGGCTACGAAATGACTCCCGCTCAAGACGCCGGCAGATAAGGTGAGATTACTCACAGTTCTTTGGGCGCTGGTCGGTTCGTGTGCTTGTGTCTGTGTTTGTTCAGATGTACCGTTAAAGGACTTGTGTGTGTGCGCTTTGCTGTTATTTGCTGTGGGATGAAAGTCCGTTCTAAATTTCTACCTTTGTTTGCGTTGGGAACAACGCAAACAGGGGGGAGAGTATATAGGAATTATTGACACTGGACACACATATTTTGGCTTGGAAAAAGTGTGAGAGAGTGTCCAGGAAAAGCATGAAGGAATAAGGCCAGGAAATAAGGAAAAGTATACTTTTAGGACGTCGCTGATTTAAGGAAGCCCTCAAACGAGGCGATCATTAAGATGGGCCATAAATCCTAGGAGAGTCACTAGGTTGACTTTCGGGTCAGTTCTGGGAACTGTGAGTTTGTGGAAGATACATTCAATTGCACGTTACCTCTCGGAATATAGTTGACGAAGTATATGTTCGAAGTAACCTCTCATTGAATATCTGCAACTCGAGGTAGCACAAATTTAGGAAGGAACAATGAGAAATAAGGAGCGACGGTAGCATGCTTAGTGTATTGTATGAACGGATGCATTCCTCTTGAATTGTGTGTGTGTGAGAGGAAGAGAGCCTATGTGTGTGTGTGTGTGTGTGGGAGAGAGAAAAATAATAAAATAAAGACGTCTCTGTTGTGTTTAAACTGTGTGTCGACTCATGTTAGGATAAAATCTATGTTAGAGATGTATACACACATATATATATATATATATATATATATATATATTGGTTAAGAACAGGGATTTTTGTAAGAAGTTAAGCCCCTAGAATAAAGTTAAGCCCCTAGAATGAAGTTAAGGTTAAAAACCTTATGAGTCTCTGTTTGTGAGAACGTTAATAATTGTTAACTATATAAACTATGAGCCCCCTGGAAGGACAATAAGTTAAAAAATCATATGAGTCTCTATAAAAAGAGAACGTTTACTAACTAATCATGAGCCTACAGGGAGGACTTTTTTTTAAGAGTGTATAGAGATGTTTTGTAATTGATAACAACATAACTATAAATCTGCAGATTACGATAAGTGAAGATAACAAACTTGGAAGTGGGATTTGTGTTCTATGTTCTATGTGTTCCGTGTTCGTTTGTGAGTTTTGTTAAGTGTTATTGTTTGTCTATGGGAGGAGAGAACGGAGCGACAGCGGGTCTGTCTACTCTGTTGTTCCTTTCACTCTGAAATCGCATTGGTGACTGAACTGCGCACGCGTAGGATTTTATGAGTTTAGAGTTACGTAGACAGAGAGGGAGCAGACAGAGACTTGCACACAAGTGGAGTGTTCTGTTTGTTGAATTAACTGTTGCTTGACTGTGAAACTGTTTGGTTGATATCGGTTGAGTTGGTGAATGAGAGATATATTGACGGATTAAAAATAATAATAATAAAATAAATAAATAAAATAAAATGTTATTGAGCTATTTATAATATTCCTGAGTTAAGCTGTTTGCTTATTTCTTAGCGTGAATGTGAATATAAGTATGCATAAAATCCTAAATTGTTGTCTGTTCCTTTTGTTTTTCTGTCATATGAGAGACGAGAAGGAGGAGACAGAGAGAGAGAGAGAGAGAGAGAGAGAGGAGGTGCTGACCAGTACATCAGCGACAACAACCCAGTCCAATCAAGGCCAGTACTGTTCTTATCCACAAAACCTACTTTCCCTTACAGGATATAATACATACATTGTGTATACATAGGATATTTCATGTTGTGACCATTTCGCAGGAACTTGGCAACAGACTGATGAATTGATGTAATTGATAATTGCACATTAGAGTTTTTGTGAATGACTTGTTTTAATTAGAGTTGTGTTGGAAATCCAGCATTGACATTATTCTGTAAAATTAAGGTAATTGGGTGCTTATTAAGCAATTGGTTTGTGAGTGCTGTAGTGTTGCAGGATTAGAGGTCTTTTATTTTTGGATTGCTCTGAAGTTGACTACTTTCCTTTACTTTTCCTGATCGGATGTGGTAAGACTGCCACTAATCAATAATTTGGTAAAATAAAATTCATAAAATAAATTGATATATTGATTAATTAATTGATTAATTATTTTTAATTTAAAAAAATAAATAAAAAATAAAATAAAAAAAAATATAAAAAAATGTTAATAAAACTATAAATAAAAAAATTGGGAAACACATAACAGAGTCGTTACAATGGGGAAAAAGGACATCAAAACTACAAAAGCAATTACTCCTCTTGATGTAGTACAGAATAGTAATCCTCTAGTTAATGGTATAGCAAGATTATCCGAAAAATTGAATAAACGTTGGCCTGACATTGAACAACCATGGCCAGTGGAAGGGACTCTTAACCCAGACGTCATCAAGATAATGCAAGTGCTTGTATCCACGTATAAGGCAGATCAAAAGAAGGGGAAGAAAGGAAAACTACGCAAAGAAAAAAGACAAAGAGAGCTGGGTGTTCTTAAGCTGTTTGAAAATGAAGGACAAAAACTGATAAAAGATACAAAAGATAAGAGAGACAGAGGTACAGAGAAAATGGCAAAAGAGGTGAAGGTGACAGAAAAAGTAATTGCAGAAGTCAATACACCTTTCTCACATATGGATTCAGCAAAAACACCCCCACCTTATGAGAAAGAAGCCAAGTTTAAGGACGTTTATCCTCAGCTTCCAGTGATCATTCAGGAGGGTGACTATTGCATCAGAGATGAAGATGAACAAATAATAGAGAGAGGACAAGCAGAAACGACCATAAAGATTAATCCAAACCCCAAAAGCAGGAAGAAAACGAGATGTCTGGAAACTAAGGGTAGAGCGAGGTTCAGGAGGATGGAACTTTATGATGATGATGATGATGATGATGATGATGATCAGAGTGATTCAGAAGAGATCATGGGTGGATATGACCCTGTCATCAGACAGAGGTTGGCCAGAGCGGAAAGAAGGGGTGATGGAAGTTGGAAGAAGAAGAATACAAGTGATTCGAGTTCTGATGAAAATGAAGATGGAGACAACGATGAAGATTTGGAGATTAAAGGTGCTTCATATTCAAGAGGATTTTATCCTACAATGACTAGCACAGAAGAAATAGAAAGAGATATAGACCGATGCGTCTCATGCCTGGATAAAGTGACTAGTTTAGAAGAAGTGAAAAAACTGGAGGAACAACTCCAGAAGCTGAAGATAAAGAAAAAGAAGCTGCTGAGAAAAGAATCCCAAGAATCTGAGAATAAATATACATTGAGGCCAAGAAAAGAGGGCACTAGTAAGAAAATTATGCCGGTGATCATTCGAGGACAAAACCTAGAATATAAGCCTTTGCAGAATACCGATATGTCAGATATACTTGAGAAGCTGCCTACTCTTCAAGATGGAGCATATCCTTGGATTTCAAAGTTGGAAGAAATTACGGTGGGAACACAGTCTGCCATAGGAGACATTAAGAGACTTTTGGCTAATCTCCTTGGGATTCCAGGCATGGAAAAATTTTTTCAGAGAGCTGGACTTCATAGATATGTGGGGACTGCAGTGAACGACCCTGAATTGTTGGCTGCAAGTAGAAATCGGCTGTGGAGAGCACTGAGAGATACGTTTCCAACAAATGTGCATCCTGACAACATTCTGATTGACCCACTAGGACAACAAGAAAATCCGAGAGCCTACGTGTCAAGAGTTCATCAAGTGTGGAGAAATATTACCGGAAATGATCCAGATGTGAGTCAAATTGAGCAGTCAATCTTGAGAGCTAAACTACAGATGGGACTGCCCTTACCGGTAAGGAGCAAACTGGCAGAGGTGGTTGGACTTGGAAGCATGACAAAAGGTGTCTATACAGATCATATAGCCCATCAAGTGGATCTGTACCGGAAAAAGGAACACAACCAGAAAGAACAGGACCAAGAAACTCTCAGAAAACTCAATCAAATACAACTGGTAGAGAATAAGAAGGATAAGAAAAGCTTTGGTTATGAAGAATCAGTGTGAACCAAATCAACAATCACTGCCACAGCTTCAACTGAACAAGGTCAAATGCAACTGTACCAGCCACAACTAGTGGTACAAGTTGTTTCATATCCATAGATCGTTTCTGGAAAGAAAGAATTTCAGAGGAAGATACAGGAGCAAGTGAAGATCATCTGGAGGACCGGTGAACCCTTATAGGGGCCCGGAGCAAGGATTCTAGAGGTGCCCAGAAGATCCGAAAGGGGGGTGTCAGCTGGTAGCATCAGGACCGGAAAAAGATCCAACAATTGAGGTGAAAGTAAACAAACGACCATTGGAAGTGATGGCGGATAACGGAGCTGCTTTTATCTGTGTTCAGCCTGAAGAGGTTACACATCTCACTATGTCAAATCAACTAATTAGGACAGGGATTTGGAGGAGTGAAGATCACCGATTTCTCAAAATGATGATTTCGGCTGAAGGACAAGGAGAGCCACAAGCTGTACGGATAACACACAAATCTATTTGCAGTGTGAAGATGGATTCAGACCCTATTAAAGAGAAGATGTTGCAAAAAGTTCAAGAATGTTTGAGATATCAAAGTAGTACTGATATTGGATTTATGAAATCAGCCCAATCGAGGTGAAAGTTGAACTTCGACCAGGAGCCAGACCTCCTTGGAAGAATCAGTATCCATTGAAAGATGAAGCAATCCAAGGGATTGAACCAGAAATTGAAGGACTTTCAAAAGCAGGTGTTTTGAAGACAATAGAAAAAAAAAATCCTTAGAGTAGCAATCAATTATTGTTTTGGAGAAACCATGATGATTTAGGAAGCTATGGGTTAGCTAATGTTGCAAGAGGGGAGATTAGGATGAAGATCACAAAGGAGTAGGATTTTTGGGAACCATATTTTCTTGAATAGGTTGACTATGTCATAGGCAGGTGCATAATCTGTCTGAAAAATAATGTTTGACTGTTATTCTTGGTTACATTCATATACCAAGAGGTGCATAAGATGTCCAACTAAGCTAAAATATGCTCAGTCGGTTGCAAAGTTGTTGTGTAAAGAAGTCATCAGCAAGTGGGAATTTCCCAATTTAATATCCTCAGAAAATGGGAATGAGTTTTGTAAATAAATCAGTAAAATGGTTTTTGAAAAAATTAGAGAAAGAAAACATTTGAAAAAGTCAGACTAAAATGTTATGAAAACTAGGGTTGAAATAATTATAGGAAATGTTGAATATCTGATAGTGGGATAATTATATTATTGTGATATTTAGTGTTTTCTTATGAATCAAAGGGGGGAAATGGAATTCATATCATTTTTTGAATTCTTATATTATTGCTGATATTGATGTTTTAATTTGAATGTGTTGTTTTGCAAAAGATACTGTTTGGTCTTTTCTTTTCTTCCAGAAGCATATGGGGGAATATGTAGAGGGACTCAAATACTCAAACATGGACAATATGAATGGACTGGAAGAAGTGGAACAAGGAAGGTGTGGAAATGTTCAGATTCCATCATCGACGTCGCATTGAAAGTCGACACTGTGGAGGAGCTGCAGTGTAGTGGACTACATTCCAGTGTTATATTCTTTCTGTATTAATTTTTGAAGAATTATGTTTTCTGTTGTTGGGTACATGTGGGGACCTCAGATGTTTTTGTTTATTTCGTTGAAGCTTAGGGATATTGGGTCTAGGCAGGGACAGAGAGAATCCACAGGAGGGTCCGATGGGTCGACCAGCCTGAATGTGGACATTTTTGATTGTATTTTGTTTTCTGAGGTTTTCATGTGTATTCAATTGCATCATAGCTTAAAATGCATTGATAAAGATTTATAAATTGATCTGGAGTACTTAGGTGGTCGCCTAGGGCAGAGGGGCCGTGAGAGAATTTTCCTGTCTTGATTGACTGATGGATATTTGGAATGAAAGCTGCCAGACAGGTTTTTCGCTCTTACACTCCATAACAATTTATTTACACCCCATACAAAAATGTGTCTATATAAACATGTGTTTACTCTCCATAAATTTTGGTTTATTGCTAAAGTTACTCAAGAACAAAAATTGTTATTTGTCATAATTCTATTCTTTTTGTTTTCGAGACTTAATTAGTCTCGAAGGGGGGAAATATGTAGTGTCTGAAGGTCTATTGATTTTGCTGATGTTTGCAAATGGTGTAATAGATGAACTTTACTCTGCTTTGCTGAAGCATTTGGAAAAGCATTGCTACATAGGTTTCTTGGAATAGAGGACATTTGGAGATATGTGAAAGCCGGGGATTGGTTTATTCAAATCATGCCATATTACGTTACATTGGATATAAATACTGTGTCTTAAACAAAGGACTGGGAGAGAGACAACATATTGGATCAACAGATTGGCCGTTTCTCTCCAGATATAACTGCAGATATCTGTAAATTAATACTGTGAACTTTGATACAATAAATCTTTATAATCAAAGAACAGTGTAAGCGGACTTCTTATCATCACGGCATTATCAGCAACGCTGTCTTGAACACCACATGATTTCTAAGAAGTGGAAAGTGAAAGTGTGAAAGCATCAGACTCTTGTGGGGTCTTTTTGTGTGTGTGTGTTTGTGTGTCAGACCTGGCCATAAGGGGGCAGTTGAAAATTGTTACATTCTTGCATTCGAATTATACTGAATTCTGCTTATATAATCACGCTATACCATAATAAACATAAAGTCCAAATGCAGAGACTCCAAGATCACTGAGTGCTTTTGAAGTCTGTAGCATATCTCTGCTGCGCTGTATCAGCACAATGGACTGTGCCCTACAGCAATACTGTTTAGATGGGAAATTACCCTATTACAAGCAGCCTATGTGAATGCAGCCGTACACACAGCTGTCTTACCAAAATAATGCAAACTAAATGCTGAAAATAGTAGCCTAGTTATACATGCATGAAAACAAAAATACTGAATAGTAGTTTGGCTTAGAATACAGACACAACTGCGAAAGTGAATGATTGAATGAATGAATTAATGCGAAAAGAACAAAACAGAGGTACCAAGTAGTAGGTCTAGTAAACAATATATTAGATCGATAAAGGCATGACACAATCTACACTGAACAAAAATATAAATGCAACATACAACAATTTCAAAGATTTTACTGAGTTACAGTTCATATAAGGAAATCAGTCGATTGAAATAGATTTATTAGGCCTTAATCTATGGATTTCACATGAGTACATATATGCATCTGTTGGTTACAGATACCTTAAAAAGAAAGGTAGGGGCGTGGATCAGACAACCAGTCAGTATCTGGTGTGACCACAATTTGCTTCATGCATCGCGACACATCTCCTTCGCATAGAGTTGTTCAGGCTGTTGATTTTGGCCTGTGGAATGTTGTCCCACTCTTCAATGGCTGTGCAAAGTTGCTGGAAATTGGCGGGAACTGGAACACACTGTCGTACACGTCGATCCAGATCATCCCAAACATGTCTGGTGAGTATGCAGGCCATGGAAGAACTGGGACATTTTCAGCATCCAGGAATTGTGTACAGATCCTTGCGATATAGGGCTGTGCATTATCATGCTGAAACATGAGGTGATGGCAGCAGATGAATGGCATGACAATGGGCCTCAGGATCTCATCATGGTATCTCTGTGCATTCAAATTGACATTGATAAAAGGCAATTGGGTTAGTTGTCCGTAGCTTATGCCTGAAATACCATAACCCCACCGCCACCATGGGGCACTCTGTTCACAACATTGAAATCAGCAAACCGCTCGCCCACACAACGCCATAAACCAAGACCCTGGTGAGGACAACGAGCACGCAGATGACCTTCCCTGAGACAGTTTCTGACAGTGTGTGCAGAAATTCTTCGGTTGTGCTGTACAAACCAACAGCTGTCCGGGTGGCTAGTCTCAGACGATCCTGCAGGTGAAGAAGCGGGATGTGGTGGTCCTGGGCTGGCGTGGTTACATGCAGTCTGCGGTTGTGAGGCCGGTTGGACGTACTGCCAAATTCTCTAAAATGATGTCAGAGAATTTAATGTTAATTTCTCCAACAACAGCTCTGATGGACATTCCTAGTCAGCATGCCAATTGCACACTCCCTCAAATCTTGAGACATCTGTGGCATTGTGTTGTGTGACAAAATTGAACATTTTAGAGTGGCCTTTTATTGTCCCCACCACAAGGTGCACCTGTGTAATAATCATGCTGTTTAATCAGCTTCTTGATATGCCACACCTGTCAGGTGGATGGATTATCTTGGCAAAGGAGAAATGCTCACTAACAGGGATGTAAACAAATTTGTGCACAAAAATTTAGAGAAATAAGCTTTTTGTGCATATGAAACATTTCTGGGATCTTTTATTTCAGCTCATGAAACAATGGACCAACACTTTACATGTTGCGTTTATATTTTAGTTCAGTGTAGATTGAGTTGTAAAAAGTCATTTCCGGGTAGGCCTGAAATTGCCTGACTATAACTAGAAGTGTCAAATGCCCTGTAAACGCTGTGAACATTACGTGTGAGGAAAAAACCTCAAGAAATACTGATGCAATATTGCAAATATGACTCCTAGACCATTTCTTGGTGTGCTGTGTCCTGTGTTTCTGAGTCACAACAACAAACCATAGAGGACATTCTTCATGAGGCACCTGATAGTCTTAGTAGTGTTATTCATATCAGTGACAGTCATATGGGATACATTTTCCAACCAGAGGATTCAACTGAAGATTTTCAAAAGTAAACCTTGTGACAACCTATTTCAGCCCAAAATGGGAAGTTTTTACCTCCATTTCGTGTGTCTTAATGTCTTAAGATACGTTTGGCTCTATGTCAGATGGAACATGCACTGAGTGGATCTTCTCTGCCTGGTTATGCTGTTGAAGACGAAGTCTGTGGCCTAGAGGATCTGAAGGCCCTACAAATCTTGTCTTTAGTCTATAGTCCAGAGTTACCATTTAGGTTGTTCAGAATGTGCGAATGCTACAAAGTCTCTTAACTCATTTCTGTTTTCAGACACTTGCACACAGGTCAATTTTTATGAACCTGTGTTTAGTTTCAGGTTGCGAGATTGGTTTAGGGTGCTTGATATGTTCCAACAAGTGCATTTATTTTACCACAGACAGAATGTACTCCGCTGGTCCCTTCTGAACACAAGAGAGAACTTTCACTACCCTTCTAGAAGGTTGAGCAATGGCACACCCGTCGCTATGGGCGGGCCATAGGGGGCGGGGGCCCGCCCCCAAAAATGCTTGTGCCCCCCCCCACTTGAGGCCCAGATCTCTTAAAAAAATTACTTTAATTTTATATTATAATAGTTGCTAATTTTGTGTTGCATTAATGTTGCATTCTTTATCATTAAAACATTAAAAATATAAAGAAACAATGGTGTGATTTTGTTTGATTGATGGTAATCTACACTGCAACAGCCTATCACGGCCTTAATAAAAAGAAAGTTAGGCTACGTACGTGACGTAGCCTACGTCAGTGTAGCCGCTCAACAGTTACCGCGCATTTTTGAAAGCTGGATGAGTTTTCGCCAGGCTTACTCGCTTCAGTTCGTCATGGATATCCGTAAGTGGTTGAAAAGCCCACCAACAGTCTCCTCTGCCAAATTGGATACGACACCGACGCCTCCTGATGTTGTAGTTGGAGAAGGAGACCCTGGACGACAGTCTGAGCCTGATGCTAGTAGCTCCGTGGAGTCCGACCCTGGGCCTGGCAGGACCTGCAGGTCAAGTGCAACCGCGACTGGGGCAGCATTTGGGCCACAACTGCCTGTTGAATCATTGGGTGTGAGTGACCTCGGCATGGACAAACCCAAACAGGTTGTGTTGAGGAAATATCCAGTCAAAATGTTTGGTTCAAAAAAACGATCATTTTCCTCTAGCTGGTATTTGAACAGGGACTGGCTTGAGTACTCGGTGGAAAAGGACTCCGCATTTTGTTATGCCTGCAGGAAATTCAAATCTGTATCATCGGACTCGACCTTCTCCATTAAGGGATTTAATGATTGGAAACATGCAATTGGAACAGGCAAGGGCTTAAATAAGCATGCAGCTTCAAAATAACATTTAGCCTGTGAAGCAATGTGGAGAGATTCAGAAAAACGTAGAGAGAACAGATACATGTCAGCTGAAATTGATATGCTGGAGTTTTTAGTGGTGAATTAATTGCCGTTACGTGGAGATAATGTCCTCCCGAGTGGTGCAGTGGTCTAAGGCACTGCATCGCAGTGCTAGCTGTGCCACTAGAGATCCTGGTTCGAAAAACGATGGTCTGTGTGAGCGCCTCTTGGTAATGGCCACATCTGAGAAAGGTGATGCAGAGGCTCTGACAGGTGTCATCATTGATGAGCTCACCAGCGCCGGACTCAGCACGGACAAAATCCTGAGTCAAGTTTATGATGGCGCATCACTCATGTCTGGCAGGCATGGTGGTGTGCAGAAATTGCTCCAAAACCAGCTGGATCGTAACATACCATATATTCACTGCTTTAATCACCAACTTCATCTGGTTGTGATTCATGCCATGTCCAGTGAAGCAGCTGTCGATTATTTTTTTGGAGTATGCAACATGCTGTACAACTTCATCAGGAAGCTAACCGTGGCTATTCTGTACAAAGGCGATCCCCCTGAAACGTCTCTTGGACCATAGATGGACTGGCCACTTGGCAACGATCAAAGTTGTGGTAAAGAGTTTTCACGACATATCCACATTACTGACCGAGGTGGAAAACACACGAGGCCTTGGAGCGGAGGTGCGCGTCGAGGCTACGGGGCTGCTTCGTGCCATTACGCAGCGCAGTTTTCTTTTCATTGCGCACCTTGTTATGAAACTGTTGTCACTTTTCGAGCCGCCTAACAGACTACTACAGGCCGAAGATATGGACTTGTTCACTGCGGTGACACTTGTGAACAGCGCTTCTGACTGCGTGAAGACACTGCGCTCAGAAAACGAGTTTTCTGCACTGTGGGATCTATGTGCTCCTCCAGCATCGGCCACCGACCCTGGTCCAAGCAAGAGAAGACGCACAATTAATAAGAACCTCTGCGGATTTGCAGTTGAAGAAACAGTTGGTCAGCCACAAAGTGACATAGATGAAAAGACTGAGTTCATGAGATTGTTTTACAGTGTTATCGATGCTGTGCAAGGAGAGATGAATGCGCGTTTTGGAGTGCGCAGTAGCGAGCTCATTGGCGCACTGGCTGCTTTGAACCCAGAGGCCGAGGATAATTTCCTGGACCCATCAAAGGTAACCCCTCTCCTGGTATTAGCTGGAACTGATGTGGTTGAATCTGAATATACTGTGGCTCGTGAGTTCCTGGTGAAGAAAATGACTGACACCCCGGTTCCCCCCGAAGATGGAAAATGGACAATAGCCAACATCCTCAGCACATTCAACTGTGCACTCCAGGCTATGCCGACTGTTCTCACAGCCTACACACTTGCCCTAACTTTAGGAGCTTCCACAGCAATGTGTGAAAACTCATTTTCCATGCTCAAAAGCGTCTTCTCAAAGGCAGCTCCAAAATGCAGGTGTTTCAGCCTAGCTCAGTGCTTTCTGTGGTGGAGGGGCAGCCAGCAGAATATAGAGAGCGTAGGCGTTGGTAATCTTCTCTAGTTGCGCCGTGATTGGCTCAGTGTTCTGTCACTCATGGGGACACTACGTCACCACATAATCTACAGGGAGAGATAGCAGTTCAAGCCCCCTTGGGTGCTGCCATAGATTTACATTAGAAGTGCCCGTCAAAGAAGGCTTAAGGTCATTGGCTACAGATGAAATGACATCAAATCACATTATATCTACCATAGCTTTGATTGGACTGATCATGTTACTTTCAAAATCTTAGCTAGCAAGCTAGACAAGCAGTCATCATTATGAATCACGTCGACAATCTACTGGCAAATCCTCTTCAATCCTTGTCATATGAAGATGAATTATAGATAAAAGGTATCGGTGCTCATCGGCCATTGGATATAAACATTACACAACAAGTCGTAAATCGTAAATTCAACAATGAGTAGTTTGGAAGGAATCAATGGCACTATTTTGCTTGCCCAGCCTGCTATTCTGTGGATGTCAAGAGTTGCTGTAGGTAGGTGTGGTGTGGAATCAGGCGCAGGACGCAGAAGTAAAGTCCAACAAAATACTTTAGTAGATTACACAACAATAATCCAAAACCAGCCCGGAGGCGAAAAAAGCGCGCACAGGCGTACACAAACGGGCGCACTAAACAAGTGCGTAATCTTCTCCTAAAACAAACAAGGAGGTAAGCTATAAAACAGCGCACCAAAATCCAGGTAGCGCAGCAACACGACAAGGAACAATTACACACAACACCTAACTAACAACAAGGAACTAAATAGGGTGCTTAATGAGACATAACACAAAACAGGTGTGACAAACAGACAAAACCAATCAAACAAGAAACATAGAACGGTGGCAGCTAGTACTCCGGAGACGACGACCGCCGAAACCTGCCCGAACAAGGAGGAGGGGCCGCCTCGGCCGAAACCGTGACAGTACCCCCCCTTGACGCGCGGCTCCAGCCGTGCGCCGCCCCCGGCCTCGGGGACGACCAGGAGGACGCGGAGCAGGGCGCGTAGGATGACCACGATGGAATTCGGTCAGCAGGGACGGATCCAGAATGTCCCTCCTCGGCACCCAGCACCGCTCCTCCGGACCGTACCCCTCCCACTCCACGAGATATTGAAGACCCCCCATCCGGCGTCTCGAATCCAGGATGGTCCGAACAGTGTACGCCGGAGCCCCCTCGATGTCCAACGGGGCGGAGGAGTCTCCTCAATCTCAAAGTCCTGGAGTGGACCAGCTACCACCGGCCTGAGGAGAGACACATGGAACGAGGGGGTTAATATTCTTGTAATCAATGGGCAGTTGTAACCTGTAACACACCTCGTTCAATCTCCTCAGGACATTAAAAGGCCCCACAAACCGCCGACCCAGCTTCCCGGCAGGGCAGGCGGAGGGGCAGGTTTCTGGTTGAGAGCCAGACTCGATCTCCAGGTGCGTACACTGGCCCCTCACTGCGGTGTAGGTCGGCGCTCGTCTTCTGTCGACGGATGGCTCGCTGCAGATGGACGTGTGCAGCGTTCCACGTCTCCTCCGAGCGCCGCACCCACTCATCCACAGCAGGGGCCTCGATCTGGCTCTCATGCCAAGGTGCCAGAACCGGCTGGTACCCTAACACACACTGGAAAGGGGTTAGTCTAGTGGAGGAGTGGCGGAGAGAGTTCTGTGCCATCTCGGCCCAGGGCACATATCTCGCCCACTCCTCCGGCCGGCCCTGACAATATGACCTCAGAAACCTACCCACATCCTGGTTGACTCGTTTGACCTACCCATTACTCTCCGGGTGGTAACCCGAGGTAAGGCTCACCGAGACCCCCAACCGTTCCATAAAGGCTCTCCAGACTCTGGAGGTAAACTGGGGGCCTCGATCGGACACTATATCCTCGGGTACCCCGTAATGCCGGAAGACGTGAGTAAATAGAGCCTCAGCGGTCTGTAGGGCAGTAGGAAGACCCGGCATGGGAAGGAGACGACAGGCCTTCGAGAACCGATCCACAAAGACCAGGATGGTGGTATTCCCTTGTGAGGAGGGAAGGTCGGTAACAAAATCCACCGAGAGGTGAGACAAGGGTCGTTGTGGAACGGGCAGGGGTTGTAATTTACCCCTGGGCAAGTGTCTGGGCGCCTTACACTGGGCACACACTGAGCAGGAGGAGACATAAACCCTCACATCCCTGGCTAACGTTGGCCACCAGTACTTCGTACTAAGGCAGTGCACTGTCCGGCCAATACCTGGATGTCCAGAGGAGGGTGACGTGTGAGCCCAATAAATCAGCCGATCCCGGACCTCGAGCGGGACGTACGTCCGACCCACCGGACACTGTGGAGGGCTAGGGTCGGTGCGTAATGCCCGCTCGATCTCCGCATCGACCTCCCACACCACCGGTGCCACCAGACAAGACTCCGGTAGTATGGGAATGGGCTCCACGCACCTCTCCTCCGTGTCATACCGCCGGGACAGGGCATCTGCCTTCCCGTTCTGGGACCCAGGGATGTAAGTGATCTTGAAAAAAAAACCGGGCGAGAAACATAGTCCATCGAGCCTGGCGAGGATTCAGTCTCCTAGCTGCCCGAATGTATTCCAGGTTACGGTGGTCGGTCAGAATGAGGAAAGGGTGTTGAGCCCCCTCAAGCCAATGCCTCCACACCTTTAGGGCCTGTACTACGGCTAACAGCTCCCTGTCCCCTACGTCATAATTCCGCTCCGCCGGACTGAGCTTCTTAGAATAAAAAGCACAGGGGCGGAGCTTAGGTGGTGTGCCGGACCGTTGTGAAAGAACTGCCCCGATACCGGCCTCAGACGCGTCCACCTCTACTTGGAAGGGTAAAGCGGGATCCGGGTGCGCCAGCACCGAGCCGAGGTAAACAGGTCCTTCAGTCTCCCAAAGGCCCTGTCCGCCTCAGCCGACCACTGCAAGCGCACCGGACCCCCTTCAGAAGAGACGTTATGGGAGCTGCCACCTGTCCAAAACCCCCGGATAAACCTCCGGTAGTAATTCGCAAAACCCAAGAACCGCTGCACCTCTTTAACCGTAGTTGGGGTTTGCCAATTACGCACGGCAGACACTCGGTCCACCTCCATTCTCACCCCTGACGCAGACAACTGGTAACCCAAAAAGGAAACTGACTCCTGAAAGAACAGACATTTCTCGGCTTTGACATACAGGTCATGCTCCAACAGTCTCCTCAATACCCTGCGCACCAGGGCTACATGCTCGGCCCGAGTAGAACTGTACACAAGAATATCATCTATGTACACCACTACTCCCTGCGCCTGCATGTCCCGGAAAATCTAATCTACAAACGATTGGAAGACTGATGGAGCATTCATTAACCCATATGGCATGACGAGATACTCGTAATGGCCGGAGGTAGTACTAAATGCTGTCTTCCACTCATCGCCCTCCCTAATGCGCACCAAGTTATATGCGCTCCTGAGGTCCAATTTTGTGAAGAACCGTGCCCCGTGTAATGACTCCGTCATGGTCGCAATCAGCGGGAGTGGATAACTATATTTCACAGTCACCTGATTGAGACCGCGGTAATCAATACACGGACGCAAACCTCCATCCTTTTTCTTCACAAAAAGAAGCTCGAGGACGCGGGAGAAGTGGAGGGCCGAATGTATCCCTGTCTCAGAGACTCGGCAATGTAAGTCTCCATTGCCCTTTTCTCCTCCTGTGACAAAGGATACACATGGCTCAGCGGGGAGCGCAGCTCCTATCTGGAGGTCTATCGCACAATCCCCCCTGTCTATGAGGTGGCAACCGTGCCGCTCTGGTCTTACTAAACACGAGTGCCAAATCCTCATACTCAGGCGGAATGTGCAGTGCTGGCATCTGGTTCGGGCTCTCCACCGAGGTCGCCCCTACGGAAACACCCAGACATAGCCCCTCACACTGAGCAGACCACCCTTTAAGAGCCTTCTCTCGCCACGAAATCGTAGGATCATGGGTAATCAACCAGGGAAGCCCCAGTACCACCGGATACGCAGGAGAGTCGATCAGATAGAGTTGAATCGTCTCCTCATGACCCCCCTGCGTCATCATCCTAAGTGGCGCCGTGACCTCCCTAATCAACCCAGATCCTAACGGACGACTATCTAAGGCATGTACAGGGAAGGGCTTATCGACTGGAAGGAGGGGAATCCCTAACTTAACACAGAATTTACGATCTACAAAATTTCCAGCTGCGCCTGAATCGACTAGCGCCTTATGCTGGGAACGAGGTGCAACCTGTGGGAAACAAACAGGTAATGTAATGTGTACGACAGAAAGCTCTGGGTAAGTAGGGCGCCTACTCACCTGGGAGGACTCCCCAATGTGTGACCTGCCATCTCCCTCACCAGGGGACCCTCCCCAGCACCTAGCCGCGGTGTGCCCTCCGCGGCCACAGTTGGTGCAGGAGACTGCCCCCTCGGGCTCCTTCCTCTCCTCCCTCTAGCGCCAGCACCTCCAAGCTCCATCGGGCTCGGCTCGGAGGCGCTGGAGGGTGGAATGGGAGGCCCCCACCTGGGACGTCCGCGGGTCGCGAGCAGGGTGTCCAGCCGAATGGCCATGTCCACCAACTGGTCAAATGTTAGTGTAGTATCCCTGCACGCTAACTCTCTGCGGACGTCCTCCCGAAGGCTACATCTAAAGTGGTCTATGAGGGCCCTCTCATTCCACCCTGCATCTGCCGCTAGAGTCCGGAACTCCAGCGCAAACTCTTGAGCGCTCCTCATCCCCTGTCGGAGGTAGAATAGACGCTCCCCCGCCGCCTTCCCCTCTGGTGGATGGTCGAAGACAGCACGGAAGCGGCGGGAGAACTCCGCATAGGTGACTGTGGCGGCGTCTATTCCCCTCCATTCGGCGTTGGCCCACTCCAACGCCTTGCCGGTGAGACAGGAGATGAGGGCGGAAACGCTCTCGTATCCCGAGGGCGCCGGGTGTATGGTGGCAAGGTAGAGCTCCACTTGTAATAGGAACCCCTGACACCCGGCAGCGGTGCCGTCGTACGCCCTCGGGAGCGAGAGCCGAATCCCACTGGGTTCCGGTAGTTGGACGGGCGGGCTGTCCGATGGTGATGGTGCGATAGGTGGGGATGTGGGTACCCCGCTGGTCTCCCATCGATGGAGGGTGTTCATGACGCGGTCCAAGGCGTGCCCGATCTGGTTGATTCGATCCTCTTGACCACGAAGACGCTCCTCCATGATGTCGGTGGGTGCTCCTGCTGATTCCATATGTGGTGTGTAATTCTGTCAAGAGTTGCTGTAGGTAGGTGTGGTTTGGAATCAGGCGTAGGACGCAGAAGTAAAGTCCAACAAAATACTTTAGTAGATTACACAACAATAATCCAAAACCAGCCCGGAGGCGAAAAAAGCTTCTCCTAAAACAAACAAGGAGGTAAGCTACAAAACAGCACACCAAAATCCAGGTAGCGCAGCAACACGACAAGGAACAATTACACACAACACCTAACTAACAACAAGGAACTAAATAGGGTGCTTAATGAGACATAACACAAAACAGGTGTGACAAACAGACAAAACCAATCAAACAAGAAACATAGAACGGTGGCAGCTAGTACTCCGGAGACGACGACCGCCGAAACCTGCCCGAACAAGGAGGAGGGGCCGCCTCGGCCGAAACCGTGACAGTGGAGAGGGTGTGTGGTCCAAGTCTGGGTTTAAGGATTTAAAACATCCGTCTGAAATGGTCTCTTTTCCAAGCTTAAAAGGATAAACATTCACTCACAACACAATGGGCCAGAAAAGGTTGAATACATTGGCCATGCTGTCAATCCAGCATGACCTCTGCTCGGTTCAAAACAACTGGAAACTCGGAACTGGGAAATCTCAGACTTCAGTGAGTTCAAGACAACTGGGAACTCTGAAAAAACTGTCTCCGACTGGGAAAATACGTTTGGAAAGGTCATCCAACAAAAAGTTCAGTAATAGACCCATGTAATTCCAGTTGTTATTGCGAGAGTTTTTTTGTTTGTGCAATGCGCTGTCTGTGCATCGATATAGTGTTTATAAAATTGTATTTTAGACCACATAGGCCTAATAAAATACTTTAAATGGCAGGCTAACCGCGTCTCTCTCTCTCTGTCTGAATCTATCTGTATTTGTCAAAGGCGTCAGTGAAATGCGGTGGGCGAAGTCAAACGCAGGACACAGAGCTGATCCGAAAACGTACTTTACTAGAAAGTAAACTGAGAATACACAATCTCCACACAGGGAGGAAATAACCCGCACACTAACGACTGCCGATAACGAATACAATCACACACAACACACAGTGTAAGACAGAGGGTTAAATAGGGAAGACAATACAACATAATGGGAAACAGGTGTACACAATCAAGACAGAACAAGTCGAACACAGAAACATAGATCGGTAGCAGCTAGTACTCCGGTGACGACGAACGCCGAAGCCTGCCCGAGCAAGGAGGAGGGGCAGCCTCGGCTGAATCCGTGACAGTATTTCTGTCTGTGTCCATTTTGAGAGTGCTGAACGAATAGGCCTACCTCATCACAGCTCGTTTGCTTGCATTTGCTTATACTTAGAGCTAAGTGTTAATGATATAAGAACAAACATTATGAATTTACTGAACATAAATGTAATAATGTTTGTGTATGGTTCAAAATTCAAAACACTTGTTGTCGTTCGTTATTATTGAAGGACAATGAGGTTCTTATCGACTTAAATTAATCCAAAAGGAGTCAGTAGAAACCAAATTTGTTTAAGCAAGTCAGCCATATCAGTTATGGCTTTAAAAATTCAGTAAATGAGGCTGAATGAACTGTTTCGCTGCCAGACGAGGCGTGTAGCAGCGGTAAAGATTAATTCCATGGTGCTGAAAGGAAAGCTCTGCTGTCAGGACAGCTTTATGTAGGCCCTAACAGTTTGTGGGCACATTTTGTCACTGTTATAGTGCAATTAATGTATTGTTTAGTGTTGAGTTGTACAGTGGCTTTGCTGGCATGCATCAAAAAAAAAAAGTTGAGTTTGCCCCACCAAGATTTACATGCTAAAATCGCCACTGAGTGATTCATGTGTGCTGCGGTCTATTACAGAATCTTGATTAAAGGCTTGTCCCAATGCTGCATTGCAGTGTGCCGCACGTCACATGAGTTCCCAAGCCAAACACGTCAAAGATCGGGCCCACGTTTTACCGCAAGACGTGAAAAATAAGTACATAATCTCCCCGCCAAAGCATTTCTCATAATTTGAAGCCTACAAAAGACCAATAAACCTGTTTCAATAAAAGGTCAAAAGCCTACCCTCTCCTTGTGTTTCATCCATGCCTCAACCCAGGTCTGCCAGGCCTCAACCCGAACTCAGGTCACCATGGCTTCAACTCAGGCCATCAAGGCCTCAACTCAGGGTATCCAGGCCTCAACTCAGGGCCCTACCAACCAGGCCTCACCACCCCAGCCCTACCAGTCTCCGGGTCAGCCCTATCCCGGCTCAGCCCTACCAGTCTCCGGCTCAGCCCTATCCTGGTTCAGCCCTACCAGTCTCCGGCTCAGCCCTACCAGCCTCCAGCCCAGCCATACCAGGCTCCAGCCCCCTGCTCAGCCCCATCAGCCTCTGGCACAGCCATGCTAAGCCCTAGCCCAGACCCCAGCTCAGCTACCAGCCCAACCTAACCAGACCCCCGCTCAGCTACCAGCCCAACCTAACCAGGCCCCAGCTCAGCTACCAGCCCAACCTTACCAGGCCCCAGCTCAGCTACCAGCCCAACCTTACCAGGCCCCAGCTCAGCTACCAGCCCAACCTTACCAGGCCCCAGCTCAGCTACCAGCCCAACCTTACCAGACCCCAGCTCAGCTACCAGCCCAAACTTACCAGGCCCCAGCTCAGCTACCAGCCCAACCTTACCAGGCCCTAGCTCAGCTACCAGCCCAAACTTACCAGGCCCCAGCTCAGCTACCAGCCCATCCTTACCAGGCCCCAGCTCAGCTACCAGCCCAAACTTACCAGGCCCCAGCTCAGCTACCAGCTCAAACTTACCAGGCCCCAGCTCAGCTACCAGCTCAAACTTACCAGGCCCCAGCTCAGCTACCAGCCAATCCTTACCAGGCCCCAGCTCAGCTACCAGCCCAAACTTACCAGGCCCCAGCTCAGCTACCAGCTCAAACTTACCAGGCCCCAGCTCAGCCACCAGCCCATCCTTACCAGGCCCCAGCTCAGCTACCAGCCCAACCTTACCTAGTAACAAGCCCAGTGGCTCCAGCTTAGCAACCAGCTCAGCATTACCAGTCCCAAGTCCAACAACCAGCTCAGCATTACCAGTCCCAAGTCCAACAACCAGCTCAGCATTATCAGGCCTTCTATGCCTACCCTGAGCAGCCAGCCAGCTAACCCCATCCCCAGCCAAGATGGGACGGATACCAGACACCTAGTCATGAACCCAACGTGCCACCCCTCCAGAGTGTTCCCCCTCCAGTGGCCAGTGCCAAGCGCTATACCTTCAGTGGTCAGTGGACCAAACCCCCAGAGTGCTCCCCCTACAATGACCAACCTATCATGCCCCCTGAACACTCCCTGTACAGTGGCTTCGCCCCCCTAAAGCTCATACACCCGGATCCCCAAATCCAGATGGCCATCTTGGCCACCCAGAGTCCGCTGGCCATCCCGGCCCCCCAGAAGGCCATCCCGGCTCCCGAACCCATACGGCCAGACCGACCCCCACCCTGAACCCCGACGGTCAGCTCCGACCCCCACCTGAGCCACCCCCAGTGGCATTCCATGGGGTGCCCAAATCGAGTCATGCCACTACCTACACCCCCCTATGGGGCGGCCATTGGCTCCTCTACCCTCTAAGGCACACCACCATGTGCATGCACATTTGAGGGGCAGCTGTGTAAAACCCCTCCCACATCCCTTATTGGTAGCCACACACCTCCATCAAAGCTAGTTAAGAACAATCAAGTCCACCTGAAAGAGGCAGGGCTACCGCTTTAAATGCCCCACCTGCAGTCATTAGTACTCTTTCAACCAATCAGCACAGACCACTAGAGATGCGTTGTTGACTGAGTATTGCATGAGTGTGGTTTGTGGTGGCCAGGGTATTTAATTTTCTTTGTAGTTATGTAGATTTATATTGTTGTGCATATAAATGCACTTCCTGTATTTGCTAATTGTGTAACGCTGTAGTGTTTGGAATATTTCAGATTGGGATGTTTGCCCTTTATTCAGCATGTGCCTAGACATCACCATCTTTCATCAGCTGTGATATTTCTCATCATTTGAAGCCTACAAAAGACTAACAAACTGATTTTAATAAAAGGTTTAAGGCTACCCTCCCCTTATGTTCTTACAGACATACCCATTGCGTTACATGCTACCCAGACTTTAAGCTATTTTACACACGAGAAACCCTTCGTATTCTGTCAAAGTATGTTGGGTCCCCACAAGTATAGTTAAACATATCCACACACACAAGAGAGTCTGGTGCTGCTCTCACACTTTCACTTTCCACTTCTTAGAAATCACTGACGGATTTGACTGAGTTATTGTAACAGTGAGTTCAAGTTCCATACTGAGTTATGGCATGGGGGACACACAAAAAAAACCTGCGAGAGTCTGATGCTCTCACACTTTCACTTTCCACTTCTTAGAAATCGCTGTTGGGTTTTACTGAGTTATTGTAAGTCAAAGTTAACATATTGGTATAAGACACAGACTACAAGGATGTTGATACAATGGGGTTGGAGGATGGAGAAATGTTGGGGGAAGAGAGGTTGGGGGTGGAGGCCCATTTATTTTTTACGTTTTCTGTTTAATATACAATAAACGTATTTATCATACAAAAGAGGCCAAACTCTGATGTTTCAAATGTTTACTCAGTGAAGATGCATCAGCTGAATACATGCATTCAATACAGTGCAGTGTCCATTTATACCCTTAGCTCTCCCTTCCACAAAGATGTACTTCAGTACTTTTCCATTATCCAGGATTTCTCCGTGCTCCTTCGTGCATATCACCTTATTTTTTTATTTATTTTTTATTTCACCTTTATTTAACCAGGTAAACCAGTTGAGAACAAGTTCTCATTTACAACTGCGACCTGGCCAAGATAAAGCAAAGCAGTGCGATAAAAAAACAACAACACAGAGTTACATATGGGGTAAAACAAAACAAAGTCAAAAATCAAAAATACAGAAACAGAAATACATATATATACAGTGTGTGCAAATTTAGCAAGTTATGGAGGTAAGGCAATAAAATAGGCTATAGTGCAAAATAATTACAATTTAGTATTAACACTGGAATGATGTGCAAGAGATGATGTGCAAATAGAGATACTGGGGTACAAATGAGCAAAATAAATAACAATATAGGGATGAGGTAGTTGGGCGGGCTAATTTCAGATGGGCTGTGTACAGGTGCAGTGATCGGTAAGGTGCTCTGACAACTGATGCTTAAAGTTAGTGAGGGAGATAAGTGTCTCCAGCTTCAGAGATTTTTGCAATTTGTTCCAGTCATTGGCAGCAGAGAACTGGAAGGAATTTCGGCCAAAGGAGGTGTTGGCTTTGGGGATGACCAGTGAGATATACCCGCTGGAGCGCAGACTACGGGTGGGTGTTGCTATGGTGACCAATGAGCTAAGATAAGGCGGGATTTGCCTAGCAGTGATTTATAGATGGCCTGGAGCCAGTGTGTTTGGCGACGAATATGTAGTGAGGACCAGCCAACAAGAGCGTACAGGTCACAGTGGTGGGTATTATATGGGGCTTTGGAGACAAAACGGATGGCACTGTGATAGACAACATCCAATTTGCTGAGTAGAGTGTTGGAGGCTATTTTGTAAATGACATCGCCGAAGTCAAGGATCGGTAGGATAGTCAGTTTTACGAGGGCATGTTTGGCAGCATGAGTGAAGGAGGCTTTGTTGCGAAATAGGAAACCGATTCTAGATTTAACTTATCAGTCAGTAGAGGCCTTCAGTTATTGGGAGTACACATTCCTACAATCCACTGCTGTCCACTAAATAATTACACTTCTCATACACAAAGAGCTTAAACCTAACACTACTATAAAACAGTCATTTACAATGTATCAATACTGAATGTATTATTACTTAAACTCTGTATGTATTTCTGACCGTTTTTTATTTTATTTTGAGTGGCAGCCTACAGGTACAGGTTTTATAAACTTATAAATGTAAATGGATAATGTACCTGTAACCCCGAAACAAAACAATGACAAAACAAATAAATAATTGGTCCAAAAAAAACTGACCCCGAGAGAGTCTGATGCTCTCACCCTTTCATTTTCTACTTCTTAGAAATAACTGCTGGGTTTTACTGAGTTATTGTAAGAGTCAAAGTTAACATATTTGTCCAAGACAAGGACTACAAGTATATTATTACAATGGGCTGGAGGATGGAGACATGTTGGCTGGGTGGCGTTGGAGGAGTGGGATGGGAGGTTGGGGGTGGAGGCCCACTTATTTTCCTGTTTATACTCTACAAGTAGTGGCATGTTATCTAAACAGATAAGTACCCAATCTATCAGTTTCCCCCTCCCCTTCTCTGATAAAACCATGTACTCTAATTGGTTGGTTGTACTTCATGGGCTGATAATGATAGAGAAGTTTAACTATAAATGTTTGAGCCGCAACAGTACGACATCACATCCACTTCAAGATTCCAATCCTGAGAACACCTGTAGACTGAGCAGAAAGGTAATTATCAAACTAAACTACTCTGAACAAACTTTTAGTGTCACCACACTTGGGGTTGTGAACAAAAGAAAAGGATGACTGAGTATACAAAACATTAGGAAAAACGTCCTAATATTGAGTTGCACATAGGGCTGTGGCGGTCAATACATTTTGTCAGCCGGTTATTGTCAAGCAAAAGACTGCCGGTCTCACAGTAATTGACATTTAACATCAACACATTTAACACCTCCAGGTCTCAATGCATCAAGGTGCTGATGTGCGCCTTTGGAATGTAGGGTCTGAAGGTCTATGATTTTGCTGATGTTTGCAAATGGTGTAATAGATGAACTTTACTCTGCTTTGCTGAAGCATCTGGAAAGCATTGCTACATAGGCTTATTGGAATAGAGGACATTTGGAGATATGAGGAGGCCAGGGATTGGTCTATCTAAAACCACCCATCTTATGTTACATAGGATAAATACCATGTTTGAACAAAGGACGAGAGAAAACCACATATTAACAGATTGGGCCGTTGTTCTCCAGATATCTGCAGATGTCTGTAAATTGATACTGTGATCTTTGATACAATAAACCTTTATAATCAAAGTACAGTGTAAGCGGACTTCTTATCATCACAGTATAATTAGCAACATATTTTTAGATACCACAGGAACATCTACATTTAAAAATGTTGAATAAATCAATTTAATATACACCATCACAATAAATTCATTGTTTATTTTAGTCAGGTCTAAAGAAACATTATGATATGAAGAAAATGTATTTCAGAAGAACAGAATGTGTTGGCCTGCTGTATGTTAGTTATCTGTCTATGCTCCATGCCCTAGACTGTAGTGTTGTTAATTTAGTTGACAAGATATGCTTATAAACAATGTTCCCTCTCTGCTGCGCGAGGGCCCACAGCTCTTCTTGAACTGCTGCGCAGAAGAAATACGAGATTGAACTTCAGTCAACTTTCTACAGTTTTTCCCTTTAGTTAACACTCTCTCAATGTTTCGATCTACTGTGGGAATTGTGATCGAATTAACGCAATATTAGCCACTTTCAATCTAATAACTGAACTGAATGACTACAGACCAGTAGCACACACTTCCGTCCTCATGAAGTGCTTTGAGAGGCTAATCAAAGACCATATCACCACCTCCCTCCCCGACACACTCGACCCTCTCCCATTCGCCTAGCGCCCTGACAGATCCTCGGACGACGCAATCGCCATTGCACTTCACACTGCCCTTACCCACCTGAACAAAAGTAATGGATTTGTGAGGATGCTGTTCATCGACTACAGCTCTGCCTTCAATACCATAGTGCCCAGTTGCGGTCGGTGCCGTTTAAGATGGGAGGATGATATATATATTTTTATTAACATGGCCTTATTTATTTTACAACATACTGTATGACTGTCATTCATATTCCATTTATCCAGCTCAATGTAGCATCGATAGTTTTAGGCTACAACATTATACTCTAATTTTCCCTATACCCAACATTAGGTTGCTACACCTAGCCTATGAATGAAAGTTCGTAGGCGCACAGTTTGAGAGAATTTTGAGTAATCAAGGTGACAGACAGTGACACATTCAATACCGCCTTGCACACTCTTGCCTGCATCTACTGTAGCTGATCTAGGGTGTAATCATTAGTCAACAGTTGCAAACGATAGTTTCTATTGGACAAATTCAGGTATGTTTATCCACGTTTCGTTCCGTTTAAGAAACATTTTTCGACAGAATCGGTGCAATGAATACACCTCTGATCACACTCAAACACAGTTTATACGGTGCATTCGGAAAGTATTCAGACCCCTTGACTTTTTCCACATTTTGTTAAACATGAGTCCATGCAACCTGTTATGTGACTTGTTAAGCACATTTTTACTCCTGAACATATTTAGGCTTGCCATTACAAAGGGGTTGAATACTTATTGACTGAAGACATTTTAGCTTTTCATTTTTAATTAAGTTGTAAAAAAAAAAAAAAAAATCTGGCTATAACACAACAAAATGTGGAAAAAGTCAAGGGTTGTGAATACTGTCTGAAGGCACTGTATATGCTCCCACCCTTCTGATCACTAACAAAAATAACAATGGGAGATTCTTAATTCGGGAGATTCGGAAGATTCTTAATTCGATATTATAACCGCGATCGATAATAGACAGTACTGTGCAGCCGTTTTCATTGACCTGGCCAAGGCTTTCGACTCTGTCAACCACCGCATTCTTATTGGCAGACTAAATAGCCTTGGTTTCTCAAATGACTGCTTCGCCTGGTTCACCAACTACTTCTCAGATAGAGTTCAATGTGTCAAATCGGAGGGCCTGTTGTCTGGACCTATGGCAGTCTCTATGGGGGTGCCACAGGGTTCAAATCTTGGGCCGACTCTTTTCTCTGTGTATATCAATGACGTCGCTCTTGCTGCTGGTGACTCTCAGATCCACCTCTACGCAGACGACACCATTTTGTATACATCTGGCCCTTCATTGGACACTGTGTTAACAAACCTCCAAACGAGCTTCAATGCCATACAACACTCCTTCAGTAGCCTCCAACTGCTCTTGAACACTAGTAAAACTAAATGCATGCTCTTCAACCGAACGCTGCTTGCACCCGCCCACCCGACTAGAATCACTACTCTCGACGGGTCTGACCTAGAGTATGTGGACAACTACAAATATCTAGGTGTCTGGTTAGACTGTAAACTCTCCTTCCAGACTCACATTAAGAATCTCCAATCCAAAGTTAAATCTAGAATCGGTTTCCTATTTCGCAACAAAGCCTCCTTCACTCATGCTGCCAAACATGCCCTCGTAAAACTGACTATCCTACCGATCCTTGACTTCGGCGATGTCATTTACAAAATAGCCTCCAACACTCTACTCAGCAAATTGGATGTAGTCTATCACAGTGCCATCCGTTTTGTCTCCAAAGCCCCATATAATACCCACCACTGTGACCTGTACGCTCTTGTTGGCTGGTGCTCACTACATATTCGTCGCCAAACCCACTGGCTCCAGGCCATCTATAAATCACTGCTAGGCAAATCCCCGCCTTATCTTAGCTCATTGGTCACCATAGCAACACCCACCCGTAGTCTGCGCTCCAGCAGGTATATCTCACTGGTCATCCCCAAAGCCAACACCTCCTTTGGCCGCAATTCCTTCCAGTTCTCTGCTGCCAATGACTGGAACAAATTGCAAAAATCTCTGAAGCTGGAGACACTTATCTCCCTCACTAACTTTAAGCATCAGTTGTCAGAGCACCTTACCGATCACTGCACCTGTACACAGCCCATCTGAAATTAGCCCGCCCAACTACCTCATCCCTATATTGTTATTTATTTTGCTCATTTGTACCCCAGTATCTCTATTTGCACATCATCTCTTGCACATCTATCATTCCAGTGTTAATACTAATTGTAATTATTTTGCACTATAGCCTATTTATTGCCTTACCTCCATAACTTGCTACATTTGCACACACTGTATATATATGTATTTCTGTTGTATTTTTGACTTTGTTTTGTTTTACCCCATATGTAACTCTGTGTTGTTGCTTTTATCGCACTGCTTTGCTTTATCTTGGCCAGGTCGCAGTTGTAAATGAGAACTTGTTCTCAACTGGTTTACCTGGTTAAATAAAGGTGAAATAAAAAATAAATAAATAAAAAATTGGGAAAAAGTCAACTCCTCCGTCCTTTCCTTCCTGACTGGGAAACCGATGAGTGGTCGAGTGGTCAAGGAAAGGGTCAATTTGTTAGTAGGCGAATGGAGGAGGGTCCTCGCCTCCTCGATAGTCTCCTGCTGCCAAGAAAGCTCAAGAGTATCCTACCTGAGTCCTCCGTGGAAGAGTTTTGAGATCCGCCACATCACCTTTGAATCAGCTGTTTTGTCAGAAGACAAAAGCATGCATACGTTTGAAAACAATATTCTACTTTTATCTAAAAAATGTCTAGCACAACTAGCTTAATTTATTTTTACTACTTTACACTTATTTTGGGATTCCAACCTTGTAAACATCCTTTGCAAGTGCATTTTCGTCCACGTTCCCTCACCTCGTCGCCTCTCCTTGATTATCTTTGACCTTTTTCAAAACGAATCGAGGACGGAGGGTGGAGGAGTTGAAAACCCCATTTTGAAACACCCTAAGAAATTCCTCATGTCAGTGGACCATTGAGCCTTGAGGCAGAGCATCAACAGACTGTATGTCTGATTGCTATTGTATTTGTACATACGTATGTTTATTTATGTCTGTATCTGTATACCTATAGATACAGCCACATGGAGATTTGAGTACATGTGTGTAACAGTATTGCTTCCATCCCTTTCCACTCCCCAACCTGGGCTTTAACCAGGGACCCTCTGAACACATCAACAACTGACTGCCACGAAGCATCGTTACCTATCGCTCAACAAAAGCCGCAGTCCTTGCAGAGCAAGGGGAACGCTACTAGCGTGCACCGCTAACTAGCTAGCCATTTCACACCGGTTGCACTCACCTTCCTTTGACCGCCTCCTTCTCCTTACCTATGGCATCCTAACCTATCGCTCCACATACACTACATAACCAAAAGTATGTGGACACCTGCTCGTCGAACATCTCATTCCAAAATCATGAGCATTAATATGGAGTTGGTCCCCCCTTTGCTGCCACAACAGCCTCCACTCTTCTGGGAAGGCTTTCCACTAGATGTTGGAACATTTCTGCGGGGACTTGTTTCCATTCAGCCACAAGAGCGTTAGTGAGGTCGGGCACTGATGTTGGGCGATTTAGGCCTGACTCGTAGTCAGCGTTCCAATTCATCCCAAAGGTGTTCGATGTGGGGCCTAGCCCGAGCCATGAAAAACAGCCCCAGAACATTATTCCTCCTCCACCAAACATTACCGTTGGCACTATGTATTCGGGAAGGTAGCGTTCTCCTGGCATCCGCCAAACCCAGATTCGTCCGTCGGACTGCCAGATAGTGAAGCGTGATTTATCACTCCAGAGAACGCGTTTCCACTACTCCAGAGTCCAATGGCGACGAGCTTTACACCACTCCAGCTGATGCTTGCCATTGAGCATGGTGATCTTAGGCTTGTGTGCGGCTGCTCGGCCATGGAAACCCATTTCATGAAGCTCCCAACTAACAGTTATTGTGCTGATGTTCCTTCCAGAGGTAGTTTGGAACTCAGTAGTGAGTGTTGCAACCGAGGATGGATGATTATTATGTGCTACTTTCTTCAGCCCACAGCGGCCCTGTTCTGTGAGCTTGTGTGGCCTACCACTTCGCGGCTGAGCCATCGTTGCTCCTAGACGTTTCCACTTCACAATAACAGCACTTACAGCTGACTGGGGCAGCTCTAGCAGGGCAGAAATTTGACAAACTGACTTCTACTGCCAATGTTTGTCTATAGAGATTGCATGGCGGTGTGCTCGATTTTATACACCTGTCAGCAACGGGTGTGGCTGAAATAGCTGAATAATTTAAAGGGGTGTCCACATACTCTTGTATATATATAGTGTAGATTTCTGTGCTGTTCATGTTTGATAATGATCATTACCAATTAATGATCTATACCCACCTTCTTGAGCTTAGCCTTACCCCATTGTAACCTTAACCCACATCTAAGTTGGTTGTTATTTGTTTTTGTTTATTATTTATTAACAAACAATGTTGATCTCATCGACTGTCAGTTCTTTTATCCATAATATCATTCTATAAATGTTGTTGTTGTTTTCTCTCTGTCTCTCTCTCTCTCTCTCTCTCTCTCTCCATCCTGTGCTAACATCTGTCTTGTGTGTTTTCCAGTCATCACTGCCATTGAAGAGATGAAAAGGAGTGAGGAAACAAGTATACCTGTAAAGGCATCCATTGAGACGCTGTTTGACAATGAGGAAGACAGCGAGGGAGAGTGGCACGGGGAGGCAGGAGTGTATAAGGGTAAATTAGACATCGGTGGCGTGAAGTCTGTGACCGAGGTTGGCAATATGGGTGTTGGTGGTGTGGCATCGAAGGAAAAAGGACTTAGTGGGCACCTTGACTACAGATTGGGGAAGACTCAATTAGACCTTGGTGGCGAGTTGATGGTGGAGGGCAGGTTGCCCAATGCCGGTGTTGCTGCTGGGATAACTAACGATGGAGTTAAAGCCATGGCCACAGCTGAGCTCGTAGGTGCCTCTGTATCCCACGGGAAGGTGACAGCCTCAATGCGTCTGGCAGCTGATACAGGCTTTGGAGTAGGCAAGGATGGGGTCGAGGCACAATTTCTTGGTACAGGCTTCTCTATCGGGAAGAAAACATCAATTTCTCTTTTTGGTACCAAGCTTGAATGGGACTTCAGCAAGTGACACACCACCACTCAGAGCCCAGAGGTCCACTGCTTTGGAGATGTATTCACTCCACCTGATTAGTTCTCATATAGCCTACAGATAAGGCTTCAGGGCCACAGATGTGCTTGGCTTCTTTTATACTAAAAGAAAACAGCTTCATGTATTGTACTTAATCAGTGGACTGTATTTACAATATATTCTTATCAACTCTATTGGCGACTGGACTGTTATTTTTTATGCACGCACACAGAAAAACATGCACGCACACACACACAAAAACATACACACACACACACACCTCACACAGAGGTATAGGTCATGGAAGCCTTGTCCCCTCCACAGCACAATTATCACCCTCCAGTGGTCAAGCTGAGCTACTGCATTAGAGGACACTTTTGGCTGGCCTTCAGAAACGCGTGTGTGTGTGTGTGGACGTGTTTAACCATACTTGTGTGGACCAGAAGTCCCCACAAGAATAGTAAACCAATAAATGTTTTACCAACTGGGGACATTTTGTTGGTCCCCACAAGGTCAAATGCTATTTCTAAGGGGTTTAGGGTTAAGGTACCCGCCCACCCGACTAGAATCACTACTCTCGACGGGTCTGACCTAGAGTATGTGGACAACTACAAATACCTAGGTGTCTGGTTAGACTGTAAACTCTCCTTCCAGACTCACATTAAGAATCTCCAATCCAAAGTTAAATCTAGAATCGGCTTCCTATTTCGCAACAAAGCCTCCTTCACACATGCTGCCAAACATGCCCTCGTAAAACTGACTATCCTACCGATCCTTGACTTCGGCGATGTCATTTACAAAATAGCCTCCAACACTCTACTCAGCAAATTGGATGTAGTCTATCACAGTGCCATCCGTTTTGTCTCCAAAGCCCCATACACTACCCACCACTGTGACCTGTACCCTCTTGTTGGCTGGTCCTCACTACATGTTCGTCGTCATACCCACTGGCTCCAGGCCATCTATAAATCACTGCTAGGCAAATCCCCGCCTTATCTTAGCTCATTGGTCACCATAGCAGCACCCACCCGTAGTCTGCGCTCCAGCAGATATATCTCACTGGTCATCCCCAAAGCCAACACCTCCTTTGGCCGCCATTACTTCCAGTTTTCTGCTGCCAATGACTGGAACGAATTGCAAAAATCTCTGAAGCTGGAGACTCTTATCTCCCTCACTACCTTTAAGCATCAGTTGTCAGAGCACCTTACCGATCACTCCACCTGTACACAGCCCATCTGAAATTAGCCCACCCAACTACCTCATCCCTATATTGTTACTTATTTTGCTCTTTTGCACCCCAGTATCTCTATTTGCACATAATCTCTTGCACATCTAGCATTCCAGTGTTAATACTAATTGTAATTATTTTGCACTGTAGCCTATTTATTGCCTTACCTCCATAACTTGCTACATTTGCACACACTGTATATATATATTTTCTGTTGTATTTTTATTTATTTTTTATTATTGTTTTTATATATATATATATATTTTTTTTGACTTTATGTTTTTTTACCCCATATGTAACTCTGTGTTGTTGTTTTTATCGCACTGCTTTGCTTTATCTTGGCCAGGTCGCAGTTGTAAATGAGAACTTGTTCTCAACTGGTTTACCTGGTTAAATAAAGGTTAAATAAAAAATTAATAAAAATAAGGTTAGAATTAGTGTTAGGGTTAGGTTCTAGTGTTCGGGTTAGGAGCTAGGGTTAGGTTTAGGGTTAAGGTTAGGTTTTTGGGTTAAGGTTAGGGTTAGGGTTAAGGTTAAGGTTAAGGTTAAGGTTAGGGTTAGGGTAAGGGTACGGGTTAGGGTTAGGTTTTGGGTTAGTGGTTAGGGAAAATAGGATTTTGAATGGGACTGAATTGTATGTCCCTACAAGGTTAGCTGTGCAAGACTGTGTGTGTGTGTGTGTGTGTGTGTGTGTGTGTGTGTGTGTGTGTGTGTGTGTGTGTGTGTGTGTGTGTGTGTGTGTGTGTGTGTGTGTGTGTGTGTGTGTGTGTGTGTGTGTGTGTGTGAGTGTGTGTGTGTGTGTGTGTGTGTGTGTGTGTGATAGACAGGGAAACAGAGGTTTGTTCAGTTTATTGTGTTAAGGTCCTGAGTTGGACGAACAGACTTATCAACTACAGGAAGATAGGAAGGAATGGACAGGAAGAGAAACATTAGAGATGAGGGGACAATTAATAAATAAGATTAATACAATATAGTAATATGAGATATTCATCTTAATAAATCCACATAAACAGATTCAATAACTATTAAAATAAATACTTCATACATTCACTTTTAAATGGTTACTGCTAGTATATGACTAAAATAAATACTTGCTAAACTGTGTTTTCAAGTGTTACATTAACTATATAACTAACCGAATAAATATAAAGTCTGTATGTATTATGAAAAGTATATAGATACAAATTCTGCATTTTTACTCATGACTACAAAGTATATATATTAGTGCTTCCCAAACTTTTTCACTCATTCCCCCATTTCATCACAAGCACTGTCCATGACACAAACTGTTCACACCCCTCTTGTTGGCATTTTTAAAGCTTATTTCCTGCAATTCTACACATTTTGCCATGTCTTATACAGTATTTGTTCAAGATTAACTGAGTGACTCAAACATTACAACAAAATCAATGGGCTAAAACACCTAGCTAAATAAATATGGACTAGTTGATCGGTTATAAATAGCTGTCTAAGGTCTGCAATGACAACATGACAAGAGGAAAACAGCTGATTCACTACCAAATTTCAAAAGTGTTCCTTTTTTATGCTACTATTACAACTTTCAAGAGTAAACTGAAAGCCTGACTGAGTTCCTTCAAAAAACATCAACCCAGTATGCTACGTAATATGGGAGGAATTGCCAATTCTGAGGTACCAGATTATGTGTGTACCAGGCGAAATGTGGAAGAGATACCATCTGCAGGGACCAAATGTCGTTTGGAGCTGAAAAAATGTGTAACCTATACCAGTTGATAATGTGAGGTGCTGTTTCACCCATTTCAGTGCTACGTTTTTTAGCCAGGCCCGTTGTTCTGTTGTTAAATATGTTAAAATAATTCCCTGAATTATTGTAATTGATGGTAATAATATTGATAATAAAATATTTTGCTCATGTTACTGTGCTGTTGTTTGAATATTGTTTGTTAGGTTAGAATTTATTTAAAAATGATTAGTAAACCTGTAGAGGCTAAATCACACTGTAGGCCTATCCGCAATTTGATGTAATAAAAATGTATTGTTAACCAGGTTTGTGTCTTTATTTCGACATTTTGAATAATGGTGTAATAACCCATGACATCTTTATACCTTGGAAGGTGAGGGAGTAGCTCTTTATAAACGGATGACTTTATTACTTACCCGGAGCATGGTGTAACAGGCAGGCAGTCAAGTGTATAGGGTGCATTCCAATACTCTAACAATGATACCAATATTGACCGACCGGCTCGATTCGGTCTTATGTAGCAACATTTGAAATTGTGTTTTTTGCATTGGATAAAAGTAGAGACTCAGAGCTAGAAAATGGTATTTCATACACTGAAGTTGAGGAACAATGGGAAAGTAATTCTGCTTTGAAAGTTGATAAACTTGTAACCTCACTTTTGAGAAAATGGCCCTTGAATGTTTTGGGAAACCTACAGGAGAGCTCTCCTTTGTCTACACCCATTCAGGATCGTTCACACCCTCTTAAGCCTTAGCCCCACCCATCTCTTTAAGGATTCACATGTGATGCCATGTACTAAACAACCAAAGATTACAAGATTGAAGGCTGGTTTATACTACGTCTATCGACAGTTGTCGCAGTGACGTCATTGTCGTTGTCGTTGTCGTTGTCGTTATTAAAAAGTATAAACACAAAATCTACAGGCTGCATGACAGCCTGGTGGTCCAAAATAGCATAAATTGAGTATTTTAAACACCTATAAAACCACCTGTCTAGCAATCCATGCAACGAAAAGCAACTTTCTAAACAATGTTTTGGTTTGTTTCTAGCTTGTTAGCTGGCTAGCCAGTTCAAATAATGACCATATCATATACCTGACAACGTCTTCACTTTAGCTCATTTGTCTTCATTATTACAGGAAAATACAAACGCACAACAACATCATTATTTACAAGTTAATGGCGAGCCAATTACAGAAAATAGGTTACGGTTCTGAGTGTGACGAAATTAAAGCAGGTCATTCTACTGGAGAATATTATAACTTGGACACTGTCTCGTTGGCCTAACGTTATATCCTAATTTGACTTTGGTGCATGTTCTTCACATTACCGTCTCTGGTAAACACATACTATATCAAATAAAATCAATGTTGCACAGGATACAGAAGGTGTAGTGAAATGGTTACTTACATAGTGGAGTCTTTTGTTTAGACATGTAGCTAGCTAGCTAAACAATGAAGCATAATCCCAACTCATAATGTTACTACCCTGCATGAATCTGCAGGTAGCTAACCAACCAGGTACAATGTTAGCTAGCTAGCTAACATTAGGCTATAACTAGAAATGCAAATGGCTCTGATATACGAATAATATTACTACACAGATCATACACGTAACGTTAGCTAGCGAGCCAGCCAGCTAATGTTAGCTAGCTAGCTAACAGTAAGCTTTAACTTGAAATGAAAATGACTTTCTGACAAAATTAGAAACGTATAATATCTGAAAATGTAGCTAGCTAGACTATCTTACCCGTATATATGGATGGACGCTTCTCCCTCTCTGTCACGGATGACATGGTTGCCCTTAGTTTGAAGATGTAATCCGGAGACAGGTGTTTTATACAACAGCCTTCTGTGTGTTCTCTTTTTGATTCCCTCTGCATATTTGCAATCAAACGCCAGATTTTTTTCCATCTCCTTAGCTATCATACTCTAATTCCACCCGGCATTCCACTGATTTCAAAACTCGGTCCTCCAGAAAGTGGAGAGCAACACTTATGCAGTTCTACTACGTGATATCTTTCAAAATAGCGCGTTAGAAAGGATTACCTACACATACTGACCAGCTCATATTATAGACAAAAGCGTGCTACATGGCAGACCAATCCGAACGTATCTCTCGGCATGTCCAGCCCTTCCATTATCTCAGCCAATCATGGCTAGCGGGAAGGTTCCTGTCTTTTTCCGTGGCTAATCCAACTAGGCTCATAATTTAACAATTGTATTCGTATATACAGATGGCATACACATTTGTTATGAAGGCACATGAAAGTTCACATGTTCCAGAAGGCATTTCTGCCAAAAAACGCATTTTGATAAAAAAAAAAAGGTTTAAGTTCAAATGGCTCCCCTGTGAAGTAGTGACGCCTAGTTTCCTGAAATGAGTCAGGTAACTCAAGTGCTCCACCCCTGGTGGCGTGTATGTGTAATGACGTTAATCCTACATTACCACATTCCTCCCCTCTTAAGATTTTATTATAAAATCTTCACAAATAAACCCTTTTTTAGGATATACAACATAAGACATTCCCTATGCTCTTCTATTGCGTGAATAAAGTAATTCTGAAATAAAGGTCCTTTAACTGAAACATTATTTTGAACTTGTTATGTACTCTACTGATCTAAACAAGTCAGTGTAATGTCGTATCGGGTGAATGGTGGCAATTATTGCTGATAAACAAAGGAGTCCGCTCATACTGAACTTTGATCATAAGGTTTATTCAGATCACAAGCTTCAGCATAAGTGACAGATGTCATGACATCCGGAGAGCGACGCCTCAGATTGAAATGGCCGCTCTGCCCTTTCATCGTTTAACCCCTACTTATAAACAATGCAAAAAGATGGGCTCCCTCTTCTGGCCAATCACCAGTCTCCCCTGTCTACAACACACTTCCTGTCTGTTGTATGTGGCGTTACACTAAAACATTCCCTCTTGATACTAAAATTAACGTCCTCTCTGGTTCCACTTAAAACATTAACAACGTCATAATCTCAATACACGACAGTAAACAATAAAAATGACATTTCACATGTTCACAATCATTTTATTTTATTTTCACATTCTTCATTAATTGTAAGTATTTAACTCTTGAGTCTATTTTACTGTGAATCTTTTAGTTGTCTTTTAAAAACAATTTACTGTATATCACAGTTTTTTTTTCTTCAGTTCAGTCTTTTAAGTGGCTTGGAAGCATTGCATGCCTCTGTGAACAATGAACACTAGGGGTAGGGTACATTCTCAACGGTGGAAAAGCCACCAGCTGTTTCTGAGTCGAGCTCAGAGTATCTGACTCTGAAACAGGGTTTTGCTCTTGTCGAACTGTTTCCTCTGTTACAGTCTCTCCCTGTGAAACGTGCACCACAGAAGCATTTGGATAGCTAGAGAACAGCCTGTCCTCTGCCATCACAACTGGTATCTCACTTGCTGTTCCTTCCCATCTGGCAAGAATCTGATCAACATGTCTGCGAACAACTTTACCATCTCATAACATTCCCTTGTAGGAGACGGGACCAGTCACTGAGTCTATGAATCCAGGAATCCATTTTGGCGAGTGACTGACATTTCTGGTAAGCACAGGGTCCCCCTCTCCAAAACCAGTGTGGAGCGTAGTCTACAACCTAATAACATCTCAACAGGTCCAGTGTGGAGCGTAGTCCACAACCTAATAACATCTCAATAGGTCCAGTGTGGAGCGTAGTCTACAACCTAATAACATCTCAACAGGTCCAGTGTGGAGCGTAGTCCACAACCTAATAATATCTCAACAGGTCCAGTGTGGAGCGTAGTCTACAACCTAATAACATCTCAACAGGTCCAGTGTGGAGCGTAGTCTACAACCTAATAACATCTCAACAGGTCCAGTGTGGAGCGTAGTCTACAACCTAATAACATCTCAACAGGTCCAGTGTGGAGCATAGTCTACAACCTAATAACATCTCAACAGGTCCAGTGTGGAGCGTAGTCTACAACCTAATAACATCTCAACAGGTCCAGTGTGGAGCGTAGTCTACAACCTAATAACATCTCAACAGGTCCAGTGTGGAGCGTAGTCCAAAACCTAATAACATCTCAGCAGGAGAAAGTCCTGTTGTTGATTGAGGTGTTCTGTAGCTGAACAGAACACATTACACTTTTTCTGCCATGCTCCCTTCTACTCTTTTCTTCATAATTTCTTAGAATGTCTGTACTGTGCGTTCCGCCAGTCCATTTGAAGATGGATGATATGGAGCAGATGCACAATACCGTTGTTTCTGAAGAATTCTTGCGTTTCTGTTCTCATGAAACTGGTCGCATTGTCACTCACCACTATCTCAGGTATCCCTTGGTTACTAAACCTCTGTCATAGGCCATCTATAGTAGTGGTGGATTAAGCAGAACTAACTGGATACACATCCATCCATTTTGAATGTGCTTTGATGATTATCAGGAACATTTCCCCCATGAACAGCCCTGCGTAATCTTCTCCAAGGTTTCACTGGAAACTCGCAAGGGTGGAGTGGAGCTGCTGCATGTGCCTTTCTGTGTTCCTGACACATGTTACATGTCTTGACTAGATTCTCTATCTCCTCATCTAGTTTTGGCCACCATCAGTAACTCCTAGCCAACGCTTTCATACGCAAGACCCCAGGGTGACTGATGTAGCTGCTGTAGGATAGCCTGGCATGCTGGAAGTGGAATAATCACTTGTGCTCCCCACAAAACGCAACCATCCTGTACGATCAACTCTGTTTCCCTGACACTGTTTGGTGTGAATTCAGTCCCTTCTGTTTGTTGTGGCCTTCCCCTTACCACATGTTCTCTAACTCCAGAAAGTACTGTATCTTTACCTGTCCAGGTTCTCACTTGCTCTGCGTTCACGAGTGCCGTGTCTGTGTCCACGAACATCAGCACTCTGTCCTCTTGAGCTGTTATGAAAGGCGTGTATGGAAGCGGAAGACGGCTCAAGGCATCTGCGTTCCCATGGTACTTTCCTGCCTTGAAAACGATGACATACTCGCACGCCCTCAACGTCACTGCCAACCTCTGGATTCTCTGAGACAACATCTGTGGAACTGCCTTCATTTAATTGAAAAGAGATGGTACATATGGTCAAATACCTGCCATATTTGTATTTGTGGAACCTCTGAATCCCAAACATTACTGCTAACCCCTCTTGTCTAGTTGGGAATAGTTCTTTTCTGCTGGGTTAAAAGTTCTCGACATGAACCCTATTGGTCTCACAGTTCCGTCCTGCATACGGTGTGACAGAACTGCCCCTAACCCGTAGGGTGACGCATCAAACGAGAGAATGAGGTCCTTCTCTCCACCGTAGTGAACCAAGACATCTGATGACTGCATCAGTTTCTTTGATTTTGCAAACGAAGCCTCCTGCTCCTTCCCCCACTGCCACTTTGTTTCTTTACACAGTAGTGTGTGAAGAGCTGCTAACACTGTTGACAAGTTTGGCAAAAATCTGTCATAATGGTTTAGCAGTCCCAGGTAACCTGTTATAGTGGTTTAGCAGTCCCAGGTAACCTGTTATATTGGTTTAGCAGTCCCAGGTAACCTGTTATAATGGTTTAGCAGTCTCAGTTAACCATTATAACAGGTTACATGGGACTGCTAAACCATCATAACAGGTTATCTGGGAATTCTAAACCATTATGACAGGTTTTTGCCAAAATTGTCAACAGGTAACCTGTTTAGCAGTCCCAGGTAACCTGTTATAATAGTTTAGCAGTCCCAGGTAACCGTTTAACTCAATCACATTTGTAGGAGCAGGTGCGTTCTGGATTGCTTGTACCTTGTCATTTAGTGGATGGATACCTGTGGCGTCCATTCTGTGTCCTAGGAACACTGCCTCATTCCCCATGAAGGTACACTTACTCCGCTTGAGACGTAAGCCCTCACTCTCCAATCTCTGTAGTACCTCAGTCAGTGTGCTCAGATGCTCCTGGTCACTCCTCCCCGTCACCAGGATGTCATCCAAGTAAATGGCAACGTGGAATCCCTTGAAGTACGCCCTCGATGGTCCTCTGAAAAATAGCAGGACTGCTGGAGACACCAAAAGGTAAACGTTTATACATAAACAACTCCTTGTGTGTATTTATTGTACAATGCTTAGATTCCTCATCCAGAGTGATCTGTTGGTATGCATGGCTCATATCTAACTTTGTAAATAGATCCTCTGTTTTTGGAATAGGATACTGCTCTAACTTGGATACTCTTAACAGTCAGTTTGTTTGGGGGGAACCAACTCTATATTAATGCCCATGATTTTGGAATGAGATCTTCGACGAGCAGATGTCCACATACTTTCGGTCATGTAGTGTATTTGTGCGTCTGTAACTCACTCATCATTATTCACGATTTATTCAGGATTATCCGTAATCATGGTAGCCTCCACATGAATGTAGAAGTGTTTTGAAACATATTATATTCTTATTTACAATACATGTGACTCCAAAATGACACAATACATTATTTACCATTCATTTATATTGGTTACAAAATAATCAGAAACACAACCAAAACAAACAGCAAATAGATCCCAAAAATGTGAAGAGTCACAAGCTTGATGTAGTCATTGCCTGCCATGAATATCAGACCAAATACTTAACTTTTTACTACTTTAATACACATACAAACAGAAATTATTCAGACCCCTTGACTTTATCCACATTTTGTTACTTTACAGCCTTATTCTAAAATGGATTAAATATTATTTTTCTCTCAGCAATCTACACACAATACCCCATAATGACAAAGCGAAAGCAGGTTTTTATAATTTTTTTGCAAATGTATAAAAAATAAAAACAGAAATACCTTATTTACATAAGTATTCATACCCTTTGCTATGAGACTCGAAATTCAGCTCAGGTGCATCCTGTTTCCATTGATCATCCTTGAGATGTTTCTACAACTTGATTGGAGTCCACCTGTGCTAAATTCAATTGATTGGACATGATTTGGAAAGGCACACACCTGTCTATATAAGGTCCCACAGTTGACAGTGCATGTCAGAGCAAAAACCAAGAGGTTGAAGGAATTGTCCGTAGTGCTCCAAGACAGAATTGTGTCGAGGCACAGCTCAAGGGGAATGGTGCCAAAACATTTTTGCAGCAATGAAGGTCCCCAAGAACACAGTGGCCTCCATCATTCTTAAATGGAAGAAGTTTGGAACCATCAAGATTCTTCCTAGAGCTGGCCGCCTGGCCAAACTGAGCAATCGGGGGAGAAGGGCCTTGGTCAGGGAGGTGACCAAGAATCCGATGGTCACTCTGACAGAGCTCTAGAGTTCCTCTGTGGAGATGGGAGAACATTCTAGAAGGACAACCATCTCTGTAGCGTTCCACCAATCAGGCCTTTATGGTAGAGTGGCCAGATGGAAGCCACTCCTCAGTAAAAGGCACATGACAGCCTGCTTGGAGTTTGCCTAAAGGCCCCCAAAGACTCTCAGACCATGAGAACCAAGATTCTCTGATCTGATGAAACCAAGATTGAATTTTTGAAGACATTCATTTTCATTTTTAGAGCGGCCACTAGTATCTGGTCAATATAATGGATAATCTCTGATTGTAGCAACTACAATATATCATTATTGTTGACAAAAATTGAGAAAGTGTCAGTTTGTCACTTTCAAGGGATTGTAGTCATGACATATTCAGATGCTTAGGACATTCACTCAAATATGGGTTGTTCATTTAGATTTTGATAAAAATTATCAAGTATGCAACGACTTCCTGGTGTGGTCAGAAATACTTAATCTTCTTCGATGGGGTTTAACGGCAGTTGACATCCAATGTTAATGGTGCATTACCACCACTAGCTGGACAGGGTATTGAATGTGAAAATAAAAAACCATTGCGGGAAAGGGGGAAAACGACATCATACAAAATGTAACATTAAACACGTCAATTAACAAAACCCATGTGAAGAGTGAAGTGAGTCCACTCCAAAATACATCCCTATTGATGTCTTCAGTTATATCCTCTGCCTTTACTTCTTGCACCACTCCAGAAATAATCCCCTTGATAGGCGCCCTGCTACGAAAATCCATACAGGAAACATTCCACTCCAATATCTTTTTCAGTCTTAAAACATGCTTCTTCTGCTCTGCAGACACACAAAAAATCAAAATAAGACCACTTCTTGTGACTCTCACTGACATTCCACTCCCCCAACGCCACCTAGCCAACATGTCTCCATCCTCCAGCCCCATTGGATCAACATGCTTGTAGTCAGTGTCTTAGACAAATATGTTAACCTGGACTCTTACAATAACTCAGTAAAACCCGGTAGTGATTTCTAAGTGGAAAGTGAAAGTGTCAGACTCTTGTGGGGACTTTTTGTGCGTGTGTGTGTTTGTGTGTGTGGGTGTGTGTGTTTGTGTGTGTGTGTGCGTGTGTGTTTGTGTGTGTGTGTGTGTGTGTGTGTGTCAGACCTGGCCATAAGGGGGCAGTTGAAAATTGTTACATTTTTGCATTCAAATTATACTGAATTCTGCTTATATAATCACGCTATACCATAATAAACATAAAGTCTAAATGCAGAGACTCCGAGATCACTGAGTGCTTTTGAAGTATGTAGCATATCTCTGCTGCGCTGTATCAGCCCAATGGACTGTGCCCTACAGCAATACTGTTTAGATGGGAAATTACCCTATTACAAGCAGCCTATGTGAATGCAGCCGTACACACAGCTGTCTTACCAAAATGATGCAAACTAAATGCTGAAAATAGTAGCCTAGTTACAATGGCTTGTGAAAGTATTCACCCCCTTGGCATTTTTCCTATTTTGTTGCCTTACAACCTGGAATTTAAATGGATTTTTGGGGGGTTTGTATCATTTGATTTACACAACATGCCTTCCACTTTGAAGATGCAAAATATTTTTTCTTGTGAAACAAACAAGAAATAAGACAAAAAAACAGAACTTAAGCGTGCATAACTATTCACCCACCAAAGTCAATACTTTGTAGAGCCAACTTTTGCAGCAATTACAGCTGCAAGTCTTTTGGGGAATGTCTCTATAAGCTTGGCACATCTAGCCACTGGAATTTTTGCCCATTCTTCAAGGCAAAACTGCTCCAGCTCCTTCAAGTTGGATGGGTTCCGCTGGTGTACAGCAATCTTTAAGTCATACCACAGATTCTCAATTGGATTGAAGTCTGGCCTTTGACTAGGCCATTCCAAGACATTTAAATGTTTTCCCTTAAACCACTCGAGTGTTGCTTTAGCAGTATGCTTAGGGTCATTGTCCTGCTGGAAGGTGAACCTCCGTCCCAGTCTCAAATCTCTGGAAGACTGAAACAGGTTTCCCTCAAGAATTTTCCTGTATTTTGCGCCATCCATCATTCCTTCAATTCTGACCAGTTTCACATGCCCTGCTGATGAAAAACATCCCCACAGCATGATGCTGCCACCACTATGCTTCACTGTGGGAATGGTGTTCTCAGGGTGATGAGAGGTGTTGGGTTTGCCCCAGACATAGCGTTTTCCTTGATGGCCAAAAAGCTCAATTTTAGTCTCATCTGACCAGAGTACCTTCTTCCATATGTTTGGGGAGTCTCCCACATGCCTTTTGGCGAACACCAAATGTGTTTGCTTATTTTTTTCTTTAAGCAATGATTTTTTTCTGGCCACTCTTCCGTAAAGCCCAGCTCTGTGGAGTGTACGGCTTAAAGTGGTCCGATTAAGAGATTCTCCATACTCCGCTATGGAGCTTTGCAGCTCCTTCAGGGTTATCTTTGGTCTCTTTGTTGCCTCTCTGATTAATGCCCTCCTTGCCTGGTCCGTGAGTTTTGGTGGGCGGCCCTCTCTTGGCAGGTTTGTTGTAGTGCCATATTTTTTTTTTTTTTAAATAATGGATTTAATGGTGCTCCGTGGCATTTTCAAAGTTTCTGATATTTTTTTATAACCCAACCCTGATCTGTACTTCTCCACAACTTTGTCCCTGACCTGTTTGGAGAGCTCCTTGGTCTTCATGGTGCCGCTTGCTTGGTGGTGCCACTTGCTTAGTGGTGTTGCAGACTCTGGGGCCTTTCAGAACAGGTGTATATACACTACCATTCAAAACTTAGAAATGTTCTTGTTTTCGAAAGAAAAGCAATTTTTTTGCCCACTAAAATAACATCAAATTGATCAGAAATACATTTTAGACATTGTTAATGTTGTAAATGGCTATTGTAAATGGCTATTGTAGCATCAACCCTCAGTCCTGTGTTCCAATGGCACGTTGTGTTTGCTAATCCAAGTTTATCATTTTAAAAGGCGAATTGATCATTAGAAAACCCTTTTGCAATTATGTTAGCACAGCTGAAAACTGTTGTGCTGATTGAAGAAGCAATAAAACTGGCCTTCTTGAGACTAGTTGAGTATCTGAAATTGTGGGTTTGATTACAGAATCAAAATGGCCAGAAACAAATAACTTTCTTCTGAAACTCGTCAGTCTATTCTTGTTCTGAGAAATGAAGGCTTTTCCATGTGAGAAATTGCCAAGAAACTGAAGATCTCGTACAACGCTGTGTACTATTCCCTTCACAGAACAGCGCAAACTGGCTCTAACCAGAATAGAAAGAGCAGTGGGAGGCCCCAGTGCACAACTGAGCAAGAGGACAAATACATTAGAGTGTCTAGTTTGAGAAACAGATGCCTCACAGGTCCTCAACTGGCAGCTTCATTAAATAGTACCCGCAAAACACCAGTCTAGACGTCAACAGTGAAGAGGAGACTCCGGGATGCTGACCCTCTAGGCAGAGTTGCAAAGAAAAAGCCATATCTCAGACTGGCCAATACAAATAAAAGATTAAGATGGGCAAAAAAACACAGACACTGGACAGAGGAAGATTGGAAAAAAGTGTTATGGACAGACGAATTGAAGTTTGAGGTGTTCGGATCACAAAGAAGAACATTTGTGAGATGCAGACCAAATGAAAAGATGCTGGAGGAGTGCTTGATGCCATCTGTCAAGCATGGTGGAGGCAATGTGATGGTCTGGGGGTGCTTTTGTGGTGGTAAAGTGGGAGATTTGTACAGGGTAAAAGGGATCTTGAAGAAGGAAGGTTATCACTCCATTTTGGACGGCGCTTGATTGGAGCCAATTTCCTCCTACAACAGGACAATGACCCAAAGCACAGCTCCAAACTATGCAAGAACTATTTAGGGAAGAAGCAGTCAGCTGGTATTCTGTCTATAATGGAGTGGCCAGCACAGTCACCGGATCTCAACCCTATTGAGCTGTTGTGGGAGCAGCTTGACCATATGGTACGTAAGAAGTGCCCATCAAGCCAATCCAACTTGTGGGAGGTGCTTTAGGAAGCATGGGGTGAAATCTCTTCAGATTACCTCAACAAATTGACAACTAGAATGCCAAAGCTCTGCAAGGCTGTAATTGGAGGATTCTTTGACGAAAGCAAAGTTTGAAGGACACAATTATTATTTCAATTAAAAATCATTATTTCTAACCTTGTCAATGACTAAATTTTCTATGCATTTTGCTATATTTCCTATTCAAACTCATTTAATGTATGTTTTCATGGAAAACAAGGAAATGTCTAAGTGACCCCAAACTTTTGAACGGTAGTGTATACTGAGATCATGTGACAGGTCATGTGACACTTAGATTTCACACAGGTGGACTTTATTTAACTAATTATGTGACTTCTGAAGGTAATTGGTTGCACCAGATCTTATTTAGGGTCTTCATAGCAAATAGAGTGAATACATATGCACGCACCACTTTCCGTTATTTATTTTTTATACTTTTTTGAAACAAGTTATTTTTTCATTTCACTTCACCAATTTGGACTATTTTGTGTATGTCCATTTAAATTACAGATTGTAATGCAACAAAATAGGAAAAACGCCAAGGGGGAAATCCGTCGATTGAAATAGATTTATTAGGCCCTAATCTATGGATTTCACGAGTACAGATATGCATCTGTTGGTCACAGATACCTTAAAAAGAAAGGTAGGGGCGTGGATCAGAAAACCAGTCAGTATCTGGTGTGACCACAATTTGCTTCATGCAGCGTGACACATCTCCTTCGAATAGAGTTGATCAGGCTGTTGATTGTGGCCTGTGGAATGTTGTCCCACTCTTCAATGGCTGTGCAAAGTTGCTGGATATTGGCGGGAACTGGAATACGCTGTCGTACACGTCGATCCAGATCATCCCAAACATGCTCAATGGGTGACATGTCTGGTGAGTATGCAGGCCATGGAAGAACTTGTACATTTTCAGCTTCCAGGAATTGTGTACAGATCCTTGCGACATGGGGCCGTGCATTATAATACTGAAACATGAGGTGATGGCAGCAGATAAATGGCACGACAATGGGCCTCAGGATCTCATCACGGTATCTCTTTGCATTTAATTTGACAATGATAAAATGCAATTGGGTTAGTTGTCCGTAGCTTATGCCTGACATAACATTACCCCACCGCCACCATGGTGCACTCTGTTCACAACGTTGACATCAGCAAACCGCTCGCCCACACGACGCCATAAACCAAGACCCTGGTGAGGAGGACGAGCATGCAGATGACCTTCCCTGAGACAGTTTCTGACAGTTTGTGCAGAAGTTCTTCGGTTGTGCTGTGCAAACCATCAGCTGTCCGGGTGGCTAGTCTCAGACGATCCCGCAGGTGAAGAAGCGGGATGTGGTGGTCCTGGGCTGGCGTGGTTACATGCAGTCTGCGGTTGTGAGGCCGGTTGGACATGCTGCCAAATTTAGAAGTGTCAAATGCCCTGTTAGTGCTGTGAACACTACGTGTGAGAAAAAACCTCAAGAAATACTGACGCAATATTGCAAATATGACTCCTAGACCATTTCTTGGTGTGCTGTGTCCTGTGTTTCTGAGTCACAACAATAAACCATAAGAATGTCTTAAGATACGTTTGGCTCAATGTCAGATGGAACATGCACTGAGTGGATCTTCTCTGCCTGGTTATGCTGTTGAAGATGAAGTCTGTGGCCTAGAGGATCTGAAGGCCCTACAAATATTGTCTTTAGTCTATAGTCCAGAGTTACCATTTAGGTTGTTCAGAATGTGCGAATGCTACAAAGTCTGTTAACTCATTTCTGTTTTCAGACGCTTGCACACAGGTCAATTTTTATGAACCTGTGTTTAGTTTCAGGTTGCGAGATTGGTTTAGGGTGTTTGATATGTTCCAACAAGTGCATTTATTTTACCACAGACAAATTTTACTCCGCTGGTCCCTTCTGAACAAAAGACAGAACTTTCACTACCCTTCTAGAAGGTTGAGCAATGGTAGAGGACTTTTGGAGCCCCCATGCTAGAGGCAATGTCTAATGGATGAAGAGCTTGAGCTAGACGGAAGTCTAGAGACCAATGGAGCTGGTGGAAGGCTTGAGGCGGACGGAGGGAGTGGAGGTGGTGTCGGGTTACACGTAATCTCTCGTGGACAGATTCACGTGTAAACGGGAAGTGACAACTATTGCAATAATTGAACTTCTTGGTAACCTATAACTCTGTGCACCCGGTAACCCACTCACTCTACGTTCCACAGCCTAAGTGCAGCGATGCCCCCTGCACGAGTCCGGTCGCCCCTGCCCGGACTCAGTCCCAGCGGAGGGGCCTGGTGATGGGGAAACCACCGCCTGGCCCCCTATCTCCGGAGCCAGAGCCCCCATCTTCTTCTCACCCTCTACCCGCCTGCTCGGGTCTCACAGTCTGTTTCTGGCCCCTGCCTGCCCTCTCCCTGGGCGTGATAGTCCAGCTTACTCCCTGGAAGCCCAGACCTCCAGGCCTACAGGCCTCCACACCTACTCACCCGTCCCAGTCGAACACTCCTATCTCTGGACATCACCCATGGCCAAATAACACACACAAACACACAGGTCAATTTCAAAGTTATCAACTTCACTTCTTCATCAGTGGATGACGGATGAATTGCTGCCTTGTTCAGAGCTCTGGCCCGGCTGGTGTTATGAGGCAGACAATGGAAGCTATAATACCGGGATTGCGTTTGAATCGATGTATTCCAGTGGCAGAGCCCCACCTGTTTTGAGCCCCACCTGTTTAGCTAAAAAGAAAAAGCACGTTATTTTGGCATTAATTCATGTCACAGATATGTTTGCAAACAATGAAAAAAAAAAGTTAATCAAGCTGCATACTAACATGGTCTCTCTCTTGAGTAAGGCAGCTCCAAAATGCAGGTGTTTCAGCCTAGCTCAGTGCTTTCTGTGGTGGAGGGGCAGCCAGCAGAATATAGAGAGCGTAGGCGTTGGTAATCTTCTCTAGTTGCGCCGTGATTGGCTCAGTGTTCTGTCACTCATGGGGACACTACGTCACCACAGAATCTACAGGGAGAGATAGTTCAAGCCCCCTTTGGTGCTGCCATAGATTTACATTAGAAGTGTCCATCCAAGAAGGCTTAAGGTCATTGGCTACAGATGAAATGACGTCAAATCACATTATATCTACCGTAGCTTTGATTGGACTGATCATGTTACTTTCAAAATCTTAGCTAGCAAGCTAGACAAGCAGTCATCATTATGAATCACGTCGACAATCTACTGGCAAATCCTCTTCAATCCTTGTCATATGAAGATTAATTATAGATAAAAGGTATCGGTGCTCATCGGCCATTAACATAAACATTACACAACAAGTCGGAAATCGCAAATTCAACAATGAGTAGTTTGGATGGAATCAATGGCTAAATGCAAGCGTTGCAAAGCAATCACTATTTTGCTTGCCCAGCCTGCTATTATGTGGAGAGGGTGTGTGGTCCAAGTCTGGGTTTAAGGATTTAAAACATCTGTCTGAAATGGTCTCTTTTCCAAGCTTAAAAGGATAAACATTCACTCACAACACATTGGGCCAGAAAAGGTTGAATACATTGGCCATGCTGTCAATCCAGCATGACCTCTGCTCGGTTCAAAACAACTGGAAACTCGGAACTGGGAAATCTCAGACTTCAGTGAGTTCAAGACAACTGGGAACTCTGAAAAAACTGTCTCCGACTGGGAAAATACGTTTTGAAAGGTCATCCAACAAAAAGTTCAGTAATAGACCCATGTAATTCCAGTTGTTATTGCGAGAGTTGTTTTGTTTGTGCAAGGCGCTGTCTGTGCGTCAATTTAATGTTTATAAAAGTGGATCTTCGTGATTGTATTTTCCTTCCTTTTTAGACCACATAGGCCTAATAAAATACTTTAAATGGCAGGCTAGCCGCGTCGCTCTCTCTCTGTCTGAATCTATCTGTATTTCTGTCTGTGTCCATTTTGAAAGTGCTGAACAAATAGGCCTACCTCATCACAGCTCCTTTGCTTGCAGTTGCTTATACTTAGAGCTATGTGTTAATGATATAAGAACAAACATTATGAATTTACTGAACATAAATGTAATAATGTTTGTGTATGGTTCAAAATTCAAAACATTTGTTGTCGTTCGTTATTATTGAAGGACAATGAGGTTCTTATCGACTTAAATTAATCCACAAGGAGTCAGTAGAAACCAAATTTGTTTAAGCAAGTCAGCCATATCAGCTATGGCTTTAAAGATTCAGTAAATGAGGCTGAATGAACTGTTTCGCTGCCAGACGAGGCTCCGCTGATAGCCAGGTGTAGCAGCGGTAAAGATGAATTCCTTGGTGCTGAAAGGAAAGCTCCGCTGTCAGGACAGCTTTATGTAGGCCCTAACAGTTTGTGGGCATTGTTTGTCACTGTTATAGTGCAATTAATGTATTGTTTAGTGTTGACTTGTGCAGTGGCTTTGCTGGCATGCCCCACCAAGATTTACATGCTAAAATCGCCACTGAGTGATTCATGTGTGCTGCGGTCTATTACAGAATCTTGATTAAAGTTCCTTGTCCCAATGCTGCATTGCAGTGTGCCGCACGTCACAAGAGTTCCCAAGCCAAACTCGTCAAAGATCGGGCCCACGTTTTACCGCAAGACGTGAAAAATAAGTACTTCATCTCCCCGCCAAAGCATTTCTCATCATTTGAAGCCTACAAAAGACCAACAAACCTGTTTCAATAAAAGGTCAAAAGGCTACCCTCTCCTTGTGTTTCATCCATGCCTCAACCCAGGTCTGCCAGGCCTCAACCTGAACTCAGGCCACCAAGGCCTCAACTCAGGCCATCAAGGCCTCAACTCATGGTATCCAGGCCTCAACTCAGGGCCCTACCAACCAGGCCTCACCACCCCAGCCCTACCAGTCTCCGGGTCAGCCCTATCCCAGCTCAGCGCTACCAGTCTCCGGCTCAGCCCTATCCCGGCTCAGCCCTACCAGTCTCCGGCTCAGCCCTACCAGTCTCCGGCTCAGCCCTACCAGCCTCCAGCCCAGCCATACCAGAATCCAGCCCCCTGCTCAGCCCTACCAGCCCTTGGCACAGCTATACCAGGCTCCAGCCCAGGCCCCAGCTCAGCCCCATCAGCCTCTGGCCCAGGCCCCAGCTCAGCTACCAGCCCAACCTAACCAGGCCCCAGCTCAGCTACCAGCCCAACCTAACCAGGCCCCAGCTCAGCTACCAGCCCAACCTTACCAGGCCTCAGCTCAGCTACCAGCCCAACCTTACCAGACCCCAGCTCAGCTACCAGCCCAACCTTACCAGGCCCCAGCTCAGCTACCAGCCCAAACTTACCAGGCCCTAGCTCAGCTACCAGCCCAACCTTACCAGACCCCAGCTCAGCTACCAGCCCAACCTTACCAGGCCCCAGCTCAGCTACCAGCCCAACCTTACCAGGCCTCAGCTAAGCTACCAGCCCAACCTTACCTAGCAACAAGCCCAGTGGCTCCAGCTTAGCAACCAGCTCAGCATTACCAGTCCCAAGTCCAACAACCGGCTCAGCATTACCAGTTCCAAGTCCAACAACCAGCTCAGCATTATCAGGCTTCCTATGCCTACCCTGAGCAGCCAGCCAGCTAACCCAATCCCCAGCCAAGATGGGACGGATACCAGACACCTAGTCATGAACCCAACGTGCCACCCCTCCAGAGTGTTCCCCCTCCAGTGGCCAGTGCCAAGCGCTATACCTCCAGTGGTCAGTGGACCAAACCCCCACTTTTCCATTATCCAGGATTTCTCCATTCTCCTTCGTGCATATCACCTTATCAGTCAGTAGAGGCCTTCAGTTATTGGGAGTACACATTCCTACAATCCACTGCTGTCCACTAAATAATTACACTTCTCATACACAAAGAGCTTAACCCTAACACTACTATAAAACAGTCATTTACAATGTATCAATACTGAATGTATTATTACTTAAACTCTGTATGTATTTCTGACCGTTTTTTATTTTATTTTGAGTGGCAGCCTACAGGTACAGGTTTTATAAACGTATAAATGTAAATGGATAATGTACCTGTAACCCCCAAACAAAACAGTGACAAAATAAATAAATAATTGGTCCAAAAGAAATGACCCCGAGAGAGTCTGATGCTCTCACACTTTCATTTTCTACTTCTTAGAAATAACTGCTGGGTTTTACTGAGTTGTTGTAAGAGTCAAAGTTAACATATTTGTTTAAGACACGGACTACAAGTATATTATTACAATAGGGCTGGAGGATGGAGACGTTGGCTGGGTGGGGTTGGAGGAGTGGGAAGGGAGGTTGGGGGTGGAGGCCCACTTCTTTTCCTGTTTATACTCTACAAGTAGTGGCATGTTAGCTAAACAGATAAGTACCCAGCCTATCAGTTTCCCCCTCCCCTTCTCTGATAAAACCATGTACTCTAATTGGTTGGTTGTACTTCATGGGCTAATAATGATAGAGAAGTAGAACTATAAATGTTTGAGCCGCAACAGTACGACATCACATCCACTTCAAGATTCCAATCCTGAGAACACCTGTAGACAGAGCAGAAAGGTAAGTATCAAACTAAACTACTCTGAACAAACTTTTAGTGTCACCACACTTGGGGTTGTGAACAAAAGAAAAGGATGACTGTGTGTACACTGAGTATACAAAACATTAGGAACAACTTCCTAATATTGAGTTGCACATAGGGCTGTGGCGGTCAATACATTTTGTCAGCCGGTTATTGTCAAGCAAAGACTGCCGGTCTCACAGTAATTGACCTTTAACATAAACACATTTAACATCTCCAGGTCTCTATGCATGGAACATCTACATTTAAAAAAGTTGAATAAATAAATTTAATATACACCATCACAATAAATTCATTGTTTATTTTAGTCAGGTCTAAAGAAACATTATTTCAGAAGAACAGAATGTGTTGGCCTACTGTATGTTAGTTATCTGTCTATGCTCCATGCCATAGACTGTAGTTTTGTTCATTTAGTTGACAAGATATGCTTATAAGCAATGTTCCCTCTCAGCTGCGCGCCTGTGTGCACGGGCCCACAGCTCCCTTCGAACTGCTGCGCAGCAGAAATATGAGCCCGCGCAGAGAAGCACGAGATTGAACTTCAGATAACTTTCTACAGTTTTTATATTAGTTAACACTATCAATGATTCGGTCTCCTTTGGGAATTGTAATCGAATTAACGCAATATTAGCCACTTTCAATCTAATAACTGAACTGAATGACTACAGACCAGTAGCACTCACTTCCGTCCTCATGAAGTGCTTTGAGAGGCTAGTCAAAGACCATATCACCACCTCCCTCCCCGACACACTCAACCCTCTCCCATTCACCTAGCGCCCTGACAGATCCTCGGACGACGCAATCGCCATTGCACTTCACACTGCCCTTACCCACCTGAACAAAAGTAATGGATTTGTGAGGATGCTGTTCATCGACTACAGCTCTGCCTTCAATACCATAGTGCCCAGTTGCGGTCGGTGCCGTTTAAGATGGGAGGATGATTTATATTTTTTATGAACATGGCTTTATTTCTATTACAGCATATTGTATGACTGTCATTCATATTCCATTTACCCAGCTCAATAGAGCATCGATAGGTTTAGGCTACAACATGATAGTCTAATTTTCCCTGTACCCATCATTAGGTTGCTACACCTAGTCTATGAATGAAAGTTCGAGAGAATTTTGAGTAATCAAGGTGACAGACAGTGACACATTCAATACCGCCTTGCACACTCTTGCCTGCATCTACTGTAGCTGATCTAGGGTGTAATCATTAGTCAACAGTTGCAAACGATAGTTTCTATTGGACAAATTCAGGTATGTTTATCCACGTTTCGTTCCGTTTAAGAAACGTTTTTCAACAGAATCGGTGCAATGAATACACCTCTGATCACACTCAAACACAGTTTACTTTCAACCAGACACATACAAACAGCTCGTTGTATATACAGTGCATTCTGAAAGTATGAAACATGAGTCCATGCAACCTATTATGTGACTTGTTAAGCACATTTTTACTCCTGAACTTATTTAAGCTTGCCATTACAAAGGGGTTGAATACGTATTGACTGAAGCCATTTAGCTTTTCATTTTTTATTAAGTTGTAAAAAAAAATATGGGGTATTGTGTGTAGGCCAGTGACACAAAATCTAAATTGTATTCATTTAAAATTCAGGCTGTAACACAACAAAATGTGGAAAATGTCAAGGGTTGTGAATACTGTCTGAAGGCACTGTATATGCTCCCACCCTTCTGATCACTAACAAAAATAACAATGGGAGATTCTTAATTGGGAAAAAGTCCTTTCCTCAACTCCTCCGTCCTCCTTTCCTTCCTGACCGGGAAACCGATAAGTGGTTGAGTGGTCAAGGAGAGGGTCAATTCGTCAAGAAAGCTCAAGAGTATCCTACCTGAGTCCTCCGTGGAAGAGTTTTGAGATCCACCACATCCCCTTTGAATCAGCTGTTTTGTCGGAAGAGAAAAACATGCATATGTTTAAAAACAATATTCTACTTTTATCTAAAAAATGTCTAGCACAACTAGCTTAATTTATTTTTACTACTTTACACTTATTTTGGGATTCCAACCTTGTAAACGTCCTTTGCATGGTGACTCGTGAGTGGGGAAAGTGTCTCTTTACATACAAGTGCATTTTCATCCACGTTCCCTCACCTCGTCGCCTCTCCTTGATTACCTTTGACCTTTTTCAAAACGAATCGAGACAGAGGGTGAAGGTGTTGAAAACCCCATTTTGAAACACCCTAAGAAATTCCTTATGTCAGCGGACCATTGAGCCTTGAGGCAGAGCATCAACAGACTGTATGTCTGATTGCTATTGTATTTGTACATATGTATGTTTATTTATGTCTGTATCTGTATACCTATAGATACAGCCACATGGAGATTTGAGTACGTGTGTAACAGTATTGCTTCCATCCCTTTCCACTCCCCAACCTGGGCTTTAACCAGGGACCCTCTTTAACCAGGGACCCTCTGAACACATCAACAACTGACTCCCACGAAGCATCACTAACTAGCTAGCCATTTCACACCGGTTGCACTCACCTTCCTTTGACCGCCTCCTTCTCCTTACCTATGGCATCCTAACCTATCGCTCCACATACACTACATGACCAAAAGTATGTGGACACCTGCTCGTCGAACATCTCATTCCAAAATCATGAGCATTAATATGGAGTTGGTCCCCCCTTTGCTGCTACAACAGCCTCCACTCTTCTGGGAAGGCTTTCCACTAGATGTTGGAACATTGCTGCAGGGACTTGTTTCCATTAAGCCACAAGAGCATTAGTGAGGTCGGGCACTGATGTTGGGCGATTAGGCCTAGCCCGAACCATGAAAAACAGCCCCAGAACATTATTCCTTCTCCACCAAACATTACAGTTGGCACTATGTTTTCGGGAAGGTAGCATTCTCCTGGCATTCGCTAAACCCAGATTTGTCCGTTGGACTGCCAGATAGTGAAGCGTGATTTATCACTCCAGAGAAGGCGTTTACACTGCTCCAGAGTCCAATGGCGGCGAGCTTTACATCACTCCAGCCGACGCTTGGCATTGAGCATGGTGATCTTAGGCTTGTGTGCGGCTGTTCGGCCATGGAAACCCATTTCATGAAGCTGCCAACTAACAGTTCTTGTGCTGATGTTGCTTCCAGAGGTAGTTTGGAACTCAGTAGTGAGTGTTGCAACCGAGGACGGATGATTATTACGTGCTACGTGCTTCAGCCCTCAGCGGTCCTGTTCTGTGAGCTTATGTGGCCTACCACTTCGCGGCTTAGCCGTCGTTGCTCCTAGACGTTTCCACTTCACAATAACAGCACTTACAGCTGACTGGGGCCGCTCTAGCAGGGCAGAAATTTGACAAACTGACTTCTACTTTCTATGTTTGTCAATGGAGATTGCATGGATGTGTGCTCGATTTTATACACCTGTCAGCAACGGGTGTGGCTGAAATAGCTGAATAATTTAAAGGGGTGTCCACATACTCTTGTATATATAGTGTAGATTTCTGTGCTGTTAATGTTTGATAATGATCATTACCAATTCATGATCTATACCCACCCTCTTGACCTTAGCCTTACCCCATTGTAACCTTAACCCACATCTAAGTTGGTCGTTATTTGTTTTTGTTTAGTATTTATTAACAAACAATGTTGATCTCATCGACTGTCCGTTCTTTTATCCATAATATCATTCTCTTCATTTTCTCTCTCTCTCTCTCTCTCTCTCTCTCTCTCTCTCTCTCTCTCTCTCTCTCTCTCTCTCTCTCTCTCTCTCTCCATCCTGTGCTAACATCTGTCTTGTGTGTTTTCCAGTCATCACTGCCATTGAAGAGATGAAAAGGAGTGAGGAAAGAAGTATACCTGTAAAGGCATCCATTGAGACGCTGTATGACAACAAGGAAGACGGCAAGAGAGAGTGGCACGTGAAGTCAGTGACCGAGATTGGCAATATGGGTGTTGGTGGTGTGGCATCGAAGGAAAAAGGACTTAGTGGGCACCTTGACTACAGTTTGGGGAAGACTCAATTAGACCTTGGTGGCGAGTTGATGGTGGAGGGCAGGTTGCCCAATGCCGGTGTTGCTGCTGGGATAACTAACGATGGAGTTAAAGCCATGGCCACAGCTGAGCTCCTAGGTGCCTCTGTATCCCACGGGAAGTTGACAGCCACAATGCGTCTGGCAGCTGATACAGGCTTTGGAGTAGGTAAGGATGGGGTCGAGGCACAATTTTTTGGTACAGGCTTCTCTATCGGGAAGAAAACATCAATTTCTCTGTTTGGTACCAAGCTTGAATGGGACTTCAGCAAGTGACACACCACCACTCAGAGCCCAGAGGTCCACTGCTTTGGAGATGTATTCACTCCACCTGATTAGTTCTCATATAGCCTACAGATAAGGCTTCAGGGCCACAGATGTGCTTGGCTTCTTTTATACTAAAAGAAAACAGCTTCATGTATTGTACTTAATCAGTGGACTGTATTTACAATATATTCTTATCAACTCTATTGGTGACTGTTCTTTTTTATGCACACACACAAAAAAACACTCACAAACACACACACACCTCCACAGCACAATTGTTACCCTCCAGTGGTCAAGCTGAGCTACTGCATCAGAGGACACTTTTGGCTTGCCTTCAGAAACTTGTGTGTGTGTGCGTGGACGTGTTTAACTATACTTGTTGGGATCAGAAGTCCCCACAAGAATAGTAAACCAATAAATGTTTTACCAACTGGGGACATTTTGTTGGTCCCCACAAGGTCAAATGCTATTTATAGGGGGTTTAGGGTTAAGGTTAGAATTAGTGTTAGGGTTAGGAGATAGGGTTAGGGTTAGGAGCTAGGATTAGGTTTAGGGTTAGGGTTAAGGTTAGGTTTTTGGGTTAAGGTTAGGGTTAGGGTTAGGGTTAGGGTTAGGGTTAGGGTTAAGGTTAGGGTTAGGGTAAGGGTACGGGTTAGGGTTAGGTTTAGGGTTAGTGGTTAGGGAAAATAGGATTTTGAATGGGACTGAATTGTATGTCCCTACAAGGTTAGCTGTGCAAGACTGTGAGTGTGTGTATGTGTATGTGTGTGTGTGTGTGTGTGTGTGTGTGTGTGTGTGTGTGTGTGTGTGTGTGTGTGTGTGTGTGTGTGTGTGTGTGTGTGTGTGTGTGTGTGTGTGTGTGTGTGTGTGTGTGTGTGTGTGTGTGTGTGTGTGTGTGTGTGTGAGTGTGTGTGATAGACAGGGAAACAGAGGTTTGTTCAGTTTATTGTGTTAAGGTCCTGAGTTGGACGAACAGACTTATCAACTACAGGAAGACAGGAAGGAATGGACAGGAAGAGAAACATTAGAGATGAGGGGACAATTAATAAATGACATTAATACTATATAGTAATATGAGATATTCATCTTAATAAATCCACATAAACAGTCAATAACTATTAAAATAAATACTTAATATATGAACTTTTAAATGGTTACTGCTAGTATATGACTAAAATAAATACTTGCTAAACTGTGTTTTCAAGTGTTACATTAACTATATAACTAACAGAATAAATATAAAGTCTGTATGTATTATGAAAAGTATATAGATACAAATTCTGCATTTTTACTCATTACTACAAAGTATATATTAATGCTTCCCAAACTTTTTCACTCATTCCCCCATTTCATCACAAGCACTGTCCATGACACAAACTGTTCACACCCCTCTTGTTGGCATTTTTAAAGCTTATTTTCTGCAATTCTACACATTTTGCCATGTCTTATATGTGTTCATGATTAACTGAGTGACTCAAACATTACAACAAAATCAATGGGCTAAAAACACCTACCTAAATAAATATGGGCTAGTTGATCGGTTATAAATAGCTCTCTAAGGTCTGCAATGACAACATGACAAGAGGAAAACAGCTGATTCACTACTAAATTTCGAAATTGTACTTTTTTTATGCTACTATTACAACTTTCAAGAGTAAATTGAAAGCCTGACTGAGTTCCTTCAAAAAACCAACCCAGTATGCTACGTAATATGGGAAGAAGTGCCAATTCTGAAGGTACCAGATTACGTGTGTACCAGGCGGAATGTGGAAGAGATACCATCTGCAGGGACCACATTTCGTTTGGAGCTGGCGAAATGTGTAACCTATACCAGTTGATAATGTGAGGTGCTGTTTCACCCATTTCAGTGCTCCGTTTTTTAGCCAGGCCCGTTGTTCTGTTGTTAAATTATTAGGTTAAAATAATTTCCTGAATTATTGTAATTTTATTCGTATTTACAGATGGCATACAAGTTTGTTAATGAGGCATATGAAAGTTTACATGTTCCAGAAGGCATTTCTGCCAAAAAACGCATTTTGATTTTTATAAAAAAGTTTAGTTCAAATGGCTCTCCTGTGAAATAGTGACGTGCGACATATGCCTAGTTTCCTGAAATGAGTCAGGTAAGTGCTACACCCCCTGGTGGCATGTATGTGTAATGACGTTAATACTACATTACCAAATTCCTCCCCTCTTAAGATTTCATTATAACATCTTCACAAATAAACCATTTTTTAGGATATACAACATAAGACATTCCCTATGCTCTTCTATTGCGTTAATGAAGTAATTCTGAAATAAAGTTCCTTTAACTGAAACATTATTTTGAACTTGTTATGTACTTTCCTTGTCTGACCATGTGTTCTCGCATACCCCGAGAGCATCTGGTCAGCGGGGTGGTGGCACAGGAATCCTCATCTCTCCCAAGTGGACATTCTCAATTTTTCCCCTAACCCATCTGTCTATCTCCTCATTTGAATTCCATGCTGTCACAGTCACTAGCCCATTTAAGCTTAATATCCTTGTCATCTATCGCCCTCCAGGTTCCCTTGGAGAGTTCATCAATGAGCTTGACGCCTTGATAAGTTCCTTTCCTGAGGATGGCTCACCCCTCACAGTTCTGGGGGATTTCAACCTCCCTACGTCTACATTTGACTCATTTCTCTCTGCCTCCTTCTTTCCACTCCTATCCTCTTTTGACCTCACCCTCTCACCGTCCCCCCCTACTCACAAGGCAGGCAATACGCTTGACCTCATCTTTACTAGATGCTGTTCTTCTACTAATCTCACTGCAACTCCCCTCCATGTCTCCGACCACTACTTTGTATCCTTTTCTCTCTCGCTCTCCTCCAACACTACTCACTCTGCCCCTACACAGATGGTAATGCGCCGTCGCAACCTTCGCTCTTTCTCTCCCGCTACTCTCTCCTCTTCCATCCTATCATCTCTTACCTCTGCTCAATCCTTCTCCCTCCAATCTCCTGATTCTGCCTCCTCAACCCTCCTCTCCTCCCTTTCTGCATCCTTTGACTCTCTATGTCCCCTATCCTCCCGGCCGGCTCGGTCCTCCCCTCCAGCTCCGTGGCTTGATGACTCATTGCGAGCTCACAGAACAGAGCTCCGGGCAGCTGAGCGGAAATGGAAGAAAACTAGACTCCCTGCGGACCTGGCATCTTTTCACTCCCTCCTCTCTACATTTTCTTCATCTGTTTCTGCTGCTAAGGCCACTTTCTACCACGCTAAATTCCAAGCATCTGCCTCTAACCCTAGGGAAGCTCTTTGCCACATTCTCCTCCCTGCTGTATCCTCCCCCCTCCTCCCTCTCTGTGGATGACTTCGTCAACCACTTTGAAAAGAAGGTTGACGACATCCGATCCTCGTTTGTTAAGTCAAATGACACTGCTGGTCCTGCTCACACTGCCCTACCCTATGCTTTGACTTCTTTCTCCGCTCTCTCTCCAGATAAAATCTTGCGACTTGTGAATGCAGGCCACCCAACAACCTGCCCGCTTGACCCTATCCCCTCCTCTCTTCTCCAGACCATCTCCGGTGACCTTCTCCCCTACCTCACCTCGCTGATCAACTCATCCTTGACCGCTGGCTATGTCCCTTCCGTCTTCAAGAGAGCGAGAGTTGCACCCCTTCTCAAAAAACCAACACTCGATCCCTCTGATGTCAACAACTACAGACCAGTATCCCTTCTTTCTTTTCTCTCCAAAACTATTGAGCGTGCCGTCTTTAGCCAACTCTCTTGCTATCTCTCTCAGAATGACCTTCTTGATCCAAACTAATCAGGTTTCAAGACTGGTCATTCAACTGAGACTGCTCTTCTCTGTGTCACGGAGGCTCTCCGCACTGCTAAAGCTAACTCTCTCTCCTCTGCTCTTGTCCTTCTAGACCTGTCTGCTGCCTTTGATACTGTGAACCATCAGATCCTCCTCTCCACCCTCTCCGAGCTGGGCATCTCCGGCGCGGCTCACTCTTGCATTGCGTCCTACCTGACCGGTCGCTCCTACCAAGTGGCGTGGCGAGAAGCTGTCTCCGCACCACGTGCTCTCACCACTGGTGTCCCCCAGGGCTCAGTTCTAGGCCCTCTCCTATTCTCGCTATACACCAAGTCACTTGGCTCTGTCATATCCTCACATGGCCTCTCCTATCATTGCTACGCTGACGACACACAACTAATCTTCTCCTTTCCCCCTTCTGATAACCAGGTGGCGAATCGCATCTCTGCATGTCTGGCAGACATATCAGTATGGATGACGGATCACCACCTCAAGCTGAACCTTGGCAAGACGGAGCTGCTCTTCCTCCCGGGGAAGGACTGCCTGTTCCATGATCTCGCCATCACGGTTGACAACTCCGTTGTGTCCTCCTCCCAGAGTGCGAAGAGCTTTGGCGTGACCCTGGACAACACCCTGTCGTTCTCCGCTAACATCAAGGCGGTGACCCGATCCTGTAGGTTCATGCTCTACAGCATTCGGAGAGTACGACCCTGCCTTACACAGGAAGCGGCACAGGTCCTAATCCAGGCACTTGTCATCTCCCGTCTGGATTACTGCAACTCGCTGTTGGCTGGGCTCCCTGCCTGTGCCATTAAACCCCTACAACTCATCCAGAATGCCGCAGCCCGTCTGGTGTTCAACCTTCCCAAGTTCTCTCACGTCACCCTCCTCCTCCGCACACTCCACTGGCTTCCAGTTGAAGCTCGCATCTGTTACAAGACCATGGTGCTTGCCTATGGAGCTGTGAGGGAAACTGCACCTCCGTACCTTCAGGCTCTGATCAGTCCCTACACCCAAACGAGGGCATTGCGTTCATCCACCTCTGGCCTGCTGGCTCCCCTTCCTCTGCGGAAGCATAGTTCCCGTTCTGCCCAGTCAAAACTGTTCGCTGCTCTGGCACCCCAATGGTGGAACAAGCTGCCTCACGACGCCAGGACAGCGGAGTCACTCACCACCTTCCGGAGACATTTGAAGCCCCACCTCTTTAAGGAATACCTGGGATAGGATAAAGTAAATCCTTCTACCCCTCCCTCACCCACCCCCCAAAAAATAAAAATAAAATAAAAAAAACACATTGTAAAGTGGTTATCCCACTGGCTATTAGGTGAATGCACCAATTTGTAAGTCGCTCTGGATAAGAGCGTCTGCTAAATGACGTAAATGTAAATGTCTACTGATCTAAACAAGTCAGTGTAAACAATAAAAATGACATTTCGCATGTTCACAATCATTTTATTTTATTTTCACATTCTTGGATAACTGTAAGTATTTAACTCTTGAGTCTATTTTACTGTGAGTCTTTTAGTTGCCTTTTAAAAACAATTTACTGTATATCATAGTTATAGTGCCTTGCAAAAGTATTCATCCCCCTTGGCATTTTTTCCTATTTTGTTGCATTACAACTTGTAATTTAAATGGATTTTCTATTTGGATTTTATGTAATGGACATACACAAAATAGTCCAAATTGGTGAAGTGAAATGAAAAAAATAACTGTTTTCAAAAAATTCTCATAAATAAATAACAGAAAAGTGGTGCGAGCATATGTATTCACCCCCGTTGCTTTGAAGCCCCTAAATAAGATCTGGTGCAACCAATTACCTTCAGAAGTCACATAGTTAGTTAACTAAAGTCCACCTCTGTGCATGATCTGTCACATGATCTCAGTATATATACACCTGTTCTGAAAGGCCCCAGAGTCTGCAACACCACTAAGCAAGGGGCACCACCAAGCAAGCGGCACCATGAAGACCAAGGAGCTCTCCAAACAGGTCAGGGACAAAGTTGTGGAAAAGTACAGATCAGGGTTGGGTTATAAAAAAATATCAGAAACTTTGAACATCCCATGGAGCACCATTAAATCCATTATTAAAAAATTGAAAGAATATGGCACCACAACAAACCTGCCAAGAGAGGGCCGCCCACCAAAACTCACGGACCAGGCGAGGAGGTCATTCATCAGAGAGGCAACAAAGAGACCAAAGATAACCCTGAAGGAGCTGCAAAGCTCCACAGCGGAGATTGGAGTATCTGTCCAAAGGACCACTTTAAGCCGTACACTCCACAGAGCTGGGCTTTACGGAAGAGTGGCCAGAAAAAAGCCATTACTTAAAGAAAGAAAATAAGCAAACACATTTGGTGTTCGCCAAAAGGCATGTGGGAGACTCCACAAACATATGGAAGAAGGTACTCTGGTCAGATGAGACTAAAATTGAGCTTTTTGGCCAACAAGGAAAACGCTATGTCTGGCGCAAACCCAACACCTGTCATCACCCCGAGAACACCATCCCCACAGTGAAGCATGGTGGTGGCAGCATCATGCTTTGGGGATGTTTTTCATCGGCAGGGACTGGGAAACTGGTCAGAATTGAAGGAATGATGGATGGCGCTAAATACAGGGAAATTCTTGAGGGAAACCTGTTTCAGTCTTCCAGAGATTTGAGACTGGGATGGAGGTTCACCTTCCAGCAGGACAATGACCCTAAGCATACTGCTAAAGCAACACTCAAGTGGTTTAAGGGGAAACATTTAAATGTCTTGCAATAGTCAAAGCCCAGACCGCAATCCAATTGAGAATCTGTGGTATGAATTAAAGATTGCTGTACACCAGCGGAACCCATCCAATTTGAAGGAGCTGGAGCAGTTTTGCCTTGAAGAATGGGCAAAAATCCCAGTGGCTAGATGTGCCAAGCTTATAGAGACATACCCCAAGACACTTCCAGCTGTAATTGCTGCAAAAGGTGGCTCTACAAAGTATTGACTTTGGGGGGGTGAATAGTCATGCATGCTCAAGTTTTCTGTATTTTTGTCTTATTTCTTGTTTGTTTCACGAATTTTTTTTTTTTGCATCTTCAAAGTGGTAGGCATGTTGTGTAAATCAAATGATACAACCCCCCCCCCCCAAAAAAAATCCATTTTAATTCCAGGTTGTAAGGCAACAAAATAGGAAAAATGCCAAGGGGGGTGAATACTTTTGCAAGCCATTGTATTTTTTAAAATTGTTTTTAAAGTTCATTCTTTTAAGTGGCTTGGAAGCATTGCATGCCTCTGTGAACAATGAACACTAGGGGTAGGGTACATTCTCAACGGTGGAAAGGCCACAAGCTATTTCTGAGTCGAGCTCAGAGTATCTGACTCTGAAACTGGGTTTTGCGCTTGTCGAACTGTTTCCTCTGTTACAGTCTCTGTCTGTGAAACATACACCACAGAAGCACTTGGATAGCTAGAGAACAGTCTGTCCTCTGCCATCACAACTGGTATCTCACTTGCTGTTCCTTCCCATCTGGCAAGAATCTGATCAACATGTCTGCGACCACTTTACCATCTCATATCATTACCTTGTAGGAGACAGGACCAGTCACTAACTCTATGAATCCAGGAATCCATTTTTGCCCATGACTGAAATTTCTGGTAAGCACAGAATCCCCCTCTCCAAAACTTTGGCCCTTAGTACGTTTGTCAAGGTTCTATTTCTGTCTGTTTTGTTTGCGTTCAACTTTCCTTTTCAGGTCTGGATAGAATAGGTCCAGTGTGGAGCGTAGTCCACAACCTAATAACATCTCAACAGGTCCAGTGTGGAGCGTAGTCTACAACCTAATAACATCTCAACAGGTCCAGTGTGGAGCGTAGTCCAAAACCTAACAACATCTCAGCAGGAGAAAGTCCTGTTGTTGATTGAGGTGTTGTTCTGTAGCTGAACAGAACACATTACACTTTTTCTGCTATGCTCCCTTCTACTCTTTTCTTCATAATTTCTTAGAATGTCTGTACTGTGCGTTCCGCCAGTCCATTTGAAGATGGATGATATGGAGCAGATGCACAATACCGTTGTTTCTGAATAATTATTGTGTTTCTGTACTCATGAAACTGGTCGCATTGTCGCTCACCACCATCTCAGGTATCCCTTGGTTACTAAACCTCTGTCATAGGCCATCTATAGTGGTGGTGAATTAAGCAGAACTAACAGGATACACATCCATCCATTTTGAATGTGCATCGATGATTATCAGGAACATTTCCCCCATGAACAGCCATGCGTAATCTTCTCCAAGGTTTCTCTGGAAACTCCCAAGGGTGGAGTGGAGCTGCTGGTGCCTTTCTGTGTTCCTGACACGTGTTACATGTCTTGACTAGATTCTCTATCTCCTCATCTAGTTTTGGCCACCATCAGTAACTCCTAGCCAACGCTTTCATACGCGAGACCCCAGGGTGACTGATGTAGCTGCTGTAGGATAGCCTGGCGTGCTGGAAGTGGAATAATCACTCGTGCTCCCCGTAAAACGCAACCATCCTGTACGATCAACTCTGTTTTCCTGACACTGTATGGTGTGAATTCAGTCCCTTCTGTTTGTTGTGGCCTTCCTCTTACCATCAATATATCAATCAATCAATCAAATTGTATTAATAAAGCCCTTTTTACATCAGCAGATGTCACAAAGTGCTATACAGAAACCCAGCCTAAAACCCCAAACAGCAAGCAATGCAGATGTAGAAGCATGGGGGCTAGGAAAAACTCCCTAGAAAGGCAGAAACCTAGTAAGAAACCTAGGCTCTGCGAGGTGGCCAGTCCCCTTCTGGCTGTGCTGGGTGGAGATTATAACAGTAATGACCATTATGGCCAGATTTTTCTCCAAGATCTTCAAACGTTCATAGATGACCAGCAGGGTCAAATATTAATCACAGTGGTTGTAGAGGCTGCAACAGGTCAGTACATCAGGAGTAAATGTCACTTGGCTTTTCATAGCCGGGCATTTAGAGGTTGAATTGCAGGTGCGGTAGAGAGAGAGAGTTGAAAACAGAAAGTCTGGGACAAGGTAGCACGTCCGGTGAACAGGTCATGGTTCCATAGCCATAGGCAGAAGAGTGGAAACTGGAGCAGCAGCACGACCAGGTGGACTGGGGACAGCAAGGAGTCATCAGGCCAGGTAGTCCTGAGGCATGGTCCTAGGGCTCAGGTCCTCTGGGATGGGAGGGAGAGCGGGAGAGAGAGAGAATTAGAGGGAGCATACTTAAATTCACACAGGACACCGGATAAGACAGGACAATAACACCAGATATAACAGACTGACACTAGCCCCCCGGCACATAGACTATTGCGGCATAGATACTGGAGGCTGAGACAGACGGGGTGTCGGGAGACACTGTGGCCCTGTCCGACGATACCCCCTGGACAGGGCCAACCAGGCAGGATATAACCCCACCCACAATTGCCAAACCACAGCCCCCACACCACCAGAGGGATTTACATTTTTACATTTTAGTAATTTAACAGACGCTCTTATCCAGAGCGACTTACAGTTAAGTGAGTGCATACATTTTCATACTGGCCCCCCGTGGGAATCGAACCCACAACCCTGGCGTTGCAGGCGCCATGCTCTACCAACTGAGCTACATGGGATATCAACAGACCACCAACCTACTACCCTGAGACAAGGCTGAGTATAGCCCACGAAGGTCTCCTCCACTGCACAAGCCTGAGGGGGTGACAAACCGGACAGGAAGATCACGTCAGTGATTCAACCCACTCAAGTGATGCACCCCTCCTAGGAACGGCATGGAAAGCACCAGTAAGCCAGTGACCCAGCCCCCGTAATAGGGTCAGAGGCAGAGAATCCCAATGGAGAGACAGGAACCGGCCAGGCAGACACAGCAAGGGCGGCTTGTCGCTCCAGTGCCTTTCCGTTCACCTTCGCACCCCTGGGCCATACTACACTCAATCATAGGACCTACTGTGGAGATGAGTCTTCAGTAAAGACTTAAAGGTCGAGACCGAGTCTGTGTCTCTCACATGGATAGGCAGACCATCCCATAAAAATGGAGCTCTATAGGAGAAAGCCCTGCCTCCAGCTGTTTGCTTAGAAATTCTAGGGACAATAAGGAGGCCTGCGTCTTGTGACCGTAGCGTACGTGTAGGTATGTACAGCAGGACCAAATTGGAGAGATAGGTAGGAGCAAGCAGACTAAATAGCCTTGGTTTCTCAAATGACTGACTCGCCTGGTTCACCAACTACTTCTCAGATAGAGTTCAATGTGTCAAATCGGAGGGCCTGTTGTCTGGACCTATGGCAGTCTCTATGGGGGTGCCACAGGGTTCAATTCTTGGGCCGACTCTTTTCTCTGTGTATAACAATGATGTCGCTCTTGCTGCTGGTGACTCTCAGATCCACCTCTAAGCAGACGACACCATTTTGTATACATCTGGCCCTTCATTGGACACTGTGTTAACAAACCTCCAAACGAGCTTCAATGACATACAACACTCCTTCAGTAGCCTCCAACTGCTCTTAAACACTAGTAAAACTAAATGCATGCTCTTCAATCGAACGCTGCTGGCACCCGCCCACCCGATTAGAATCACTACTCTCAACGGGTCTGACCTAGAGTATGTGGACAACTACAAATACCTAGGTGTCTGGTTAGACTGTAAACTCTCCTTCCAGACTCACATTAAGAATCTCCAATCCAAAGTTAAATCTAGAATCGGCTTCCTATTTCGCAACAAAGCCTCCTTCACTCATGCTGCCAAACATGCCCTCGTAAAACTGACTATCCTACCGATCCTTGACTTCGGCGATGTCATTTACAAAATAGCCTCCAACACTCTACTCAGCAAATTGGATGTAGTCTATCACAGTGCCATCCGTTTTGTCTCCAAAGCCCCATACACTACCCAACACTGTGACCTGTACGCTCTTGTTGGCTGGTCCTCACTACATGTTCGTCGTCAAACCCACTGGCTCCAGGCCATCTATAAATCACTGCTAGGCAAATCCCCGCCTTATCTTAGCTCATTGGTCACCATAGCAGCACCCACCCGTAGTCTGCGCTCCAGCAGGTATATCTCACTGGTCATCCCCAAAGCCAACACCTCCTTTGGCCGCCATTCCTTCCAGTTCTCTGCTGCCAATGACTGGAACGAATTGCAAATATCTCTGAAGCTGGAGACTCTTATCTCCCTCACTAACTTTAAGCATCAGTTGTCAGAGCACCTTACCGATCACTGCACCTGTACACAGCCCATCTGAAATTAGCCCACCCAACTACCTCATCCCTATATTGTTATTTATTTTGCTCTTTTGCACCCCAGTATCTCTATTTGCACATAATCTCTTGCACATCTAGCATTCCAGTGTTAATACTAATTGTAATTATTTTACACTATAGCCTATTTATTGCCTTACCTCCATAACTTGCTACATTTGCACACACTGTATATATATTTTCTGTTGTATTTTTTGACTTTATGTTTTTTTACCCCATATGTAACTCTGTGTTGTTGTTTTTATCGCACTGCTTTGCTTTATCTTGGCCAGGTCGCAGTTGTAAATGAGAACTTGTTCTCAACTGGCTTACCTGGTTAAATAAAGGTGAAATAAAAATAAATAAATAAAGCCCATGTAATGCTTTGTAGGTTAGCAGTAAAACCTTGAAATCAGCCCTAGCCTTAACAGGCTAGCACTGGAGTAATATGATCAATTTTATGGTTCTAGTCAAGATTCTAGGAAGTTTATTTAGTGCTTTATCCAGGTTGCCGGAGAGTAGAGCATTGCAGTAGTCTAATCTAGAAGTGACAAAAACATGGATGAGCTTTTCTGCATCATTTTTGGACAAAACTTTTCTGATTTTTGCAAAGTTACGAAGATGGAAAAAAGCTGTCCTTGAAATATTCCAGCTCCGGTCAGACAGCACCCCTCCAGCTAGGATGGAGTCCGTCACTCCTCAGCAGGCCAGGCTTGGTGCTGTTTGTGGGTGAGTCCCAGAAAGAGGGCCGATTATCTACAAATTCTATCTTTTGGGAGGGGCAGAAAACAGTTCTCAACCAGCGATTGAGTTGTGAGACTCTGCTGTAGAGCTCATCATTCGCCCTAACTGGAAGGGGGCCAGAGACAATTACTCGATGCCGACACATCTTTCTAGCTAATTTACACGCTGAAGCTATGTTGCTCTTGTCCAGGTGGGAAAGGGCAGTGTGGAGTGCATTAGAGATTGCATCATCTGTGGATCTGTTGGGGCGGTATGCAAATTGGAGTGGGTCTGGGACAATGGTGTTGATGTGAGCCATGACCAGCCTTTCAAATCACTTCATGGCTACAGACGTGAGTGCTACGGGTTGGTAGTCATTTAGGAAGGTTATCTTAGTGTTCTTGGGCACAGGGACTATGGTGGTCTGCTTGAAACATGTTGGTATTACAGACTCAGTCAGGGACATGTTAAAAATGTCAGTGAAGACACTTGCCAGTTGGTCAGCACATGCTCGGAGTACACATCCTGATAATCTGTCTGTGAATGTTGACCTGCTTAAAAGTCTTACTCACATCGGCTACAGAGAGCTTGATCATATAGTCATCCGGAACAGCTGATGCTCTCATGCACACTTCAGTGTTGCTTGCCTCGAAGCGAGCATAGGAGTGATTTAGCTCGTCTGGTAGGCTTGTGTCATTGGGCAGCTCGCGGCTGTGCTTCCCTTTGTAGTCTGTAATAGTTTTCAATCCCTGCCACATTCGACGAGCGTCAGAGCCGGTGTAGTACGATTCAATCTTAGTCCTGTATTGATGCTTTGTCTGTTTGATGGTTCGTCGGAGGGCATAGCGGAATTTCTTGTAAGTGTCCGGGTTAGAGTCCCGCTCCTTGAAAGCGGCAGCTCTACCCTTTAGCTCAGTGCAGATGTTGCCTGTAATCCATGGCTTCTGGTTGGGGTATGTACGTACGGTCACTGTGGGGATGACGTCATCGATGCACTCATTGATGAAGCCCGTGACTGATGTGGTGTACTCCTCAATGCTATCTGAAGAATCCCGGAACCTATTCCAGTCTGTGCTAGCAAAACAGTCCTGTAGCTTAGGATCTGCGTCATCTGACCACTTCCTTATTAACTGAGTCACTGGTGCTTCCTGCTTAGTTTTTGCATATAAGCAGGAATCAGGAGGCTAGAGTTATGGTCAGATTTGCCAAATGGAGGGCGAGGGAGAGCTTTGTACGCATCTCTGTGTCTAGAGTTTTTTTCCCTCTGGTTGCACATTTAACATGCTGTTAGAAATGAGGTAGAATGGATTTAAGTTTCCCTGCATTAAAGTCCCCGGCCACTAGGAGCGCTGCCTCTGGATGAGCGTTTTCCTGTTTACTTATGGCCTTATACAGCTCATTGAGTGCAATCTTAGTGCCTGCATTGGTTTGTGGTGGTAAATAGACAGCTATGAAAAATATAGATGAAAACTTTCTTGGTAAATAGTGTGGTCTACAGCTTATCATGAGATACTCTACCTCAGGCGAGCAAAACCTTGAGACTTCCTTAGTATTAGATTTTATGCACCAGCTGTTGTTTACAAATATACAGTGGGGAAAAAAAGTATTTAGTCAGCCACCAATTGTGCAAGTTCTCACACTTAAAAAAGATGAGAGAGGCCTGTAATTTTCATCATAGGTACACATCAACTATGACAGACAAATTGAGAAAAAAATCCTGAAAATCACATTGTAGGATTTTTTAAATGAATTTATTTGCAAATGATGGTGGAAAAGAAGTATTTGGTCACCTACAAACAAGCAAGATTTCTGGCTCTCACAGACCTGTAACTTCTTCTTTAAGAGGCTCCTCTGTCCTCCACTCGTTACCTGTATTAATGGCACCTGTTTGAACTTGTTATCAGTATAAAAGACACCTGTCCACAACCTCAAACAGTCACACTCCAAACTCCACTATGGCCAAGACCAAAGAGCTGTCAAAGGACACCAGAAACAAAATTGTAGACCTGCACCAGGCTGGGAAGACTGAATCTGCAATAGGTAAGCAGCTTGGTTTGAAGAAATCAACTGTGGGAGCAATTATTAGGAAATGGAAGACATACAAGACCACTGATAATCTCCCTCGATCTGGGGCTCCACGCAAGTTCTCACCCCGTGGGGTCAAAATGATCACAAGAATGGTGAGCAAAAATCCCAGAACCACACAGGGGGACCTAGTGAATGACCTGCAGAGAGCTGGGACCAAAGTAACAAAGCCTACCATCAGTAACACACTACGCCGCCAGGGACTCAAATCCTGCAGTGCCAGACGTGTCCCCCTGCTTAAGCCAGTACATGTCCAGGCCCATCTGAAGTTTTCTAGAGTGCATTTGGATGATCCAGAAGAGGATTGGGAGAATGTCATATGGTCAGATGAAACCAAAATAGAACTTTTAGGTAAAAACTCAACTCGTCGTGTTTGGAGGACAAAGAATGCTGAGTTGCACCATACCTACTGTGAAGCATGGGGGTGGGAAACATCATGCTTTGGGGCTGTTTTTCTGCAAAGGGACCAGGACGACTGATCCGTGTAAAGGAAAGAATGAATGGGGCCATGTATCGTGAGATTTTGAGTGAAAACCTCCTTCCATCAGCAAGGGCATTGAAGATGAAACGTGGCTGGGTCTTTCAGCATGACAATGATCCCAAACACACCGCCCGGGCAACGAAGGAGAGGCTTCGTAAGAAGCATTTCAAGGTCCTGGATTGGCCTAGCCAGTCTCCAGATCTCAACCCCATAGAAAATCTTTGGAGGGAGTTGAAAGTCTGTGTTGCTCAGCGACAGACCCAAAACATCACTGCTCTAGAGGAGATCTGCATGGAGGAATGGGCCAAAATACCAGCAACAGTGTGTGAAAACCTTGTGAAGACTTACAGAAAACGTTTGACCTGTGTCATTGCCAACAAAGGGTATATAACAAAGTATTGAGAAAATGTTGTTTTTGACCAAATACTTATTTTCCACCATAATTTGCAAATAAATTCATTAAAAAATCCTACTATGTGATTTTCTGGAATTTTATTTCTCATTTTGTCTGTCATAGTTGACATGTACCTATGATGAAAATTACAGGCCTCTCTCATCTTTTAAGTGGGAGAACTTGCACAATTGGTGGCTGACTAAATACTTTTTTTCCCCACTGTACACAGACCGCCACCCCTTGTCTCACCGGAGTCAGCCGTTCTATCCTGCCAATCTAGCGTATATCCCGCCAGCTGTATGTTATCCATGTCGTCGTTCAGCCACGACTCGGTGAAACATAAGATATTACAGTTTTTAATGTCCCGTTGGTAGGATAACCGTAATCTTAGGTTGTCTAATTTATTTTAAAATGATTGAACATTGGCTAATAGGATTGATGGAAGAGGCAGTTTATCCTTACAAGGCACCCCGACCTACGTCCACGATATCTCCATCTCTTTCTCATGAGAATGACAGGGATTTGGGCCTTGTCGGTGTCTGTAGGATATCCTTCGCGTCCGACTCGTTGAAGAAAAGATCTTTGTCCAATACGAGGTGAGTAATCGCTGTCCTGATATCCAGAAGCTCTTTTTGGTCATAAGAGATGGTGGCAGAAACATTATGTACAGAATAAATTACAAATAACGCAAAAAAACACACATAATAGTACAATTGGCTAGAGGACTGTAAAACGGCTGCCATCTTCTTCTGCGCTATTGTTTCATCCTAACATCGTTGGTGCCGACGTGGATAACAATATCCCTATACTCTCTACACTCGCCAGTTTTTGTCTTAGCCAGGGGATTTATACTACTATCAGTACTTACTGGTGGCACAGACGCTGTTTCATCCTTTCCTACACTTACATTGCCCTTGCCTAACGATTGCGTCTGAAGCTGTGCTTGCAGCACGGCTATCCTCACCATAAGGCGATAGTTCTCCTGTATATTATGAGTACAGTGACTGCAATTAGATGGCATAGTGTTAATGTTACTACTTAGCTTCTGCTGCTGGAGGTCCCGTAGAACCACGTTCAGATAAAGCGTCCAGGGTAAAAAAAGTTGAATGAAAAAAGTAGAGCTTTTAAATATAACAATAACTAAGACGTTGGTAAAATGTGTTAAATGAAGATAGATTAAACGGTTTAAAAAAAGTAAAAACCGTCAAGTTTGGCAGGTAGCCAAGCAGCAACAAACAGCGTAGCAGGGAGACAAGTGACGCGCTCAAAACGGAAGTGAGTGTGATGAGGTGATGTTGAAGGAGTCAGGCGCAGGCGAGTAAATCACAGAATAACAGGCTTTATTCCGCAAATACAGAGTTACGCAGTAATGCGTCAAAAAACACTCCAGTGCGCAAAACAGGCGCACTGGAAAATACAAGGCACACAGGGAAATATTCTGGCGATACAAAATACACGGAGCTCCACCGAGCTTCACTTTCCTCTACAAATAACAATCACACACAAAGACAAGAGGGCAGAGGGAACACTTATACAGGTACTGATGCGGGGATATGAACCAGGTGTGAGTAATAAACAAGACAAAACAAATGGAATGATTAGATGAGGAGCGGCAGTGGCTAGAAGGCCGGTGACGACAAACGCCGAAGCCTGCCCGAACAAGGAGAGGAGGCAGCCTCGGAGGAAGTCGGGACAGTACCCTCCCCTTGGCGCGCAGCTCCAGCAGCGCGCCGACACCGGCCTCGGGACGGCCAGGAGGACGCGGAGCAGGGCGAGCCGGAAGGTGACGGTGGAAATCCGGCAACAGGGAGGGATCAAGGATATCCCTCACCAGGACCCAGCACCGCTCCTCCGGACCATACCCTTCCCACTCCATGAGGTACTGAAGGCCCCCCACCCGACGCCTCGAATCCAGGATGGAACGGACAGAGTACGCTGGGGCCCCCTCGATGTCCAGAGAGGGCGGAGGGACCTCCCGCACCTCAGACTCCTGGAGCGGACCAGCCTCCACCGGCCTGAGGAGAGACACATGGAACGAGGGGTTAATGCGGTAATCAAGAGGGAGTAGTAACCTATAAGTAACCTTGTTTATTCTCCGCAGGACTTTGAACGGCCCCACAAACCGCAGGCTCAGCGTCCGGCAGGGCAGGCGGAGGGGCAGATTCCGGGTCGAGAGCTAGACCCTATCACCCGGTACAAATTCCGGGGCCTCACTGCGGTGGCGGTCAGCATTGGCCATCTGGCAACGCACGGCGCGTTGGAGGTGGACTTGAGAAGCGTTCCACGTCTCCTCCACATGCCAAAACCAGTCATCCACCGCAGGAGCCTCGGTCTGGCTCTGATGCCACGGTGCCAGAACCGGCTAATAACCTAAAACACATTGAAATGGCGTTAGGTTAGTGGAGGAGTGGCGGAGAGAGTTCTGGGCATATTCGGCCCATGGCAAGAACACCGACCACTCCCCTGGCCGGTCCTGGCAGTAGGACCACAGGAACCTACCCACATCCTGATTCACCCGTACAACACAAAACACACATACATACACACACACTTTTACACGCATCATTTGCTGCTGCTACTCTGTTCTTTATTTTACTCTTATTATTATCTATCCTGATGCCTAGTCACTTTACCCTGCCTTCATATACATATCTACCTCAAATACCTCGTACCTCTGCAAATTGATCTGGTACTCTTGTGTATTTTATTTTATTCCTCTTGTGTTACTATTTTATTAGGTTTTATTTTAATTTTTAATTTTTTAATTTTTAAACACTGTATCGTTGGGAAGGGCTCGTAAGCAAACATTTCACGGTAAAGTCTACACCAGTTTTATTCAGCACACTTTTAAAATTGATTTAATTTGATTTAATTTGAAGGCACTATCCCCCAGGCTAGAGTCAGAGGATCGAAGGCATTGGGTGGGGGTGTAGATGTGTAACATGTCGTAGAGATAGGAAGGAGCCAAGCCATGCCGCGATCTGCAGGTGAGGAGAAGGATTTTGAAGTTGATCCGATATTTGATTGGAAGCCAGTGGAGGTTATATACTTAAGCTTGTTGACGGAGCTGTCGGGGAATCCATACATGAGAGCATTACAATATTCCAGCCGTGAGGTAATGAAGGCATGTATAAGGGTTTTAAACCGCTGAGTCGTTTAGGGAGGGGCGGAGTCTGCCGATGTTCTAGAGATTGAAGAAGACAGATTTAGTAATTTTAATGATGACCCCAGATTCTTCACCTGCACCTGCACCATGGTCCACCCCATCTGTCTGTATGTTGACTGCACTTCAGCCATGTGGCTTTGTAGCTCTTCTAGTTTCCCCATGGAGAACACTGTTTAATCCCTGGTAAACCTCTGGCGAGAGTTCAGAAGGGTAGCTTTAAGGATAGATGTTTAAATGTATTGAATTGTGTGAGAGGTGATTTTTACACAACCACTTTAGTCAATGTAGCAACCTTCAACATTTACTTAATGAGCAAATCAAAAAATGCACAAGGCTTGGTTTCCTGGATTGAAGAAGTGGCTTGTGAAAGTATTCACCCCCCTTGGCATATTTTGTTGCCCTACAACCTGGAATTAAAATGGATTTTTTAGGAATGGTATGTATCATTTGATTTACACAACATGCCTACCACTTTGAAGATGCAAAATATTTTTTATTGCGAAACAAACAATAAATAAGAGAAAAAAACATAAAACTGGAGCGTGCATAACTATTCAATGATGAGAGGTGTTGGGTTTGCGCCAGACATTTTCCTTGATGGCCAAAAAGCTCAATTTTAGTCTCATCTGACCAGAATACCTACTTCCATATGTTTGGGGAATCTCCCACATGCCTTTTGTCGAACACCAAACTTGTTTGCTTACTTTTTTCTTTAAGCAATGGCTTTTTTCTGGCCACTCTTCCGTAAAGCCCAGCTCTGTGGAGTGTACGGCTTAAAGTGGTCCTATGGACAGATACTCCAATCTCCGCTGTGGAGCTTTGCAGCTCCTTCAGGGTTATCTTTGGTCTCTTTGTTGCCTCTCTGATTAATGCCCTCCTTGCCTGGTCTGTGAGTTTTGGTGGGCGGCCCTCTCTTGGCAGGTTTGTTGTGGTGCCATATTCTTTCCATTTTTTTATAATGGATTTAATGGTGCTCCGTGGGATGTTCAAAGTTTTGGATATTATTTTATAACCCAACCCTGATCTGTACTTCTCCACAACTTTGTCCCTGACCCGTTTGGAGAGCTCCCTAGTCATCATGGTGCCGCTTGCTTGGTGGTGCCCCTTGCTTAGTGGTGTTGCAGACTCTGGGGCCTTTCAGAACAGATGTATATATACTGAGATCATGTGACAGATCATGTGACACTGAGATTGCACACAGGTGGACATTATTTAACTAATTATGTGACTTCTGAAGGTAATTGGTTGCACCAGATCTTATTTAGGGGCTTTATAGCAAAGGGGGTGAAGACATACAGTGGGGAAAAAAAGTATTTAGTCAGCCACCAATTGTGCAAGTTCTCCCACTTAAAAAGATGAGAGAGGCCTGTAATTTTCATCATAGGTACACGTCAACTATGACAGACAAAATGAGACATTGTAGGATTTTTAATGAATTTATTTGCAAATTATGGTGGAAAATAAGTATTTGGTCAATAACAAAAGTTTCTCAATACTTTGTTATATACCCTTTGTTGGCAATGACACAGGTCAAACGTTTTCTGTAAGTCTTTACAAGGTTTTCACACACTGTTGCTGGTATTTTGGCCCATTCCTCCATGCAGATCTCCTCTAGAGCAGTGATGTTTTGGGGCTGTCGCTGGGCAACACGGACTTTCAACTCCCTCCAAAGATTTTCTATGGGGTTGAGATCTGGAGACTGGCTAGGCCACTCCAGGACCTTGAAATGCTTCTTACGAAGCCACTCCTTCGTTGCCCGGGCGGTGTGTTTGGGATCATTGTCATGCTGAAAGACCCAGCCACGTTTCATCTTCAATGCCCTTGCTGATGGAAGGAGGTTTTCACTCAAAATCTCACGATACATGGCCCCATTTATTATTTCCTTTAGACGGATCAGTCGTCCTGGTCCCTTTGCAGAAAAACAGCCCCAAAGCATGATGTTTCCACCCCCATGCTTCACAGTAGGTATGGTGTTCTTTGGATGCAACTCAGCATTCTTTGTCCTCCAAACACGACGAGTTGAGTTTTTACCAAAAAGTTCTATTTTGGTTTCATCTGACCATATGACATTCTCCCAATCCTCTTCTGGATCATCCAAATGCACTCTAGCAAACTTCAGACGGGCCTGGACATGTACTGGCTTAAGCAGGGGGACACGTCTGGCACTGCAGGATTTGAGTCCCTGGCGGCGTAGTGTGTTACTGATGGTAGGCTTTGTTACTTTGGTCCCAGCTCTCTGCAGGTCATTCACTAGGTCCCCCCGTGTGGTTCTGGGATTTTTGCTCACCGTTCTTGTGATCATTTTGACCCCCACGGGGTGAGATCTTGCGTGGAGCCCCAGATCGAGGGAGATTATCAGTGGTCTTGTATGTCTTCCATTTCCTAATAATTGCTCCCACAGTTGATTTCTTCAAACCAAGCTGCTTACCTATTGCAGATTCAGTCTTCCCAGCCTGGTGCAGGTCTACAATTTTGTTTCTGGTGTCCTTTGACAGCTCTTTGGTCTTGGCCATAGTGGAGTTTGGAGTGTGACTGTTTGAGGTTGTGGACAGGTGTCTTTTATACTGATAACAAGTTCAAACAGGTGCCATTAATACAGGTAACGAGTGGAGGACAGAGGAGCCTCTTAAAGAAGAAGTTACAGGTCTGTGAGAGCCAGAAATCTTGCTTGTTTGTAGGTGACCAAATACTTATTTTCCACCATAATTTGCAAAGAAATTCATTAAAAATCCTACAATGTGATTTTCTGGATTTTTTTTCTCAATTTGTCTGTCATAGTTGACGTGTACCTATGATGAAAATTACAGGCCTCTCTCATCTTTTTAAGTGGGAGAACTTGCACAATTGGTGGCTGACTAAATACTTTTTTTCCCCACTGCATGCACACGCAACTTTTCAGTTATTTATCTTTTTGAATTTTTTTAAACAAGTTGTTTTTTTCATTCCACTACAGCAATTTGGACTATTTTGTGTATGTACTTTACATGAAATCCAAATAAAAATCTATTTAAAATTACAGGTTGTAATGCAACCATATAGGAAAAATGCCAAGGGGGATGAATACTTTTGCAAGGCACTGAACATGCTTCTAGTGTATTTCCTAAGAAGTGGACGTGTCTCTAAAGCATACGCATTATAAGAACAAACTGCCTCTTTGTAGTTAATTTTCCATGTAAAACTCATATTAATGCAGCATCAGCATAGTTTGACAAGGACAACCAAATCTACTCGATGCTAGAGTAATCGTACAATCGGCGAAACACAAAGGCCACAATAATTGCAACAAAACATGACTCCATTCATTTTTAGATCAGACATCAGGCTCAATCAACCGATTTCGTCATTGGTTGAACTCTCCCGGCGCAAAAATAAAAAAATACCACTATGGTGCATAAATATGTCTGAAACACCTCTCATCACTCATAATTATGTAGGGAGAATGGGAAAACACACCAAATAGTGTCTAGCGGTGAAGTTTCCTTTTTAACAAAGTTTGAGAGGGTGCCTACCCAGGGTCCTAGACACTGTGGCTGTATTAACAAGTCTCCCTACAGGTACAGTTTTAAGCTCTCCTAATGCTGCAGGAGGGGGAAGGGTAATCCCTCTAAACACAGACAGACCTATGCACGTATCAGGTAACTCTCTGAGTGCATAGTGCACACTCAGGATAGCGTGAGAGACTCTTGGATAAAACCTAGATGACGTCTGTGTGTTCACTTTTTGATGTCATGTGTCTTCCATTGTATCCATTTGTCACAAAGATGAGGAAGAGACATTAACAACACATTAGGGCAACCAACATGAATCTAATTGGGTCACAAGGTTTCCAGGAAAATACAAAGAAGCGTTCCCTCTTGCATTGTGAGGGATCATGTTTAGTTATGAAGTTAAATGACTATGTTTTAAATGTTTGTTTGCAGTGAAAAACAATAGTTAAAATGTACAAATGTAGATATTAGATGTGTTTGCATAATAGTCCTTTAACTTTGCTAATGCAACCCACAAACAGAAAACTTTGTGAATGGATTCACTTTCCGTAACAAACTTCAGAAACTATTTTTATATTTAGTAAATTCTGAGTTTGAATATCTGAATTTGCTGACAATTGTATGATGGCAAAAGACAACCATTGGATAACCAATGTTCATTATTATACAAAGAAATGCATAATTGTTCAAAACGTTAGCTCTCTGTACTTTTACACAAAAAAGCAAGAGCCTTATAAACCTGGTGCATAATTCATTATTTACCAAGTCTATATTTTCCCAGACCAGTTCTCAGCAAAACAGACCATAGAGGGAATAAAATCCCCCAGAACATCAGCTGTATCAAAAGCCTCACACAGTTCCCCGAGCGCTGCCTTCAGAGGGAGTGACTCCCAGAATGCCTCAGCTTGTTTGTCTCATGGTTTAAGTGGTGCACACAGCCATGGAAAGATCATCAAATCACTGTTTTACCACTCAGCTTAATCCTCCCAACAAAGAGAAATATACAAAAAGGAGAGAATGGAGAAAGAGAAGTGGAGTGTGAGATTAACTAGAAACTTGATGGATGCAAACTGACGTCTCAGTTTCCCAGCGTTGCTAAGGGGAGAGAGGAATCTTGATTCCAAATCTCCCAGGCCGGAGAGTGGCTGGTGATCGGACATTCCCTGTTACCCCTGCAGTGGCCAGCCGCTCTAGTAGTGTCCGCTGCTGTTGCCATCTGCCGGATTACCCAGCAGGATATATTTTTATAGAGAACATCCCATTCTTATCCCTCCTGCTAAGGTTTACATTAAGGTTGAACTCGGGTGCGCTTACAATAGCAGATAAAGTAAGCTCTATCTTTCTAACAGCACCCCTCCCCATCTTCTCACTGTTAGAGAGGCTGGTTCCGCCGGGTTTAAAAGGGCTGCTTTGCTGTGGCATGAAAGAGGATCTCATGCAATGCCACTGTCTATAGCTGTTTTGTTTTTATGCACCGACAATAAGTAGTGCCCAAGATGAATAAAAACCCATTTGTATGTGCCAAGAGTAATTGTCTCATTCTATAGGCATCAAAAGGGCAACTTTTCTGTGTTACCATACAGGTGAACTCATTCCTGGGAAAATGTTTCTTTTCTCAGCCTAGTAGGAGTGATGGCGTCCCCCTTTTTCCCTGTCCTAACGGGATTAGTCGTGCCAGTGCTCCCCCGGCTGTCACGGTACTGTCTACTTCCCATCTCTCTCCTGGGCCTCTAATGTGATTAACCCAGCCCCTGTGGTCCGCACGGTTCTGGAGGGTGGGTAAGGGGGCGGGGGGGGGGGACACCTCCCTCCCTGGCATGTCCCTCCCCAGGCCTTAATCGCCATCATTGGCACCTTTGTAAGACGGGACGGGCTAGGGTGTACGAAAGTGAGAGGTAGCAGTGACTGAAAGAAAACTTTATGAAAGTGTGTGAGATTGAGAATGAATGTTGGTATCCATTTAATCTGACACAGGGCCACGTATAGATTGTATTACATTTTTGTCATGTAATCCTTACCGGCTCTATCTGTTCTTGTGATGACATACGTTCTGTTGGAAATGTGAGTCCTCATTTAAAATGAACATGTATTTAGTCCACGCTTGGTCTACTGCGGAATAAGGCCCAGAAATATGAGAATTCTCTCCCAGATATCTATCAATTCATTTGTCAGTCATATACAGTGTATCAGAGCTATATTCAATCTCAGTAACAGCTTATAAAAATACCTGACAATGGAAATGCAAATAATTCTTCCATTGAATTTATTCAAACATCTCATCGACCACTGACAATCTGTTCAAACTATTTGCATCCTGACATTTATCGATGTCTTTCAAAAAGGGCAGTACTGAATATTAATCACAAGCTTGAGTGGAGGTGATAATGATTGCTTCAAGTTCTGCCCATCATCTTGTCAAACTTCAAAGCTTTACGTGACTGCACCTGTTTAACACGTGTCAAACTCACGTGACAAGCTCGTCTGTCGCACGTCTTCCATCAAGGCATCTGTTCCTTAAAGAGAGGTGGGGCACGAGGTCTCCCAAACCACATGGCCTTTAACACTCCACTAAATAAAAAGCTTCTCTGATGAATACAAGCCTCCCCAAGGACAAAAGCGAATGGGTCGTTCCACCAATTCGGCGCCTTTTGTGAAGTAAAAAAACGTTTGATTTCACCTCATTTTAACATTCTGTCATAAAACACATTCAACTTCAAAACTCAAGAAGTTCAATGAAAAAAAAGAGTATAGTAAGTGCCAAATAAAGTAACAGGGTTGATCATAACAGGGTTGATCATAACAGGGTTGACGATTTCATCTTAAATCAGCCATAAATCCCCTCATGACATGGGGAATGGAAGCTTGTTGTGTGCAACAGGGAGTGTCAATTAAAGGCAATGAATTAAGTCGGTTGAAATCTTCCTAGAAGTGACACAGCGACAGAGGGACATGTCAAAATAAGTGACACAGGGACAGAGGGACATGTCAAAATGCTGGATTTTGGCACTTTAGCAAGTCTTTATTCATATTAAAAATCAGATGTATTGAATTCTCCATGTGGTCTATATTAAATGGCACTTCATTTAATATAACAGGCTTTTAAAATTAAATATTGGTGCACAATTTTTACTTAAAATATCAAAGGGATGCAAAAGGCACTCTTTTCGTGGAACGACTCAAATACTCAAAGCATCAAACACCTTTCGATTTAGAGAAAATAGCCTTTGGTGTTGAAAGTTATGGTTTCAGTATTTGCCTCATATCCTGTTTTGAATGTTACCTCACTGGTGAACAGAAATCAGTTGTGTCAGTGGTCAATACTCAGAACCAACAGTGGTAGCAGTTGATTGTGGAGCACCACAAGGTAGTCTCCTACGCCCGTTGCTTTTCTGGTCAACCAATGACCTTCTCTAACTACGCAACATATCAAACCTGAAATCAAATTTCTGATGAAATCTCTAAAATGTCTACCCAATTTGTGAAGTCTACTAATGTGGTCGTACAAAAATATATTACAAACCATCTCTATATGAATGCATTTCAAAGCAAATGTATATGCTTGCTGGTACCAGACAACATAATGTTTCATGGACTTTGATAAATAAAAATGTTTGAGCAATTGACTGAGGATGTCGCTGTGTGGGCATTTTCAATCAAGACCCTAGCTCGCCTACAACATACTCACACATCTGTCAAGAAGCCACAAGTAGTAGAAGTAGTAGTAGTAGTACACAAGTAAGGAGATATTCATGTTTGTACCATCAGATATCTTACGGAATGTGGCACAGGTCCTTGTCCCGAGTGTCGCAGAACACCAGTCCACATCTTCATCACTGCATTATAAAATGTTGTTCTGGCACTAAACTACACTAGATCAACAGTAAATGTGTTGGACTAATCTAGAATATGACAGTACTGTTACAGTAACACATTGATACTGGGCATGGCCTGTGGCATATGGATAGGTGTTTTCTATTCATCCGTGTCCTGAATTGATTTGTGCTTTTGAAGAGTAGTCTGCACGTGAGTGCACAGCATTGGCCAGGCGATGGCACTGAGGATTAAGAGCCTTAATTAAGATTTTGTTATAACTCAGCGTGTGCTGTCTATAAATGAGACAACGCAATAGGGACAGAGTGGGGTGGGGAGGTTCCTTAAACAGCTGCCTGTCCCGATCCAACCCCAGATGAAGATAATCTGCGTTTCTACGTCATGATGGAACCTTGGGGGGGGTTTATGTTCAAATTCAGTCTGTTAACGTATGCAGTCTGTGATTCTTGTTTATAGTGTTAAGGAGGGAGAGAGAACAAGAGAGAGAGAGAGAGAGAGAGAGAGTGTGTGTGTGTGTGTGTGTGTGTGTGTGTGTGTGTGTGTGTGTGTGTGTGTGTGTGTGTGTGTGTGTGTGTACGTGAGGCAAAGGCAACAGAGAGAGAAAACAATCCATATATTGTCTCTGTGAGATGCAGTGCTGTGTGGGAAGGAGGTAGCACCCCATGTATGGAGTTGGGGGTGGTGTCCCAATCCCAAACTCCAACACAACACCATGTAATGGGAGCTAACACTTATTGTATTCATATGGCCTAATGAGTGTCTAAAAGCCTGTGACCGTGTGCTTCGAGGAATCTCATCGTGTGCGTAAGTGTGGGTGTGGGGGTGGGAGAAGACATACAGCTATGCTACCACAGTATACACTGTATATTGGTATTGTATGAGATCTAGAGATAATGAAACTCAAAAAGCTTTCTGTTACTCATTTCAAAGAGGTAAATGAGCTTTCAAAGCCATGGAATTGGGCAAGAACCACGGTATGACTTTTTGCCTGTTGATACAGTAATACACATTTGCATAAGGGAGACTGACTGGTTGCTATGCAAAACTGCTAAATCATTCTGTATTTTTTATTGATTACGTTTTTAATTAACATGATTTTTCAAAATTCTTTGCAAATAATAATGCTAATCATTTTGTAAATCATAAAATAATGTATTCTCTGTTAAATGAGTGTTACATATTGTTACACACCTGAGTTATAATATGGAGATCAATCTGATATACCCACACACTTTCAATGAAATGAACAGTGTGATAGAGATTGGAAAATATATATGCCTGCAGTTCTGGTTTTACCAACAGCATGTCATTGCCATTATAACCCAATTTAGCCACTTGATGGCAGTCTTGAGTAGGCCTGATTCCATAGCCTGATTCCAGTAGCAGCATACCACCCTGCATCCCACTGCTGGCTTGCCTCTGAAGCTAAGCAGAATTGGTCCTGGTCGGTCAATGGATAGGAGACCAGATGCTGCTGGAAGTTGTGTTGGAGGGCCAGTAGGAGGCACTATTTCCACTGGTAAAAAAAAAAAGCCCCAGAGCAGTGATCGGGGACATTGCCCCATGTTTGGTGTTGTCTTTCGGATGGGACGTTTAACGGGTGTCCTGACTCTCTGTGGTCACTAAAGATCCCATGGCACTTATCATAAGAGAAGAGGTGTTAACCCTGGTGTCCTGGCTAAATTCCCAATCTGGCCCTCATACCATCATGGTCATCTAGCATCCAATTGGCTCATTCCGCTCTCCTGTAACCATTCCCCATGTAATTGCTGTAAATTAGAGCGTGTTCCCAGTCAACTTATCTGGTAAAATAAGGGATAAATAAAAGCACATACACTATATATACAGAAGTTTGTGGACAACCCTTCAAATGAGTGGATTTGGCTATTTCAGCCAAACCCGTTGCTAACAGGTCTATAAAATCTAACACACAGCCATACAATCTCCATAGACAAACATTGGCAGTAGAATGGTCTTACTGAAGAGCTCAGTGACTTTCAATGTGGCACTATCATAGGATGCCACCTTTCCAACAAGTCAGTTTGTCAAATACCTTAGCTTCACCATCTGGCAGTCTGATGGTTGAATCTGGGTTTGGCAGATGCCAGGAAAATGCTACCTGCCCCAATGCATAGTGACAACTGTAAAGTTTGGTGGAAGAGGAATAATGGTCTGGGGCTGTTTGTCATGTTTTGGGCTTAGTTCCAGTGAAGGTAAGTCTTAACGCTACAGCATGCAATGACATTCTAGACAATTCTGTGCTTCCAACTTTGTGGCAACAGTTTGGGGAAGGCCCTTTCCTGTCCTAGCATGACAATGCCCCCGTGTAAAAAGTGAGGTCCATACAGAAATGGTTTGTCGAAATCGGTGTGGAAGAACTTGACTGGCCTGCACAGAGCCCTGACCTCAACCCCATTGAACACCTTTGGGATGAATTGGAACGCAGACTGCGAGCCAGGCCTAATCGCCCAACATCAGTGCCCGACCTCACTAATGCTCTTGTGGCTGAATGGAAGCAAGTCCCCGTAGCAATGTTCCAACATCTAGTGGAAAGCCTTCCCAGAAGAGTGGAGGCTGTTGATGCAGCAAAGGGGGGACCAACTCCATATTAATGCCGATGATTTTGGAATGAGATGTTTGATGAGCAGGTGTCCACATACTTTTGGTCATGTAGTGTATCTCCTTGATGTTTGTGTGTGACAAAACTACTAACCTGTTCGTATTTTATGTAACAGTAACAATAAAATATAGGAAAGAGCAACAAACACGATTTGAAATATAACAAAACCGTTTGATATAGAAACACTGGATTTTCGGTGTTTGTTAATTAATTTTGAAATTATGAAAAATATGAATAACATTCCACCGATGAGGCCACTAGGTCATTTGATTGCAGGAATGGGCTACAATAGGAAAAGGGAGCCAACTGAAGATTGCAGTGTGGAACATTTATTATTGCTTGCAACTGTCACATGCACTAGCTTTTTCTGACAGTGATCATGTTCAATGTTTTCTGACAACAGAAAAAAAAAAAAGAATATTTCAACTACAATACCATTCTCAGTAATGGTTACAGTAAGTCTGTAAATCGCTCTGGATTAGAGCATATCTACTAAATTAGCAAAATGTAAACGTAAAAATGAACACTTGCAAAGCATGCTGGGTATTATTCTAATAAGCTCCACCCCGAAGCAAGACCAAATTTGGTTGTTCCGGACCGGACCAAATCTGAACCAATCATAGACATCTATGTTTCACAAGTTATGACAGCACAGAACAGTTCAGCACAGTATAGTACAGTAGAGCACAATAGAGTGCAGTAGAGTGCAGTGCAGTGCCGTACAGTGCAGTACAATACAATACATAATGTTATACTGTACTCTACTCTACTGTACTGTACTGTACTCTACTGTACTGTACTGTACTGTACTCTACTGTACTGTACTGAACTATACTCTACTTTTCTTTACTATACTTAATTGTACTGTACTCAGGGCCGGGGCCAGAAATAATCAGTTGGATGGGCATTTGATTTCCATGTTTTTTTTCCACAGGACCTCCGATGTGTGCACACACTTTCGTGTGGACACATTTTTTTTTATGGGTTTTATAGTAAAGACGTAATTTGACTGTAAAAATGTATTATATTTTAATGTGTATCTGATGCTGTCTGGCCAAAAAGAGTGTGACATGCCACACTGTTGGTGGCAGGTAGCCTAGCGGTTAAGAGCATTGGGTCAGTAACCGAAAGGTTGCTGGTTTGAATCCCTGAGCCAACTAGTTAAAGAAATCTGGCAATGTTCCCTTGAGCAATGCACTTAATCCTAGTTGCTCTGGATAAGAGTGTCTGCTAAAATGTAATATTATTTTTGGCCAGACAGTATCAGATACATGGGCTACACATAATGAGACAGAGGGGTGCTTTTTCTCTCGCTCTGATGTTTTATCTGAGATTGATGCGTATTTCTGTCGGCGCGCATCTCGGTCTAATAAATTATCAATATTTAAATATTTTATTTGGATGGGCAAGGATGTATGGTAGGGAGGGCCAGGCCCCCTAAGGCCCACCCATAATGCCGGTCCTGACTGTCCTCTGCTGTGCTCTACTGCACTGTGCTGTCCAAACTTCGACCAAATCTGAACCAACCATAGACATCTATATTTGGGCCAATTCAAGTCGGATCCAGGCGTCTGTGGACGTTAAATCAAGGCCGGTCCGGACCGGAAAACGACATCTGTGGACGTTGAAATCAAGGCCAGGCTGGACGGACTGAACGTATTTTTAACGTCCATGGACGTCGGTGTCAGAGGGTGCTCACTGGGGGTGTCTAGTCTACTTACTACTTAGACCAATTATGTACACAAAAACATAACATTTGTTTACATCATTGGTCTCTATACTGCTTAGTATAACAATATAACTTTTTTGAGAAACAACATAAATGTTTGTCTCAACAAGGCATTTTGTTTTTTAACTTGCTGTCAATATTGAGCGGCTCACTCCGCATAGGATTCCCGTCTCCACAGGCGCCGAGAATGCCGGGGTCAGAAACGGGGCAATCCGTCTGGCAAAACGAGTGCAATAGCTTACACGGGCTATGTTTTTGCTGGGTCAGCCTATTTTAAACGTCGAAAGAAAAATACCCAAATGTGTCGACAAACACAGAAACAACGTGTCCATTTCGACGTAGTATTACAATTTATTAACAAAAATATAAATTTTACTGACGCGTTTGGTGACTGGAATGGTATTTTGTTTTCTTATTATTACAACCCCACCTCTTTTTAGAGCCAACATGGTAGCGGCGAAAGGTCTTCTTCCTGTCAACTCCACACGTGTGTAGGTCAACAACACACTGTAATCCTCGCTTTTTCAGATTATAATGGAATTAAGTCAGCAAGTACCGCGCAAAAGTTTTATATGTTCATTCCCTGACTGTCATGCATCGTACAACAAAGCATGGAAACTAGATGCTCATATTTGCAAGCACACGGGGCTGGTGAGTACAGTTTACTGGTAAGCTAATCGCTAGCTAGCAACATTTTGAGACATGCCATGGACACCTGCAAGTTAATTTTGTAGTCCCTGTATTTGGTCTGTGGCTAGGCGATTCAGCTGCCAAAATATATTTTGATGTAGTGCCAGGAAGTTAAAGCCTGAGTTCGTGCTTCAGCACAACTGCAGCCCCGCTACTTGGTTTGGTAAAGCTGCTGGGGGAATTAAACCAGTCTCAAATTATTAGAATGTGCTGTGGATGCAAGGACTGATAGTCTCTGAGATGACATTGTTGTGTATACAGACTCCAATGACGATATAAAACAAACACCAGAGTAATACGTTTTTTTTTCTAGCTCAGATGAGACGGTTGTACTAGGCTTGGTTTAGGCTAAATCGAGCTATGTTACATTGTTCTTCAAGAATCAATGGATATTCATTGTAATGACGATTGAACATCCCACGTTGTGCATTTAATGCCACCACCACACCAACGATTTTTTTCCTCTACCAATTATGCGTCAATTAATTATGTGTTATGTTTGCAGAAACCATTTGTGTGTGAACATGACGGCTGTGACAAGTCATTCTGCGACAAGTACCACCTAGCTCGGCACCAGCTGAGCCACAGTGGAGAGAGACCCTTTAGGTAGTATTTGTTATTTAGCCAGCTAGTGCAGACATTCCAGACACATTGAATACAGGAAGAGTTCTGGCTACAATTGTGTTGTTCTGTTTGTTGACAGATGTACAGTAGATGGATGCACAGAGGCCTTCACCGCAAATTACAATTTGAAGAAGCATGTTAATCGCAAACACAACCATGATGAGGAGAAACTGTATGAATATGTGGTAAATTAATCTGATTACTACATTTTCAGTTGGTCTTAGTCAGTTTGCTGGTTGAACTCAGCCTCTGTATTATGAAATGCAGTGCTTGGCTAACAGGTGTGTAATTTGCATTGCTGCAATAATTGTTTTACTCTTCCATGTTTACAGTGTAGCTTTGAGGGATGTGGGAAAGCGTTCAGGAAGAACAATCAGCTCAAGTCACATGAGTGCCAGCAGCACACCAAACTACCTCCCTTTCAGTGAGTATATTAAGCTGTTTGTTTTGCTAATGGTATATTACTCCATGTTGTTGGTTGAAAACCGATGTCCTGGAGTGAATGTAAATTAATTTAAAATATGACAGATTTGAGCCGTGAACTGAATATCTAGGATATTGTAACCCAGGACAGTACATGCCTGGCACTCCTAGCTTTGTAGTCTCGAGAAGAACACTTCTTAGTGATCAGTGCAAGCTTTTTATACTAATATCTGCCTTTGTCTTTCTCGCTCACTGGCTTTATAGATGTACCTTTGAGGGCTGTGAGAAACGATTCACTTTCCCCAATAAACTACGTCTTCACGAGAAGGTGCACAGAGGTAAGATTTATCTCCTGATCCTGCAGCTGGCTTGTCTGGGAGTGACACAGACCTGTAGGAGACTAACTGCTAAAATGTTGTTGTTTTTCTCTCTCTCAGGCTATCCCTGTGAAGAAGATGGCTGTTCTTTCATTGGAAAGACATGGACTGAGTATACTAAGCATAGGAGAGACCTACACAGAGGTATGCTGTCTCACACCTTATGATTGACACATTGCTTTCAGAATAGTATGTGTATAAAAAAATTTTTTTTACCTGAACAATTACAACAAATGACATCTCCTTAGAGGTCAATGAAGGTCGCTGCAAGGTGATTGTTTGTGCCTCCAGCACTTTTTCAGTGTAATGAGTGTAGCAAGGTGTTTCGCGACACCTGGTTCCTGAAGCAGCACCAGCGTGTACACGCAGAGGAGCGCCAGGTGTTTATCTGTCCCAGGGAGGGGTGCCAGAGGTCCTTCACCACGCCATTCAACCTGCAAAGCCACATCGGCTCTTTCCATGAGGAGCTACGGCCTTACACCTGCCCCCATGAAGGCTGTGGAAAGACATTTGCCATGAAGGTATGGATACCTGACCAGAGTCTTGTGTTGCTACAAGATTCACCTCACTCTAATTAGTTAAAATCAGCTTCTGTATCTGTTAAGGTATATTTGTATGGGAGAGTTGTCCTCACAAATTGTCATTACAGTGAAAATGTCAGTGATAACATGGATATGTTTATTTATTTATTTATTTTTATTTCACCTTTATTTAACCAGGTAAGCCAGTTGAGAACAAGTTCTCATTTACAACTGCGACCTGGCCAAGATAAAGCAAAGCAGTGCGATAAAAACAACAACAGAGTTACATATGGGGTAAAACAAAACATAAAGTCAAAAATACAACAGGAAATATATATACAGTGTGTGCAAATGTAGCAAGTTATGGAGGTAAGGCAATAAATAGGCCATAGTGCAAAATAATTACAATTAGTATTAACACTGGAATGATAGATGTGAAAGAGATGAATTGCAAATATAGATATTGGGGTGCAAATGAGCAAAATAAATAACAATATGGGGATGAGGTAGTTGGGTGGGCTAATTTCAGATGGGCTGTGTACAGGTGCAGTGATCGGTAAGGTGCTCTGACAACTGATGCTTAAAATTAGTGAGGGAGATGAGTCTCCAGTTTCAGAGATTTTTGCAGTTCGTTCCAGTCATTGGCAGCAGAGAACTGGAAGGAATGGCGGCCAAAGGAGGTGTTGGCTTTGGGGATGACCAGTAAGATATACCTGCTGGAGCGCAGACTACGGGTGGGTGTTGCTATGGTGACCAATGAGCTAAGATAAAGCGGGGATTTGCCTAGCAGTGATTTATAGATAGCCTGGAGCCAGTGGGTTTGGCGACAAATATGTAGTGAGGACCAGCCAACAAGAGCGTACAGGTCACAGTGGTGGGTAGTATATGGGGCTTTGGTGACAAAACGGATGGCACTGTGATAGACTACATCCAATTTTCTGAGTAGAGTGTTGGAGGCTATTTTGTAAATGACATCGCCGAAGTCAAGGATCGGTAGGTTAGTCAGTTTTACGAGGGCATGTTTGGCAGCATGAGTGAAGGAGGCTTTGTTGCGAAATAGGAAGCCGATTCTAGATTTAACTTTGGATTGGAGATGCTTAATGTGAGTCTGGAAGGAGAGTTTACAGTCTAACCAGACACCTAGGTATTTGTAGTTGTCCACATACTCTAGGTCAGACCCGTCGAGAGTAGGGATTATAGTCGGGTGGGCGGGTGCCAGCAGGGTTCGATTGAAGAGCATGCATTTAGTTTGACTAGTGTTTAAGAGCATTTGGAGGCTACGGAAGGGGTGTTGTATGGCATTGAAGCTCGTTTGGAGGTTTGTTAACACAGTGTCCAATGAAGGGCCAGATGTATACAAAATGGTGTCGTCTGCGTAGAGGTGGATCTGAGAGTCACCAGCAGCAAGAGCGACATCATTGATCTACACGGAGAAAAGAGTCGGCCCAAGAATTGAACCATGTGGCACCCCCATAGAGACTGCCATAGGTCCAGACAACAGGCCCTCCGATTTGACACATTGAACTCTATCTGAGAAGTAGTTGGTGAACCAGGTGAGGCAGTCATTTGAGAAACCAAGGCTATTTAGTCTGCCAATAAGAATGCGGTGATTGACAGAGTCGAAAGCCTTGGCCAGGTCGATGAAGACGGCTGCACAGTACTGTCTATTATCGATTGCGGTTATAATATCGTTTAAAACCTTGAGCGTGGCTGAGGTGCACCCATGACCAGCTCGGAAACCGGATTGCATAGCGGAGAAGGTACGGTGTGATTTGAAATGGTCGGTGATCTGTTTGTTAACTTGGCTTTCAAAAACTTTAGAAAGGCAGGGCAGGATGGATATAGGTCTGTAACAGTTTGGATCTAGAGTGTCACCCCTTTGAAGAGGGGGATGACCGCGGCAGCTTTCCAATCTCTGGGGATCTCAGACGTTACGAAAGAGAGGTTGAACAGGCTAGTAATAGGGGTTGCGACAACTTCGGCGGCTATTTTTAGAAAGAAAGGGTCCAGATTGTCTAGCCCAGATGATTTGTAGGGGTCCAGATTTTGCAGCTCTTTCAGAACATCAGCTGTCTGAATTTGTGTGAAGGAGAAGGGGGGCATGGGCAAGTTGCAACGGATGGTGCAGAGCTGGTGGCCGGGGTAGTGGTAGCCAGGTGGAAAGAATGGCCAGCTGTAGCAAAATGCTTGTTGAAATTCTCGATTATTGTAGATTTATCGGTGGTGATAGTGTTTCCTAGCCTCAGTGCAGTGGGCAGCTGGGAGGAGGTGCTCTTATTCTCCAGGGACTTTACAGTGTCCCAAAACTTTTTGGAGTTAGTGCTACAGGATGCAAATTTCTGTTTGAATAAGCTAGCCTTTGCTTTCCTAACTGCTTGTGTATATTGGTTCCTAACTTCCCTGAAAAGTTGCATATCGCGGGGGCTATTCGATGCTAATGCAGTACGCATTAGTGTACTCCTGAGTGGCGCAGTGGTCTAAGGCACTGCATCGCAGTGCTAACTGTGCCACTAGAGATCCTGGTTCGAATCCAGGCTCTGTCGCCGCCGGCCGCGACCGGGAGACTCATGGGCGGCGCACAATTGGCCCAGCGTCGTCCAGGGTAGGGGAGGGAATGGCCGGCAGGGATGTAGCTCAGTTGATAGAGCATGGCGTTTGCAACGCCAGGGTTGTGGGTTCGATTCCCACGGGGGGCCAGTATTAAAAAAAATATGTATTCACTAACTGTAAGTCACTCTGGATAAGAGCGTCTGCTAAATGACTAAAATGTAATGTAAAATGTACGCCACAGGATGCTTTGTGCTGGTCAAGGGCAGTCAAGTCTGAGGAGAACCAGGGGCTATATCTGTTCTTAGTTCTGAATTTTTTGAATGGGGCATGCTTATTTAAGATTGAGAGGAAAGCACTTTTAAAGAACAACCAGGCATCCTCTACTGACGGAATGAGATCGATATCCATCCAGGCACGATACCTAGGCCAGGTCAATTAGGAAGGCCTGCTCGCTAAAGTGTTTTAGGGAGCGTTTGACAGTGATGAGGGGTTTGACCGCGGACCCGTTACGGACGCAGGCAATGAGGCAGTGATCGCTGAGATCCTGGTTGAAGACAGCGGAGGTGTATTTAGAGGGTAAGTTAGTCAGGATGATATCTATGAGGGTGCCCATGTTTACGGATTTAGGGTTGTACCTGGTAGGTTCCTTGATAATTTGTGTGAGATTGAGGGCATCTAGTTTGGATTGTAGGATGGCCGGGGTGTTAAGCATATCCCAGTTTAGGTCACCAAGCAGTACGAACTCTGAGGATAGATGGGGGGCAATCAATTCACATATGGTGTCCAGGGCACAGCTGGGGGCTGAGGGGGGTCTGTAGCAAGCGGCAACAGTGAGAGACTTATATCTGGAAAGGTGGATTTTTAGAAGTAGGAGCTCAAACTGTTTGGGCACAGACCTGGATAGTATGATAGAGCTCTGCAGGCTATCTCTACAGTAGATTGCAACTCCACCCCCTTTGGCAGTTCTATCTAGACTGAAAATGTTGTAGTTGGGGATGGACATTTCTGAATTTTTGGTGGCCTTCCTAAGCCAGGATTCAGACACTGCTAGAACATCAGGGTTGGCGGAGTGTGCTAACGCAGTGAATAACTCAAACTTAGGAAGGAGGCTTCTGATGTTAACGTGCAGAAAACCAAGGCTTTTACGGTTACAGAAGTCAACAAATGATAGCTCCTGGGGAGTAGGAGTGATACTGGGGGCTGCAGGGCCTGGGTTAGCCTCTACATCACCAGAGGAACAGGAGGACTAGAATAAGGATATGGCTAAAGGCTTTAAGAACTGGTCTTCTAGTGCGTTGGGTACAGAGAATAAAGGGGGCAGATTTCCGGGCGTTGTAGAATAGATTCAGGGCATTATGTACAGACAAGGATATGGAAGGATATGAGTACAGTGGAGGTAAACCTAAGCGTTGGGTAACACTGAAAGAGATAGCATCACTGGAGGCACCGATTGAGCCGGTCTTGGCGTGTATGGGGGGTGGAACAAAGGAGCTATTTGAGGCAGTTTGAGAGGGACTTGGGGTTCTACAGTGAAATTGTATAATAAGAACTAACTGGAACAGCAATAGGCAAGGCATATTGACATGGGAGAGAGGCATAAAGCAATCACAGGTGTTATTAGAGAGAGCTAAGACAATAACTGGTAATGGCGATTAAAATTTGGGCTGAGGCTAAACAGATTAACAGGACAGGGTACCGTGTAAAGGAACAGTCCAGCAGGCATCAGCTGTGCAGCTGAGTGATCATAAGGTCCAGTGAACAGCAATATGTGAGTCCGAGAGCAGTTCAAATTGGTGCTACAGCACATCGAGCAGGAAGCACGGCTGTTGTTTGCGTGTGCTAGCGGGCCGGGGCTAGCAGATGGATCTTCGTGGTCGTCGCCACGGGAAGCCTGTTGAAACCACAGACGATTACGTCGGCAGACCAGTCGTGATGGATCGGCGGGGCTCCGTGTCGACTCTAGGAGGTCCCGTCCGGTTGACAGAGAGGTAGATAGCCGGGAGATGTGCCTGACTCGAGGCTAGCTCAAGGCTGATTAGCCAACAACAACATCCATTTGGTTGCAGCTAGCTAGTTGCGATGATCCGGTGTTAAAGGTCCAGTGATTCCGACAGAAAATCCGATAGGTTCTGGGTCGATAACGCGCTGTGCAGACTGGCCTATTAATAGTCCAGGCTAGAGCTGGCTGGTAGGTAGTGCAGGCCACGGACAATGGTGAAAAAACGCTAACGGTGGCTAATAGCAAGTAGCTAGTTAGCTGGCTACTCCCGTCCGGTAGACAAAGGGGTAGATAGCCGGGATATGTGGACCTATGTTCCCTGTAATAGAAAACTGTCTGTCTTTCGCAGCAAAGCTTACAACGCCACAGTGTTGCCCACGATCCAGAACGGAAGAAACAGGTTAGAATATACATATGTATGCTTGAATACATTCATTTATTTGAACACACACTTCTTGTAGCCAGTACTTAAACCGTACATTTTGTGCTGTTCCTCGCATCCTATAAATGTTTAATGCATGTTATTGCTGTTTATTGATTTGTAACTGTTAGCGTTTCAGCCCTGTATTAGCTAACCATCCATTTTTCATATCTGCAGAAGAAACCCCATTCCAAGCGATCCCTGGTTTCCAGACTGAGTGGTTACAAGCCCAAGAATAACCATTGTGCAAAGCCCCATGTAGCTTTGCAATCAGAATCCATTGTAAAGGGTCAGTCAGAGCAAACGAACACTGTTGGATCAGAGCCTATTGCCCTTCTTCAAGAGACAGTCTTTTGCAACTCGGGTTAAGAAATCAAACAATGACCACCTGACTGGATTTAGCCATATGGCAGTATTACTTTTACAGTGCCAATTACTTTTACTAGCCTTCGCTAGTTTAGTTCACTGTGCGTAGATTTTTCATTTGTACTTGATCTCATGAGTTTACACACACAACTGTTCAGTTTGATTTGTATTTATTAAGTTAAGTGCTGTCAGGTCTGTGGGGAGAGCAGTGAGTGATGTTGGGCTGTCCAGAGGATGGTGCTGCGGCAGCTTTGTTCATTTCTTTGACTTCCTTCGCCAAAGGTGGACGCAGGATGCACATGGCAGCTCTGCCATCTTGGATGACTTTGGGTTTGGAAACAAATCCTGTCAGCACCTCTCTGTTGCACCATCTGCTCCAGGGTTGTGTCCTGCCGTCAAAACCATAAAAGCACAACATTAACATTTGACTTATCGAGCACTTGCACATCTCAGGAAAGTCAACATGGAGTCCTTGTACAGACAATGGGGCACACTCTTTTTTCCGTCCACAAGAAGATATATATTTTTTTTTTATGCATGTCTGAGCCTAGTTTGTTGCTAATGAGTCTCTTTGTTCTGCCAAAGGAAAGTTTTTGTACATATAAAGATTTGAATGTATATTTTTGCAATAAAAAGAGACTTAATTCAAAACCTACTGTCTTTACTATTTTGCTGGTTTCAACTACAGAATAGTCAAGAGGTATCAGGTTTGTCCAGGTTGACACATTTTGGTCTGAAATGGGAGGTTTACTGGTTGCAATACTAATGGATATCTGTTCTCCAGTCCCATGAGCTTGTTAGGGGGATGAAGATGGAAGTAGTCGTTATGCATACCCAAGACGATCATCTCTACAGTGTCTTTGAAACTACAGAATGGTGAATAGCATCTGTATACGGAAAGTGTTTTAGGTGATGTGCAGCAGACAGGTAAAGGTAAACCAATCCCTGATAGATACAGTGCCTTGCAAAAGTATTCATCCCCCTTGGTGTTTTTCCTATGTTGTTGCATTGCAACCTGTAATTTAAATGGATTTTTATCTGGATTTCATGTAATGGACATACACAAAATAGTCCAAATTGGTGAAGTGAAATGAAAAATATAACTTGTTTCAAAAAATTCTAAAGAATAACAGAAAAGTGGTGCGTGCATATTTACATTTTAGTCATTTAGCAGACACTCTTATCCAGAGCGACTTACAGTTAGTGAATACATATTTTTTTTATACTGGCCCCCCGTGGGAATTGAACCCACAACCCTGGCGTTGCAAACGCCATGCTCTATCAACTGAGCTACATCCCTACCGGCCATTCCCTCCCCTACCCTGGACGACGCTGGGCCAATTGTGCGCCGCCCATGAGTCTCCCGGTCGCGGCCGGCTGCGACAGAGCCTGGATTCGAACCAGGATCTCTAGTGGCACAGTTAGCACTGCGATGCAGTGCCTTAGACCACTGCGCCACTCAGGAGACTGAGTATCTATTCACCCCTTTGCTATGAAGCCCCTAAATAAGATCTGGTGCAACCAATTACCTTCAGAAGTCACATAATTAGTTAGATTGCACACAGGTGGACATTATTTAAGTGTCACATGATCTCAGTATATATACACCTGTTCTGAAAGGCCCCAGAGTCTGCAACACCACCAACCAAGCGGCACCATGAAGACCAAGGAGCTCTCCAAACAGGTCAGGGACAAAGTTGTGGAGAAGTACAAATCAGGGTTGGGTTATAAAAAAATATCAGAAACTTAGAACATCCCACGGAGCACCATTAAAACCATTATTTAAAAAATTGAAAGAATATGGCACCACAACAAACCTGCCAAGAGAGGGCCGCCCACCAAAACGGACCAGGCAAGGAGGGCATTAATCAGAGAGGCAACAAAGAGACCAAAGATAACCTTGAAGGAGCTGCAAAGCTCCACAGCGGAGATTGGAGTATCTGTCCATAGGACCACTTTAAGCTGTACACTCCACAGAGCTGGGCTTTATGGAAGAGTGGCCAGAAAAAAGCCATTGCTTAAAGAAAAAAATAAGCAAACACGTTTGGTGTTCGCCAAAAGGCATGTGGGAGACTCCCCAAACATATGGAAGAAGGTACTCTAATCAGATGAGACTAAAATTGAGCTTTTTGGCCATCAAGGAAAACGCTCTGTATGGCGCAAACTCAACACTTCTCATCACCCCGAGAACACCATCCCCACAGTGATGCATGGTGGTGGCAGCATCATGCTGTGGGGATGTTTTTCATCTGCAGGGACTGGGAAACTGGTCAGAATTGAAGGAATGATGGATGGCGCTAAATACAGGGACATTCTTGAGGGAAACCTGTTTCGGTCTTCCAGCGATTTGAGACTGGGACAGAGGTTCACCTTCCAGCAGGACAATGACCCTAAGCATACTGCTAAAGCAACACTTGAGTGGTTTAAGGGGAAACATTTAAATGTCTTGGAATGGCCTAGTCAAAGCCCAGACCTCAATCCAATTGAGATTCTGTGGTATGACTTAAAGATTGCTGTACACCAGCGGAACCCATCCAACTTGAAGGAGCTGGAGCAGTTTTGCCTTGAAGAATGGGCAAAAATCCCAGTGGCTAGATGTGCCAAGCTTATAGAGACATACCCCAAGAGACTTGCAGCTGTAATTGCTGCAAAAGGTGGCTCTACAAAGTATTGACTTTGGGGGAGTGAATAGTTATGCACGCTCAAGTTCTGTTTTTTTGTCTTATTTCTTGTTTGTTTCACAATAAAAAATATGTTGCATCTTCAGTGGTAGGCATGTTGTGTAAATCAAATGATACAAACCCCCCAAAAATCTATTTTAATTCCAGGTTGTAAGGCAACAAAATAGGAAAAATGCCAAGGGGGGTGAATACTTTCGCAAGCCACTGTATCTCACCAGTGGTTGTGCATGTTCCACACATCCTGTTCTCAGAGTGATTCTGTGCTTTTTATCCAGCCAGTTCTGGACCTGCCACAGCTTGGTTAGAAGATCATGGTTACCAATGTCAGAGGAAAGAGTGACCTCTTTTACCTGCACAGGGCCTGTGGTGAGACAGACATATGGATAGTAGTTTTTTTTTCCTTTTCGATCAGAGGGGTATCCTACAAAGCCAGTTCAATGAGTTAGACAGCTAACTTTGATAAACAACCAGAAATAACTGGATTTATTTTGGTTAATTAAGAAAGCTAAACTGATATGTTCTTTTGGTTGTTGAGTCGAAAACACAATTTCATTTTTTTGTTGTTATTTCAGAACATAGCTGGCTAACTCATTGAAACTATTTTGTAGTATACCCCTCTGATAGGAGAGAATGCATTTTAGAGAATTCAGATACAACCAGTGTGCAAGGCAGAGATGTACTGTACATTTATGCTAAATATTACACACCTGTTTTGGCATTTTGTTTCTCACGCAGTTTAAGCTGCTCCTCGTGGATCTGTTTGCCAGTCATTAGACGGTAGACGGGTGGATCTTTGTTTTCGTTGAGGCACCAGTTTTAAGCCATTCTCGTCCATCAGTCTGAGGACATCAGCTCGATGCATGGTAACCATGTTCTCGCCAGTCTCCTAATCACCTGCAGGTGGCGCTGGTGGATCTTCCGGCCAAGACTGCCAATGGTGGCACGGGCTCGGGGATCCTGATTCTTCTTGTTAGGCACCTGACCCTCTCCTGTTTCATCCACTGTGGTGGACAGTGGAGACCATCCCCAAGACAATGTTGCAGTTACACATTCCCATTGTATTATAGGAGCCCAGACCCAGAGGCTATTCTCCAGGAGCTGAGAGTACCACCACAGAGACCTCTAGCTGCATGGCCGAGAGCCCACATTCAGGGAAGAACACAGAGTGGTATACAAACATGATCAGGTTACTAGGCATATTCCCACAAAAAAGGAGCTGTCTAGCAATGATGCAAGTAGCTTTTGTCTAGCAGATATGTTTACAAGCCAGAAAATGCATGTGAAGGTCCATCAACAACACACCTTGTTGATAAACATGGAAGTATGGCTAGCAACAGCTAGCTAACAACGTTTGACAGGGAGAGAAGTAGCAGCTTGTGCGAAGGCACGAGACGATCAGCTTCCAGATAAAAAACTGGAACAAATAAGGAAGAACGCAGGAAGAAATTTAAACGTAGCTTTTATATTGTAAATTCATTAAAATACGTTTTCGCATTGCCTTACAACGACAGGCGTTCTTTTCCATACTGCAAGAAAATGTGGTCCTGTCTCCTTAACGGTTCTTGGCGCATTATGATGACATGGTCGCAGAATGAATGATGATCTCTATTAATGTTGTAGTTTTCTTTATTAGACGTCGTAGTAGTCACTTTCTTATTATTATGTTGATAGCTAAACTTGGGCTATAATTAATAACGGATAGGCCACTGGCACTGGGCGACTATAGGCTAGGCTACAGCTGTTGTTTATATTAGCCTGATCATGGGCTAGACTAATAGTTATCAAATGGTATTCTAAGCAAACCTTGTGATTCCACATCTAAGTTAGATTTTGAATAGGCCTAGTCATTTGAAGGCAATTGGTCTTTCAAACGAAAGAACAAATCTCATTGACATGGCATACATTTTAAATAAATTCCATTCATTTGGCAGACAATCGAAGATATAATGACATAAAAGAACTGAAATAAAAGCGGGGTCTTTAAAACAGACCAGTGCAAGCGTAGTGCGCGCACGGGTCAGCTTCCGCGCGCTCATCTGAACTTAACTCGGGTTGACACAGTTTGACCCGTCAATACCCTACTCTGCCAGTCTTTGTTTTGCAATTTCTTTCATAAGCACTACATTTTAGCCTCTATATTTAGCCAATTCGATTTTATATGCTCATGTTTATCAATACCTTATGTTCCATCAAGTTTATATCCTGAATTTTCTCCACGTGTTCTTGATTTATCTAGTCATAGGAACTTGATATGTTCAGTGGGGCCTTTATTTAAAGAGTCCCTTTATGTGTTTAGTGTACTCTGCTAGAGCTTAGTGAGGGAAAAAAGCTGACTGATAAACAAAGGTGCTTTTCTATAGCTCTCAGAGGAGAGCACTTTGAAAGGAGGAGGTGGGAGTGTTTTTGTTTTTATTGCTTTAGATGTTTGCAAACATTGTAGGCCTATATGCTAAATTAGCGTATATTTTCTTCCATAAAATTCCACTGGGTAATGATCTGGATTGTAATTTCTGACACATACTTGAAGAAGTCTGCAGTGATAGACTCATTGTCAACAAAGTTTTAGAGATGTTCAGTGGGCTCTGCGGTGTGGGGTTATCCCCTGCCCAGGCCTTGGTCTATAGAAATAGTAAATCGAGAGATTTTACAGTCAGATGAGCAGCAATAGATTAATTTGTTTAACGTTGCCTGGTACAAAGAGAGTCTAATCTTCGCTTTCTTCAATGGCTTTAACCTCAATGTCAGGGAGCTGAGCAACGTCTTGGAGACCCGTCTCTCAAAGGCGCACGCACTGTCACCTGCCCAGCCACAGGTGCACCCCCTTCACTCAGGCTGCTTCTCAATGTTTTAGCTACAGGAAATGCAGAAAAGCATAGGTCAGAGGTTGCAGGGGAGGCGGTTGCTATGTTATAGCCTGGTTTGAGGATAAGAAAGCTCGTTGGTGGGTCATGAGAGAGGAGAATAGAGGTGGAGCTTGAGAAAGAAAGCTCTGGGGCTTCATTTGTTACAGAAAACACACAAAAAACTCAAGGTTAAAAAAGAGACCTCTGACATAGAGCGAAATGTCTCTGTCACTCAATGCTGTGTTACTTATGTGTGTGTGTGTGTGTGTGTGGGTTATAGGGCAAGGAGTGTTGGAAATAAGCTACATTGCACTTTTTGTATAGTTATGAGTTCTTGTCTTGAAGGCATGTATCTGGAGAAAAACTAAACTTAAACACTTCTCGGCTTTGAATGATCTGTTTCACAACTACAATTTGAGGCCTCAATTCATCTCCAAACTTGTATATTCTTTCTACAAACCAAACCATACATTTGTATAGGCCTCTAAGTCTGGTAACAGTGTGGAACTTATTAGTAGCCTATAAGCATTTTATGATGAGGAACATAATAGGAGGCCAATTGCATATAGGCTGTTTGCAGTGCTGTGCTGTCTGGACAGCTAAACAACATAATGATTGAGCTCAACCATTCAGCAAAATGTAGAGAGACGTGGGGGTACTAACTGCCAATGTTAAAGAGAGGCCTATTTAAATATAATTCTTTAAAGGGGAATCTGAACAAAAAAGTGCATCGTTTGCGAGTAGCAGGTGGATGATTGTACACGGTCGACTGACTGGAAAGAAAGATGCGCTCCCCGAAAGAGCATTCATGGTGGAGAACGCGAGCTTCCTCATTTCCTAATTAGCGCAGAAATTCTGGCACCCCGCGTTGCGGCGACACCCCAACAAAAAGGTAAGTTACCACAAGGGAACTTTTCTGTATCCTCTCAAAAGAGACTGTAACAATTCAGCACAATGTTTCTTTTACATCTTTCTTTAGGTCTTCATCCCATTGGGCTTCTATGTGTGAGGCTGGTTTTCCCAAGGACAAGCCTTTAACCATGTTTCTGCAAATAGACAGAGATGCAGCCAGGCTATGGTGCTGACTAGCAACTGAATGAGTTGCTGACCCCTAACACCCACCCCCCACAGCCTGGCCTATAGCTTAGGCTACAGTCAATTGTAATAATTGTTATGTCCTTCTTGATTGAAAACGTCAATAAAAAATGCCAATCGAATTATTCCCTTTCTGTCGCCCCAATAATCCACCATTCAACTGATTCGTTTAGTTTTAGAACTAGGCTATTCTCACTTGCATCTATCAATTCTATAATCATTTCTATTGTCTTGTAGGTTTAGTGATCAGAAGATGAGAACCTCTGAAGCCACGTGAAACAGGTAAAAAATGTATTCATATTTATTTTTAAGTATACATTTCAGTATAATACCTTTAGTAGCCTATTCCTATTACTGTAAAATTATTCTTCTAAGTAATTATGTAGGCTAATGATTTTGAAAATGCTTGATATTATGCCACATAGTCACTCTCTTGTCATACTGTGCCGCTATGCCACATGTAAGCTATGTACTGTATCTGCAGGTACAGAACACAATTAATTAATTTAGTATTGAACATTATTCTCCTGACATTGTCTCTGTGCACTCTCACTTCAGTGTGTTTTCCAGCTGTTTTTAATTCAAATAAAATCAAGGCTAATGCTTCATTAGCAGTTATTTTTACATAATGATCCACATGATGTGCCGCAAAAAAATAATATGTTAATGAAAACAGAGCTTTCTGCCTAATGGGTGCTGCACTGAATCCACTTGAACAAGGGAATGATCTGAAAGAGGGTTTAATTAACACAAGCTACATGATCCAGAGAGGGACAGACAGAATGTTAGAGTGAGGGGTAGAACGCTACATGGATAATGTGAAAATTAGAGGAGGAGGAGGAGATGGAGGGAGAGATATGAAGGTGAGCATAATGTTTTGCACCTGTTTTCAGTCGTTTATAATCCCACACGCTCATATTTGACATAGACTGACACATCAATAACACACATACATATATGCACACTGTATACACACACACAGGCGCGCGCACACACACAAACACACAAATTAGCTAGCAGATAGAAAATTCCGATACAGCCACTGAATGTATGTACATTAAGCATAAAGTATAAGACAAAATTGTGTAAAACCCTTACATATCTCAATGCTCAACTATATTACACTTATATTCCCCCCACAATACTTGTGCATGTGTTTATGTGTGTTTGTGTGTGTGTGTGTTTGTGTGCACGCAAATATTATTATTGTGTATATAGAATTTCTCAACAAGCTCTCATGGTCTGATGTCAAAATTAGACGTTCATCCATCAAATTTCGAAGTTGTTCCAAACGTCAAATTTCTTAGTGTTTAAGGTTAGGTTTAAGCATTAACTCCCCATTTTTAAGGTTAGGGTTAAGTTTAGGCATTAACTCCGAAATCTTAAGGTTAGGCATTAACTCCGAATGGTTAAGGTAAGGGTTAAGGTTTGGTATAGGCTTAAAACAAAAATCTTAAAAACAACTTTCTATCGCTGGATTTGAATTTGCTTACGTCCATCCGCCATCCCTGTCCACAATGCCCTAGCAAAGCCGAAACCTACTTGAAGGTAACAGCGTTCACTGTGGCCCCTAGTGGCCAGCTTCCACGTCATCTCTTGACTTCCTTACATTTACATTTGAGTCATTTAGCAGACACTCTTATCCAGAGCGACTTACAGTTAGTGAATACATATTTTTTTATACTGGCCCCCCGTGGGAATCGAACCCACAACCCTGGCGTTGCAAACGCCATGCTCTATCAACTGAGCTACATCCCTGCCGGCCATTCCCTCCCGGTCGCGGCCGGCTGCGACAGAGCCTGGATTCGAACCAGAATCTCTAGTGGCACAGTTAGCACTGCGATGCAGTGCCTTAGACCACTGCGCCACTCAGGAGACATGAATGGAAGTCGAATACTGACTTGTATCATGGTCGACCTGGCTGGAATTTCTATAGGAATGTATGGTTTCTGAATATAAAATCTTACTATACAGTCCTTGCATACAAAGTAGTGCGTATACAAGTTGTATTTATTATTCTGTAGTTATTTAGTTGAAGTCGGAGGTTTACATACACTTAGGTTGGAGTCATTAAAACTCGTTTTTCAACCACTCCACAAATTTCTTGTTAACAAACTATAGTTTTGGCAAGTCGGTTAGGACATCTACTTTGTGCATGACACAAGGAATTTTTTCCAACAATTGTTTACAGACAGATTATTTCACTTATAATTCACTGTATCCCAATTCCAGTGGGTCAGAGGTTTACATACAGTGGGGAAAAAAAGTATTTAGTCTGCCACCAATTGTGCAAGTTCTCCCACTTAAAAAGATGAGAGAGGCCTGTACTTTTCATCATAGGTACACGTCAACTATGACAGACAAAATGAGAAAAAAAAATCCAGAAAATCACATTGTAGGATTTTTAATGAATTTATTTGCAAATTATGGTGGAAAATAAGTATTTGGTCAATAACAAAAGTTTCTCAATACTTTGTTATATACCCTTTGTTGGCAATGACACAGGTCAAACGTTTTCTGTAAGTCTTCACAAGGTTTTCACACACTGTTGCTGGTATTTTGGCCCATTCCTCCATGCAGATCTCCTCTAGAGCAGTGATGTTTTGGGGCTGTCGCTGGGCAACACAGACTTTCAACTCCCCTCCAAAGATTTTCTATGGGGTTGAGATCTGGAGACTGGCTAGGCCACTCCAGGACCTTGAAATGCTTCTTACGAAGCCACTCCTTCGTTGCCGGGCGGTGTGTTTGGGATCATTGTCATGCTGAAAGACCCAGCCACGTTTAATCTTCAATGCCCTTGCTGATGGAAGGAGGTTTTCACTCCAAATCTCACGATACATGGCCCCATTCATTCTTTCCTTTACACGGATCAGTCGTCCTGGTCCCTTTGCAGAAAAACAGCCCCAAAGCATGATGTTTCCACCCCCATGCTTCACAGTAGGTATGGTGTTCTTTGGATGCAACTCAGCATTCTTTGTCCTCCAAACACGACGAGTTGAGTTTTTACCAAAAAGTTATATTTTGGTTTCATCTGACCATATGACATTCTCCCAATCATCTTTTGGATCATCCAAATACCCTCTAGCAAACTTCAGGACAGGCCTGGACATGTACTGGCTTAAGCAGGGGGACACGTCTGGCACTGCAGGATTTGAGTCCCTGGCGGCGTAGTGTGTTACTGATGGTAGGCTTTGTTACTTTGGTCCCAGCTCTCTGCAGGTCATTCACTAGGTCCCCCCGTGTGGTTCTGGGATTTTTGCTCACCGTTCTTGTGATCATTTTGACCTCACGGGGTGAGATCTTGCGTGGAGCCCCAGATCGAGGGAGATTATCAGTGGTCTTGTATGTCTTCCATTTCCTAATAATTGCTCCCACAGTTGATTTCTTCAAACTAAGCTGCTTACCTATTGCAGATTCAGTCTTCCCAGGCTGGTGCAGGTCTACAATTTTGTTTCTGGTGTCCTTTGACAGCTCTTTGGTCTTGGCCATAGTGGAGTTTGGAGTGTGACTGTTTGAGGTTGTGGACAGGTGTCTTTTATACTGATAACAAGTTCAAACAGGTGCCATTAATACAGGTAACGAGTGGAGGACAGAGGAGCCTCTTAAAGAAGAAGTTACAGGTCTGTGAGAGCCAGAAATCTTGCTTGTTTGTAGGTGACCAAATACTTATTTTCCGCCTCTTTGCTTGACATCATTGGGAAATCAAAAGAAATCAGCCAAGACCTCAGAAAAATAATTGTAGACCTCCACATGTCTGGTTCATCCTTGGGAGCAATTTCCAAATGCCTGAAGGTACCACGTTCATCTGTACAAACAATAGTACGCAAGTATAAACACCATGGGACCACTCAGCCGTCATACTGCTCAGGAAGGAGACGCGTTCTGTCTCCTAGAGATGAACGTACTTTGGTGCGAAAAGTGCAAATCAATCCCAGAACAACAGCAAAGGACCTTGTGAAGATGCTAGAGGAAACAGGTACAAAAGTATATATATCCACAGTAAAACGAGTCCTATATTGACATAACCTGAAAGGCTGCTCAGCAAGGGAGAAGCCACTGCTCCAAAACCGCCATAAAAAAGCAAGACTACGGTTTGCAACTGCACATGGGGACAAAGATCGTACTTTTTGGAGAAATGTCCTCTGGTCTGATGAAACAAAAATAGAACTGTTTGGCCATAATGACCATCGTTATGTTTGGAGGAAAAAGGGGAGAGCTTGCAAGCCGAAGAACATCCCAACCGTGAAGCACGGGGGTGGCAGCATCATGCTGTGGGGGTGCTTTGCTGCAGGAGGGACTGGTGCACTTCACAAAATAGATGGCATCATGAGGAATGAAAATTATGTGGATATATTGAAGCAACATCTAAAGATATCAGTCAGGAAGTTAAAGCTTGGTCGCAAATGGGTCTTCCAAATGGACAATGACCCCAAGCATACTTTCAAAGTTGTGGCAAAATGGCTTAAGGACAACAAAGTAAAGGTATTGGAGTGGCCATCACAAAGCCCTGACCTCAATCCTATAGAAAATGTGTGGGCAGAACTGAAAATGCGTGTGCGAGCAAGGAGGCCTACAAACCTGACTCAGTTACACCAGCTCTGTCAGGAGAAATGGGCCAAAATTCATCCAACTTATTGTGGGAAGCTTGTGGGAGGCTACCCGAAATGTTTTACCCAAGTTAAACCATTTAAAGGCAATGCTACCAAATACTAATTGAGTGTATGTAAACTTCTGACCCACTGGGAATTTGATGAAAGAAATAAAAGCTGAAATAAATAATTCTCTCTACTATTATTCTGACATTTCACATTCTTAAAATAAAGTGGTGATCCTAACTGACCTAAGACAGGGAATTTTTACTAGGTTTAAATGTCAGGAATTGTGAAAAACTTAGTTTAAATGTATTTGGCTAAGGTGTATGTAAACTTCAGACTTCAACTGTATATACCATGTGTGACTTTGTGTGTATACCATGTGACTTTGTGTGTATACCATGTGTGACTTTGTGTGTATACCATGTGTGACTTTGTGTGTATACCATGTGTGACTTTGTGTGTATACCATGTGTGACTTTGTGTGTATACCATGTGTTCTTACATGTGGGTAATGTAGAGCCTACAATGTATGGTGTGTGTGGATGGTGTGTTTTAGTGACTAGTGTAAACGTATGTTTTAGTGAGTAGTGTAAATGTCTGGTTTAGTGAGTAGTGTAAACGTGTGTTTTAGTGAGTAGTGTAAATGTGTGTTTTAGTGAGTAGTGTAAACGTGTGGTTTAGTGAGTAGTGTAAACGTGTGGTTTAGTGAGTAGTGTAAACGTGTGGTTTAGTGAGTAGTGTAAATGTGTGTTTTAGTGAGTAGTGTAAACGTGTGGTTTAGTGAGTAGTGTAAACGTGTGGTTTAGTGAGTAGTGTAAACGTGTGGTTTAGTGAGTAGTGTAAACGTGTGATTTAGTGAGTAGTGTAAACTTGTGGTTTTGTGTGTAGGGTGCTCCTGGCTATGAGCGGCCTGGTCTCCCTCCACTCTGCTGGAGCTAAAAGCCCTGAAACGGGATGGTAATTGCCCAATTAGGCCCCTTGCTCTGTGGGCCGCAGAGCACCACGCGCCTCCACGCGCTCACAGAGTCACATAATTGAGCTGAAAGCAAATGAACGGACGACAGACAAACAAGCTACTAGAAAATAATTACTTGGAGTGTTTCTTTTCAGTACCTGTACAGGGGATTTCATTATCGTCAATAGCCTCTAAAGCTGCTCGAAACACTGGTAGTTGTCATTTTCATAGAGATTTGATAATGACATTAATTTGTCTTAATGGGTGGTTCTATTGTTATAAATAGTCAAATGAGCTGAAATTGTCTTGCCACGGCAGGCAGAGAGGACTTCACTGCGCTCCCGACAGACACGAGGAGATAATATGGTGTGCTTGACAAATTTCCAATAATTTGTTATATGGAACATGAGTAATGCTACTGCCATTAATGTTCAGTTTCCTTTAAATTCATTACTGACCTTTTTCCTTTTATCTTTTAATGCCTATGCCCATTTTTCACACACACACACACACACACACACTCCGAAGACTTGTATACACTAGCACCTACTTCTGAACAGTAAACACAGATAGATACATTTTATAGATTCATTTATTCACAGAATTAAATTGATAGCTCAGTTCATTTTCCATCTACTTTCATCCGTTACAGCCATGCAGCTGAGAACCATAGTGGAACTGGGGGAAATACTTGAAGAAGGGAAAGCCAGGAAGACAATAGACCATTCATCTCCCTCGGACTACGTTTGCGTACACATTATAAAAGCTAAATGGTTAGAGCAACTTTCAATTTCATGTTCACATTTTCATTGTGGCACAAATTTATACTGATAGAAAGTGTAATCAATCAATCAATCAAATGTGTTTATAAAGCCCTATTTACATCAGCAGATGTCACAAAGTGCTTTACAGAAACCCAGCCTAAAACCCAAACAGCAAGCAATGTCCTTCTGGACCACTTAACATGTTGGACTGACAAGCTCAGGGTCGTGAGTTCAGGTGCAGGTCGCTGTAACCTACATTGGTGTCAGAAATGGGATGGGATTACTAAGGCACCTGCAGTCTTGTAAAATAATGCAGATTTGAGTCCTGGTCAGATTACCTTCCAAATTTTCTACAATCATCCCGTTACTTATGGTAACATCATATCACTGAATCAATATAATAATATGAGGTAATATGAGATGTGAATATTTAAGTGTTCAAACATTGACAACGTCCCATTGTATTATACTGTGCTTTTAACCTTGTCTCTTAACTCATTCACAAAGTGACAAGCTCCTGTAGTTTTGTGTCTTTTTTAAGTGATGAGTGAGAGTTTTAGAGTTGGTGATATATCTCAGTCCACGTGATAAACAGTACCAAACAGCCATATGACACAGAAGCATACATCTTCAAGTTCCCAATGAGCTATGAGCCTTGGGATGCCTTTTCCCCATTGGTACTATTGATAAACCCTAATATCAAGTTCATATGTGAAATAACAAAATATTTTATGATAGATACTCATACATTTGCTCAATTGTGTGCTTCATTACAGTGATTGATATATGCATTTTCTATTATCTTGGTGTGTGTGTGTGTGTCCTTTGAGAGTGTATATAATATCATTTCTAAGTGATCTCAGAGAGGGTCCATAGAGGTAGGGCGCATTGACTAAGGAACTGATTGGTTACTCATGACCTGATTGGTGACTCAGGAGCTGATTGGTGACTCAGGAGCTGATTGGTGACTCAGGGATGAAGCCATACTCCTGCTGGTGGCTTCTTGTGTAATTCTATCTAATAATAGTTTTTAAACAGCCCTCTTCTAACTTTTCAACTAGCCTTGCAGCAGACCAGTAAATACACTATCATAGAAAACAGCACAACACCACAATGAACAGCACAACACCATACTGAACAGCACGACACCACACTGAACAACACAACACCACACTGAACAGCACGACACCACACTGAAAAGCACGACACCACACTGAACAGCACGACACCACACTGAACAGCACGACACCACACTGAACAGCACAACACCAGACTGAAAAGCACGACACCACACTGAACAGTACGACACCACACTGAACAGCACGACACCAGACTGAACAGCACGACACCACACTAAACAGCACAACACCACACTGAACAGCACGACACCACACTGAACAGCACAACACCAGACTGAACATCATGACACCACACTGAACAGCACGACACCACACTGAACAGCACAACACCACACTGAACAACACAACACCACACTGAACAGCACAACACCACACTGAACAGCACAGCACCAGACTGAACAGCACGACACCAGACTGAACGACACCACACTGAACAGCACAACACCACACTGAACAGCACGACACCACACTGAACAGCACGACACCACACTAAACAGCACGACACCACACTGAACAGCATGACACCACACTGAACAGCACAACACCAGACTGAACAGCACAACACCAGACAATGAAGTTGTTAATGGAGTGTCACGTGTGGTAATAGAGCAGGAGAGAAACTTATACTATGGATACAAAACATTTTTGTTGTTGCTGTGTTTTTGTATATATATTTTTGTCTTCGTTTTTGTAAGTGAATGTGGTGTGTTTCTATACATTTCTGTGTTTGCGTTGGTTTATATGCATGCGTGTGTATTTGTGTACATGTGGGTTACTTTGTGTGATGATGTGTGACACACTCCAGATGAAAAGTCTCACAGCCTCTCAGATCCACACAACAGCGCCAATGAAGAATCAGTGACTTTTATTGGTGTAGAATAAAAGGATGGGATGAAAGAGTCAAAGCCTAAAAGAGAGAAAGAGGGATTCAGAGGGAGGGGCAAAGGAGTGCAGGACAAGGGCTCTATCCATCACGGCCGTGGAGGAGAGGAGACGCATTCCACCTCTCAGAGCAGGAGGATACACTCACTCAAGCCACAATGGAGGGGGAAGGCTGGGAGAGACTGGGAGGGGCGTCCATCAATACACAACCTCACCCATGGACTCTCTGTCCACACAGTCTCAATTCAGCTCGCAGTCCAATTCACTGCCCTCTGTGGGCATGACAAATGTACATTTCTGATGCCAAAAGCATTCATACCCACAACTTAGCAAAAACAAAACCACACACTGCACTAGCTCAAGGTTTAAACTCTAGGTTGTTGGTTTCAGTGTCACTCATGTCTTCTCCAGGTTTTACATTTTTTTCTCTCTTCTATTCAGTCTGTTCCTGTGTTGGTGTCATTATTTTTGGAGGACTCTCTCTCTCTCTCTCTCTCTCTCTCTCTCTCTCTCTCTCTCTCTCTCTCTCTCTCTCTCTCTCTCTGTCTGTCTGTCTGTCTGTCTGTCTGTCTGCCTGCCTGCCTGCCTGCCTGTCTGTCTGTCTGTCTGCCTGCCTGCCTGCCTGCCTGTCAGTCAGTCTGTCTGTCTGTCTGTCTGTCTGTCTCTCTCTCTGTCTCTCTCTCTCTCTCTCTCTGCTCTCGTCTCTCTCTGTCTCTCTCTGTCTCTCTCTGTCTCTCTCTGTCTCTCTCTCTCTCTCTCTCAGTCATACACACACTCTCTCTTTCTCCCCACCCCAGTCAGTCAGAGTAGGCAGTGAGGAGCAGGGGGTGGTAGGATGGTTCGGGGTGGGGGGGTTAGTGGGGATTGGAGGGCGGAGGGAGCAGGTGATGGCTTTCTGGAGTGCACCCTTTCACATCTCTCTCTTTCTCTGTCTGAGCAGCGTGAAGAGGTGGGAGAGATGAGGGGCCTCCTCCTCACGCCCCCAGTGGCTGCACCTGCCAGGGGTGAGGGCAGAGAGTGTGAACTCTGACCTTGTACCCTCCGGGCTTGCTCATTTGATGCCCATACACAGGTAATATACGTATACAAACGCACACTGTTACACACACGTTGAGTCCCTATCATCCAAACAAGCACATATTTTGTGTACACTTCACATACAACTCAGCATGCTTACTGATGTGAAATTACTAATTATCATTTGAAATGTTTGGAAATGTATACATTTTCAGAGTTGTATTTGGTGTTAAGAAATTAGGACTTGTTTGTTGTCAAGCGCTGTTTTGTCAATTACTTTTAGGTCTGTTTTGGGTTGGTTATTTTCTGTACAGATTACCTGTCTCGTGGCTGTGTGTAGTTCAGAATGTAGTGCTGAGAAGTTCCATACTTTAGAGTTCTTCTCCGTAATGTGGGGTTTGGCCCTGTACTGGTCTGTGTCATCTTGGAGGGGTTCTGTTTGGGTATTTTCCAATTCATCTTATTCGCCTGTGGTCGATCATGGTAGTGGCATCCCAAAGAGTAGGTCTCATTTATAAAAGTAATCTGTGCACCGGCTGTCATAACGATGCTGGCAGCTCTTGTTATGTTTGACAAACTGGCAACAAATGAGTATTATTCAGTGTGCGGAGGTCCGTTTGGGTTCTGTCAGGACTCAGAGCAGTGCGAAGGTCGGTGTCAGTGGACCCCTGGCCCGGGCCAGCTGAAAGCCAGTGTATTGGTTTCTATGGTAATGAAGGAGTAGTAACCCCCCACCCAGCAGCGTCCCGCCGCGTGTCGCCTCCTCAATAGAGCGCATCTGCAGAAAACTGGGGACCCTCTGAAATGGGCAGTGACCCGTCCCCAGCAGCCACAAAAAAAGCAACAAATTTTATACCCCAGAACCACAGAGCTGGGCTTTTTCTCAGCGCTTACGTCATAACTCAGAGACAAAAAGCTGGGACAGAGCCCTGCACTGTCAAATGCAGAGCGAGGGAGAGAGAGGACTGGGGTGGGGGGGGAGTGGTCACCCCGGTCATTAGGGTGGGGGGAGAAGTCAGATGCAGGAATGAATGAGAGAGAAAAAAATCAAACGAAAACGTAAACAAAAGCTGTCTCTAAAACACAATGTCGGCCATAGAGATTTGGTAAGAAAAGGGGATATTGGGTTATGAAAATGATTCAGGGGGATATTCTTACTCATGCAAATGTCCCCAAATGTCTCATTCATTACCCTGAAAGTGTCGCTCTCGCCTTGGCAACAGCTCACTAATTTCAGGACTGGGTACAGTTTTACATTTTCATCAGAATTTACACTGAATTGAGCAACTCAACCTTCACAACAGCATTTCCACACAACATGTGTTCTGCTATAGCATCACTTCAGAAATAAAATTGCCAACAAAAAATATGCTACTGCCTCTAACATAATACAGTTTTACCATTATAGTGCAAAGTAACAATGCCGCAATTCACTAAACACAGCTCATCTATTCTAAAACACTGCTTCAAAATACTTGTAAAAATACTGAATTTAAAACAATGCTAGCATTAATATTACATTTTCTCATCACAATATTTTCTCTTAAACAATAGAAAATGATACTAACTCTTAAAAGGAGAATGATGGGAGAGAGATGTGAAGGAAATAGTGAACACAACAGGGGGTGGTAAATGAACAGGATATAAGAGGTGATGGAGTCATCCAAGCAGCAATGCAATCCTGAGAGTTTAATTATACCATCCCATTATTGCAATTGAAATACTTTAGTTGGAGTAAGAAATTGAAATAAACAAGTCATTACAAATACAATAGTAATGTTGACATAAACAGTTTGCAGGCAGTGTGGTAGTTTTCCAACCCCCCCCCCCCTTCTATTCTCCCCCTCCCTCCCATGGCTCAGTCGTCAATCCCAGGGGGGATTCAATTAATTAAATTAAGTGAATACACAAGTACTGTGGGACTCTATCAAATAGCCTATGGTTTACTCATTCAAGAAAATATGAAACTAGTTAGCTAGTTCACTAAGAATACATGTTTCTTCAAAGATATTTTGAATTTCAATCTGTATCCTCAACTTCCAGCTTTCATCATAGGACGATGCTGTGTGATTGGAAATTGATTTCAGATAGCATCGCAATCTTAGAAACATGCTTGAAGTTTAACCAAATTTCACCCTCCTTCCTATACGGTCTATTCTTCTTTTCAAGCATATCTCCCCACCCCTCCCTCCCGCTTTCTCTCGCTTTCTCTCCATGAGCCAATGTAGCCAGCTCATAGAGAGCCAATGTAGCCAGCTCATAGAGAGCCAATGTAGCCAGCTCATAGAGAGACAATGTAGCCAGCTCATAGAGAGCCAATGTAGCCAGCTCATAGAGAGCCAATGTAGCCAGCTCATAGAGAGCCAATGTAGCCAGCTCATAGAGAGACAATGTAGCCAGCTCATAGAGAGACAATGTAGCCAGCTCATAGAGAGACAATGTAGCCAGCTCATAGAGAGCCAATGTAGCCAGCTCATAGAGAGACAATGTAGCCAGCTCATAGAGAGCCAATGTAGCCAGCTCATAGAGACATGAGAGAAGCTGAAAGAGGGACGATGAGAGAGCGAGATGGCTACAATGAAGGAGGGGAAGAAAATAAAGAAGGGAGGAACAGAAAAGTAAAAGGATGAAAAGGAGGGAGGAGTAGAGAGAGACACGCAGCACTCGTTTGGGTCATAACTCTGTGCACATGACTAGTTTCTGTGGGTTTCTTATGACTTTTTCTAAGGAGAGGGAAGGAAAGTGGTGGAGAAAGTGGTTTGCCATTCTTTCACATATTGTTGTTAGGGAGTGTTTGGGTGTGATAAAAGGACAGAAACAGAGAGCGGAACAAAGGCGGGGGGGGATGGGGGGGATGGGGGTACCTTGGCTGAAGGCACTGTCACTGACGTCCCCAACACTTTGAACAACTTGTCAATGGAGATGCTGAAGTGGCCGCATTCTAAGCATTCTGTCACACATTTGTGTACAAACCGTTGAAAGAGCTTGCTGACCTGCCCATCACCCTTTATTGGAGTTCAAATGCCAAGGCGCATGCATTGTGTCTGGGAGTTCATTAAATTCATTGGTTTGACCTGTTATTTTTAAAGCCGAAAAGTCTACTGAATCGGAAAAATCTGAGTCAGCCATACAAAATGGCCTGATGACCTCCATAGGGAAACAAACCCCTTTGAGCAACAAGTCAAGGCTTTCATATGGGAATGAAAGCCAAAGGGGACATTTTAAAACATATCTATACCATACCAAATGTATTCACATCAAAAGGGTATTATGTATGCAGAGTGTCGTTATCAAACGTTCATTAGCTCTATACTTCAGTACAGTTTGATGGGCATTTTGTCAAAATGCCTTAAAGGCCTAGCGCGGTCAAAAACATGATTTTCCTGTGTTTATACTGTATGTATTTCCTCACTATAGGTTGGAATAATACTGTGAAATTGTGAAAATGATGATAATGCCTTTTTAGTGTAAGAGCTGTTTGAAAAGACCACCTAATATTTCTGCCTGTTTTGGTGGGATGGAGTTTTGACCTGCCTGGTGACATCACCAGGCCGTAAATGAGTAAATAGACCAATAAGCAAGAGCGTTCCAAACCTCTCTGCCAATAACAGTTCGTTTTCAGTTTTCCCCTCCCCACTCAGACCACTTCCAGACAGTCCTAGCTAAATTCTTGCTTGAGAAATTGCTCTTTCCTACTAAGCTATTTTTATTTATTTTTGAAAATTTTGATTGAAAACAATCACAGTAAGGTACTTAATTGTTGAGATAAATACGGCTGCATTGGAGTTTTAAGTGAACATGAGTTTCCACTGTAAACTACACAGATTCTAGGCCTAGTTGTTGTATCAAAGCATCATGACCATACATATAATCTCACTGACTGTATTGAAAAGGGTCTGACCTCAGCAAGGACAAGATGCTGAATTTGTTCAATCGAATCAGCCATAGCAATGTTTACTCAGTGTCTTTGCCTTTCAATACTGTCCCCAAATACTACTTTAACATCTACTTCTGAAGGGAGTCTTCTGGGTACTAATTGGTTCCTATAGTACCCAAATTCATTCTCTGCTATTTGACCATGGGAAAAACAGCAACTCCGTAGATACTGCAATGTGGGTTTGATTGAATTGAGCACTGTTGACTATTGTTGAATACTGTTATTCTCATATATTGGCTTATGAATGCATGTATAGCAGCTTAGTGATGCATTCATTGATTGGGCATTATGAAATGGTATAACGCTGTTATGATTAGTCATAATGATATCACATGATTTCAGAAGTATTCAGGTCACCTGACTTTAGGGACATTAGCAAGTTTGGTAGGCTAATAACGACCATCAGCGCCAAAATGTGTGCTTGTCTATGTTCAAGTTAATCTTGATAACTCTTATTGCTACCAAATGGAGCAGGATACACACACACACACACACACACACACTTAAGGATTCATTAGTCCCCATGGTGTGCTGTACATATTGCACTACTCAGCTGGTAGTTGGGTTAGCAGTGTCGTCTGTTGGACTGGTGGCTCTGCTGAGCATATGAATGATAATCAGGCCTTTGTGTGCCTACCCATAGTGGTGCAGAAGGACCTGCAGTCTGTGCAGTCGCCTCAGGGGAAGATTAGGAGGGGCAGCCGGCCCTCTGTGTCACATCGACAGTCACAGCGCCCGTCCGGCTCGGCCAAACCCCACTGGGACCCTAAATCCTGTTACACTGTCAGCTAAGACCATCCCTCCTACTAGAGATGTGTGGCTGTAAAATGTGTGTACATATTAAGTGCGGGGGCGGAGTGTCTCAAAACTATGAATAATTCATACATACTATAAGAAAATGAGATATTGACTACATCCCCATGAACAGAGTGCCCTCTTTATTTTATCAAATGGGAGATCTTAAGACTGACACACAAACCCATGAAAATATCATTTTATGGTGGCACAGCAGGTGCTGGGCAATATCATCATTATCATCATGCATAAAATATATTTAACTGGAATCATGACTATTGTTTATTGGAATATTTGATTATAGTTTGGCTATTTCAGTTGTTGTTTTTTGGTTTGTGACATCACACTATTGGATACTTATTATTGGGTTGGATTAAATGTTTATCAGATTCTTATTGTATTTGTTGTTTGACTTGAGTGAGTAATCTATTTGTTGTTGTACTTGTTGTAGATGTTCACTGCTTTTGTTTCTAGTTTCACAATATGTGTCATTGCTTTGTCTTATATGAATGTTAGGCTATAACCTACTTTATGAAATGAAGACTTCATAACAGTCTCTAGAGTATCTATGAGTATGCTGTTTTGCACAGCCAGGCAGCTGCAGAGTAGCTGTTTGATTTGTTTCAGTAACAAAGTCATTATACTGGATGAGATTTCTTGCACTTCTGGCCTGCGCCTCCAGAGGGCCATGTTTTCTGAGGTCAAAGCTATTTGTCGGTCTCCAGTTGGGATTACAAATGAGGATGAGCCTCCCTAAGTAGCGACCCCCAGCACCCCTATATTCCTACCCACGGGATGACAGCTATGACCGTTATTTTGAAAACGATTCCCTTTGATAATATCTTTAAGCAATGGGCCTACTCTAAACGCCAATCAGCCAAGCAAATGTCACTGTTCTAATAGTGACCAGATAATTATATTTAACCCTCCACCTGTTGAAACAGCACCAATTCCAAACCAATTTTATTGTGCCTTGTGAGATCATACACCAACAAACTCTGAGCCTCTAATGTTCTAAATTTTTGTTGTGAAAATAAGGAAAGGCATTTAATTAATTATGTGTTACATTAACACAACATTATTAACCCATTTTGTAATTAAGGTTTAGAATACAGCATATAATTGAGAGGGGATGTGGCTGGTCAAGGGACTGGAGCGAAATTGGCCTATTAGTTAATGGAGGACGCCTGGCATACGGCGTCCAAGAGAATGAAAGGCCTAATCCCACTCTGTTGCAGATAACAGGCTCTTGTCCGCATTAATCTGTACATACAGCTTGTTTAAGGGTTTAATTGCTCCTAATTTGTGCGGTAAATACCTGCTATTATGGTGCGGCAAAGTTGCGACCAAATTATACCCTTAATGCAAGTCGAGTGGTATTTTCCGCGGAGCAGAGTCCCTGGTCATTTTACAGGAGATAAAACAAATAGGTTTGTATGCTGCATATGGGCGGGCTTGCTTCTAGACTGAAGAGCCATTATGTGAGCGGCTCGGTTCTGAACTGAAAAGCATGAGCGGTGAGCAGACAGGTAATTGTCACGCTTGTCAAGGACCACCAGTGACACCAACATTTTACTCTGCAACATCGCAGCCAGAAAGGTGTCCAGTGTGCTATGTGGTCATGCACACATGAGAAGTTGTGGATTTTTTTGGCACCTTGCAAAATGAACAGACTCTAATAATACGATTTCATTTATACACAGCCCATTGCAACATATTTCCTTAGCCTAAGAGTTAGTATTGTCATTCGTGGGAAAGATTCCATGCCCATGGGAATTAGAAAATTCTAGACATCCTGCCGTAGCGCACTTATTGCAGAAAGCACACTAGCATCCTGGGTAAAAAGCATGCATGTAAAATAAAAAATTTAAAATATGAAAAATGAGGAAGCCCCAGTAGTAGCCCAAACTGGTGACAAACGCGTATAGGCCTATTCATGTTATGGTTTTATCCAGTTATATATGTTTATAAGCATTATAACCAATTATCCATCTTATTTTCTGTCTCTTCCTCTGAGAAAGCACTGTTTGAATTTTGAAAGAATATTTACATTTGCATCATCTATGTTTTCAGAAAAAGAAGAAGTAATGTGAATAAAATAGGAAAGCTTTTTAGGGACCATTCAAAAACAAAAAATAAAATAAAGGCAATATGGCTGGGAGGAATAGAAACCACATTTCACTGTTTACTCACACATTAATGGTTCCCATCCCTTTGAAGGTGTTGTTTAGAAGACCTAAAGTGAAAGAAAATGTTTTCCTATTACTTAATTCAATCAGAGCGAGGCGGGGGCTTTCACGCGCACGCATTCGGCTTCTCTGTGACAGAGTCGCCTTTGTGTGCGTCTATCCGCCGCTGTCACACACTTTAATTCGAGTCTCTTTCTCTTGCATTGAAAACACTCCACAATGACATTCAATAAGGGCCGGCGAGTGAAAACCTGGTTATTTTTATATATTCTTTCCCGGACTCGGCGGGGGCCCGGGCACAGGAATTAATCACTGGTTTGAACCGCATTGCCTTCAGGCTGTGACTTGTCCTTTCTGTGTCTAGAAATGATACATTGGCCTCAAAATGGACAAGTACATTCACACGTTTTAAATTAAACACTTATTTGTTTGCAGATAGTCCTTACTTTAGCAGCAATCAATAATATATATATTGCCTATATTTTCAATTGTATAGACCTATAGGTCCTAATATGTCCTATAGGGATATATGTGATGTGTTCACAAATATTACGACATACTTGCAAGTTAAACATTGAAGCCTTAACGGTGCCAATTAAGGAAGGTCCTCTCCAGCCTAAATTAGAATAAAATGCAAACCTTTTCTTGTATTTCGAGACTACGAGGTTATTGTGTCCTGCATCTTTTGTGTGGCATGCAAATATGCATATATGCTTGGATTACAGAAAATATAAACGTGTACCCTATTCAACGTAAACATTGCAGAGCAAATACCACTCAACTCGCCAACTTTCACTCATGGATTGATCGAGTTAAACACATTCTCTGTTGTTAAATTATGAGGAAAGTGTAGGCCTATTGGATAAGTTCTGGTGGTGTTCCATAAATGAGTCGATTTATTGAAAACAGAAAGACCAGTAGAATAGGCTACCCCAGTACATTGCCAAAATGTTTATTTCTCAAATTATAGATATTAAAACGTAATATAATAAATAAGAGCGAAGCTAAAATGGAGAAGGGTTAGTGCCGCCTCTTGCGGCGTGGGTGGGGCTGACAAGAATAGACCACATTATGCAGTTCATTTAGTTAACAAGTGAAATAATGGGGAAGCGTGCAGTGTGAATGCCAAGAGAAAAGGCACAAAACCCTATTGAGAGCTCTTAGACGCTCACGGCGTAACCGTCACATGGCCGAACCTGGACTACAACTATTTAAAGAGCGTCAGTGTCCTTTCAGCACCACTCCGCTGTCCACCCGCGAAGCAAGCAGTTCATAACGAGACGAGGCGCTGACTGAAAAAGTTGACCAAGTACTGAGCAGCAAGTTTGCAAAGATGCCGAGGTCCTTTCTTGTGGATTCGTTGATTTTGAGGGAGGCAAATGATAAAGGGAGGGAAAACAATCCACCTTTATTTCCTTACGCTATGCACCCGTCTCACCCCCTCCATGGGCTGTCCGCAGGCTCTTGCCACTCACGGAAGGCTGGCTTGCTATGCTTCTGTCCGCTATGCATATCCCAGCTCCACCCGTCTCCACCGACCTTGCCACTCCTCAAGGCATCCTTCCCTACCTTCGGCTCCCAGTACTGCCATTCTGCACTATCGAGGCACCACGCGTCCTCCGCCGGCGTCAACCTCAACCACGGTCCGGGGATATATCAAGCAACCTATTCGGTTCCAGACCCACGACAGTTCCACTGCATCTCCATCGGTGAGTAAAACATATTGAATGCACAACTGATACTTTTACACAGAATTAGCTTTATCAGCTCAATAAACATTTACTCTGGTGTTTTATTGTGCATTTGGGATAACTTAATTAAATGTGTATTTTTTTGCTTTTACAGAAAACAACAACAGCCAACTTCAGAGCAGCAAGCGCATGCGCACAGCCTTTACCAGCACGCAACTTTTGGAGTTGGAGAGAGAGTTCACTTCCAACATGTACCTCTCCAGACTTCGGCGCATTGAGATAGCCACGTATCTAAACCTGTCAGAGAAGCAGGTCAAGATCTGGTTCCAGAACCGCAGAGTCAAACACAAGAAGGAGGGGAAGAGCGGCGCGCACAGAACCGGCTCACACAGTTGCAAGTGCTCGTCCCTGTCATCTGCACGGTGCTCGGAGGAGGAAGAGGACATGCCCATGTCTCCCTCCTCATCAGGGAAAGAGGATGATGGAGACCTGTCCGTCTCCCCCTGAATATCCCCTGAACTTCAACAGAGACAATTGGTCCTCATAGCACCTGTGGAATTCTGAATGCAGCCAAAAAGTCGACTGTTCTTATCTTGTTCAGTCACCTGTACATAGGAAGAGAAGAAAATATATAAACAGGGAATTTCCCTGGAATGTTGTATAATTGTATAAATGTTGTACGTTTTGTATGTAGTTTTTTTTCTGAAAACGGTCCATTCGTTGTTGCCAATCCAAATGGATTCTATTACAGCTAGACAGGTGAATATCGGTTTTATGATATGCCCAAATGAATAGCAACATTTGTTAGTATTATTTTTGTAAAACAATAGCTGTATTTTGTATAATGGTGATTACTGGCTTTAAGCACATTATTTGGATGGAAATGTGACGGATATGGATTGTGTGCGGGACGAAAAAATTATCCTCACAATGTCACATCACTAATAGCTTATCAAACTGTTATTATATCTTCAGTGTATTTGAAAATATTTATTTATTTAAAAATGTGAATACTTAAATAAAGAATATTTCTTAGTGACATACTCATGGCTCTGTGTCAAATGGTTTACACTTGCGCACCACTGGGAGCGCAAACATAGACACTGGGAGCGCACACACAGACACTGGATTCGCGCAGACAGAGCTGTTGCGCACTGACTTCATTCGTACTATCAACTGTACAACACGGTGTGGAAACGTTAACAGAATATTAACTTGAGACATCATTCATAAAAAGGAGAAAATAAAATGATAAACGACTCACCGTGGAGCTCAGCTGGTAGAGCATGGCGTTTGCAACGCCAGGGTTGTGGGTTCGATTCCCACGGGTGGCCAGTATGAAAAAAGTATGAAAATGTATGCACTCACTAACTGTCAGTCGCTCTGGATAAGAGCGTCTGCTAAATGACTAAAATGTAAATATGTTTTGTTCAAAATATGTTACCAACTACTTTATGGAGTGTTGGATATGGCATGGCATTTGGGTCCGTTTACTGGTGAAACTGTGCCACCTTCAGAATACGTGTTGTGTTTGTTGCAAGAAGTGATGTCCATTCCACATTTATTTGTGTGTGCATGTTCACATAGCCTATACATTAAGTCTATACATGATCCTATACATTAATTTATGAATCCAAAGGAGATGGTTTATATCAGATAGCTCATGTGCATCATTTACGCGCACGGTCTGTTTACTTTCAAGAGTGGATAGAAGAGAATAAGCTGGAAGCTAAAACGTTTTTCTGTCCAGGGAAAAAGCAATTTCCGTAGGTAATACTGAGTATTACGCACAAAGACACTTGGTAATGCATGCTTTCCCTTGCCACATAAAAATGGTGCAGCTCTAAATTTTAGATGCCCGTTTGAATCCAGTTACTGTGCAGAAGCCTGTGCGCAAGGAGTGAAAGTGTTCCAAATGTATGGTGCCCCTCTCTCAAGACAAGTGCTGTGGGGACGGTAATCTCCGTCAAGAAGTCTTAACAGCCAGACATTCATGCTTTCCCTGGGGAGAGCTCTCAAAGCCCGAGTTAGCATGCAGGGGCCCTCGGAGCTCCACACTGCGGCTCTCGCTCTTGTCATATCAGAAATCCGCTTCATCCCAATGTCCTGATCCGTCTCGTGCCAGGGAGTTAATAACCACTACGGGGTGTATTAACGAGTGAATGAAAGTGAGCAAATGAATACATTCATCACTGTGTCGGCTATTTAAATAAATAGACAAAGACAAAGGTCCATATGCTATCCATATCATTCCTGTTGATCTGTAATTCTGTTGTTAACGTCGTTGGTCTCCAAGGTTGTTTTTATTTCTGATAACTCAATTCTGAAGACAACTACAGGCTACAACTATGCCTATGTGTTAGGCTACATGTCATTCTGGAAATACATTAAAATGTACTTCAATTTAATATATTTTAATTGGAATGATTAGACCATTTTCAAATATAGCTAGCCTACACTCAAATTTAGGGACAGACAACCCAAAGCATAGGTTGTTTTGGGAAGGCTATTCTATTAGTAGCCTGTCTGTCAAAAAGCAATCATGATGAAAAAAATCACTTAATATAGAGAGAATGCATATCAAGTTAATGCATATGAAAACATTTCTCAAAGGTGCGTGGTTTGGGAGACTATGGGGTGACAACGGGACCAAGACTGTAAATAAGCCTGCCATGTAGCCTACTCGCGCAACATGCTCTCCTTGTTCATTACTGGCTTCTCAAAACTACATTCAATTTATTAAAATAGGATTTAAATGCTATTTACTTCTCTGGAAACGTATCATCAGCCCTCGGTGACAACAAAGACTCTTCTAGGACTGCACATTTACTGAATTATTCACGTTATTGTGCCTTTGGGCGAGAAGTTGCACTTGTAAACTTTGATTTAATTGTTCACTTAAACATTTTAACAAAACTCCAATATTTGCATTTGTTAAGATATGGGATTAGACCATTTTGTTAATTGCACCATAGAGACCCATTTTGCTCACTGCGTCCCCTGTAAAGCGCCCTTTATCCATTCAATAGCCCGAGGGTATGCGCCCTGGGGGAGTTTATAAGCCCGGTGCTCCAAATGCTAAATTTATTTATTCTTAATTTTGTGCTGATCAATTCATTGAAGCAAAAAGGCTACAGTGTCTTTTTAAGAGAAGAAAAGCGAATTGTTGACGTGACATTGACGGGGCTGCTGAGAGCGCTACCCGACGCTCGAGGGCCGCTTGAGTCAACAGGCGCCCATCTAGCAGACTTTCCCTTGTCTTTATTCCAACAAATTTTTCATTTACGGCTTTTCTTAGACATGTCTCTTATCTATCAGATTAAAAGAGCAGCTTGTAACAAATCAGTCTGCCCGATTTACAAGAGCATTATGCGCGGAGTCGCGGACAATGGGAGCAAGCCGTCAGTACCTGAGTCTGGTAGACGGTGCGGCGCTGCAGCTGATTCGATGGTTTGAAAATGCGCACGAAACAAAATACTTGAATCCTGAAAAAGAGCCTTTGTACGTTTCTTTAGAAATCAAGCAATTCTACATGACAAAGGACAATTAATAAGCCGTCTTTTCACGACCAGCAGCTGGTTTCCACGTCAAGGAAAGTTGGAAAAAATTCAGACTGAATGCGCGCAAAAGCCCTTTGCGCGCAGACAGCTACCCAAGGTGACCCATTTGGCACAGTTAAAATAACCAAGCCGAAGCAAAAGCGAGGGAACTGTCAAAAACATTTAAGCTGGGATATCTTGAAATTGCAAATCCCTTTATGTGGAGGGACGCTGCCGATGTGGGTTAGTCTTACAATGGAGGTGGTTAAGTTGGAGAGGCTTTGGAAACGGACACGTGGCTTCTCAATGAGCGCTCCTTTGGACTCGCGTGGCTCGCTGCGGCACTACACATTCAGATCAAGTTTAAACATTATATTTCATCAAATAAACATATAAATACTATGTAACATCATTTTCCAAACACATTTGAAGAGATTATATTTTTTAGATCTTAAACAAAACATGTTATTTAGATACAATTGTAAAGGAGAACCATAGAGGACATATTGTTTCTTTTTATCCTCAGCCTTGTAGACAATTATTATGAATCACTGGATCTATGCTAAATCTTTACCACTTTATTTCTAAAAACGGAGCTACATGTTTTCTTGCCTTTTGCACCAACAAAATATTTAGTGAATAATTTGTTGTTTTCTCCTCGAGCAATGGATCCCTTATTTGAACAATGGTGCGGTTAGATATGAAAAAAATCTTAGGCTACTGCAAAAGTTTCAATTTTGATAGGCTGTTATAACAGTTATCTAATTCCATCTTACTTTGTCCTAATATATTTAAAACCAATTACCTTTAGACATATTCAGACGTGTAGGCTATTTTTTTAAATATTTTTTTTACAAAGCCTGCTTTAGATAAAACAGCCAGTGAGGTTCATGGGAGACAAGATAAATAGTATTTCACTAGGGCTGTTATATGGTATATGGTATGTTCGTTTTTAAGCGATTTGCACCGGGCTGTGGTAATGATGGTTTCTGCGCCAGTCATTTAAGCTGTGGGAAGCCTGTTCAGATTGCAACTGTGTAATGAGATCTTTTTCCATTTCGCTAATTTCTGTTTAAAATGCCTCGTGGGTATAGGGGGCCGTTGGTTGGGGCCATCTACGAAGCCAGGGTCAGCGACTATGTTCTGATTGTGGCGAAGCACCCAGTCAGGTGATCGATCCCGACAGGGCACTAGTCATCGATCATGACCTTGTAAACTCAATTCCATTTGACCATTAGCCTGTCACTCGTCGTTTCACTTTTCCTTGGAAGTTATAGCCACAAGCCCAATAGCCTTTAACTAAGGATAGACACCCTATTTCCACAATCACAGAGAAGTGTGCATGTTTGTGTGTGTGTGTGCCTGTGTGTGTGTGAGAGAGAGAGAGTGCGCGCTCGTGACACTTGAGAAATGACATAACACTTTTCCTATTATAATATCCTAGTTATAACACTCTGTTACCATCTGGCAAGCAATATTGGAGCACCGGGTCTCGGACCAACAGGCTCTGAGACAGCTTCTACCACCAGGCCATTAGACTGCTGAACAGCCAACCCTAGCTGTCTACCTGCTCAGACCTGCGCCTAGAGACTATTTGCACCTTAAAGACTATCTGCACCTAGAGACTATTTGCACTGACTCTCCACACATCCAACCCCAGCGCTTAGGGCTCCTGGACGATTTTTTTTAAGGAACTCAGTCGGGGTCTCAACTTACTATTGAGTGTAATAATAGTAGAATAAACCAGGCGCAATTTCGAAATTTGGTTGTGCATCAGCAGTTTTTCTCTTGTTATGTTATGTTAGTCACTGACAGTCACTCGATTAGCCATGTCAGCTAACAATTTTTAGATTTGTAGTTAGTCTAGCCAGCTATCTAATCATGGCCGAATACCGGCTGGGCACGCAGGGCACGTGCCCAGGGGACCTCAAGGGGGCCCCCATTGATTTTATTAGTGATTCTCATTCAGATAACTTATTAACATGGTATAGGCTGTCATGGCAAAATGTGTAGTAATGTAGAACATTAGCTTTAAAACTGCAAAAATTTATGGCAAAATGTGCAGAATTGCAGGTTCTCTCCGCTGTCAAGAGGAAGGCCACTAAAATGTTTTGCCATGAGGTGGGGGGCCAAATCTCGCTTTGGGCCCCCAAAAGCTTAGGGCCGGCCCTGCTCTCTCTCTCTCTCTCTCTCTCTCTCTCTCTCTCTCTCTCTCTCTCTCTCTCTCTCACACACACACACACACACACAGGCTACACACACACACACACACAGTCAATGCTGGTGTTCTATTATATACTAGTTATTTAACTGTGCGACCATGACACTTTCCACTTTATATTTGTAAATAATGTTATACTTGACATAGCACATTCATAATCTATACTGTATATATTATTGCGTATATATCAGTTTATTACTTGCATACTACCTTGTAATTACTTGACTTTTGTATTTGACTTTTTTATTATAGATATTGATTATTGTACTGCAATGTTGAGGGAGCTAGCACGTATTTCAGCACTGCACCTTTTATACATTCTGTAAACTGTGTACGTGACGAATAACATTGTATTTTATTTAGTTGGCCTAACATTAAATAGTGAAATCAGTTAATGTATGTATTTATTAAATTTAATCTTCAACATGTCGTTCTACTGTTGTTCAGCGTACGGAACGAGAATCTGCAGCTATTTGAGTCTGCACCTGCAATGTCAAGGGTCGTGAAATAATGAACTGCGCTGACTTGGAACTGAGCTTTCAAGTGTTAACCTTTGTAAGCGATATAAAGAGACACGAGAACAATGCCACAGGGGTGCAAAAAGAATGTTTCACTCCCGTTTCCGCCCGCATGTACCTCGAGAGAAGGCTACGCCGAAATGTTAATTTCAGCATTTCTCTTTTTGGTAGAAATTTGCACAGCTAAACAATTCTCACTACCTCTGCTATTTAAATCTTTCTGACCTGATAAAACGCGCTTGGCTGCCGTCAAATGGGCCTGTTTCGCCTGTTCACATTTAAATATGAGAATTAGTCATGAGGCTTGACACAAGTTGCAGAAGTTGTTAAATTGTTGCCATCTTTTCACCGTGGAGAAGTGGGGTTACTGCATTCATTTTGAAATTAGCGTCGAGGTGAGAGACCTCCGATTTGCAGTCTTTTACCGGGATATCATAACAAGAAAATGATCTGGAAACGAGAACGCGCGCATGCAACCAGGGAATGATAGCTGCCACAGGAGAATAGGCTACTTTAGCTTCCCATGATCTTGTTGCAGTTACTCACTCATCAACCTTTTGTGGTTTACCTAAAATTTTCCAGCCTATGATACCTGACCTGACATATAGCCTAACACATGATAGGGATCGAATTGTGTGACATTTTTTTATTTTGTGAAATGTTGATATCCTAATCTTTCGAAGAAATGCATACGAAATCAGAGCTATAGCCCTGCTGCCGGGAGATGGCGCTATAATTCAATGACAAACGACGTAAGGAATAATAGCGCCATCTGGCGGCACCAGCAGGGCTAGAGACTGGAGAGATTAGGGAGAAATGTGGAGAAGGGGGCGATTGAATGACAAGCAACAAGCCTTTATTTAATCACAATATATGACATTTGATAATCTTCACATTCACAGTAGCCTGGACCTACGACAAATACTAATGGCAAAACACAGAAATTGCTGGATTATAACATTTACCTTTTGCCATTCCACAAACGCTGTCAGTCTCTGGGTCTCAGCTCATCGTCATTATAGGCTGTCGATATTGCTAAGAAATCGTGCTGCCCACAGACTGGATGGAGTAGGAGCGTCATCTAGTGGCGATATGGAAGTAGACTTTCTTTTAAATAAAAATGGTTTAAGGCTGAAACAAGGGAGTAAAAGTAAAAAAAAAAAAAGATATATACACTACCAGTCAAACGTTTGAACACACCTACTCATTCAAGGGTTTTTCTTTATTTTTACTATTTTTTACATTGTAGAATAATAGTGAAGACATCAAAACTATGAAAATACACATATGGAATCATGTAGTAAACAAAAAAGTGTTAAACAAATCAAAATATATTTTATATTTGAGATTCTTCAAATAGCCACCCTTTGCCTTGATGACAGCTTTGCGCACTTGGCATTCTCTGAACCAGCTTCATGAGGTAGTCACCTGGAATGCATTTCAATGATTTCCTTCTTAATGCGTTTGAGCCAATCAGTTGTGTTGTG